>NC_069781.1:67680123-68292623 GCF_027406575.1 Nycticebus coucang | reverse complement strand
AAAAAAGGAGAGAGAGATAGGTGGTTATTATTTCCAGAAAATAAAACCGGGGCATTATGATACTATCAATAATGACATTGGGAAAACTAAAGAGACAGGGATGAAATCAATGCACAGAGCACGAAGACAGCACTAAGGGAGAGAGGAAACAGGGGAAGGACATTTGCAGGAGAGTCTTGGCAGCACAAGTCCAAGACTAATATTTAGACTTTCTTAAGATACCATTCTAAAATTACCTTGAGAGACTAAGACCTTTCCTTTCACGCGAAGACCAAAAAAAGAAAAGAATATTTAAAAATACCTAACACTTTTGAAATAGAAATGTTCAAGATGCACAATAGGTACATATGAAGATAAAAGAATTTGAAAAACATTGAGGAAGGGAAACAAATGTTAAGGAAATATGTAGAAAAGTAGAGCTTTTAACTGGAAAAATAATTTAAAGCATGTCCTGGTTACTATAAAAGAAAGTGATGAGAACAATAACATCTTATGAGAAAACAGAAGTTCAAATTGTCAAATACAAGCTCCTAATGTTGAAAGCGCAAAGGTGAGTTCATTTTTTGTCTGGGCTAAAGCAGACTCCCCCTTGGTAGAGACTCAGGCATGTCTCAGTACAGACGGCAATGTCAAGATATTTATAATTTGGGGATATTGCCTTAAAGTAGGTCTTTCCATGCACTGGCAAAATTCAGACTGGGCAAGGTTGTTGATACAATAGTTTAGAATTGATGAACATGTCAAGAAAAATGTTCTGAGTGACAGTGCTACGAATCTTGGAAAATAAACTTAACTATTCCATGCTATTAAAAATTGTACAGTCTGGTGATCATTTAAATAAGTTTTGCAGAAAGTCCCTGAAACAGACACTTTAGTTTTTTGCACCTTTTATCTTCCCAAGCAAGAGTTTCCTGGAATCGTAGTGTTGATGAAGAGAGCAGAATAATAAGCCTGAGTTAGTGAAGACAGTAAACAACATGGGTGTAGACGCTTCTGCTCTCACTATATTTACTTATTTTTTAAAGCAGACATGGAGGTATTTCCTATATACAGTAAGAATCCCTCTCCTAGAAAGAGATGATGTTTGGAAACATATAGTTCAGACTTAATCAAGATCTGTTACAAAATTATTCAAAATGTCTCAAACTCATCACATTCTACTAATCCATCAGCATGCCATCATCGATTTAAAAGTTGAACCTTTTTGTGATTTTTAGTCCATTGCCATTTTATTTGGACGTTGCGAGATCTCACAGTGATCGCTGCAGAATCCTGTACCTTGGCCTGGCCCTCAGCCCTATGCCTCTCCTTATACACTCAGTAGATCTAGTTTATTAGTATAACTCGGAAGTACACAGTGGGAGACCATTTTACCATGTTACTATGAGTTACCCATTGGAACTGAAAAGAAAAATTAAGTATAATAGCTAATAAGAGGTACAGTAATATTTATTGGACTTACAATAACTGTCTCAAAATCATACATGAAAATAATGAATTTACATTCTGAAGCATTTGGTAATGCATGAGATTAGTTAATACTAGAAAATACTGGATAATTCAAATTAAAATTAGAAACAATTAGCAAGGAAGAACCTTCCCCATGAGAATACATGAGATTACTGGGACCCAAAATAAGAAGCTCTAAGTAGAGCCAACAAGAACTGAATCCCAATTAATTAAGAAGCATCCTACTCTTCAGCGTTTGCATATTCAAATCCTCCATCAGTTTGCCAGCAGCACTTCAGTTTTAACATGTATTCAGGACTCTATTAAATGACTGGAGATGGGGGTTTTTTCTTAAGTTTTAAAACATTTACACTGTGAATATATCATTTTACTTATTTATAGAGTTTAACAGATGAGTTAATGACATCTCATGAAGCAGAAAAAAGGGGAGGAAAATGGGAAAGTAATCTTGAAAGACAAATGATTAAGTAATCCAGATTGTTTTCTATTAAAACTGCAAGGCAGAATGAAATGTATAGTGCTTGCTATTGTTTTAAAAGGCAGTAGAAATGAAAGCATAATAATGGTATAATTATAAATCTTTGAAGTTCTTCAGCGTCTAAAAGCATTACATCTATTAATTCAGCAAGATCATGCTCATATCTAGCTCAAGACAAATATATTAGCATTATATGTTTCACAATGGTATAATTTAAAACACTGCCTACAAATGAAAAATGAATGCTTTACCCTTGGTTAATTTCTTTGTGTTCCTTTGCCCTTGGTTAATTAAACAGAAAGCAAGATTCCATTTTGAGAATTTCCCCCGACTCAGTGAGGCCTTCCCTAACCATATCATTTAAAATACATCCTTCCCCTCCACACACACACAAACACACACGTGCGCGCGCATTTCCTGTCCCTCTTTTCTGCTATATTTTTCCTCCACAGCATTTATCATCATCTGACATACCTGTTAATTTTAAATCTTTGTTATTACTTAATTTGGGTAAGATTTCTCCCCCACCCCCCACTCCCACTTTCATGATAGAATTTTCAGCCACAGTATCACAGGAACGCTGTTTTGTTCTGTGTTTTATTCTCAGACCCCAGGACACTGTCTATCACATAGTAGTACTCATTAATATTAATTCCTAAAAAGAAAGCAGAAGGAAGAAAAGGCTGGAAGGAAAAAAAAAAAAAAAGGAATAAATTATCGCCAAGGGGAAGTCATTAATTAGATGAAAGGTAAACGGTACAGGGGAGAGTTAGATTCCTAAGCCTTCCTGAATGCGATTTCCAGTTTCACTTTTATTCCACTGTGGTGACAAGGAAAGAGAGCTTAGGGCTGGTTCCTTTCTGGGAGTGGTATCTACCCTCACTTTCTCTGAACTCTCATCACACAGGAATGACATGCAGGCTAGGAGGAAAGTGGTCAAGGAAAACACCAAGCCTAGATTTAGTCCTAAAGTTGTCTTAGTTGTGTCTGTATAAGATGGTCCAATGTAGGGTTTTTCTTTGTCTGGGGACAAAAATTCATAGCAATAAAGAAACTGCTGTGTACAAATCACCCATGATGTTTATTTTGCAAAGTCCAGTAAATGATAAATGATTTACAGCCTCAAGTTGTGTGATGTTTTAGAAGTATTCATCAAAGATGATCACGTTTCCTTTAAACCCTCTGTTATTTTGACTTCCATGACACCAGACCCCGCTGTTTTATTCCTAGCCCACTGGTGTCTTTTTCTCTTTGAACATTACTGATGTTTACTACTCTGTTGAGGCTATAAATCAGTGCAGGAGACACAGCCGATGACCGAGTACTTTGCAACCAACCACAATGATATTCAGCAATGAGGTGGGTAGTGCTTTTTCTAGGGTGAGTCACAAACTTAATTGTCCAAACTTGTAACTTTTTTTTAACCTAAAACTCCATCTATTACAAAATAAAATAACTGAGCAAACTTATGTAGTGATTTTATAACAAATTAAGGACTTTATACATGAATAAAATGAAAAAGATTATGAGAGAAAGATAAAATGGCAAAGTTTTTAAACTTTAAAAGCTTTAAAAGCTTTTTAAAACTTTAAAAACTTTCTAATTTTAATGTTTTATATTAGCATTATCAAATAAAGCATTACATAATATATACTATACATTTTGGTCAAGATATGTTAATAATATTGAATAAAAATCCATATTTCCAGTAGCTTTCGCTTTGGAGCACAAGTACTATTTTTTCATAAAGCTCTATTGGAAAGTGAACTAGCTTTCCACTAACTTTAAGCCAGGGACAGTGGCTCAGGCCTGTAATCCTAGCACTTGGGGAGCCAAGGTAGGAAGTTCAATTGAAACCAGGAATTGGAGACCAGCCTGAGCAATACCGTGAGACCCCATCTCTACAAAATTTTTTTTAAAAGTACCAGCTACTGGGAAGGCTGAGGTGAAAGGATCATTTGAGCCCAGGAGTTAGAGGTTCCGGTGACATAATCAGGCCTCTGTATTCCAGCCTGGGCAACAAAGCAAGACGTTGTCTCAAAATAAAATAAATAAATAAATAAATAAATAAATAAACCACACCTTTAGCCTGATTTCTCAATTATTTTTATCACACCAAGTGCCTATGAAAGTGGTTGAATTAGTATTCAGAAAAGATTATGTTATGCCATTTTTTGGTTACCTCTTATGCATTTATTAGTATTTTATAAATATAACCTGAAATTGTTTTACATTAATATTTTGAAGGTGTCCGATCATTTAATGAGGAATACTTTAGTGAAAACTAGATAATTCATTTTATAAGCCTACCTTAAATATTTATTATTATGTATTTGGTTAAAGTTTTCTCCGTACCACTCCCCAGCTAGAGTGCTCAGCTCTCTGACTGCTCAACTTAACCAGGCATCAGTACTCTGACTTATAATGCAACTTGTTGATTATAAACAAAAGATAAGGAGTACTACGCTCAACAACTTTGCAGTGTTTAATTTCTATTCTCTCATAAAGATGAAGATGATGATAAAAATAATGGTAATAATAGTAACGATAAAGTGAGGAAGAGGAGGAGGGAATAAAAAGATCAGAAGCTGCTATCATTGGCAGGACTTTACCGTGTCAAGAACTGTTCTAAACAAATTATACATATTAAATCATTTAGTTTCCACAGCGACCCTGTAAATGGGATGATATTATAATTACAATTTCATAAGTGAGTAAAAAGGAAGCACGGAAACGTGAAAGAACTTGTCTATTACTTCCCATAGAGCCACGATCCAAGTGCAGGGGCTCAGGCTGCAGAGGCCGTAGCTCTAGCCACTATATAGAGTATCTCCAAGGCTTCTCAGGCGTTATAAAATAAACGTGTGGTGAGTCTAACATGAAACTCAATGAGAGTGTCCGTGATGACCTGCATAGTAATTCTATCAAAGTTTATTTCTTTATTTGCTAAGGTAGAAGCAAAGATAAACATGGGTTCTCATATGAACTCCCTAAACTTCAACAAATGGTATTGCACACTCCTGTAGTTGCTGTCTCCTGAATTCAGAGATGATTTTCTAACTATAACACTCTTCAAAGTTTATCTCTCTGAAATCTCCTCTGACTCAGGCTAGATTCAGTGTATCTCAGAATGAAGTCCAAGCACCATATGCACTCTAGTAAACTGAAATGTTTACACAAAATAAAGGCCCAGGCTAATACCTCCAAAGTTGGAGTCTCCAGAAAAGAA
This sequence comes from Nycticebus coucang, assembly GCF_027406575.1. Taxonomy (NCBI): domain Eukaryota; kingdom Metazoa; phylum Chordata; class Mammalia; order Primates; family Lorisidae; genus Nycticebus; species Nycticebus coucang. The sequence goes on along the minus strand of NC_069781.1, from coordinate 68,287,446 downwards.
AATGGAAATCTGCATCCTAGACAAAATTACACTGCTTTTCATAAACATTAGATTTCAAAATCCTTGCAACATGGATCTCATCAATTCTTAATGCTTATCAAAGAGGAAAATATCAACATTAAAAAATTCACAATTTATAACCATTTATTAATAATTTTAAAACATTTACAAAGGTAATCACATGAGATGATGGATATGTTACTTAGCTTTAATAACCATTATACATATGTATATCAAAACATCATGTTGCATACCTTAAATATATACAATGAAAATAAAATAAATACAAATAATTAGGTTGGTCATCATAATACCTAAGCTCTGAACTTGACTGTAAAATGTAGTTATGAATAATGGGAAAAAGAAAACGATTTTCATGACATTTTATACCAACATCTATCAGCTTTATCAAACCACCAATACATTTCTTAATTTGAATAATCCATTTCATAGTTGGTTCTGCCCTTTTTTTAGGAATTAACATTGAGTTTATTCTCAGACAATTTATACTCTCTTACTTTTCAGATGGAAAACAGGTCATCTCTTGTCTTTCGACATCTTTGAACATCTTTAGAGAATGTTTCTCAGAGAATATGGATTGTGCCTCAAGAATTACATAAATTCTTTCATTTATAAGAGACGTAATTAATTTAGATTTAGAGACTAGAACTAAATTATACAGTATATAGAGATCCTTGACCAAGGATCAGCGTGACTGTGAGTCAAACTTGTGCTGATCAATTATACTCCATTTTACTTTATTTCTTGTATTTATTAGTGACTCAAAGTATAAATGGTGGATGAGTTAGCCAGATAGAAGGGACAAGAGTAAATCAATGTATTTTCCTCCAAGAAGTGGGCATCACTTTGGCTATGTTCACATTCTTTATTTACAATTAATCTCATAGTCCTTATCTCCAGTGGATTAAACGTCTTCTTATTACCTATATTATACTCAACAGATTTGAGCTATATTTTTTTCATAAATTCTAAGTAAGGATTTCCCTATGACTTCAATATACTTAAAAATTATTAATTTTGCTTTCTGTACTGTCCCAGAGTTAAGTGCTGCCCTCTTTTCATTCTTTGTAAAAATCAGTTGAGATAATGAATGGATTTGTTTATACCACATATCTGAGATTTCCAGACTGTCTTTACTGTTACAGAAACTGTTGCACATTTTCTGGAGAACAACTGGCATTTACAATCTGCAACAAAATATACTACTTCAGAAAGTAAGCTCTGACCCACAGATTATTGGAAGAGATCCCTAGCTAGATGTCCATGACATTTAGACATCAAACTGAATTACATTTTCCTTCTCTTTTCCTACCTCATCCTCCCCATCCCACACCCATGATTATTCTTGTCTCTACTGTTGTATTAACAGCAATGTTGGAAACTTTATACTATATGAAGCACGATTTTATTGAAAGAAATCATATCTGCATAAAGGATACGAACACTTCTTGGTAAATTCTTTGGTCATTTATGATTGGCTATAACTAACAAAAACAGTAAAAACCACGTTCATATTTACTGAGCCATTTTAAGGAGACAATGGTAAACTATAACAACTGAGTTTCCTATCCAATTTGGTTCATAGTATTCAGTTCAGTTTACATAGTTAATAGTTTTTAGATGTAGTTTCTGAACTATCATTCTACCTATCAGTATTAGTCGCTATTCCTATGGTAGAGCCTGGCTATTTCTTTTACTTCATTATTGCTTTTCTGTCTATTTGTTGCTCCTCTTTATCTATTGTTACCATCTCTTTATTTTAACCTTTCTTACTTTGGCTAGTTTTGTCCAAATGGCAGTAAAAGAAGTCCTCTATCATTCATCCAGTAAACTCTGTGGAACCTCAGAAATACTGATCCAGACACAATACTATATTTAGTATAGGGGAAAAGTACAAAAATTCGCTCATATTAGAAATACTCTAATATCTACGGTGCTCCAGGCACTGTGATTGAAAGATAAATATTACTCACATTTCTACATAAGTACATACTTGCATATACAGTAAAATTCAAAGAAAATTACAATTGCAGAATTAAAAGTGGCAACATCTCATCCGATGGTAAGAAGAAATTTTTCAATGATTTTGCACAATGCAGAGACATAACAATTGTTTAGAGTGTTACTAGTGGCCCCAAGTAAAGAAAGTGAAATTTGAATGTTAAAGTATTTTACGGTTAGTTTATATATACTTAAAAATCATACATAAAATCAGAGTTTAGGTCCATGGTGAGTAAACACACAAGATGAGTTCAGTGTGTGATCTTAGGTTTAGAACTCACTCTTTTTATTTTTGGAAAGAAGTTGAATCCTACAGCTGTTTGTAGTAATTTTGTTTTCTCTTCTTTTACATATTGATGAATAGTTGTACCCTCAAGTCTGAATTCCTCACTAAGATTTTCCAGTAGAGAGTGCGTTAGTTTTTTTCAGAATCTGATGAATTACTTATAGAAAGCTGCTTTAGTAACTGAAAGGTTTTGTTTACTTTAGAAGCATAAAAGTCAATGCTATTAAATTATTTTGTTGAAATTACAGCCTGTATTAAAGTTTAAAATGAAAAATTGATGACAATGCCATGGACATATACAACAGAAAAAAGTGCTATGTTCTATACTTATTATCCTATGATTTATCATGTATAGTAATTAATAGGCACTGGCAGAAATAGAATACATAAATTAAAATGGCCAAAAATACTGCTTGGTAGTATTGTTTTCTTTTTTTTTTCAAAAAATTTTTTATTAAATCATAGCTGCATACGTTACTGCATTTATTTGTCATTAATTATATCCATAACTGTTTGGAACTATTATTTCCACAACAGCAACTGTAAATGAGGCTTTGCTCCAGTGCCCCACCCTAGAAATCTTCATTCACCATTAGAACAGAAAGAGTTGAAAACTACACGTTTGTTTAAAAAAACAAATAGCACATCAGCAGTCAGACTGGGGAGAGTATCAATACGGATTCTGTCCCGATATTTACGTGTCCTGTCTATTACCTCTCTTACACAGAACAAGTGGATAATAAAGGGGAAAAAATGCGAATAATGCGGATAATAAAGGTGAAAAAAAGATCTATGTAGTGCAACAAAGGACAAGTGAAGGGGTATGGATACCTAGAGTCACTGAGTTTCTAAAGTTGACACGTGGTAAATGACCACTAGAAAGATTTATGTGCTGAACACTCACTATTACATTTCCTTTTAGAAACTAAAATGCAAACTCTGGTGGAAATAAGTAAAAAATGTAACTATTTTTGCAGTTATTACTGAATAGAATGCTGGCTCTTCTTTCTTAATAATTACTTTTCTTTCTTTTTTTTTTTTTTTACTGTAATGTGAATGATTAAGTGGACAGTCTTAGCCTATCCAAAATAGAAAAAAACTCATGTTGCATTACTTTGATCTTCTATTCCAAGTTAAAATGCAAAGGCAAAGCTAATTCTGTAGTTTCTACAGCTTAATAAACATAGAGCACCTATATATAGGGCTTATACTTTTACATGGAAATCCATATATTTCAGAACAAGATAAAAAAGAAACATTTTTGTCACAGTAGAAGGTTCAAACTATAAATAAAACCATCTTCAGAAACCAGTGATAATTGTCTAGTACATATAAAATGGCTGTTGAGTTTTCTGGGAGCATATAGTCAGCTCATTAGAGTTATTCAAATGTTTAATTATAAAGGAATTAATAAAGTCTAAAATGCTGAAAGAGGTTAGGAGAATACTTAGAGATCTTAAAGTAGACCTGCCATTCGATCCTATAATTTCTCTACTAGGTATATATCCAGAAGACCAAAAATCACATTATAACAAAGATATTTGTATCAGAATGTTTATTGCAACCCAATTCATAATTACTAAGTCATGGAAAAAAGCCCAAGTGTCCATCGACTCACAAATGGATTAATAAATTGTGGTATTGTACACCATGGAATATTATGCAGCTGTAAAGAAAGATGGAGACTATACCTTTTTCATATTTACATGGATGGAGCTGGAAAATATTCTTCTTACCAAGGTATCTCAAGAATAAAAGAAAAAGTACTCAATGTACTCAGCCCTAATATGAAAGTAATTTATAGCTTATAATATATGAAGGCTATAACCCAATCTCAGCACAAGAATATGAGGAGAGGCAAGGGAGGGGAGGGGAGAGAGGAGGATGGGTAGAGGGAGGGTAATAAGTGGGTCCACCACTACGGTGCATCTTACAAGGGTAAAGGTGAAATTTACTAAATGTAGAATATAAAAGTCTGAACACAATATCTAAGAAAATGCCACGAATGCTATGTTAACCAGTTCGATGAAAATATTTCAAACTGTATATAACTGTTTTTTAGTCTGACATTGTACCTCATGATTGTATTATTTTACACAGCTATGATTTAATAAAAAATTAAATTAAATTAAATTTAAAAAGTCTAAAATGCTCAATGAATCCCCAACAATAAAAAAAAAAAAAGTCGGGCGGCGCCTGTGGCTCAGTGAGTAGGGCGCCGGCCCCATATGCCGAGGGTGGCGGGTTCAAACCCAGCCCCGGCCAAACTGCAACAAAAAAATAGCCGGGCGTTGTGGCGGGCGCCTGTAGTCCCAGCTACCCGGGAGGCTGAGGCAAGAGAATCGCGTAAGCCCTGGAGTTGGAGGTTGCTGTGAGCCGTGTGACGCCACGGCACTCTACCTGAGGCCGGGACAGTGAGACTCTGTCTCTACAAAAAAAAAAAAAAAGTCTAAAATGCTAAACAAAAGAAAATCCAATCTTATTCCAGTCTTGTATATATTCCAAAACATATTATATGAATATTTTCTTCTTATGCCACATATTACCTATCAAATCCACCAGAATATTTTCTTTGTTCACCTTTACAATAATGGTATTTGCCAAAATGCCAAGCAACTCTCCACACCCATCTGTAATGTGCTATTTTGCTTTTCAGGCACTGAGGTATGTCCCCATGCAGTCCAATTTCTTATGGGGTTTTCACCCATTTAGTGGTCAATTACATTGTGCTCATACTAAAATTGTTTTAAACAAAATGCTAATCATCTCTGCATTCTGTTGTTTTTCTACAAGTGAAAACTAAAAACTGTTTTTTTAGTCTGACGAGATGTTCATCAGATTTACATTTTCCTTCTCATTACAGAACTTTAAAATGAGCTACACTTCACAGCTCAGAGTGTGGAAGATGTCATTAAAGTAGCAGTCTAATCAAGAAGGTGTAGAAAATTTAATTAAACTAATAGCAGGCTGACTCAATTATTCTAAAATATATTAAAACACATGCTGTACATGTGATTAAAATCATAACTCATATACAATTTTTATTTACTTTTTGCTCATGTTAGTAAGTTGTACTATTTTTATAAAAATATTATATATTATAGTATTCAAGAATATGTATACACACATACATACATGCACATATAAATATACAAGTGGGTATAAATACACACACACGTATGAGTACACAAATACTGCCGTACACAAAATGCAAGCATTGTGGGTATAGATCAGTCCACTGTCTTTTCTTTAAGGGTAATGATGCAATACTGAAGCCAGTACTGAAGAGATTTCTGTGTATACCTCCTTGGTGTGTGGATATTACTTTTCCTGTTTTAGCTTGATATCACTGCTAAGGTCAGCCACTGTTGCCTTTTTAAAATGGGAAAATTTGTCTTTGTTAAAGGGTGTTGAATCAATCAAAGAAAGGGTTTCTATCTTTTCAGATCCTTACAATGCCATCTTTGTATTTACCAGAAGTAGATTATAGCTTTATCAGAGGCAGAGAAGAATATACAAAATTACCTTTGTAATTTTGGGGGATATTCACCTGAACAGAACTATAGCCAGAAGAATCCCTTAAGTTTGGGTATTTCTGTCTACTACAGGCTGGCCAAGGAGGTTTCTCAGCATTTCTCACTCTTTCAAGTGTTATACATGTCAGAGACACGCATAGGTTGCAAATTGTTTGTCAACAACAAAGATCACAAAAACACCCCCGTTTATCAAAACTAAGAATTAAATGAGTCTTATAGGAAGTGTCTGCACAAAAGATCTCTATTATTACTGGAAAGAGGCATCTTTTTGATGTTGTTTTTCCTTTAATTTGTTAATTATATTCCTATATATCATTTGTCTGTAGAGCAGTTAAAAAATAGATCCAGCAAATAAATCTACATTTTAAAACAACAGTCTTTCTTTCACAGCCGTGACAGCATTTAAAAACCAGTGGTCATGCTTTTGGCAATCATTGCTATATATTTTTTTTCTATGAATAACTAACTTCCTGATATGTCTAGATATCTTCTAAATAGAACATAGAGTTTCATATCACTATAAAATTTATGCCTTACTAAATACTGTAACATGCTTTGTCAAAAATAATAATAATAACGTTTTATTGTGCCTTTAAAAGGCTTAGTTGCTAAGGTCACACCCAGGGTTTGGTACAGAGGGTCCAAGACCTACTGCAATGACTGCTGGCTTTCAGCTGTACTTCTAAGCAATCTTTATACTACTTAGTAAGCATTATTCCAGATGGCCCATTGGCAGCTGACAGCAACTCTACCCATCACAGCATATGGTCCACTGATGGTTGATAACTGTCATTCAGGCAAAACTCACCAGAGCTACATGCCAATCATAAAACACTGACTAGAAAAGAAGATCAAAGCCTGAGCTGACAGGTACTATCTGTCCTGATAAGATGCTAAATAATGAGTCACTGTCACTGGAAAGTTCCTCTTACATATAGCAAAAAACAAAACACAGGATAAACCAAAACAGATAAATCAAACAAATAGGTTGAAAAATGTTTTTAGGGAAGTATTTGACCCCTAAAACCACCACCTAACTTTATATGAATAATTTTATTTTCATGGTACCTAACCGATATAATTTTTTATTAAAAATAGAGATTATAATGTAAGAATATTTTTTCAAAACACTTTCATCAGTTTTCCAGATTACATTCATAGAACATTTATAAAGTGTTCTAAAATATTTGTAAAATAATAAAATTAATAAATACAAATTTAAACCTGGCTTAATAATGTGACTAAGGCCAGTGCCTGTGGCTCAAAGGAGTAGGGCGCTGGCCCCATATGCCAGAGGCGGCGGGTTCAAACCCAACCCCCCGCCAAAAACTGCAAAAAAAACAAAAAAGAAAAAAAAGCGCTAGCTGTGCTTTATAAAAAATAATAATCATAATAATGTGACTAGCTCATAATGGATATATCTTTAAGTGTCATTTTTTAAAAAATTAATAAGTTATTTATTCAGGATAAAATATTTTCTTAATATGTTGCAAATGCTTACTGTTATATTTACTTCTTTGGTTCAATGTTGTCAACAGCTATATCTACTCCATATTCTAAAGAGAACTAGACAAAGAAAACTTTGTTTAGAAGAAAATGTGAAGATTCAACCTTCTTAAGACATAGATATGCCAAGTATAGGCTCTAACAAACATGTTAATTTTAACAAATTAATATTAAACAATGAATATAAAGCATCAGAAGGACAGGGGTACAAAAATCTGTTTGGCCGAACATCTTTTACTAAAACTTATGGGATTATCTCAATTACTGTGCCAAAACACTTTCTACATTTACCAAGTTTCGCAAATACCCCTGTAAGATGCACCACTTGTGATGAAAATGTGTCAAATGGTCTATGAAGCGAGTGTATGATGCCCCATGATCATATCAATGTATACAGTTATGATTTAATAAAAAAAAATAAAAAATTAAAAAATAAAACTTATGGGAATATTTTACTAGGTCCGTGATCTAATTTTTTAAAACATTTAAGAATTAATGACACCATGGAAGGAAGGAGACAGAAGAAAACACTATGGTAGCTTTGAAAATTGCATTTCTCTTGACGTGAGGAAACACAGTCTGGAATATATGCAATGTAGCAGACGATATACAGTTGGACACACTTGGCCTTAGACAGCTCACTTAAAATTCCTAAGTTATGAACATTTTTCTAGCTGTAAAATAAAGATAACAGTAGTACCTGCCTCATAAAGTTGGATATGAAAATACCTGGGATATAATTAGTCCCTAATAGGTGCTAGGTAATATTATCAAATTAATTATCACCATGACCATGTCACCGATCTAGGCTATAAATTTATCAAGAAAACAACTAGTAAACAACTAGATTATTTAACTTTACATAACTTGTATCAATAAAAATGCTGCCTAATTTGACATAGAATGCTACAGTTAAAATTTAAATTAGTATTAACTATCCTCGCAACTCTAGAATGCAAGTATGATTCCCTTTTCACATGAGGAAATTAAAGCTCATCATGGTTAAACAATTTGTCTACATTTACAAAGCTTTTCACTGTAAAAGGAACAATTGAAACCAAGGTGATCTTATTCCCTATGCCACCATTCCTGCCAGCTCCCTGCGGTGCCACCATTAATTTCTGTATTTACTCCTTTTATGGACCTTTGGTTATATATTTTAAGTTCTATTAACACTTATGCTATGTATAAATTCCACAGCTTCAATAAATGTATAACAACCTTCAAGCATAAGGGAGATACTGTAAGACACAGATCAAGCAATTTAATTTATGCTTTGGGCCAAGAAATTTAAAAAAAAAATGATATAATTTAAGCAGATGGATATAAACATTTACAATGATTTGAATCCTGGCCAAGTAAGTGTGCATGTGTATGCATACGCCTTTCTCATTCTTTTTTTTTTTTTTTTTTGTAGAGACAGAGTCTCACTGTACCGCCCTCGGGTAGAGTGCTGTGGTGTCACATGGCTCACAGCAACCTCTTAACTCTTGGGCTTACGCGATTCTCTTGCCTCAGCCTCCCGAGCAGCTGGGACCACAGGCGCCCGCCACAACGCCCGGCTATTTTTTGGTTGCAGTTTGGCCGGGGCTGGGTTTGAACCCGCCACCCTCGGCATATGGGGCTGGCGCCCTACTCACTGAGCCACAGGCGCCGCCCGCCTTTCTCATTCTTTATAGATAAATATGTGTGTAGACAATAAATTTGAGTCAAAATATTACCTGTAATGTGTAAAAATCAGAAAAATCACTCCTTAAAAGGGATATATGTTCATTTAAAATTAAATTATTTAACATAATATATATTTTGATTTAGTCTCTTAAATTGACAAGATATTTCACTGAAACAAAACGTATAAAACAAGGATTACCTCTATCACAAACCCAATAATGCTAAGAAATCATTGTGCATATACATTGAGAAGTTTGACAAAAGGTGAAAAAAGCAAATTCTTTAAAATATAATGTTCATAGTTTAATCATTATAGTAATGATTCCTGCATGGTAGACGGCAAAAGAACTACCATTAATAAGCCAACGTATCTCTTTTTTGTCCCTGATATTGACAGGACATTGAAAAAACTTAATGAAGAAAAGTTCAAAATGTTTTGATCATGTGGAAATATTTTAAGCTTTTACAAATTCAAATATTGCCTACTAAAATTAAGACATCATTCTATAAATATACAAATGATACTATACTCCCTCAATGCCAGGTTGCTGCCTCTCAGAGATTAAACTAGCTTAGGTACATACAAAACTACCAATGAATCATATTTGAAATAGAGGGCGTCCCAAAATTCACGATACACAGAGAAACGGGACTCATAGGGAAAATTGATAGGTAAATTATTTACAAAATATTCTTTAGAAATTTTACAAAATGTTCTCTATGTGGCCACGTGGAGGATGTTGGCCACGTTCTTCTACACACACACACTCTTCTCTTCCAGTCATGGTGAACACATTCCAAGTATCTCTTATGCATTTTTTTCTCTTGTCAGAGACCTTTGGGACACACTTTAGTAGACAATTTTCAGCTCCACTAATACACGCTCAAGACTCCAAGAAAGCTTTAAAAGCCTGCTTTTATTGATTCTCTTCTTATCCTTACTTCCCTACATTTCATAAGTTCTCACTGTTTGAAAAGTTTCTTTCCAACTTCTACTTCTCAAGTAATTTATCTTAGTTTTCTTTCTCTTCTTCTAATGCCAGTTTGTCAAGTGTTGGCATCTCCAGTTCTTTACATTCTCACAGATATTTTTCTTCCTTTCCATCTCCATTACTTCTCTGTTCAGAAATAGACTCATAAAACCATCGTGGACCCCAGTCTTACCGTCTGATGATTTTATTACACTGAATAAAACACCAATGCTGCTCCCTACCCACTGTTATCTATAGAAGGAAGTGAAACATGCTTTATGAGAACATGTGAGCCTTTTCTGATCTTTCGCTGGCCTTCTATGCTGCAGGGCCCCCCTGCTTCCTCTATCTGCCTCTCTTCTGTTTGAATGCTAGGACTAAACAAATTACCACTAATAATATTTCCTCAGGATGCCAGGCTATGTCATACCTCCTTGTTTTGGCTGATGGGGCCCAGTGTTCCTTCCTTATTGGGCCTGAGGCCTCCTATTTTCTTTCTGCCATTACATTTATCTACCATCCATTGAGTATACCTGGGTGTCTTTCTCGTAGGGTCCACATGTAAGTCGACCTTACTAATGTGGCTCACCCTGTTTTTGTTTTATTTTGAATGAGATCCATGTATTATTTCATTTCAAAGTGTACAGAGACAATTATGTAGGTTTTTGTTTCTTTCTTCAGGGAAGATGTTGCTTGCTCAAAAGCAGCCACCAATGGGTGGTGCCTGTGGCTCAAAGGAGTAATGCACTGGCCCTATATGCCAGAGGTGGCAGGTTCAAACCTAGCCCTGGCCAAAAACTGCAAAAAAAAAACAGCAGCCACAATACAAAGATTTCATCTGAAGACCCCTAGAAAAAGAGACTGGGTTGTCTTTTCTGCTCCTTTACTTCCTGCTATTTCTATAAATATGAGTTTATATGCACAGGCTCTTATGCTGTTTGCTTTGTCTTCATTAATGTAAAAAAAAAAACAAAACTTTTAAGATATAATCTGGCAGCTACTAAGCACAGGTATCTTCAGTCCATCTTATTATATATATTTTTGGTTTTGCAAGTCAAGGTACAGAAAACAAACACCTGTTTCTTTAAGGACATAGCTCAATGGTCTCCTTCACTGGAAAGACAGTTCTAACCTCGTCTCCCAATGCCAGGTAGATATGTGCCCTGCTGTGTGCATTAAAGTTTTTCAGATTTACAGCATTATTATTCTGAAAATTTCACCTAGGTAGGAACATGCTCTTATGTTATCTGTCTAATAATATCACCAAACTGATGAATGTTATCATATAGAAAACACTTGTCACCTAAGTTGGAGTGTGTTTTTAGAGATAAATAAGAGCAATAGGAGAGAATGCAACAGTAATAATTTATAATTAATGTGCTAAACTTAAAGTTGACTCCCAGGGTCTGTGTTTAGGAGATGACAGCTATATTGATAACATGACTATTTATAATCAAAATAGTTTTAACATAGAGATTTAAAATCATTTTCAGGAAGTTTTAGAAAACTTTGTTGAGCATGTACATAAAGAAATTTATGGGTTATTTTAAGCTCATGATTGATCAAAATACTGTATTTTAAACCATTGTATACTGATTTGGAATATTATTGGTAATATAATACATCAATTACTATAAATACAATATAATTGTGTTCTCATTTATAAAGACACATATTCAGATAAAAATTATTAGCAATTAATTAATAGGCAACATTTTAATCTAAAGCATATATACTTTGAATGTCAATATAGAAAAAGACATCTTAAAGCTCTTAACTAAATCAAATAGTCCACAAAAATGTGTCTGAAATGATGTGTGAGCACAATTATTTATTTTATTTCAAATGTAATTGACTATTTTAATAAACACCTAATGTACAGTCAATGTAAAATATTTTAAAAATTGTTTTAAAATGTTAATAAATAGATGATTCTTCATGTTCATTTCAAAATGTATAAGTTTCAGGAATAAAATACCATAAAATTACATGTACGCTAGCTATAATGATTCCCTATTATATTACATTGTAAGTTAATAAGATTATTTTACTAAGAATCACTCTATCTCTAGTCTTCAATATAACTAAAATATGTTTAAATAAACTCCATCTACATCCATCAGTCTCCCATATAAATGTATTAAATAAGACAAATTTCAAGGTACTTTTTAAAAATAAAAAGCATGATACAAATGTATTAGATAACTTCTAGACTATAGAAATTCAATAGTGCTATTCAATTAGTAACTTAAATTAAGCTACTAATCAACTACTTGTCAACTACTTGTCAATTAAGCTACTTGTCAACTCTTAAGACAAGTTAAACAATCCAGAGAATAATTGTCATTGGTTTGCTTTGAATAGCCCTCTATTTTATATTTATTTTAGCAACTTAAATATTACAGAGTTTAAGAAAAAAAGTATCCTTCTTTCTCTTAAAAAGGGATGACTTTTTATCATTCATCATATTTTTTATTTCATTGTGGAATATTACGGGGTGCAAACATTTTGGTTACATGAATTGCCTTTGTGCAATTTGAGTCAAAATTATAAACGTGCTCAACACCCAAGTACTATACATTGTACCTGTTAGCTGTGACTTCACCCGTCCACTCCTCCCCTTTCCCACCTGCTTGATTTTCATTGAATTTTACCACCGTAAGTGCAAGTGAGTATTCATCAATTAGTTCTAATTTAATAGCAAGTACATGTGGTGTTCTTTTACAGTCTTGTGATTCTTCACTTAGAAGAATAATCTTCAATTCCATCCAGGTTGTTACAAAAGGTATCAGCTTCCCACTTTTTTAATGGCTGAATAGTACTCCATAGTATACACATACCACATTTTATTAATCCACTTATATATCAATGTACATTTGGGCTGATTTCACATCTTTGCGATTGTGAACTGTGCTGCATAAACTATCAAGGGCCTGGATCTTTTTGATCAAATGGTATGTTCTCCTTTGGAGAAAAACCCAATAGTGGGATTGCTGGATCAGATGCTAGGTGTACTATTAGTTATTTGAGATATCTCCATACTATTTTCCATAGAAAGTTCACCAGTTTGCAGTCCTGTCGTATTAAGAATTCATTTCTCTCTGCATTAAAACGAGCATCTGTTGTTTTGGTACTTTTTGATAAACACCATTCTCACTGGAGTTAGGTGATACTTCACTGTGGTTTGGATTTGCATTTAATTTGACAATACTGATCACCATTACCTATCAGAACATGTCTTCATTCATAATAAATGCTAACAGATTCATAGGAAAGCCTATACTTTAAAAGATTGTTTAAAAACAGCAGGAGTTAAGTAATTGTTTTTTCAAATAGAAACTCTTTCCCTCATGGTTGCTATTGGTGGAGAAGATTCTTTTCTATCAATATAATTTGTTTTATAAAAAGGTTTTTGGTTATTCTGTACAATGCAAACTTCATCATAGGCTGATGAAACTTTTGTGCTCTTCCATTTTTGTGAATCTTCTGAATGTGGATAATTTATGACTCCCAGTGTGTGTGGTGTTGGCCCTTGAACTTCTTTAGTGTGCCTCAATATCGGAACTTCATGACTTCATGAAGTAAAACACAAACCTTCTGCTTGCCCCTAGTGCTGGATAAGGAGAGGAGGTTTGAAGAGGAAAATACTCACAGAACAAAAATGAAACTCTAAAGTGTTAATTTCTTCAGTTTTATTGTAATCTAAAATATGGATATTTTTGAAGGACAGTTTTGCTCATTATTTCCTGCAGAAGAGGCACTATCGCTTCAAGGACTCAAGGAAGACAATGCAAGTCGTCAATATTTGAACAAAGTTCAAAGGCACAATCCATGGAAACTGAACAAGAACAATGACTGTTCCCCCATTGTAGACAAGGCTAACAGTGCAAATGAACAGACACAGCAGCTAATCCGTGTCTTCAACAAAGAGCTGTCTTGAAAGCATTGTAATAAGGTGTGCTAATAGCACTTCAGACAGCTCACACAGATCTAAAGTTTCTAAAAGCATTTTTACACTTATTTCCACAATTGTCTAGTATATGTAACAACACAGAAAGACACTAAAAGACAGAAAGGAGAGGGACTTGCTCAGGATCTTCAGATTAACGGAGCGCAGAGCCAAGTTTTACAATCTAAATTCCCTTACTCCTGCTGCTTTGTTTACTATCTCACATTGCCCATCTCTGCATTACAACTCTACTATAAATCATTTCTTCAACTTATTCTCGTTTATTTATATTGTACTTTGTTCATTCCAAAAAATATTTGAAGAAGATTTAAGACATGCTTACAGTACAGTAAGAAAAAAATGGATAAGTATATGACTATAAAATAGGCTAGTAATCATGCATAAAATATGTTTTATTCTCTTCTACATTATTTGATGAGGGCTACACATTTTGACTCTCAGAAATGTCACAGACAAGAGAAAGAAAGAATGTTTCATATAGGGATAATACAGAAGGTTAGTTTTCCTTTTCGTGGTTCAGACCTGTAAAAGTACCTATATTTTGTTTCTTTTTTGTTTCTTTTTTTTTTTTTTTTGATGGAGTCTCATTTTGTTGCCCTCGGTAGAGTGCTGTGGCACCATAATTCACAACAATCTCAAATTTGGGGCTTAACTGATTCCCTTGCCTCAGCCTCCCAAGTAGCTGAGACTTCAGCTGCCCACCACAACACCCAGCTGTTTTTAAGACAGGGTCTTGCTCTTGCTCAGGCTGGTCTCAAACTCCTGAGGTCAGGCAGTCCACCTGCCTTGGCCTCCTAGATTGCTAGGGTTATAAGTGTGCGCCTATATTTTGTTTCTAAAATGTGTATACATACAAATACTCTATAGAAAGAGTACAAACAATTTCTGGACTATCTACTATCTAAATAATGGAAGGGGTATTCCACAAAATGAAAGAAGTTTGAAAAGTCACTTAGTATCAGTGTAACCATTTTCCAAGGTTCTTAGAAGAACAGCACTTAATAAATTGCTACTTTAGGACATAGGAAGATGATAATATGTCCAATATACAAATATTTTTCTTCAGAAGACTTAGCTCATAATTAATATGCATAATTATTACCTTCCTATATATACATATAGATTAGCAAGTGTAAATATATATGTATAAATACACATAAATAAATCACATATATATATTGTTCTTAGGGTCCACATTTGCATTGAAAGTGAACAGAAATGAAAAGGAAACTCTACTCCCACCCCTCACTGTCAATGTTCTTTCATTCAAAGTTTGTATCACACTTTATGCCATAATATATAAGATAGGAATTAATATGTACCAATTTGGAATTAGATGAAATCTTTATGAATTAGTCTTCAACATATTTTGATATATATATACACACACACACACATATATAGTATAAATCTTATATAAAATGTTTAGATTCTTACTATAATCTCTTCCTTAAATATTTATCTACACACACATCTATTATACACACATACGTATGCATAATGCATAGACTGTTACTATCTTCTCTTCCACCACCTAAGTCTAAACAATTTAGGAAAAAAATTAAATGATTTAAATTTTTCATTTCTTATCTTATCTTTACTATTTCCTGTTTTATTTGGCTGAATCTCTGTCAAAAATACCGACACAGGTTTTTTGTGAGCTTGTCAGACATTCCTCACAACTGCCAGGAAGGAATGGAAAACGAGTGCCTAAGGCTTGGTTCAGGAGGGCCTTGAAAATAGTGTCTAAGAGCTAATATACTCAGGGAACTAAATATACTAAATGTGGGTGCAACATGTCCACTTGTATGTGCCAACTTGTCAGTTGAGTTTCAATGTGTGGGCTGAACTTAACTGCACAGTCATTTGGGGAGCAGTTTCTTAACTGCTGAGATAAGTAGATATGCAATACCCACTTCCTCAGCGCAGCAGCTTGACCTGATTTTACAATCCCCTGAAGATGGATAAATTTATAGGACCCACACCATCCCTGCATACTTGCTCTCTCTCATAGTCAGTGATCCTTATGGGACTTTGTGAAATGTCAAATAGGCTTTGGAATCCACTTTGCAATGACAAAAGAAGGAATATCTTGTACAGGTAAAAATATTTCAAGGGAGCCAAAAATTAGGAATGAATGAACTTCATAAATTTCTCAGAAATCTGGTTATACAAATAAATGCATTCAAAGTATTCCAAGTTGATAGCTCTTCCCAAACCCTGAATTCACACATACTGTTTAAGGTGTTGCCAATTAAATCTGATAAGCGCTAATGTAGTCTTAACAAATCTGATCATATAACACAAAATCAACATGGATATCTAATCCAAAAATTAACGAGTATTGCTTATTTCAAGGATGCTGAGTTATATGTGAATGATGTTTGATTATTCTTGAAGGCCTGAGATACTATGTCCGGGTTATTTCACTGAATGTTATAAATATTTTCCTGCTAGTGTTTAAATTGACTTTTTCACCTACAGCTGATCACATACACAATACAATATACTGTGTAGAGCAGTAGGCATATTCAGAGACAATTAGTGTGGTTTCTATCCTCAAAACAATTCTTTTGCTTAATAGATTTTATTTTAACAAATATATATGGTGAAGGTAGTAACCCTATTATAAAAAGACAAAATCAAAGTTCATAAAAATTTAATTATTCAAAGTGGCATATTTATTAAATGCTAGGGCCAAGATTCAGCAAAGGTTATATTCATTAAGAAATTATTTTTCTCTTTTGGTTTTATTTTATTTTTCATTCATTTAACAATTACTGAGTACCTCTATACAGATGGTCCCTGATTGATCAATGGTTATACTTAACAATTTTTTGAGTTTACAATGCGTTTATCTATCTGGAGACATCCTTATTACATGTCAAGGAATACCTCCTAGTACAATGGTTCATTTTATGATTTTTCCGCTTTATGATGGATTATCAGATTATTAAATGCATGGATTTATAATATTTTTGAGTTGTAATGTTTTATTGGAAAATTGTCTCACTGTAATTATAGGGGTATTGTAATTATAAGTATTGTGCCAAACTACCACATTGAGAAAATTAGGAGGAATCAGAGAGAGACTTCAACTTAACAGAACTCACGGATCTTTTGCTTCCAAGTCATTTTCTTTTCTAGCTTTTATGGACAACTAGTTGATTTCACATTACATTATTATAATAGTTCTTACTTGTTTTTCTTTGTTTAAAAGTTATTATTCCTATGTCCAAAATAATTCCTATTTGAGTAATATATGGATCTCTTTGAAGACCTCGTTTTTCAAAGTTTGTAGAGGGGCTAGCATATTAGGAGAGTCAAAATAAATGTCCCTAGAAACTTTCTACTATTAAGTTCCTCAGTTTAGTGTCTCTTTGTGAGAGGGAGCACAGGCTGTCTTGAGGGAAGGACTATGTCTCCTTTCTAGGTGCTGAATGGGTAGCTGGACTCTGCATCACGGCCACAGTCTCTCTAATGTAGATGATACCAGGGAGGTCCTGCAGAATGTGAAAGTAATGGCCCCAAGGAGTCATACTTCTCTACATCCATGCTTTTTGTAGTTCTTTTTTTTTTTTTTAAACGGCATACTCCCTGTGAATTGTTCCATGTCACATTAGCAAACATGACAATAGCAAAATTTTGAAAAGAGCTTGTCCAGTGGAGCCCACCCTCCCCGGCTACTGGGACCTCTTTTTCCATCCAGTTTAACTTGCCATCCTACAGCATGGCTAAGGCACTTAGTTACACAGCAGTAGACAATTAATACAAAGGCCTTGGTCCGGACTGGACTTGCTTTGTCTCAGCAACATGTTTGAGAATGTTTCCACTGGGATAATTTTTCATGCCTCACCTAGGGAGAAAAAGCATGTCTCAAGCACAGTCATTTCTCTTTTAAGTCTAGAGCAGGAGAGAGGGACCTGTGGCCTTAACGCCTTCTAAGTCCTTAAGTGCGGCGTTGTGACCGAATCCAAATTTCAAAAAACAAACCCTTTCATTTTTATTAATATATTTTTGTTCATTTTTTATATTTTATTTTTAAAATGTATTTAAAAATATCAAAAAATTTAAATAAGTTTTAATGAAATAATCTTCCCTGATTACCAGCACAATTACAGCTTTAGTAAGACAAAGGGCTAAATCAACAGCTGCTATGATTATGATTTAATTCTGATGGCCCTGCCTAACGAATGCCACTACCACACGAGGCTGGCTGGCGGGAGTTGATTGGGGTCAAGTATGCCATTCTGTTGTCAGCTTTTGACAACAGTCTGCTGTGTTTCTGTTTGAAGTGAATAGTTGCAAAGTTGGAGAGTATTGTTAATTCTGTCTGCTTCACAGCCCAAAATTTCAGAAAAGACCAAGAAAATACTGAAAGAAGAAATTATTACTATTATTTTTTTTTTTTGAGACAGAGTCTTACTCTGTCTTTCTGTGTAGAATGCTGTGGCGTAGTATACAGCAACCACAAACTCTTGGGTCGAAGTGATCCTCCTGCTTCAACCTCTGGAGTAGCTGAGACTACTGAGACCTGCAACCATGAGCAGCTAGTTTTTCTATTTTTAGTAGAGGCAAGGTCTCATTTTTGTTCAGGCTGGTCTCAAAATACCTGACCTCAAACAATCCAGCCACCTTAGTCTTAATCCACCAGGTCCTAAGATTACAGGTGTGAGACATCACACCTGGCCAAAATAGATTTTTTTAAATGAGGATTGGGAATTGAAATTTGATCTTATTTTCCTGCCAAATATGATTTTATTGCTCTGTGATACTGCAGTATCAACATTAAAGAAGTCCAATGATTATCAGCATTATAATGCTCATAAGGACCATAAAGATTTTAAATTAATGCAGAGGCTTGAACGGTAGTAGTGGAGAAATTTAAAAAAAAAAAAAAAAAAAGGAAAAGTAAAAACAATGACAATTGCTTTAAACAGTAAAGAGACCTGGAAATAATGTCGCTGAAGCAACTTATAAGTAAGTAGCTTATATACCCAAGAAATGGTAGCCGTTCAGCAATGTAGAGATTGTGAAAGAATGCTTTGCCAAAACAGCAGGATGTTTAGACCTTGATCATGCTTCAAAGTACAAACAACTGGTTCTTTCAAAGAGTATCATCACTGAATCAGCCACATGAACAACTTCATTCAGTAAGTACTTCAAAAAGAAAATATAGATTATTCAATCACTATATGTCAATCAAATAATATACTATGACTCAGCAAATGTATTATACTTCATTTGGGTCATAATAGGAGATTATCCATGCTACCAAAAGTGACTCGATTTGGGCCTCTTACAAACACAACGTGATCAATAGATTTTCTGTAATTTTCAAGATAAATGTGATGAAGTGGTACTGAATTTAATAAATTTATTGAGTATATGTACAGACAGTGTACCTTTCATGACTGGTAAACATGAAGAGTTTATTGCACAGATTAAAATTATTAACAGATTAAATTGCTTTCATTTCTTTCCATTGTATCTTGCAACAGCAAAATCTCTGTGCTAAGGCTAGTACCTCAAGTGACACTTCACAACAAGTTGTAACTATCATTAATGACACTGGTGCACATGCAAGGTGGCATCATCAGTATAGCAAAGATAGGAAACAACTTCTGATGGAATTGATTTCTCTCTCAGTAGAAAACATTTTTAAAATCATTGTTTGATGCTAAGAAATGTCTAACCGAAATACGGAAAATATAGAACACACACACCTCTGGCAATTTGACTGAAAAGTGCTTTCTTATTTGTTTACTTATTTATTTATTACCATTTTTTGTTGTGAATCTACATTCTCCTCCCTAACCCAAATCAATGCACCCTTAAGGTCACAAATGGCAGATAACCATCTAGAGGATCAACTGAAACTGCAACCTCCATGCTAAAAGAAGAAACCAAGTCATTAAATAATCCGTTAACTTTGAAATTAATATTTTTTATTTTTTGAAATTATTAAGTATGTAGGAGTTAGATTTTACTAAAGTATGTAGGAGTTAGACTTTCCCAAAATAATGGACATTTTTAAGTATATCTAATTGAATTTTCATAACGTGGCTTTATTTTTTTACATCCAAAATGAACAAGTTCCTTATTCCTGTTCTATATCAACACTGACAACTGTTGCTTTGGTTATAGCAAGCTATAAAAAAATCAAACAAAACCAATAAAACCTTAAATCTAGATTACTTTTATTAAGTTAGATTCGAGGAAAAGGTACTAGCCTGTTTTCCCGAAAATAAGACAGTGTCTTATTTTAAGGTGTGCTCCCAAAGATGTGCTAGGTCTTATTTTCAGGGGATGTTATCTTTCCTGTAAGTAGGTCTTATTTTCGAGGAAACAGGGTAGCACAAAAAACTCAAACAAATATAGAATTGTTACTTTAAAGTCATCCCGAGCCATGTGGTCTGGGACAAACACTGAAGAATGAAGAATAGAATGAGAACCTCCCTGTACTAAAGGGATTCTCTATCTAGTCAGGCAGATACTATGATCAGAACCAGTGAAAAAAGGTGGATGTTTTTTGTGCAAACCTTGAAATTAATTTTTTAAAAAGAAGAAAATAGCAAAAAAATGAAGTGAGAAAGAAAAACACAGACTATCCGGAATTTCTTACAATTATTTTCTCTTCTCACCTCTGCTCTCCTCTCCTATCTCCTTTTATTTTCTATGTGATTGTGATGGGAGGAGCAAAGAGAGCAGGTGATGAGGGTGTGAGTGGAACCAGCGTGTTACTTTATATATAATGTCCTCCTTGGCACGTGATTTGCATGGTACTGTTTATTTTTAATCCCCTTTAATCTGTAAATGTGGTTGAAATTTTTCAAGTACTCATTTGTTATCTGTGTTGCTGTGCTTTTCAAAAATAGCTTTTCCATAAAGTTAGAAGTATAACAGTTTTCAATATGAATCTGAGGTCTACTCAATTAAATATCCTAAAAGCACAATGTTTTATACAAATGGTGAAAACTATAATATCACTATTGCTATTGATAATAATAACAACTATACTGGTTACATAATAAATGTATCTTGCTAGAACAATCTTGAATGTGTTAAAGAAAATACTAACTTTTTTTTTTTTTTACTTGTAGCACCAGGTATTCACTTAACGATCGATAAGTTAAACAATATTTCCCAAGTCTTCACAGGCTTTATTCTGTGTTAATTTTTAAAGTTATTGCTATAAATTTTTAAATAACACTTCTTTAAAACATAATTTGTTATAAAATACATAGTACTGCCATATAAACCACATCAGCATAGATATAAAAACTCCAGAGTAATATTTAAAGCGATAGCTAGGAAACTGTTGGTAATTCATATGTAAAGAGAAATGGTCTGGAAAACCGAGTGAGGGGGAAATGGATAAGAAAAAGAGGAAAGAACTATTGAGAGATATAGAGAAAGATAAGGCAAGATAGTACCAAAAGAGCTAGTGAAAAGAGGCTACCCTCAGGAACCACTGCAAAAGTTAATGTGTTAATAATGGTACCTGTGGACCAAACTCTAATGTCATGAGAAGTCAAAGTCAGATGGGCCTTTTCACCTCAATGAACAATAAAATGAAATAATAACCAATTTGAATAGATTATCTTTGATGAGGCATGGACAATTTCTGAAATAAAATAATTATTAATGGTATAGAACAGAAGGCCTGCCTGTATCCATTTGACTTGGTGCCAGTCTGCATTCCCATGATTTATTCTAAGTTTACTAATTGAGAATCAGAAAGATTCTGAAAGGTAGATCATAAACTCTTAGAGATGATATCACCAATTTCACTATGTTCATATACTTGTATCTCTATTTTGACAAAAATCATCGTATCTCCTTAACATAGAAGAAATGTCAAAACTATTTCAAAAAATGTAAATATCTACGTGTCCTCAGCTTTCTAAAATCATGAACTAGAGCAAAGACTTTATCATCTGCAATCTGGATTTGGTTTTCCCTTGCTATCCATTCTGCAGCCCTCCAATTTTGCTCTCTACTAGTCTATTATCCACAATGCTACTAGTAGTTTGAATTATAAGAAGAAATTTGGTCTGGTCTTAGTTTTTAAGGAGGTATAAAGAAGAAGTGACCCAAAAGATTCTAAAAGAGGACTCTAAAGTCATATGTAGGTTAACAAAGAGTCCTCTAGTTTGTTCATGATTTTCCCCCAAACAGATAAAACAGCAAAGTAGAGATAAATAAAGGAAGTCCGTAGCAAATAGAGAAATGGAGTCATTGGCATTATTGAATTATTATAAAAGGTATCAGTTTATTTAAAAAATTACAATTAATGGTAAATTTAAAAGGGATAAAAGGGGAGCATAAATCTACCTCTGTTTTTAAAACAATTGTGATATGTTGAGCATGAAAAGTAATTAAAATTGGTAGTTTTATGTGCTTAATTTTGCTTGTTGGGAAAAAGAAATACACCAAATATTAGAATATCGAATATACTATGACAGTCAACATGCTTATTATGTTTTCTACATACATAAAAATAAGCCTATTTTACATGCATTATGTGATTTCCGTATGTGTTAGTAATATACATGTATATAAAAAATACATATGTATATATATATATTATCTGTTTTGATGTTCTTATTATATGAAGCATAAGACAGAGTATTCTCCTTTGGCACATAATTCTAAAATTTAAAATAATTAAAAAAGTGAACATTGGGCGGCGCCTGTGGCTCAAGCAGTAGGGCGCCGGTCCCATATGCCGGAGGTGGCAGGTTCACACCCTGCCCCGGCCAAAAAAAAAAAAAAAAAAAAAAAGTGAACATAAAAATCTGTCTTCTAATATGAGCAACTTAAGAAAAAACAATTCCTCAATGATGCTTGCATTTTTATTAGAGATGTAGTAATGTGTTCAAGTGATCTGTTAGAAATAAAGTCAGGCTGTCATAAAATGTTCATGTTTAGGCTATATATTCTTTGAATCCAGTCACGTATGCCAAAAAATTAATGAAACCTGCAGCATAATTTTTCTACCTTGTGGAACTACCGGATAAAGTAATGTCTGATGATAAATTGGGTTTACGGTGAGCTGCTAGATTCAATCTATGGTAGTAAATCTTCTAAACTCACTGCACATAGCCTGCAATCAGACTCAATGTAGGATTCACCAACTATCCCTTGAATCAAATCCAATTTGACATACTAGTATTCTTCAGTAAAATTCTCTTTTATATGAGGTCACAGAGGCTCACTATAATACTCAGAAAAAATATTCTGAATAGGGCGGCGCCTGTGGCTCAGTGAGTAGGGCGCCGGCCCCATATGCCGAGGGTGGTGGGTTCAAGCCCAGCCCCGGCCAAACTGCAACCAAAAAAAATAGCCGGGCGTTGTGGCGGGCGCCTGTAGTCCCAGCTGCTCGGGAGGCTGAGGCAAGAGAATCGTGTAAGCCCAAGAGTTAGAGGTTGCTGTGAGCCGTGTGACGCCATGGCACTCTACCCGAGGGCGGTACAGTGAGACTCTGTCTCTACAAAAAAAAAAAAAAAAAAATATTCTGAATAAAATAATTGAAATTCCCTTCCCAGTACATTCTGTTACTTCAGTATATATTCATTTATACCTTAACATGACATTACTTGATGCCTCATGCATTTTTTTTTTTTTTGCCTTTGCTTGGAGTGCAGATAGATATTTCCAAATCGAATAATATTTATTACTAAATAGCTTTTCCATGAGATTCACTTGCCTTCCCTTAGGATTTATCTTGAATCACAGTGTCCATTAGTTGCTGAATACAATGCTGTTTCGTAAAGTGCCTGACTATAGAAGTTGAAAATTAAAAAAAAAAAAGCTTAGAATTTAGAACTACATGGAGCTTTTTGCCCCTAGCTCACACAAATAATGTTTCAACAACCTCTTATGAGAAATCCTAGAATTTGTTTTTCAGTAATTCACTTGATATCGCCTGTAAGTTCCTTCATTCCATTTATATTAATTGGCAACACTGAGTGATGATTCTGGCTTTCTTTAAAGCCTTTGCTCAGAAATCACATGCCTGCCAAGTTCAGGTTATATAAATTGAAGTCAATAATTATCCAGTGACCATTTAACACAACGTGCTTATGCTTGTGTCTTAGCTGCCAGAATGCTTAGAAGTCAAATAAGAGATGGTGGAAGTCACCCAGTTCAAGTTAGGAACCTGTATCGCCTGGTCTTAACTCCTTACTTTCGTTACCTCTGTTTTGTTTTATTTTGAAATATCTTATTTTCTATGAGATTTAAAGTACATACAATGTAGGAGCTTTCAAAATAGGTATGGTGTAAAACTCTTTTATACTATTGTTCAGAATCATTTCCTCTTTTTTTAATTGTATGATTCCATTAGTACGAAATGTTCAGGAAAAGCAAATACACAAAAACAGAAAGTAGATCAGTAGTTGCCCAGTTTCTTTTTTGCAGTTGCTTTTTTAGGTTAAGAAAATGTTCTGGAATTAGTGGTGAATATACTAAAAACTAATGAGCTGTACACTTTACAAGAGTGTAAATAGTCTTCCATTTGAATCACACTTTAATAACAACAACAATAATAATATAAAAAAAGACTCCTCCATGATAGTGGCATTGTCAAGACTGAAGTCAAAAGCAGGCTGTCTACCTCCAAGACCACATTTTGGATCCTGTCCTGTCTGGACTCTCCCAATTCATGAACATCCTTGTCCCTGTCCTTCTAAGAAACCACAAATTTCCAGTTTTAGATGCTTTAGAGAAGAAACACAGACTGATCCAACAGACCGTGGCAGAGTGGTCGAATTGCTGGATGGGATTCCTGATCTGCTGTTCATCAGCCACACCTCCATTTCCCCGTTTGGCAAAGGGATTGTTGGTAATAATAGCATCGATCTTGCAGGGTTCCTCTGAGGAGTTATTCAGTTATTTTGAAGTGTGTCCAGCTGGTATCAAGTGCTTGGCAAATGTCTTCCTGATTCTTCATTGCCAAAAACCTCAAACTGGACGCTGGCTTATTGTCTTTGAATTTGGGTTTAGCTGCTGCTGCCTTATTGTCCAAGACATAAGTGGTAAGATCAGGCAGAAGCAGTGGTGCAGGTGCAAAAGTGAGAAATGAAAACGTGCTCCTGGGTGGATGAACTCAGATCAACCTTTGTTCTTTGTGTTCTCACTGTTTTGAATTATTTACAGCCCTGGTTTAGGGTGTGATGTAATAAAGCTTGCAAAGATGTGATGCTACATGGGCCACACAGTAATCACAGCAAGTTTTAATATTCAAGTTAGAATTTCAGTAAACTTTGATAATCAAAAGCTTTTTTTAAATTTTGTCTTAAATTTTTGATTAATATGAGGGTACATACAATTAAGCCACATTGCTTGTATCTGTAAGGCAAAATCTAAGTTGTAGCTATGTCCCTCACACAGGAAATGTGCCACACACCATCACATTGTTCCCCGGGAAGGAACCCACTGACCCCCGCCCTTCCTGGATTCAGTTGAGTTTTTCTCTGATGTGAACATGAGTTAATCTTGTTGTTTATATATAAGTTTCCAGTAATTATTGAGTACATGTGATGCCTGCCATTCCATTCTTACGACACTTTACTCAGGACAGTGTTCTCCAAATGGATCCAAGTTGTAACAAAGAATACAAAATCTCCTTTTCTTTTTTTATGGCTGAAAGGTATTCCATGATATACATACACCACAGTTTATTAGTCCATTCATGTGTCAAAGGGCACTTGGGTTGTTTCCACATCTTTGCAATTGTAAATTTGGCTCTATAAACATTCATATGCATGTGTCTTTGTGGCAAAATGACATTTTTTTTCCTTTTAGGTAGATGCCTAGTAATGGAATTGGAGAATCAAGTAAAAGGTCTACTTTGAGCTTTTGAGGAAACTTCATCTTCTTTCCACAAAGGCTGCCCTAGTTTTCAGTCCCACAAACAAAGCAGGAGTGTTCTCTTCTCTATGCACTCCGGCTAGCACCTGTTGTTCTGGGACCTTGTGATGTGGGCCGTTCTCACTAAGGGTAGGCATCTCAAGATGATTTTGCTTTTCATTTCTCTAATAATCAGAAGATTACATAGAGATTTTTAATAATTCACAAAGAGAAAATGGCCTATTGGAAAAAATGCATAACTTTATAATGGTAAGTAGAAAACAGATGTTTAAAGATATAAAAATTAAAAGTAAATGGAATTATTCAACTCTTCCAAATCAATATCAGTGAGTAATTAAATTTTGTTAACTTTTTTTCCTGAAGTTATGGGACACATATAGTTATTCTGTTTTAACACTAGTAATCAAGGCCCCACAGTGGCATCTACAGAATAAATATTCTATTAGTGAAAACATACACTCCTAGTATGACAATTGCACGAAATATAAAGAATGATTAAGGTCAAAGTTTATTTTAAAAGGTAACATGTGAAATATTATTTGGAGACTATTATGATTCCATGAAATACATCCAAGGAAAAATAAAACAAAGACCTAAAACAGCGGTTCTCACCTTGTGGGTCGCCACCCGTTTCTAACAATGAAAATACATCGTGGCATTAGGAAGGTTGAGAACCACTGACCTGAAAGAAACTTCCAATTTCAATAAAGTAAAATGAAATAAAATTCTATTATCATTTTGGAAGCACAATGCTCACACAGACTTTCTGAATAAGGCAGATTTTTTTCTTGTTTCAATTCAATGTCTTCCTTAAATATTTTTAAGAATTTTTTTCTGTATGTTAAACATCAGAGATGCTACAGAGATGCTACATTTCTTACAGCAAAAAAGAGTAGCAAAAATTGCACATGCAAATTGGTGGGGCCACACCTATGGTACATCTTAGAAGGGTACATGTGAATCTTACTAAATGTAGAATATAATTGTCTTAACACAATAACTAAGAAAATGCCAGGAAGGCTATGTTAACCAGTGATGAAAATATGTCAAATTGTATATAAAGCAGTGTATCGTGCCCCATGATTGCATTAATGTACACAGCTATGATTTAATTGAAAAACATATAACTTACAAAAATAATTGTACATGTATACAAATGAACAAAATGGAAGCAAGAAAAGCAAATTTTCTTAAGATCTTAAGATAAATGTAAACCAGCCACCATTGGTCCAGAGGAGGCAAAAGAACTTAGTTGAAGAAACCAGGCAAGGGCAAAGCATTCAGTATTTTCAATGCAACAAATAAATTAAGAGCCTTGGAGTGAAGGAATTTCTTGTGAAAAAAAGAAATAAAAGGAAAAGAGTATAGAAATATCAAAAACTAAGGAATTCTTGTGGCTGCGGCCGATGTTAATTATAGGGAAGCAATATTAGCTAAGCCCACAAAAGTAAATTACAACTAGATCACAGAAGGCTTTTTTGATTGAGGAGGAGCTAGAACTTCTTTGGGTCATAACTGTTTACTTTGAAGAAGTTAAGCAGAAGAGGAATATTCTTAGAATTACATTTTTAGGCAGGTGCAGAGAGAAGCTAGAAACAGCACAATGGAAACAGCACAAACAGGAAAACGAGTGAGGAGATGTCTGCAGTAGGAACCATGAAGTCCCAAAGTATTGCTATGGAAACAGAAGTGAAAAAGGAAGGAGTTTTGAAAAACATACAGAAGATCTATGCCTTATGAACAATTGTAAGTTGGGTAGGACAGAATACTGGAAGTATACTTGCAATTTGGAGGACAAATGGGACCATTAAGGTCCAGTGAGTTAGGCATCAGTGCTGGCTTGATAGCAGGAGTTAAGCAGATGGTACACTCAATTTGAGAAACACTAAATGAAAGAATAGCAAACACACCATGCCTAAATATGAACATAGGTACCAGAAGCGCAGGCAAAATAAGGTCAAGACAAGATGACACATGTGAGTAGGTAAAAGCAAGTGAAGTCTACTTTCAAGAAGTTCAGCACTCAGGTAAAGAAGAACAAAGGACAATGATTTTCTGAACGGCAGTAGGGGTTTGATTTGCCTGTGTCTCATTTTCAGTAGGAACAGGTAATCCAAAGTGTGTTTATTCAAAACTGAAAAAAAGGCCTAATGGGCAGGGTACAATCAAGGATTATGTAAAGATTATTCACACAAGACTTAGAATCATTCCTGAGAGTAAAGTACCCAATTCAATCCTCTGAGTTAAGCCTTTAGAAAAGAGAGACCCCTTTCTCCCCTTTGAAATAAAAGGAAAAAGGATGTGATGATACAGACATAGTCTGGCATGGAAATGAAGGAAGCCCTGGAGGCTCCGCCCTAGTCATGTGCCTTTTAAATAAGTCAAGGGGACAGAAGGGCAGGAAAAAATGGGAGTTTTGATCAGAGTGGAAGAAAATCTGGAATTGTATCAAGGGAGTCAGGAGGAGATGAATGTAAGAACCATTGAAAAGTCGTACTAAACCAGTAGTGGTTTGGCTGAACTTTTTATTAAAACGATTCCTTTGCCATGACAACCATTGCAGAGCTGAAAGACTGAAATTGTCTGCTTATAGTGTGACCTAATATACTTCCAAATAATTTCAAGAAAATCAAACACTATGGTATAAATACTACACTCTTGTTTAAAAAATACCATAAAAGCGTTCTTTTTAGAACTCAGAAGGAAGGTACCATTAAATAAAATATTCCCTAAATATGCTGAAGTGAAGTTGTCAGATGATTTTGTGTACATGGCAGGAAGCTAGGGCACCTGATATTTGTCTGCAAGAAAACCTGCTAGCCTCATGGCCTTTGCACCTCAAGAGACTTTTGTACATCAAGGAGACAAATTGTTTTGATATGTTGTGTGTTTTAAAAGAAAGCGAATCTATGAAGAGGGTGATTACAAGTGGAACAAACTGCCGAAAGATTTTCAGTATTAATGAGCCCAATGTTTGCTCTGTGACATACTGACCACAATTACAGAATCCCCAGTTATGTAGATATGCACAAGCTATTTCAATTTAGGGATTCAGAGAGAAGACTCTTGAAAATTTTCATTCCATGTCTCCTGGAAAGAGATGAATTCCTGCAATGGAAGCAGCTTTAAGGAAGAAGAGTCTCCTTTGTAGAATTCCTGCTGCCCAAAAAGGGCCTGACCCTCACTAACAGATAACAAGAAGAGATTTATCTAAGGTTATGCAGCATCAAAATTAGTGCCCTGGGTGAGCTGATGTTGCTGTTACTGCTTGAGCACATGGCACACAGATGAATAATCATCATGGAAGTTAAGGAGAAGGCTCTGTTTTAGGTTTACCATGTCTTCTGTCAGATCCTACAAACTTATCTACTTTGATTGAGGGGCTGTTTAACTTCTCAGCTTTTCACATATCTGTGTGTCTCTCTGAGACACTCAGGCTTCTATGGGGTTTGTAGGAAACCTGAACTTTTACCATCAGGAATGTCTTTCCTGAAATCTAATCTTCCTTCCCCCCCAAATACCTTTTACCATTCCTACCCTCCACATTTCATACTTTGAAGTTCTGAGAAACAAAAATTAAAACATGAACACACTTTATAAATACATTTAATTGCTTTTTTAAGGACAGAGAGGGATATAAAAAAGTAGACAAGAACACAAGGCTGGGAACCAAGACAGCTTCACTGCAGTGAGTTATGCGACCAGAGTTTGACCTACCATTCAGAGTTGCTTCCTTCTTCTTCCAGAGAGAAGGGTGGGTTTCATGCTCTGTATCCTTTACTAATCCATTACTCTATGTAAAATAGTATAAATGCCACCCTGGTAATATACAAAACAATGGGAAAGGTAAATTGGGCTATTCAGACTTCACATTAGCAGGAAAACTTGAGATCAAGCACAAGCTATGTGCTGAGAATGATCACACCGTGAGAACCAGCACAGTGTAACTGTTTCAAGAGACTGGCACAAATTGTCCCCATTATAATTGGGTATGTGTATATTTATAGTTCATAATATATATATGAAATATAAGCAGATATGTGTGATAAATGTCCCTGTTTTTCCTGTAGTTAAGTAGTTGAAGAAACTGAGCACCAAATACAACTTAATTGGTGGTTACACTTTGGTAGCGAGGGCTAAAAATCCAAGTCTTTTTGAGTCCTGTGACAGCATTAACTTTATCCATTACCTGAACAAACTGCTAAGGAGAAATCCTTAACTTAGTGTACAGACTTCTGCAAATTTTTCAGCTTTGCATGACAAATAATCTATAAGAAGCCAGCAGGGGATAGCCTGGCTCACAGGACGCTGCCAGACAGGGAGCAACACAGAGGTCTATTTCTGGTGGCAGAGACAGCGACAGCTTTCAATCTTCTCTTCACAGATCACAGTAAGATGCAAAGGACCACAATGGCTCCTAAGGACTCTGCTCCATCCTCATCTTTCTTGGTATCACGTAAATCAGATGAGCACTAAGAATAATTGATAAAGAGTGACTCATCTAAACATAAATAAAGATGATAGAAAGTAGGTAAGGTGGCAAGAATTAACAGACACCTTAAATGTGCCTCGCATTGTGGCATCAACTTTACATGAATGACTTGTTTCCTCTTCACACTTATCTACTAAGTGAGAATTACTTTGTTCCTACTTATATCAGAAGATACTAGAGCTAAGAAAGTTTAATTAACTTAGCCAAGGCCCCAGGCTAGAAACTTAGAATGGGGAAAAAAGTTTTTATCTGTCTTCTCCCAATCCAAGGCTCTGTCCAATGCAGTAAACCACACCCAAGCATTTTGGATGCCCCAAAGAACTCATTCTCTCCACATCTAGGGAGCAGAGAGATACTTTCCACATTATTATCTCTTAGTATTTTTCTACTTAATGAAAATACCACTCACTCACATCTTATTAAACTTAAAGCAAAACTAACATGATTTAAAAATGCTTTGCATGATAAGATCCATGTGTAACTTCCTTATCTAATTGTCATATTAACTTGCTGTTGGGAACTGTGAACAATTTGTATTCTTTAACTCATGCTATTTGTCAATAATTCAGAGAGATTTTCAGAATATGTGCTACAATTATTTATTGCTTTATTTAAAGCCTTCCAGAATTTATAGTTTCTAATCTGTAGTATATATTTTATGAATCCTTGGCTATGCAGAAACTGAGAGGAGCTCCACTCAAATTAAGCTATTACCCTTACAAAGTAAAATATTATTAAAGTTGGATTTTGCTGTCATATTATTTAGCTAATGTGCTTTCTTAGTTCATGCAGTGAGCTGCTTGTAGTCATTATTTAAAACCATTCCTATTGGCCATTTTTCCTGATGTGAAAATGTTTTAGAACATGTAAAGAGATTTGGGTAAATGTGACTGTTTCCTTAGCATTAAACCATATTCAATCGTTGGTTTTTACTGTTTCCGGAACATTTACATTTTTGGTTTTTGGGATAAGAAAAAAGAATAGGCTATCTATATAGGCATCCAAATGTGTTTAATTGCTCTCAACACATTTTATTTACAAAAATCTCTTGAGTATATGGAGAGGTCAAAACCCATACCCTTGACAGATTTACATTTAACTCACTCAGTAACACCTGAGAAATAACACCTGACACTTTATTCAAGAAGTCAGGGTTCTTTATGTTTTAATCTACCACATTTCAGAAGTTTGAAAAGTATTTAAGTAAACTTATTTTCATATTTCTGCTCAGTTTAACTGAGTACACAATTTAAAATACCTCAAATTGCAAGATATGCATTAATTTGATAAATATCAATTTGAGACTCTATGATGAATGAACCCTGCTTTAGGTGTTCTGGGGCCAAGGAGAGGAATAATCATTGTTTCTCTTAATTAATTCCTTTTGCTTATGTTTTAGTTCACAAGAGAATCAATTTATGAAATGAAATTACTGTAATATGTGATTAACAGATAACATCATCATTCTATTTTACATAATAGAATCAATCCCATTACATTTATGACTTTTTATTTTTTAATAGTGAAATAAAATTCAGCATCATGTATAAAATCCTTAACTAGACCACCTTGGTTTACATGTTGGCCCCTCCACTGTCTACTTGCTATGATCTTGAGCATATTGTTACCCCAAGTCATTATCTAAGAAATGATCGTTAAATTTTATTGCCTCACACTGTTGTTTATAGGATTATTTGAATATAACAAATTCAGCATCTACATCAGTGTGTAGCACAAAGTAGCTACTACAAACATTCCTATTTTTGTTATACAGAAGCCTACAAAAGGTTTTTACTAATCAAATGGTTTTCAAAGGATTATATCTACTTTCTGATTGGAAATTAGAGTCAATTTAATTTACTTGTTGTCAATACCAAGGCTTTCTCAGCCCCTATCTTGAGGTCTCAGGATCATCTTTCTAGAATGTCCTTGAATGACATCTAGAAACCTCATTTGATCAAAATTGAACTACACTGAACTTCAAAGTAGATGTATATTGAACACTATAGTAATTTCAAAGTATAAGTTCAGGTATTCTTTCAAAATTAATGCTTAAAAATTTCTTCTTCTGAAAGAAAAAGAAATATAAAAGTATAACCCCAGAGCAAAAAGGGACTTTCCTGTTAGTTTCTGAATTAAAAATCTATGATTTTTTTTTATGTTTTTCTTATTTATGGTTACAATCTTAGAGATTAGTAAGATCTATAAGTTCAAGAACAGTTTTAAAGTGTTTTAAAGAGGCCGTATCAATAGACTATAAAATGCGAATAGAAGAATATAAATATATAGAAGTTTGTAGTTTATTGTGTAAATGTAGCACATTTTCCCCATGCATTCATCCACTGATAAACACTCAGCCTCTAACTTTATAATTGTGAATAAGGATGTAAAGAACATGTGGGTGCAAACATTTCTTTGAGATACTGATTTCATTCTTTGAATATACCCAGAAGTTGGATTGCTGGATTACATAGTACTTCTATTTCTTTGGTTTTTGAGGATTCTTAATAATTTTCCATAATGGCTGTACCAATTCACATTCCAGACAATGTAGACAGTACCTCCTTCTTTTTACACTCCCTCCAACATTTTTTATCTGTTGTCTTTTTGATAATAGCCAATAGACATAGGAGACATCTCTTTATGGTTTAGATTTGTGTTTCCTTTGATAATTAATGATGTGTATTTCACTGATGATTAGTAATTTACCTATTGGTCATTTGTATGACTTCCACGGAAAAATATCTATATAAATACTTTGTCCATTTTTGTTTGTTTTCGTTTGGTTGGCTATTCAGTATAATGAGTTCCTTACATATTTTGGTTAATAACTCCACATCTGATTTATAGTTTGAGATTATTTTCTCCCATTCCACAGTTACCTTTTCATTTCATGTGTTGTTTCCATGGTACAGAAGCTCTTTTTAGTTTGATGTAGTCACACTTGTTCATTTTTGCTTTTGTTGCCTCTCCTTATATCCATAAAGGCATTGTCAAAATCAATGTTAACAAGCTTTCCTTTCCTGTTTTCATGGTGTCCAATAAATCATAGGTTTTACAATCTGATCATTATAATAATTCTCCAAATTCCATGGGTAAAGAATCTCCTTGGAATACTTTTTAAAATCTAAAACGGATTACCTTTTCTTACTAATAACCAAAGAATAACTGTACTAAGACAACTATTCTCATATCCACTTCCATCACTCCCACTACTATTACAGTAGACTACATATCTTACTTTGCTGAAAAGATACAAACTATTGCATGGCAACCTTTATCCCATCTAAATGTATTCCATATTTTCACTTCTGGCTCCTAGTTTCAGTGTGAAAATATGTGTTCATCCCGAGACTAACTTATTCTCTGTGCTTTAATTTCCAGCCTCATTCAGGATTTGCATTAATTAGTTCCTCTTGCCTTTGGATCTTTTTTTTCCCCCTTCACTTGCCTCCCTGTACTCTAGCATCTATGCAGTCTTTTTTCTGTAATTCTACCACAACTCTTTGCATTGTCAGGTGTTTGTATGTGTGTGTATATACAATATAAATAATAGAAAGCTTTGAGAATTGCTGCATTATATTAAATAAAACAATGTGATCAAATTTACTGAGGACAGATAAAGATGGTCAAAACCTCAATAAGAGGTAATAAATTAAAGGTTGAGAGCACATAAATATTTTAAAAGTAGTTTCTCCAGAGATGCAAGAGAACATATTTGATTTTTTAAAAATATGCTTTAAAGTTTCCTATCCCATCCCTTCTCTCAACTAACCCTTTATCACCTTGTTATTGGTTTTCTGTCTCCCCACATTTTAATAAAATTGCTCACTCAAATCTTACCAATAATCTTCTTGACGCAAATTGACAATTTAATTTTTTTCAGTCTCCTTTGGAACCTCTGTATCATTGTTGACCACAGCTTTCTTAAAAATCACTCATCTTATATGGAAACATCTAGCTCTATACGCCTTGTCTTGACCTGCCCTTTAAATACATACTTACATGTCCAAAGACTACCTGGGTACCACCTCACTGATGTCCTAGCTACAGTTTACACATCAACAATTTAACCCTGCATCACTTAGACTTTGAGTTCACAGCAGATTTAATTCCTCCTATTCATCCCCCCACCTATTTTTCTTCCTCCACCCTTCAGCGAACAATCTGGATAGAAACTTTATAGAACACATTCATCTCTTGTTAAGGATCAATAGAAGAATATTCTCCAACTTCTGCAAAATGATTGTTAAAATATTTATTCATGAAGCTGTTCAAATTTTCCATGTTGCAAATTTTTCTTCTGTATTCATTATTTAAAAGAAAACAATCACTCTTACTGAATATGATTACTTTCAGGAGACTCTCTGTCTATCCCTCCAAGAGAGACAGAACCATATATATCTGCTTCTTTTTTTCCTTGGACTGCTAAGAAATCACAAAATAAGATTTAATGAAATTATAAAAAAAAAAGTAGAATTTGGTTCCTAATACTCTGATCTTCTATTTCTGTTTTAATATTCTTCTTATGTTTCAGCCTTTGTTGTAAACCAACTAAATATTTTTTATGTCTTAGGCTCACTAGAATCAAATAGAAAGAAATCTTGTATTTTTTGTCTGTTACATAAAGATGAAATCAGATAGATTGGACTCATTAAATAAACTACTTGAGACTGTGTTTCATTCATAAAACCTGATAAGGCTAAACAATTTCAGCAGCAGGAGAAATATGAACCTATAAAGCATAACAGAAAAATAGAACAAATTAAATGGGTATAGTCTTAAAGTGCTGTTTTGAAACACCATTTCATAGTTATCGTTGTTTAAAAACCTGAGAATAATTTCTAATGCTCAATTTACCCAGTGAATCAGAGCCTCTGAATAACGTGTACTGCACCTACCAGGCAATCACTTGGTATGATTGTTTTTGGTTAGCACCATTAGATATGCGAGGGTGCATTCCAATTCATTTTTGTTTGTTGTTCATTTGTTTAAAAGAGCAAAGTGAGAACTCCAACTCCACTAATACATCAAATCCAGAGATGAAAACCATAGCTTCAGAAAGTATCAATTTTTTTCATGATTGTGAGTTTTCATTAACAATGATTATATTACAGTCATCAAGTAGATAACAGTTTTCTCCTTAATTCAGCCAAAAGAGTAAAAAAGGCCTTGATACGGGTAACAGACCCTGGATTTGTCCCAGATTCAGAGATGCATCTCTTTCAGTTCACTCTTTTCTTACTACCCGCCTCTTGCAAGCAATGCAACAAAAAATAAATATATAGTCTATTTTATCTTTCCTTAATTTACTTCAAAGCATTTGCAGATGATACAGAATATAACTCATTTCTGTCTCTACGACTTTGTTAAGCAATTCATTGCATATGTATAGGCTGTCCTCAATTTATGAACAAGTGGTAGTCCAAAAACTCCTTTTTGTAAATCAGTAGCTAGGAATGTGAAGTACATTTTTCTTCAAAATGACTTTATATGAAACCTTGTATTTGGTCTCAGAATTACTTACAAAAGCCAAAATAGCTCCAATTTATTGAGGACCTAATTAAATGTCAGCAAAAACAGCATATGTTACACCCATTACAGCTCACTGGTTTCCCAATATTTTTTTCTTTTTCTTTTCTTTTTTTTTTTTTTTTTTTTTTTACTAAGCTAATGCATATTCTCAGGAAGTACATAAACAATGCACATCTTAAATGCAGAGCTGCATTTTTATATCTGTACACACCTATGCAGTAGCCACTTGGATCACGAAGCTGATTAGATCCTTCACCTCTAAAGTTCCCTTTTGCCTCTTTTCTTTCATAATCACCCCATTCCATTGAAGCAACCACTGTTCGAACTTCTATTTCCATAAATTCATTCTACCTGTTCATGGACTTTATATGAATGAATTAATCATTGTATCATCAATAAAAAGTCTTGGCTCTTTCTGAAAACATCCCTTCAGTGTCTCCACACATATCAGGAGTGCAGCATTCCATTTTAAGGATGCACCACACTTGATTTATCCCTTCCCTTGTCGATAGAGATTAAGGTTATTTCCAGTTTGAGGATATTTACATAAAGTGCTATGAATCCTTAATTCTATAGGAAAAGAATGACTAGTCATAGGGATGGTA
This sequence comes from Nycticebus coucang, assembly GCF_027406575.1. Taxonomy (NCBI): domain Eukaryota; kingdom Metazoa; phylum Chordata; class Mammalia; order Primates; family Lorisidae; genus Nycticebus; species Nycticebus coucang. Next base: position 68,250,975 of record NC_069781.1, on the reverse strand, counting down.
CATGTAGTATGAATTTCCAAAGGATTTTCTAAAGTGTTTACGGCATCTTCATTCTCATTAGTAAAGTATGAGTGTAGCCATTTCTCTTTATTCTGGCCAAAATTTCATGTTGTTAGTTAACAGATATGTTGTTGAGTGTCTTTTTATATCTCAGTATAGTTTAAATCTGCATTTCTTGGTTTTGGAAAACATAACATTGACAAACTCTGAGTTAGACTAAGAGAAAAAGTAGACTCATATAAAAATGAGATACAAAAAGTATCATGAGGAACTATTATGAGTAATTACATGCCAACAAATTTGATAGGCTACTACAAATGGATAAATTCCTGGAGAACAAATCTACCTAGATCAAATTGAAAAGGAAAAGCCTAAAGGGACCAATAACAAAGACATTAAAATACTAATTAAAAACTTCTCAAAATAGAACAGCCCAGAACCAGATGGCTTTATAGCTGAGACCTACCAAACTTCGAAAAAAGAATTAATAAGATTCTTAATTGAATCTAATATGATTCTAACTGCTTAAAATCTTCCAGAAATAGTGCTAAAGGGATTTTTTTTTATGTACAAGGCCAGCATAATCTTGAACTTTAAGACAACCAAAGATACAACAAGAAAATAAAACTATAGGTCAATACATAAATAAAACATGACGCAAACATGATGCAAAACACTCAACCATATATTAGAAAAGATAAATAAATGAAACTATATTAAACTAAAAAGTTTCTGCTTGGCAAAGAAAATAATCAACAAAATGAAAGGCAACCTATAAATTGAGAAAATATATATTTGCAAACCATTTATTAAGTAAGGTGTTAATATCCAAACTTTCTAAAGCACTTATACAACAAAAGAGCAAGAAAACATAACCTGACTAATAACTCAGCGGAGTCAAATAGATGATTCTCCAAAGATGACATAAGAACGCTCAACAGGTACATGCAAAGGTGCTTAGAGCCCTAATCCTCAGAGAAATACAAATCAAAGCCACCATCAGATGTCACCTTCTATCTGCCTGTAAGACAAGAGATAACAAGTGTAAGAGCAGAGAGAAAAGGGAGCCCTTGTACACAGTTAGTGCAGTCCTTATAAAAAATGGTATGAAGGTTCAAAAACAAAAATAGAAATACACTTCAGGATATTTGCCAAAGGAAGGTAAAATCAACACCTTATTAAGATATTTGGCCTTCGAGGTTCACTGAAGCATTAGTTAAGATATGGAAATAACTAAGGTGCCCACCCATGGACAAATGGACAAATGGATAAAGAAACCATGATAAATTGATATAGATATAGATGTAGACACATCCACACATATATAAGTGTATTTTGTGTGTATGTGTATATATCTGTATATAACTGTGTATCTATGTCATACACAGGGTGGACACAAAGTCTCTGTGCAATTTAAAACAGTTTAACCTAGTAAATTGCACTCAAACTTTACTGATACCCTGTATATGATATATGTGCAATAGGAATATTATTAAGTCTTAAGAAAAGAGGAGATACTATTATTTGCCACCTTAAGGATGGACCTGGAGAACATGATACTAATCAAAAACAGAAGGTCAAACATACAGAAATAGAGAATAAAATAGGAATTACCAGGCTCAGAATGTTGGGGAACTGCAGAGATTCATCAAAGGATACAAATTAACAATTAGGATGAACAAGTTGAAAGATCTCATGCACAAGAGGAGGACAATAGTTAATAATAGTGTATTATATTCATACTTTTTGCAAAATGAGTATATTAACTCTGCTTTTCCCCATCGGGGGCACAATGGGTAAATAGGTAAGATGAATTATTTTAAATTTTTCACTGTAATAGCCATTGACTATATATAATGTCACACACACACACACACACATGCACACACATATATATATTTACCTTATAACATGATTGTGTCTACTTTATATTAAATGTATATTAAAAATAAAATGTTTGTACTTCTCTTTTAAAAATTTATGTTGTAATTTTTATATGGATATTTACCACGTGGATAACTTACTTTTTTATTTTAATTTGTGGCAGTGCCTTAGAAATGAGTCTAGTATCTATCGCAGTGACTTTTGAGAAAGGTAATATTATCTCCACTTGAATGATGCTGAGAATGAGGTCCAGAGAGGTAAAATAACTCACCAGCATCACACAGCTAGTAAATGGCAGAGATGAACTCAGTTTGACTCCTTCAAAAGTTTGCGCCTGTCAGAATATCCCACACTCCTGTGACACAAGAGGTATCAGACATATTTCTCTCTGCATAAGTATTTTTAGCCATATTTATTGAAATGAAAAATTATTAGTAATATATTGTTGACCTGCAAAAGACTATAAAGCAGTACACTCTAATATCTATCTCCATCTTTGTTAAAAACAAAACAAAAAACATTGTGTGTATATCTATGGATATAGATATGAATCAGTAGAAAACATACTACATACATTTACACTAAAATGTTACCTATAAGTAAAAAATGAAAATAAAAAAGTATTTATTTTGATTCACAACTTAAAAGTATGGGCTATGCCGATTGCCTTCAGTCTCCTTCCTGAACAGTGACAGTGCACAGTCATTAGTAGAATGGAGGTTAAGAAAAATACAATCACAATATAACAAAGACATCTGTACCAGAATGTTTATTGCAGCCCAATTCATAATTGCTAAGTCATGGAAGAAGCCCAAGTGCCGATCGACCCACGAATGGACTAGCAAACTGTGGTACATGTATACCATGGAATACTATGCAGCCTTAAAGAAAGATGGAGACTTTACCTCTTTTATGTTTACATGGATGGAGCTGGAACATATTCTTCTTAGAAAAGTATCTCAACAATGGAAGAAAAAGTATCCAATGTACTCAGCCCTACTGTGAAGCTAATTTATAACTTTCATATGAAGGCTATAACCCAACTATAGCACAAGAATATGGGGAAAGGGCCAAGGGATGGGAAGGGAGGGGGGAAGTCAGGGTGGAGAGAGGGCAAGGGGTGGGGCCACACCTACAGTGCATCTTAGAATGGGTACAGACGAAACCTACTAAATGCAGAAAACAAATGTCTACATACAATAACTAAGAAAATGCCATGAAGGCTACGTTGAACAGTTTGATGAGAATATTTCAGATTGTATATGAAACCAGCAACCCTTGATTGCAAAAATGTACACAGCTATGATTTAACATATAAAAAATAAATAAATAAATAAAAAATTTGAAAAAAAAAAGAAAAATACAAACAAATGAACAAACAAAAAATGGCATTTCACAAACTGTGTCCCAAGGAACACTAGTTACCAAAACTTTTTTTTTTCTTTGCTATGATGGGAAAAGTAGCAAATGTTATAAACTGAATTATAGTAATTAAGATGCAACTTAGTATATTAAAGCCTCTATAGAATCTTCTTAAATATGTGTAATACAGCATTTCTAAAACTGTTTAACAAGAGAACACTTTTCCAAAGAGTATCTATTAACAGCCTGTCAACACTAAAGAAAATAGCTTCCCTTTTTCCTTTTGATCATTAATTTTCCTTCTTAGCTACAGTGAAAACTTAAGCAAAATAAATAAATTCACACACACTATTATATGCAAAGAAATATGTAAAATATATAGAAATACATTTCAAAACATCTTTTAAAAATACATATTCTTGTAAGCATTGATACAAACTTCCATTCCAATGGGAAGGGTAAAATGACACTAATAGAAGTATATGCCCTGGATACCAGCTCAGCAAAAATGATTCTTTATAATTCATGCTGGGTGCATAGTCAATGCAATCACAAACTATGTTATAATCTTATAAACAAAAGGGTGTAGCACTGCTTCTGCCTGCTCTCCCAGTGCTAAAAATACTGCTCTTAATCTCACCAATGTCCAGATATCCAAACAGCAGAGGCTTAAAACTTTCTTGTTTTAAAAAAAAAAAAAAAAAGAAAAACTGACCTTTATTTCTCTGTGGCAAGAACACTGGGAGATGGTGAGTTACAGATTTTTTTTATAATATGCATTTTTGTCCTTTTCTAATTTTAAAATTTATAACTGTGTTATTTATTTAAAACTTAAGACAAAGTCTCACGATCTAGTTTAAGAAGTGTTGGGGACAGGGATGTAGGTCCTTATCTTCTACCATGGTCAATATTCATGGCCCTTTAGTTATACATAAATAGGCTGGTCAATTATTACAATTTGATTACCACTTGATAATAAACCTGGATTGTTCACTGTTCACTCTGTTAGAAATTGAATGAATTGGAATCTATATCCATATGTTTATGAAAGAAATATTAACCATTCTTTGATCAACAGAGGAATATATCGCAGCTATAAAAACAGACATAAGAACAACATAAACTTTGCTATTTTTAAATTTTCTTCCTAAGAGAACACTTAAAAATTTTGCCTGCATGGATTTCTACATGTCATTTGAAAAATTATTATTTACTATGTCTATTATGCAAATAAATACAAAGATGTTTAGGCTACAAAATGATTAAATTATGTTAAACTAATAAAGTCCACAGACTTTAGGCCCTCTATATAAATTGTGTGTATGTCCTCATTGGATTTGCTCAATTGAGTAGTAGTCATTTTTTTTGGATATTGTTATAATAGATGAAATTTTTCTGATGGTTTTCTAAAATTTCTACATTTTTATGATGTATGTAATGCCATTAATATCCTAAGTCAAAAACTGATACAGAACTCGAAAAGATTATATATTCATTCTAAAAGATTATATATTCATTATGACATCATTGTGTACTTATGTATTTATTAATATAGGATAACTATAAATTGTTTCTGAATGCTGGATTACAGAGTTTTATTGCTGCCATAATGTAAACAATCCATTTTCAAGTAAAGTGTTCAGGCAAAGTATATATTAGCATTCATGTTGAAAAAACATGTATTGAAAAACCCAAAGTTAATCTGAAGTTGAATATAAAACAAAAACCAATCTAATAAAGAGATACAATGAATGCAAAAGGAAATGACAGATATTGAGAACACAAAAATAGAAATGAACTAATGATCAAGAATAAATTGCTCATTGCAATTCACTTTGCTTATAACTCTTCATAGAAGGATTTGATGTGGAAGTATAAAATTAAAAAAACCTTTCCAAAACTTACAGAAAGATTAAGCTTGCAATGACATCAATACAATATCCAAATAAATAGTCTTAAATTTCTGGAGAAGGAGAAGTTTTTTCCTATGTCTATAAAATAATAAAAGCAAAATCTTTCATGAAGCCAAAGCATTATTGTTTCAGCATTCTCTGCTATGGCACTCAATCTCAGAATGCAATAGAAAGATAACTTCACACTCTTTCAAAAAAAGAAATGTGACTCAAGAACTCTGCTTTGTTTGAGCTAGTTGTCATTCATATGTGAAGATGAGAGAAAGACAATTTCAGACCTATGAACTTTCATAAAATGTACCACCAAGAAACGCCTTTTATTCTGCAGAGGCTGAAAACAAATAAACAAACAAAAAGAAATAAGAGAATTTCTATAAATGGATGTTGATTATGACACACAAGAATTTATTATTTATTAAAAAATAAAAATTAAACATCTGTTAGCAGGAAGTATAGCTATAAAAAGCTATAGCTGAAGTATATTAAAAGTTAGAGCATTGAGAAAGAAAAATGTTTCTGACCATTATAGCTGCTGTAAAGGAAGACATGCACCCCCCGCCCCATAGCACACACACAGAGAGGAAGAAAGAAAACTTATAAGAGTGCAAAATATTCCTTATGATCTATTTATCATTCTAATACCAAAATATGATAAAATAAAAAGTAACTTTATTATTGCATATTATCAAAGTAACAAAAATAACAAACAGTTGATAGAACTTAACCTAGAGTTAAAAGACTAGTTGAATGTAACAATGTTAATAAATTAATAGGCTAAAAATAATTGTTGACCATTTAAAAATTTAATTAAAAGAGAAAATTGGATATCTCTCAATAAAATACTTTCAAATAATAGAAAAACTATTTTTATTTATTTTTTATTTTTTTAAATATGGAACGCTTCACAAATTTGTGTGTCATCCTTGCGCAGGGGTCATGCTAATCTTCTCTGTATCATTCCAATTTTAGTATATGTACTACTGAAGTGAGCACGGAAAAACTATTTTTAGGAATAGCCATAAAACCCCAAACTAAAATTATAAACAGTGACAAAATTGATGATCATAATCCCTTCCGATGCTGTAATAATGTAGAGGGCTATCATAGCTATTAATAGTGTTCAGTATTATAGAGGTTCTTGCTAATTAAAGAGAAAGAATGAACGAAAATTGTTATAAAGGTGAATATTGTTATTTATAAAAAAATACTACATACATTGGAAGGTACCAGATAAATCGTCACTAATAATAATAAAGGAAGATAATAATCTATCTTGGTAAATGGCACACAAAGAATATTCATGTAATCAGGCAAAGACCATCAGGAAAGTACAAATATCAGACATGATGGCAGCAAATTTACATGCTGGCAAAAATTTTGTTATCACTCACGCTAGCCACCATAAAGTTCTTCTAAGTATCTAGTCCTAGAAGATGTAAATCAATGGAAATGCATACAATGGACTTGAATCACCCAGTTAATACTGTTCACTACAGATACTACAAAGGCTTAGTACAATTCTAAGTACTAAAACCTATAGTCATGAGGCATTAAATGACATTTTGGTCAATGATGAAGTGCATATACAAGTACAAAGGTAGTTCCATTAAGAGTATAATGGAACTGAAAAATTCCAATCACCTAGTGACACCATAGCTGTTGTAATATTCTTGTACAACACATTACCTTTTCTACGTTTTGATATACTTAGATACATACATACTTATCATTGTGTTATCATTCCCTACAGTATCCAGCATCCATGCTGTACAGGTTTATAGCCTAGGAGCAACAGGTTCTCCCATGAACCCTAGGTATATAGTGTACATACCATCTAAGTGGGAAGCTCAGTCTGTGATATTCACACAATGAAAACATCGCCCCGTGACATGTATCTGAACATACGCCAATGTTAAACAACGTATACTGAACATACAGAGTCTAAACACTGTAGCCTAACTACGACATAGTTCCAAATAGTAAAAACTATAATACAATAAATGCCTAAGTTTAGAAAATTCCAAGTATAGTCAGAAATACAGATTTAGAGCTGTGATTACTGATTGAAAATATATGTAGAGAAACTGAGTGAAACTATTAAAAAATAATAACAATGTAACTGAGGCTACTGCTATGATGCCTCCCACCTATGATCTCTTGAATGATAAACCTTGTTCTTATTTTTTATAATCGTCTGACAATCTGCTGAAGAAGGTACTATTGTTACTATTGTCTATTTTTTAATTAAATGAGAAAACAGATGCTCAGGAAGCTTAATATCTATCTTAAAATTATACTAGGAAGATGGTGGAATCGGTTTTTTGAATGCAGGTAGATTTTACTGCTGCTCTCTCAATTATTTAAAGGGAAATAATGAATCCCATCATGAAAGAATTTCCATGACAATGTCAGTCTGAAGTGCAGCATTGAAGTGAAAAACAGATATATGAAACAAAATGCAGAATTTAAGCATCTCATCACTACACATACATTTTAAAAAATGGTAAAGTGAGCTTTCCAAAATAAAAGGGGAATTATTACTAGAAGTGTAGTGGCAAAAATTAGATAGCAATTTTTGGATAATGGCAAAAATTAGAGCGAGGGATAAATGGAAGCATGATTTATTCACCACTTCAAAGAACTTGCTGGCTGAACTACAAAGTCTAACATCCAACAGGTGTGAGACACATAGATGGTGAATGTCTGCTGGAACATTTGCTGTGCTCTAAAAGACTATGATGGCAAATACTGAACTGATAGTACTTCAGTTCTCCTGGGACTTGTGGATGTTGGTTCTGCTGCACCATGGAAGGGTTCATCTTCTACCCTATCCACTCTGGTCAGTGCCCAGAAATTGCCCTTCCAGCCTCACTCAGAACACATGGATAATTGTTATGATGCGAGCCGTGCTCAAGCACCATGAGGAAGTCCGAGTAAAATTTCATTCTACCGTGCAATGTTAACAGAATATAGTGAGAAGAACACACACATTTAATAACACAGAGACAGTTTGAAAACTTGACACTATTCTCAGTAGATGTGGGATGTTAGATCTGGACAACTTTGTCAATTTACTGTGCTGTTTTATGAATTAGTAACAATTTGTGTGTAAAATCGTCTGCATAATTCCTGGAATAATGCCTATGTTGTTTCCTTATGATTTAATATTAATACAGTCACAGACAAATGTCACATATTCTCGCTTATATGTGATAGCTGGAAAATTTAATCTCATGGAAGCCCCGAGTAGAATGGTGGTTTTACAAAAGGCTGGATGGGTAAGGAGGAAGAGGGGAGGATGAGGAGTTGGGTAATGGGTACAAAAATACAGCTGAAGGAAGTTAGAGTGTTTGGTGGCACAATAGGACAATTGGATTTAATAATTTGTTGTACATTTCAAAATAGTAGAAGTGAATATTTGGAATTTTCCCAACACAAAGAAATAATAAATATTTGTTCTTTATCTCAACTCCCAGATTTTACCAATATACATTGCTTGTATCAAATATAACCTATATTGTAACCTATAAATATTTATAACTATTAGGTAGCCATAAATATTTAAAAAATAAAACAATAAGCTCAGGGAACAGTGTAGAATCAAGATTAGAAATATAAGAATAAAAAGCAGTTAACTCACATGTGAGGTATTAAAATCCATTTATATGGCACTAGCAAATAGAATTTTCATTGTAAGTGAATTTCAATATGAATGTTAAGTTAAAAACCCCTCTAGTTATAAGGAAAAATCAATATGACATATTTTATGTACAATACAAATGCATAAAATATGCTTTGATGCATTTGTACATAATGAAGTATAAAAACTTCCAGCAAGTTGATGTATACCACCTTCCTGACAGGAGTGACTTCTGGGGAGGAAAAAAGGAGAAATAAATGTGGGTAGAGTAGGACTGTCATTGTGGGGGCTCTCCTGTGCATTATAGAAAGTTTAATCACATCTCTTGTTCTACCCATTAGATGACAGTCGAATACATTTTCCCATAGGGGCACAAAACTGAGAAATTTGCAAATGCCTCTGGGGGTCAAAATTGCCCATAGCAGAGAACCACGGCAATAGATCAATTCTTTAGTATCAGTTCTCTAAAAAGAGAGGGAACGGAGGGACCAGAAGAGAGATCTGGGTTAAGGGGGGGCTATAAAATGACATCTTCCATATTGGGGAGGAGACACAAATATCAGTCAAGTTATTTTTTGTGCTTTTTGATGTGTTTTGAATTTTTAAGATTTTTAATATTGTTATCAGGAAGTATAGCACTGAAGTTTAATTGTTGGCTCTAATTTAAGACTGCCTGATTTGTAATCTGAGATTTCAGTGTTCATTTGACCTTCTGAGTGTATTTTCTCCAGGTCTCAGTTTCCAAGTATGGCAGTTGTGAAAATTCAATGAAATTACCCATATAAACATCATAGAACAGTGATTAACACATAGTAAATATTAAAAGATAAAGTTCTACTACAAATACAATTAATATTACCTTGTTCATAAAGGTGTTATGGGAAGTATTCATGATATATGAATAAAGAAGTCATTAAGTCGTCATCATAGTCATGGGCATAACCACAAAATCTGTTACTTTTTAAATTGAAGAGTTGTCTGCCCAAGTGTGAATTATACCTATAGAGTATTATTTGCTAGGACAAAATAAGAACACACACACACAAATCATCAAAGGATAAATGTGGAAGAAATCACAAGGCCAAAACCGCTTCAAAGAATGAGCTTTATTGTGATCCTTTTATGTCTCCTGTTAGAAAAGACATACTTGAGTTTAACAACAAATTTTTTTTAATTTATGAAATATTATGAGAAAATTCCTGCTACATACTAGTGAATGCAAGACATTCAGCATAAAGTTAAAATTATAAAATTTATAAAATAACATATTTTAAATAGAGTAACCTGACTATTTTTCTCAAGTCCTTATTTAGAAGGTGTTAGAAAAAGTTTAGAACGCAGAAAGTGTGAGAACAATGGTTTTAGAACTACAGGCATACTGGATCACTTTCAACACTTGCTAAGTATCTCATGTTACCACTCGTTTATTCTGTAAAATCCAGGACAATGGTACCTTGAAATTAAATGTTTACACTACTCAATATTTGTTAAGATTCACATTACATACAGGGCGAATTATGTTTTCAATAATTTATAATTATGCCTTTAACTATAGTCCACAAACCTTGACTTTCTTTAACACTGGATGTCTCGCAAGCCATTTCTGGGGCTGGATGGAGGACCTGGAGGCCAGCAGTGATGAGCAGGAACATCAGTGAAGTATCCACCTACCCACTCCGATGGTCATCAGTGAAAAGGCTGAAGAGAAACTGCTGGGCATTGGTTGACAAGGCTAAGGAGGTACTTGACAATATTTGAAATACCTCTGCTACGTACAGTAACAACTTTCTTTTGAACATTACCTAATGCCTGGAAGAACACAAGATGTTCAGAACCAGTTCTTTTTTTTTTCTCTGTCTAGTTGCTCAGAAGTTTTCTGTAACACTGAGAATACATATGATACCAAAAAAACTGATTTGATACATACCTGATGTAACAAATCTAAATTGCCTACAATGAAGACAATCATTATAATTAGTTCGATTTATTCAAAACTATTTGAAAAAGGAACACATAGATATTTTTAAATAAAAATGTTTGATAGAACTTTTAAATAATTAAATATAAGAGATCATATTGCATATCAATTGAGCATCTCGCTTATTCAATAGATTAAGATTATTCCAATGTGAATTACTATATGAAATTTTAATTGTTATACTACAAGACCCAAAATTCTCCAAGCACTTCAAATTGTCCTACACAGCAATTCAGTGTCCTTTGTGATCTGATCTCACACATGGGGCCACATTAATTTTAAACAGCTGCATGTAATGTTGTCCGTTAATTGAATACAAATTAGACATATGCAGAAAAGAATGTTTAGCAGGGACAATAAAAGTAGGTATGATTAAGCAAAAGAAAATTCCAAGTTGAAATAGTTATGCTTCTCTCACGTTCACATTCCAGAAAGCTCATCTAGCTTCCACCCAAAATTTGTATCTCTGGAAAAGCAGCTCAGTTATGGTTGTACAACTTCTAGGTATTAGCACATCTTACTTTTGTCTAGAGATATCTTCATGGTATTAATTCACAATAATGAACTTGTTGAAGAAGAGATAATCTAACAATCTTATTTTCCAAATACAGAAAGTGATTAATAAAATGAAGTTTGCATATGTATGGGCATGTGTGTGTACGCACATACATGTTTTTGTGTGACGTAACACATGAATTAACTTTATTCATTTTGTAAGTAAAAAGCCAAGTGTTAATATTTTCTTATTATGAGTAGTAGGTAGCATCATTTCTGATGAAAATTTCCTTGTTTATAAATTCACTATTTTCCAAATCCCATCAATCTCTCCAAATAGAAACAAATAAATTCTAAAAAATCAAAATGTTCAATGATTCTTATGTTTGAAGAGTTTCAAGAGATATTTATGGAGACTGAATATTCTTAAAATTTGTGAAAAAGGATTATTATAAACTATTGCTACATTATTTCAAAAGAACAGGAGTCAAATTAATAGCTCCTTGTAACATTAATAATTTAAGTGCAAATTATTTTATTTTTATTAGATTATCCTTGAAGGTAATGTTTTAAAAAAAGTAAAAATTTCTATCAGAATGCCACCTGAAAATCACACCACATTAAACTAGAAAAAAGACATTAATTAGTCATTATCTCCCATTAAAAAGCTAATAAACATTATCACACTTTCAAGCAAAATGGCAAGAAGCCCATTTCTTACCTACTGCTTGTGTTGTATTAAATATAAAATTATAATTCTAATCTTGCTACATATTGTGTGACCTTGAGCATAAAGTTGTAATACCCTCGGCCACAGCATTAACACCTGTACAGCGAAGATAATACCCATATCTGAAAAGCACTTAGCACTTTCAATCAGAGCTCCCCCCAGCACCCCTTCAAAGATTCCTGCCTTTATAAGATGCATGTGGCTATTGCATTGTGTCCATTATAAAATGGAGAACCACAGAATCACATAAAATTAAATTATACCCATCATATTCTATTAGTGAATTAGAGAAATAACTGACTTTTTTCAACCTGAAACACTAAACTTTCCATTTTAACAACTTCTGTTGTTCACCTTTAAATAAGTAACAAACAAAAGTATGTGTACACTTATCACATTTCTATATCCTTTGTATAAACATTTACTTACACCAAATTAAGGAAAATCTGGGAAACAAATTCTATTGTCTATAGATATGAATGTTGTGTTGCCATTATGATAATTGAAATGAAACCAGTAAGAAAAGTCAAAAATATCATTGGTATATATTTTCCAATTAGATCTTTAACTGAAATTCCAAAGTTAACACATAAGTATCGTTTGTGTTTCTCAAAATATAAGTTACTTTTTAAAATAGAAATCAAATATTTGATAAGAAGATTAAAATGCCCTTCAAAACCAATGAAGACATCAAACATTAAATGAACTTCATCAAAGACACAATGCAGTTAAATAAGAAACAAAGTTTTCTAGCAGTGATTTTGCATACAAAATGTTCGAATAGGCTAAAATGAATGTATAATATTCATTATCTCAGAGTCCTTGGAATGCTAAGAAATTACAGCACAGAAGAGACTTTTCACCTTTCCCAGTTACATGATGTTCCAAACCTAACGCAGGTATTTACACAGAGGATTAAACAACTAATCTTAGGGATATTTGCCTATCTTGTGCAAAACATTGGCTAACTTTCTGATTTCACACTTTAAAGAGCAATACATGTCCTCTAGGAAAGATGAAGACAAAGATAGATGGTTATAATAAACCACCTTTTGAGAGCCATTGGAGGGAAGAAATAAAGGGAGCCCTAAAAATAAACAAAACTTACCTTTCACTCTAACTGTGCATGACTTTAACTTTATACCATATTTTTGTTAGAAACATCATGCAGAAAGAACACACCTTGAAAATGTGAATGAGGGTACCAGGTATCAAATCACAACTCTATTAATCAAGATGTGGTGGGGAAAAGTACAGAAAATTCTTAAGGACCCTCTCAACACTCTTCAGTCTAAGTGGATGTATATTTGTGAGGGATGCTAAAGAAATTTTTTTTTTCCAGAAATCAAGTCTCTCTCCCCCTTATAAAAAAGTGATAAATCTGGAAGCAAGTCTTGGTGGGAAGATAGATACGAGTGACTATTCTCAGCCACTGGAAAGTAGACTTCAATAAACAAGACTCCCAAGGTAATGGTTTTATGCTCTATTTTGCTGGAAGTGGGGATTGAGGGTAAAGCAGGAGTTAAAACTACAACTCCATTTCCCCATAAAAAATGTGCTACACTCAGACAATAACCTACTCCAGACTCAGCTTGGTTTGTTTCCAGTATAAAAGTTTCAATACAACCTTTTCAGAAGGAAGTATGCAGAAACCAAAGAACTCAACCTAGACTTCCCATTTGATCCTGCAATCCCATTACTGGGCATCTATCCAGAAGGGAAAAAACAAACACACAAACAAACAAACAAAAAAAACCCAACCTTTTATTATAAAGACACCTATAATTTATAATTGCCAAAATTTGGAAACAACCTAAATGTCCTTCAATCCAGGAATGGATCTGTAAGCTGTGGTATGCAGGGGTCCTCAAACTGTGGCCCATGGGCCACATGAGGCACTGTGATTGTATTTGTTCCCATTTTGTTTTTTTACTTCAAAATAAGATATGTGCAGTGTGCATAGGAATTTGTTCATAGTTTTTTTTTTGTTTGTTTTTTTAACTATAGTCCGACTCTCCAACAGTCTGAGGGACAGTGAATTGGCCCCCTGTTTAAAAAGTTTGAGGATGCCTGATGTATATGATGGAATATTATTCAGCCATAAAAAATGGAGATTTTTCAGCATTTGTACTAATGTGGATGGAGGTGGAATACATTATTCTTAGTGAAGCATCACAGGAGTGGAGAAGTATGAAGGCTATGTACTCAATTTTGATTGGAAGAAAATTAATAACAATTAATGACATGGTGGGGCATGATGGAGCATGGGGGAAGGGGAGAGCAGACAGAGAAGGAGGGAAGGGCTGAGGGAAGGGAAAAGAAAAAAACAAGAACAAGAAAAGAAAAAAAATGGTGACTAATTTTCACATAAATTGGTTTTAATTTTGACCAAGTATATTACTTAAACATTAATTTTCAACTCAACATGTAAATATGTTGTTTAGGGTATTGTATCCTCATTTATAAGTGACATTTTTGTAATTTAGCCTTTATAATAACATATTTTTTCCAACTTTAATGTCGGGTGTACCCAGATCAAATAGAATGATTTTGATGTATTTCTTCTTTTTCTATTGTTTATAAGATTTAGCATGATCTGTTTTTTGAAATTATCTTTTACTTTTATTTATAAATATTAGTTGTCTATTTTCTGATACTTAAAAAAAATAAGAAATTAACTGATGACTCCATATGAATCTCAGAGTCAAAGCATTCTATAATAGACATACTCTTATTTGACAATGTGAATGTTACTTTCTTTGCATTATTATTATTGCTTAATATTTTGATGTAGCAATTGTCTGATTCCCTTTCTCAATGTATTGATGTTCATTCGTTGTTTACAAGGTTTTTGTTTCTAATCCTTATCTTAAGCATTATTATATTTTAAGTCTTTTTAATTTTGTGAAAGCAATAAAATGGCAATGTAATTAGCACGGGCATATGTAAAAATTAAAATTTAAATTTAAAAAAGTTTCAAGAGAAAAACACACATAATCTAATTTCCTCCAA
Source organism: Nycticebus coucang (assembly GCF_027406575.1). Classification (NCBI taxonomy): domain Eukaryota; kingdom Metazoa; phylum Chordata; class Mammalia; order Primates; family Lorisidae; genus Nycticebus; species Nycticebus coucang. The sequence goes on along the minus strand of NC_069781.1, from coordinate 68,235,961 downwards.
TGTGGCTTCATGGTTATAATTTCTATCCATTCCTTATCAGGTGGCTTAGAAAAATTAGCGAAGAATAGAAACCATCAAAGTCCAGCTGATACTAAAAGGGGAATGATATAAGAGATTTCACATAACTGACAGGGTAAACAGATACAATGCTACACTATTTTGGTAGCAAATCGTATGCCATGTTCAAAGATCAATAAATGGGAAAGAAACAGTAAAAAAAATTGTATAAACTTCTAAAGCAATAGGAAGGAACAAGGGAACATATGCAGAAAATAATGAAAAGAGATGACTGAAAAAATATTCCCTCAAAAAAGAGATGAAAATATAAAATAAATAAAATTTGACATACAACAAATTTTTATGTAGACTATAAGGAAGCAACAATGAAAAGAATAAATTAAAATAATAGAGATAACTAGTGGTCCTAACAAAATAAGGACAGAAATTATAGAACTGCATAAGTTACCAAATTTAAAATACTAAGTTGCAAAAATAATAATAATAATAATAAGTTGCAGACTATGCATTGATTAACTGAGTCACAGAAGAGAAGCATGAAGAGGAAAGAGAGAATTCATAGAAAGAAAGAACAAACATGTTAATGCTCTGGAAAATTTTGAGGAATGTGGAAAGTACAAAATTAAAATTCCTAATTATTGTGTGTATATGTAATAGAGGAACATGTGAAAGAAAAAAAATCTATTGTGAGCTGTAACAATAAACAATAATAATAATGAAAATTTCCTTGTTATGGGGAAAAGATTTGCCAATTTATATCCCCACTCTATATTTGATAAAATTTAATGAGACATTTTCATGACATCATTGAATAACAGTATTCTAAGAAAGAGTTCTACAAATACATAATGATAACTGTTACAGACAAAATCAGGGAAAACTGTGCCCAATACTATAGTTTATTTAGATGCTACCAAAATGTCTGAACTATAACACATCAGTATTCCAGATCAAAATGCTTAAAATCTTCAATATGTTTTCATTTTTTTTTTTTTGGCCGGGGCTGGGTTTGAACCCACCACCTCTGGCATATGGGACCAGCGCCCTACTCCTTGAGCCACAGGCACCACCCAACATGTTTTCATTTTTTATAGACTTTTTAAAATAGAAAGTTGTCCCCAGCTGTTAATTTACTCAAGTAACTGTAAACTGACTCACTAACAACATGTGATCATGTTCTGCCCTAAATCACATGTGGGACTCTTTTTTGAATCAGTTTTCTTTGTTTTACTCCAGACCAATGATTTTCAATGGGTATGCTGTAGCACACTGATGGGCTGTGAGAGTATCTTAGGTGTACTGCAAAACTTTTTTACGATCATTAGTTAAATTACTTTAGAAAGAAGTAAAAAACACAGTAAGTATGTTCTTTTTTCACTCTTTTTTTTATTGACATAATTTAAGTGTGCTGCAGAAGTTAAACTATAGGTTCAAGTGTACTACAAGATATGAAAGGTTGAAAACCACTGTTGTAGACAATCATTAATATGTCTATATTGTTCCAGAAAAAAACATGTGTTCTAAATTATTTCTGGATAAAATGATGTGGTATCTGTGATTTGCTCTATTAACAAAAAAAGCCAATGGCTGGGGTGGGTTAGGGCCCGGATTGTACAAATCTTCTTAAGTTAATAAATGTTCAGGTGAAGAGTATTTTAGGTTCATTCTAATATACTCTAATGCATATTCAAAATTTCTTATAATAAAAAGTGAAACAAAAAAAAATCTTGCTGGAGTGTTCATGGGAAAATTGTATGACTCAAATTAAGTGAATCTTTTATTCACACTGAATGTAAAGAATATCATATATGACAGAGTCAGGAAGTACATTACCCGTTTATCCTCCTGAAAGGCATGACTGAACAATGTAAAGTGAATCACAACACAGGACTCATAGATATGCTTAAGGAAGTCAAAGATTTGTCTGTGTTATCTGTCATTAACGTTTCTGAGCCCAGCGACTGACAGAGGAGAAAGTTAAAATATGATTTGTTGAATCAATGAGTGAATAAGTGATTCAGTGATTTAAAAATTCAAGACAGACATGAACATATTGTGAATAATCAAAGTTTTTCAAATGTTAAAAATCCTCATTGGTAAGCCATATTGTGAAAATATCCTTTAATATAATTAGATTACATGTAATCTGATATTATTAATATAATTATATGAAACTTGGTTAAAAATCCCAATGCAGTAAGATTAGCCCACATCACAAAATCCAAAAACCGGAGATGTTGGCGTGGATGTGGAGAAAAGGGAACACTTTTACATTGCTGGTGGAATGCAAACTAATACGTTCCTTTTGGAAAGATGTTAAGAGAATACTTAGAGATCTAAAAATAGACCTGCCATTCGATCCTATAATTCCTCTATTAGGTATATATCTGGAACACCAAAAATCACATTATAACAAAGATATTTGTATCAGAATGTTTATTGCAGCCCTATTCATAATTGCTAAGTCATGGAAAAAGCTCAAGTGCCCATCGATTCACGAATGGATTAATAAATTGTGGTATATGTACACCATGGAATATTATGCAGCCTTAAAGAAAGATGGAGACTTTACCTCTGTCATGTTTACTTGGATGGAACTGGAAAATATTCTTCTTAGCAAGGTATTTCAAGAACGGAAGAAAAAGTACCCGATGTACTCAGCCCTACTATGAAACTAATTTATAGCTTTCATATGAAAGCTATAACCCAATCTCAGCACAAGAATATGAGGAAAGGGGCAAGGGATGGGAGAGGGGAGGATGCTGTAGGGAGGGTAATTAATGTGTCAACACCTACAGTGCATCTTAGAAGGGTACAGGTGAAATTTACTAAATGTAGAATATAAAAGTCTGAACACAATAATTAAGAAAATGCCATGAAGGCTATGTTAACCAGTTCGATAAAAATATTTCAAATTGTATATAAAACCAGCACATTGTACCTCATGATTGCATTATTGTACACAGCTATAATTTAATAAAAAAATAAAAAATAATAATTAAAAAAAATCCCAGAGCATGGGGACAAAACCCGACAGTAGTAAGAGTGGAATTGAAGAGAGGAACATTAAGAATAAAAAAGTAAAATTACGGGCGGCGCCTGTGGCTCAAGGAGTAGGGCGCCGGTCCCATATGCCGGAGGTGGTGGCTTCAAACCAGCCCCGGCCCCCCCCCCAAAAAAAAAGTAAAATTACAAAAATATAGTTCAAAATTACTGTTATTGCAATACACATAAAAGAAATTCACCCAAATAAACAGAAACAGAAGCATAAATACAATGTTATCCATTTTATTTAATAAAAGAAAATAAAAAGAAACAAACAACCTGTATATTATATACAAGAGTCTATCTAAAGGTGAGCAGTTAAGTAAATAGCATATAATTAAAAGAAGGAAAATAATTCATCTTGATGTTATGGTAAATAATAAATATAAAAATTTAAAACTGAAATATGACAAAGGTATGTTATGAAACCGAAGTTTTAACTCTCATGTGCGTAATAAAATAAATCCATTTAAATTCTCACCTCTGAGAACTCAACTACTTTTCTTTTTTTGGATTTTTTGTTAAATCACAACTGTGTACATTTATGAGGTACAGTGTACTAACTTGATATACAATGTAGAATGTTTTCATCAAATTGGTTTACATAATCATCCCCTCACTAATTTGTTGTGGTCAATGTTTATACTCTACTCTTAATAGATTTGAAATGTATCATTGCATTGTGCACAATTGGTGAGGTCCCACCAAATGCCTTTCCACCCTCCTCTCTCCCTTCCATGCTTCCTCCTCTTCCCTCTTTTCTGGGTATAGTTGTGTTTTATCCCTCATATGAATGTGTAGATAATTACATATTGGTTTCATAATAGTATTGAGTACATTGTATACTTTTTTTACATTCTTAAGATACTTAACTAAAAAGAATATATTTCAGTTCTATCAAGGTAAACATAAAAGATGTAAAGTCTCCATTGTTTTTATGGCTGCATAGTATTCCATGGCATACATATATGACAGTTTATTAATCCATTCATGGGTTGATGGGCACGTGGGCTTCTTCCATAACTTGGCAATTATGAATTGAGTTTCAATATACATTCTGGTGCAAATGTCTTTGTTGTAAAATGATTTTTTATCATCTGGGTGGATGCTTAGCACAGGAATTGCAGAATCGAATGGCAGGTCTACTTTTAGTTCCTTGAGAATACTACAAACTTCTTGCCAAAAGGCTGTATTAGTTTGCAATTCCACCAGCCATGTAAAAGTGTTCTCTTTTCTCCACATCCATGCCAAGATCTGTAGTTTTGGGATTTTGTGATGTGGACTAATCTTATTGGAGTTAGGTGATATCTCCAAGTGGTTTTGATTTGCATTTCTCTGATGGTTAAAGATGTTGAGTATTTCTTCATGTGTTTTTTGGCCACTCACCTGTCATGTTCAGAGGAGTTTCTGTTCAAGTCTCTTCCCTACAAAGAAATAGGGTTATTTGTTCTTTTCTTATTGATTAGTTTTTCGTTGTAGATTCTAGTTATCAGACCTTTGTCAGAAACATATCCTGCAAAAATTGTCTCCCATTCTGAAGGTTGTCTGTTGCTTTACTTACAGTGCTCTTGGCTGTGCAGAAGTTTTTTAGTTTGATCAGATCCCAGTAATATATTTTTGGTGTTGCTTCAATTGCTGGGGGGGTGGGGGGGGGTTCTCTTCATAAAGTATTTTCCCTGGCCAATTTCTTCAAGTGTTTTCCCTGCATTCTCTTCTAGTAATTTTAAGTTTCATGTCTTAAGTTTAGACATGAGAATCAATTTTTGTTAGTAGTGAAAGGTGAGGGTCCAGTTTCAGCCTTCTACAGGTTGCTAGCCAGTTCACCCAGCACCATGTGTTGAATAGGGAATGTGATACTGGCACAAAAATAAAGGTAATATATGGAACAAAATAGAGAACCAAGAGATGAACCCAGCCACTATTGTTATTTGATCTTTGATAAGCCCACCAAAAATATATTTTGAATGGACAGGACAAATTAAGGGTATAGCTCTAAGATACAAACAGCAATGACAATTCAACAAGAAATTCAGCAATATAGTTACATATATGTATATGAAATTCAGAAATTATCCATTGACGTATAAAAAGGTGCTAATCAAATAATTATGTTCTTTTGTAACTATTAAATATTACATTTTAACTGTATATTACATCAATATTATTTGTTATAATAATTTCAACAAAAATGTCATTAAATATTTATGAATTACCTGTCATAACCAGGTACACTTTCAAACATCAGGGATACAGCAATGACTAAGATTGAAGGGGTTTGTTTCTTCACAAAACTTATTTTCTACACATAGAGACAAACAAAAAATGAATAAACTCTGAAATAATTCTGAATAACTCTGAATTAGAAAGAAAGAAATGGAGTTTGTTTCCTCACAAATTTATGTTCTACACACAGAGACAAGCAAAAAATGAATAAACTGAATAACTCTGAATTAGAAAGAAAGGAAATAAGGCAACATCATGAAAATGTAGAAACGGGCCTTTTAAAAAGGTGACCTATATATTCTCTGATAGGTGATTGAAATTTATGTCAGTAATGATAAATCTATGACCTCTCAAAAATCACGTGAGCTTTGTGCACTATTTTTCTAGTAAAAAGGTATTATAAAATGTTTTAAATTCTTATAGTATATTTGAATTCCTCAACACATTCAATTTCACGCAAAAATAATATCCTGATGATTCTTCACATTCCAAAGGGTTTTGAAAAATAATTTGATATTCGTATTATTCCATTTTTATTTATTTATTTTTTCTTGGCATTTTCTTAGTTATTGTGCTAAGACATTTACATTCCACATTTACTAAGTTTCACATATACCCTTGTAAGATGCACCGCTGGTGTAATCCCACCAATCCTCCTCCCTCTACCCCACTCCCCCTCCCTCCCCTCTCTTTCCCCCTTCCCCCTATTCTTAGGTTGTAACCGGGTTATAGCTTTCACGTGAAAACCCTAAATTAGTTTCATAGTAGGGCTGAGTACATTGGGTACTTTTTCTTCCATTCTTGAGATACTTTACTAAGAAGAATATGTTCCAGCTCCATCCATGTAAACATGTAAGAGGTCATGCCTGTCCTTCTTTTCTGTCATTTTTCTCTGAATAAAATGCTACCTCTGACAGTTCTCTAATTGCTAATGCTTCCAATAAGAATAAAGTCGTTCCATATGTCACTATAATTAACTTGTATCACTTCATTAATGTTATATTTTTACTTCTTAAACAGCTGTATATATTTCACATGTTCTTATCTAACCAAAAATACCTTGATTTTATCTATGTGATGTTAAGATGTTAGTGTTAAATAGGCAGTCACATTTAAAGAGGGCTTCTCTATTTAGTAATTTAAAGGGATGGGCAGAAAAAATGAATATTAGGAAATTAATGACATCCTTTACATAAAATTATAAAGTCAATATATAATAATAAATTTAAGGTTTTTATTTTATATTAGTAAGGTATTTAAATATTTGATAACCAATGTATATTTGTGTGTATAGAATGAAAAAATCCCATTTTTTAAATAAAAGAGTTCATAAAAAATTATTGTTAACATTCTAATGGAGGGTGTTATGTACTATGCTTGGAATCTTCATTAACAAATTAATTGAACTTTCCTGTTTTACAAAGATATCTCTTTCCTTCCCATCTCAAATCTATCTGGCATAAAGTCATTGTATTAATCAGCTTAGACCATTTTGACAGTTTGTTTGCTGGTCTAGAATTCATTCTCTAAAGTGGTCAAAATTAAATTTTCAATTTTCCTCCATGTAGAGGAAAAAGTATGATGCCCTTTATCTCCTTAGATAAAGTATGATGCCCCTCCTGTTCTTAAATTATATCTGACTCTAACTTCTCTCCACACAAAAGGCTATACCTAATATAACTTACACGACATTCCATTATACATTTCAAGCAGGCATTTTTGTATTTCACTTATTTAGAAATCATATATTACTTAGTATATTTTGCTTTTTTATTTTTTGATTTTTTAATTGATTAAAAGTTTTATTACTTTTTATTTTCTGTCAATTCTGAAGAAGATAGACTGTTGTGGGGTTATAATCACTTTTACATTTTCTTATAGTAATACACAGAACTTAATCATTATGTAAAATTTCCTTGCTTTAAAAAATTTATTGGCTTTAAATCCCCAGCACCTATAAGCATACCATACATAGCTTATGTTCAATAAATAATTAATTAATGAGAGCACAAAAATGAGTAGTAACAAAAATTTTTTTTTTTTTTTTTTGTAGAGACAGAGTCTCACTGTACCACCCTTGGGTAGAGTGCCATGGTGTCACACGGCTCACAGCAACCTCTAACTCTTGAGCTTACGCGATTCTCTTGCCTCAGCCTCCCGAGCAGCTGGGACTACAGGCACACACCACAACGCCCGGCTATTTTTTTGTTGCAGTTTGACCAGGGCTGGGTTTGAACACGCCACCCTCGGCATATGGGGCCGCGCCCTACTCACTGAGCCACAGACGCCACCCAGTAACAAAAAATTTTATAGGTGATAAATCAACGGGTTTATATGTTGTAATTGCAACATATATTCACAAATTGTTAGCTGAAGATTATAGAAATTTAATAGACCATACCTCCTCCCTTTTCATTGAGGAAGGCCCGTTTCTAATTATTTTGCATTTTTATGTCAATTAAGACATAAGAATAAGATCTCTGAAGATGTGATATTTTCTGTATTTAACAAAGTCAGCTTTAATTAAAAGCAATTCTGAAGGACTAGGATGTAAAAGTTAACATGCAATCTGAGTAAAGACACTATATCTTTTTTGATATTGCAAGTTTTTGTTGCAAGTCTACATGACCAATTCTAGAAACCATTCAAATGGCTGTTTTGTATGAAGGGCCACCTGAGTAATAATAACATATCCACATAGATTATCTACAACTATATATAAGAGTATTTTAGATACCATAAAAAGACAATGAGGCTTATTTTCAGGGGAAAGGGAGTACAATGAAGACAGCACACTATTGGCAGGGTTCCTTCCAATAATGCGATTGCTGAGGACTTGCTTTGGATAATATTTCATGACCTCAGTAACCCCTACACTATTATTTTTAAAGCTTTAGAATTTACAAATTTTATCACCTACAGTAAAAATAAGTGTTTTTTTTTTTATTACCGTAGTATAATGATTCATATGTAATATCTTTTTTCTACCACAGACTCTCAACATTTTTTTTTTTTTTTTATTGTTGGGGATTCATTGAGGGTACAATAAGCCAGGTTACACTGATTGCAATTGTTAGGTAAAGTCCCTCTTGCAATCATGGTTCTCAACTTTTTAACTATACTTTGTGTGTAAAATACACACGAATATACCTCTATTGTCTATAATAATGTTAATTGTACTTAATAACTGTGATCTGTTTCAGTCACATACACTAGTGCAAATATTATGGTTTTAAAGTATCTAGCAAGTGAAGGTAGATGGTATCCTATTTGACATACTGCATTCAACATTAATCTCTATGTTTCTTAGCTTAGCATAAATTTGTATACCAGATGCCTTCTTGTAATTAACATGCTGGGATTTGGGAGCAGTAGATAGTGCTGGTAACGAACTTTCTATCAAATCGACATCTGTGATTTATACCTCCAACTCACTTTCAATATATTTACATAATCAGTTCAATTTAAGCTCATATTATACATTCTTCTTGCATTTTCATAAGCAGTATCCCCTCAAGATAGTTAAAAAGTAAATCAAGGTGAAATTTAATTCTTTCTCTATTTTCTAATCAAAACACTTATCATGAACATATAATCACATTTTTGATTACATGAATTTCTATTTTAAAGTAAAAATATGTGATTTTATTATGATAAAAGGTATATTGACCATAACAGGCATAATTTACACTAATTGTTATCAACATGATCATACACCCATTATTGTATGTGCAGTTTTATAAGCATTTCAATAACAGATGACTTCATTAAGTCAGCTTAAATTCCAAGATCATCAGTATTTTGTTTTGTTTTCTTGCTGTTTTTAAGAATAGATTTCAGGTCTCTTCTCCCAGTCCAGGACTTTTATTCTACTTTAACAAATTGTCTTTAAGCACAGGTATTTGTAAAATGTGGAAATTTTTTCCCAGTTATAGCACAAATAGTAGATACAATTTAATCAAAAAATGTGCAGATTAATCTGTTTTCTAGAATTATTTTAATCATAGTATATTTAATGTTAGTTTCAAATATTGTTCCTTCTTAAAGGCAGTCATATGTAAAGGAAAATTCTTTTTATATACTTTTATTACTATTTCTTAAAGGTTCTAGCACTAGGCAAATTAAAGTATCTAAAGTATTATTATATAAATTCTAGAAGACCCACTTCTCATATTGCTAGTATGTAGGTTTGGTCATCAAATACATTGTTGGCATTATTCAACATAAACACAGAGCATCTGCCTTAACAAAAAAGATCATTTCCAATGATTTTATGTTTTACTTAAAGGTAAATAATTTAACAATGTGAACTAACTTTTACATACATGAAATATGTACATTAACATTGATTCTGCCTATTCTAATTTGATCTTCCATTTTTTTCTTAATAAAATAAGTCTAAAATTATCTCTTCATTAGAAACCTTGTAAAGTTACCATGATGAATTAATGATTAAAATATTTAAAAGACTACAATACATTTTCAGAAGAAAAACAACTTATAATTCCTTAGTAGGGAGTTCACTGGGTACCTGTTTAACCCAGTCTTAATGCTGTACAATCAATCACAAAGGGAGTAAGAGAGAAAAACGGAGCAGAGTTGGCAGGAGTCAGTGTGTCTTAGCATGAAAGGCAAGTGCTCCAGTACTTTAGCAATGAAACTCCTCTTTTCTACGAAGTCAAGTCATAAATCTCCCAGATCTGAGAGACATGAAGAAAGACTGGACATGAAATGGAAAATCCACTTTACTCTAATTCTGATTTCACAATTGTTTTACTGATGAGTGAGAAATTTGGGCTTCCAGATGACAGCTTATATGGGGAGACAATGTATCACCTAAAATGAATCCCCATCTACTTTTTATTATTCTCCTATGGGAATTTGGACAATTCTATCTTTCTGACAATGATGTCTGACATCTCTAAAAACATTAAGTGCCAGACACTGTTTTAAGTATTTTTTATTTATCATCTCTTTTAAGTTCAAGCAGTTATTTAACCAGGGAAGAATTTCAGTAGGGATAAGGAGAAAAAGATTCTAATACATTTAGGAGTACATTCAATTTCTAAGTGGACAGATAAAGACTGCATGAAACTCTGTAAGCTACAAAGATACAATTAATAATGAATTCTAAGAAATGACTTGATTTCTGGTATGGAACATTAAAATTACGAGACATTTAAAATGTAAAAACATTATTACTTAATGGTATACGAGGTCACACCAAACACACAAGTTGTGTCTATTCAAAACCATAATATTTAGCCAGTCAAATTTATTGATTAGAAGGAATTGTTAACTTGTCATATTAATTCCATGTAGAAAGGCTACAAATTGGCTAGCTGATCATTGGTGATATTGTATATGTAATAAAATAACAAAAATCACCAAAAATATATGTAATTTATGTATTTCATATGACTTGATGATTTTTACATCAAATTTATATTTTAGTATTGCATAAGTTTGGTTATTCAGCAGTTCTCATCCTGTGGGTTACAACCCCTTTGTAACAATGAAAATACATCGCGGCATTAGGAAGGTTGAGAACCACTGGGTTAAATCAATGATAATGTGTTTATTGACAATAGTTTGATCAATGTTTATTAAATATTCTTACATTATTATATTCTTAATCTATAGTAACTTTGCTTAGTTAATATCATATTAATATTTAGAAATAAATTAATAATTTCTACCACTTTTCTCAGAATCATAGTTTAATTTTTAGTGAGATCTATGACATCAAAAATCTACATAATGAAGCTCTAATTTAGGGCATTTTTATGTTTGAATATTTCTAAAAGCACTTTATGCTATTATTATAAACTGCCAATTGAGATAAAAACATATTTAAGGACAGAAAGAGAAAATTTCCTGCCTATACACAGTATTATCCATAGTCTCTCTTATTTTTGAGATATCCGATAAAGATACATGACCCCTGCTTTAGAAAATCAGTCATGAAGAAAATGCCATAACTTTAGTTAGCAACTAATTTACTAAAGCTATTTGTTTTTCCATTAAGAATAGTTGACATGTGAAACATTAACATTTTATATATAAATACAGGCATTCTTTCCTATATATTTTATCACGTGACATATACATGTATTCTAAACTGTAAGCTCCATAAATTCAGGGCACGCCTAGCTCTTCTGGCCATGTATATTTCTTTTACACTGTCTGACACGTATCATACATACCCAAGAAATATTAATGATTAATGTCCTTTTTTTGGACAAATATAAATGTAATTCAAACATATATTTTATTTGTACATTTTAATAGTCTATGATTGAAGTTGTGTGTTTTAGAATGCTTAATATTTTATGGTGAAAAGTTTATTCATGTTATTTTCATAATGAATATTATTGCAGATATAATGAATTATTTTGAAAACTAAGCAAATTCATTATTGAGTATGCAAAATTTGCAATGTTAAGGAAAAAACAGAAGAACCTGAGTATGTATTTATCTATATTAACTATGCAATCTATGCTTATCTAAAAAAACATATGCCCCAAATTTAATTTTCTATGGCTATCTTTTACTTTCATTCTAAAATCAACATATACTATTTAATAAAAATATTCATCATGTTTTAATCGACTATAAAAATAGTATGAATAGTAAATTTTACTTCAAACTGTAGTATGAGAAACATTCTGTTCCATGCTTGCACTGGATTGCTTACCTAGTCTGTTAGTTAATAGCTGGACTTTTTATTATTAGCTTCACATTAAAAGATTAGCTAAAAGAAGGTCATGACTTCAGTTAACAGAAATATTGCTAGTGTTTTGCTTGTTCCATTCATAATTTATAATCCTTTTGAACCAAATGAGCTACAGAGCAATATTACAATTAACATTCAGATCCTCCATGGGTTTGTAATAAACTCCTTTTAGGACGTTGTTTGGAATGAGTAGCAAGACATGACATGCCACCTACATGTCACCACGGATTCCAATGCTTAGCTCTCAAAAGAAAAGTGTCTTAATGAAATCAAGTTATGACTTCCTCCTAAGGGTTTACCAGATGAACAAAAACAAGCAAGGCATGTGAAATAAAAGGTTAACTTTAAATAGCCTCAATTTAATAACTGATAATAAGCAACATGAAGCACAGTCTTCATGCCTACACAATAAAAAGTCAACTATTATTCGTATACATCCTAATAATTTGCCCATAATTTTCTTCATTCCAATTTGTCTGATATGCTTAATAAAGGCTTCCCCACACCTCGGTCAAAACAAATCACATTGCCTTTGTCTCTTATGTCAATTATCTTATTAAATCTCTAAACACAAAGGAAAGCATGATTAGCTTTAAAGCATTTGTTTAGTTATTTAACTAGTGGAGATATTCTATAGCCTGTGACACAGGAAAATGTGAGGAAGAACCATTGTTCTATATCTTATAAATAGCAATTCAGTGAAATTCCCACAATAAACATACAGTAAAGACATAAGACTTTCTTGATGTCTATCCCTCCACCGCAAAATAGGTAAACTACATATCTCAGTTAATATTGCAATGATTACTAATGAAAATATAGATAGATCCAAGTATTTGAATGAAACTGAGCAGTCTGTCCAAACACTATTAATTTTAACCTTTAGATTTGAGGTTTTGCAATGAGAAAGTCCTTATGAAATTTGCTACATTATGATTACCAGAGATAAGCAAAAACATACCCTAAACCTACATTCATCTTTTCTTGAATCTGCACAAAACATCTTAGAATCCATTATTGTGTCTTTTTAATTTTTTTTTCCAGGAAAATGCTTAGACTATGGACTTTTGTGAGGCTATTGTCAAAAAATGACTAATTAAAATGTTTGAAAAGCATTTTAGAATGCAGGTTATATATCAAATCCTATATGGCTACTCTTTAATTTCTTTTTTTTTTTTTGAGTTTTTTATTAAATCATAGCTCTGTGCACTAATGCATTTATGAGGTACAAGTACTAGTTTTATATGCAATTTGAAATATAACAAACTGGTCAACATAGCCTTCACTGCACTTTTTTAATTACTGTGTTAAGACATTTATACTCTACACTTCTCTTTAATTTCAAATAGATGTGAACTCTGTCAACTTGTTTCAAAATTTACGTATCCACCATCATGGTTATTATAATTCCAGTTGTAAAATTAATTTGAAGTCTGATTTTTAAGCCATATTTGAAGGCTTCTCATTCCTTGGTTTAAGTCCCCCAGGTCACTTCTTAACTCTATTATCATTACTTCAACTTTCAAAGATTTTTTTCATTGTATTTGCTCTCCAAAACATAAAAGTTTGTTTGTTAAGTAGCTATCCTTACAGTTTGCAAATGTATCTTGAAAGTAAAACATAGTATAATATATTTTAGTAGTGTCTAGTGAGGGGGTGGTGGTAAGAGGGTGATTGGCGGGATCTCACCTAATGTGCACAATGTGAGGTGTTCAACACCCACATTGGGTTGAGGGAATGAAGGGCTAAACTACAACTTGAACTTTACCTCAGAAATGAAAACAATGTAACCTAAACTTTTCATGTTTAAATTAAAAAGAAAAAAGTAAAATATTCTTTATAAAACTCTGCAACCTACTTTCAGAAGTAGAGTTTCCTATAGAACAAATGAATACTCTCATCATTAGCTTTACAGGATTGCCCATGACACTGTCTTATTTTTGTGTCCCTTAGCAAATCTACTCTTTTCAAAAACACAGCCTTTTTTCCAACATTAAAATATTTTTCTATTTTAAATCACCAAATATATGCACATTTATACTAACCTATTTCTCCCATATAAAGCTATGGTTTCAATTATATTTTTATTTTTAAGGATAGAATAGATATCTCTTTTCATACATGTTTATCTCATTTGGTTCTTGCAAGCATTCTGTGAGTTTGAAAACTCACTTTTTTTAATTAAATGCATTCAAAGATCACCTAGCCCCGATTATTAACTCCATTGAAGATAACAGACTTCATTCACAACATGATAAAATGTACAGCCTCTTTCTCCAAGGAAAAAAAAATGTTCATATATTAAAAAACACACAAATTTATTGTTTGGGGGGATTCACTTCTTATATTAAAAAGGTGTGATCTACCTAATCACTTATACCCAGCAGAGTTAACTTACAGTCCCTAGTACTTGTACTAAGGTTACAAGTACTAAGGTTAGTACTTGTACTAATGAGAGACAACCATTGGGAGAAGTTAGAAAAATATTCATTTATTTTTGAGAATATATTATTATCCGCCCTAAATGATGAGATATTGTAATGATGTTTTCCCAACACTGATTAGGAAATAACATAAAGGCAGAGTATAATAACACAGTGGGACTTTTAGATATTGAACATCTTTAGGATTCAAGGCACAAAAGACATATCCTCTACTAGCTTTGTCAACAAATTCAACACAGAGGGTGTACAGTACAGCCTGATACTTCTCAATCCTGAAAGCACATTAGATTTCTCCAGGGAACATAAGAATTTACCCCTGTCTAGGTTGCCACCTCTGAGTGATATTGATTTAACTGGTCCATTATAGAGTTTTGACATTACCATGTTTTTAAAGCTCCTCAAGATAGTCTAGTATTCGGAGTAGAGAACTACTATCATAAAAAACTCAATGAGACAGAACTTCAGGCATAATTTTTATGCAGAATTAGTGGGCTATTGTGACAGTGATCTCAATCTAGAGAAAAAAAAATCACCATTTTATGTTGTAGTTCTAATCAGCAAAGAGAGACGTCTTTAAATGAATATATCAAATTAGGTAAAAACTATTTAAAACTTTAAGGAGGAAAAATATCATCTCTTAGTTGAAAAATTGAAGAGAATTAAGATGATAAAAAAGAAATTATACTATATAAGTGATCAAAATATAATGGAAAATGATAAGAAGAAAGAACATATAAACTCTCTGATAAATGCAGATTTAAGCAATATACATGAGATATGGAGGGGAGACATTACCGAAAACTCAAGTACCACATAAATATATATATATATATATATATATATATATAGATTTTTTTTTTTTTATTTTTGCAGGTTTTTTCTTTTGCAGTTTTTTTTTTTTTTGGGGGGGGGGCGGGCTGGGTTTGAACGCGCCACCTCTGACATATGGGGCCGGCGCCCTACTCTTTTGAGCCACAGGCGCCATCCACACATAAGTATTTTATTAAAATTAATTTAGCCATTTGAAAAGTTATGTTTATGGGCAGCGCCTGTGGCTCAGTGAGTAGGGCGCCAGCCCCATATGCCGAGGGTGGCGGGTTCAAACCCAGCCCCGGCCAAACTGCAACCAAAAAACAGCCGGGCGTTGTGGCGGGCGCCTGTAGTCCCAGCTGCTCGGGAGGCTGGGGCAAGAGAATCGCGTAAGCCCAAGAGTTAAGAGGTTGCTGTGAGCCGTGTGACGCCACGGCACTCTACCAGAGGGCGGTACAGTGAGACTCTGTCTCTACAAAAAAAAAAAAATAAATAAAAAAAAAAAGGAAAAGTTATGTTTATGCAGAATGTAATCTGCATATATCAGAAGGTAATAAAATTTACTTTACAGAACATAATTTTGGCCTGGCTATTGGATTAAAGGTCAGATGTACATAATGGCTCTGGAACCTCAATAGTTTTGCAGACAAATTAGTGGAAAAAATATTTTAAAAAGAGTATCCTTCAAACTTAAATATCCTGTTGCCTTAATCAGGCCAAAATTATATGCATGCACATGCACACACACAAAATATAATATGTGTTAGTATTTTTTAAAATATAGATATTTATCTTGCATGATTGATTGTTAATCATCTAGAAAGAAAGCATTCAACTCATAAAATATCCATATGAGCATTTTTCAGAGAACATAATAAAGCAATACAATCATTGAATCCTTTCATTTGAAGAGAATTTATATATCCTTAATCCTTCTTCTAAAACAGCCTTTCTAAAACAGACATAGCAAACAGATTCAGAATTACATATGTTCCATTGTATTGAGTGGGATTTCCATTAATTTTTTCTTATTTTGTTTTAAAAACTTTAATTACTGACAACCTTTGTTTTCCTTCACAATATCAACTTTCTGTTTGAACTGCAACCACTACCCTCCTTGTGGTCTGACTGATAAATGATGATGTACAGATTTAAAGGGAAGGCTTATCTGGAAAGTAAAGAGTGTAATTCATTCAGACACAGATCTAATACGGAAAAAAAAAAAAAAAAAAGGCTTCCTTCCTAGTAAGATTTGGGAAATTTAACGAATTTGGATAAATCCTGATCATAAATATTACTAAGCTATGTGATTGCAAAAGCAGGTCTGATTATAAGATAGAGAAAAATTCAAAGTGATTGAATTTCCAAAGGTACTACGTGCCCTAATATTCCTTACCAAAAATATTAAATGAGACCAAAAAGACTCATTCAAATTTTGTTATTTTTAAAAGCAAGATTTATAAAAGCCTTAGTGAGATTTGAAATATTTAGTTAGGTAGGAGAAAACTAGTGATAGAAAAATATATTGAATCAAGTTATTTTTAGTACTTTATCAATTAGTTGACAAATATTTTGAGGGACCACTGTGCCAAGCACTATATTACAGAAAGCAGAGCAGTAAAGAAAATAGACTAAACTACTTTACCTCCTAGCATTTATACTTTAGTAGGGCTGACAGCCATTAAAGAAGATAAATGAATGGAACATATTGTAGGTGAGATAATTATAGGTGCTAGAGAGGAAAATAAAGCCAGGAAGGGGACAATAAGTGTTCACAGTGAGGAAAGAGAATGTAATTTTAGAAAAGATATACAGGAAATGCCTCATTAAATTTTTTTGTCAGTCCAGAGCCAAAGGAAGTGACTATTGATATAACAAGTGTGATGCATATGTGGAACTCTCTCCTTCCTACATGCAAACAGTCTCAAAATGAATATCACTCCAAGCCAATGTTATGCTTAATATTCAAATTGACTCTCTAGACTTTTAAGAATCTAGATAAAGTCCACCCCTAAATCAAAATGACAGAAAACTTGGGTTTATTATGTTTAGTAGGCATCCACACAAATTTAATTTTGGTAATAAATAAGAATTATTTTATTTGTTTGCTACCTGGTATTATTTCCGAGAAATTTCAGGCATTTAGGAAGTTTTGGTAAAAAGTGTCAAAGATGACAACTTGAAAGTTTGAATAATTCTAAATGAACCACATCAATTCAGAAATAAATAATAGCAGTATCAACTTGAATTAATTAAAATTTCCCATTCATACAGTAGCTCTTCAGAAATCATAATTGGCACACCCCTACAAGGTAAAGAGGTAGCATTTTATAAAGAAATAAATCGAGATTTAAAAACTAAAATCACTGTCCGGCACAGTGGCTCACGCCTGTAATCCTAGCACTCTGGGAGGCCAACCAGCCTGAGCAAGATTGAGACCTCTCTCTACTAAAAATAGAAAAAAGAGAGAGAGAGAGACTTCTTCACAGACAATGCTAAATACTAAGAAATTGTGCTATAATCTGTGACTTTCTTTTCCTAGTTTATGTCGTTTTCCAATTTATCTTCCTACCTCCCACAAATCCCTTTTCCACCCAAATGAATTATATGAAGTGTAGAATGTTTGTCCAGCTCTCACTGCTGAGTGCCCAGAAACCTGAATAGCAATACCGGCGTATATGTTACAACATTCACTCTACATACACACCAAGCAATTCTGAATTGCTCAAACACCATGTCAATCTTAATGCAAGAGCTGTCTTAGCTAAAGTTGAGAGATGCTAGGAGACTGTCAGAAATTGTGGCATCTCAAAAGAAAAAAGGCAAAACCTTAAAGGCAAAAGTCTTCAAGTCTGAGTAGCAAGTAATATGCCTGCTACAAGAATATAAATGTCCTCCACTCTGATTTCTCATTGTGATAGTCTAATTCCAATTCATTCGGCTTATCTAAGGTACTGCAAAATGCTGTTGCAGTCAGTGGCAAGAGTATTCCGAAGAGAGGCAATTAGGCTTCACTAGATTTAAAGTTTAGGGCTCATTATATATAATATTTTTCAGCGGGCATACACACTGAAGTTTTCACAAAAGAGCTGCAAAAAACAAAAGATCCTGTTTGAGCTCCACTGATCATTCAAGAATGCTCACTGCCAAACTGCCAATTGTGTTCTCAAAGAATAGACATATCAGCTACTGCATCAAACAGCTCTGAAGCTTCCACCCGCCACGAGTGGGTATCAAGAAACAACTGAAGGATATACCTGCAGAAAGCCTGAATAAAGTATGTTAAGGAATTCTGGGTTTCTGTGAAATTTCTCCTTTTGTAGTCACTACAAAGGACTTAAAGCAGCATACTCTAAAGCTGCATATTTCTCAAACAAAAGGAACAGAAAGTTGAAAAATATATATATTTGCAGATTCGACTCAGCTATAGTTATATGTTACCAAAAAAATATGCTTTTGAATATTGGTCATTGCTTCCTGAGAAAGGGAACATGTTCATCAAGCGCATAAGCCAACAGAAAATGACTCACAATGGAATGGTTTATAAAACACTAAATTAAAATTTCAACAATGTTTTAGATAAGCAGAAAAGATTTGACAAAAAGAAGGCATATAAAATATATGCAGGGATCAACTCAGAAATATAATCTTGAGGTGAGTCAATTATTATGATCATTTTACTCACATTACTCCAAAGGTGTAAATGACATTCAGTCAAGGTATCATTAAAAGACAAGTACACAGTGCAAAGGTAATTGATTGCTAGTAGCAACATTATTCTCATAAACATTCCTTGGAAGAATATGAAGATTCTCTATAAATCCAGAAGGATGGAAAGATAAGAAGGAGTGGTTACTTTTAAACCTTCAATTTTATTTTTGTCACATTGAAAAAAATTTGAGATAGTTGTAGGTTCGATAAGGGTTGCAAAAATAGTAAATGCAATTTTTATGTGCCCTTTACCTAGCTTCTCTCTATACATCTTATATAACTATAAAATATTAAAACTAAGAAAATAACATCAGTATAATATTATTAGAGAAAGTAGAGAATCTGTTAATGTACTTTTATTTTCAAAAAAAGTTATTATTGGCCAAACACAGTGGCTCACATCTGTAATGCTAGCACTCTGGGAAGCCCAGGCTAAAGGATCACTTGAGATCAGGAGTTTGAGACTAGCCTGAGCAAGAGCAAGACCCCCATCTCTACTAAAAATAGAAAAATTAGCCAGATATCATGGCAGGCACCTCGTAGTCCCCGTTACTAGGAGTGAAGTCTGAGGCAGGAGGATGGCTTGAACCCAGTAGTTTGAGGTTGCTGTGAGCAAGGCTGGTACCATGACATGTTAGCCTGGGAAGAATAGTGAGACTCTGTCTCATAAAAACCAAATCATCATTGTTGTTGCTCCAGGATTTAATCTACTCTACTACACCAAATTTAGTTGTC
The DNA here is from genome assembly GCF_027406575.1 of Nycticebus coucang. Taxonomy (NCBI): domain Eukaryota; kingdom Metazoa; phylum Chordata; class Mammalia; order Primates; family Lorisidae; genus Nycticebus; species Nycticebus coucang. The sequence goes on along the minus strand of NC_069781.1, from coordinate 68,216,239 downwards.
ACGTCTCCAAAGTTTCCTCCACTCTGTGACATTTCATCAATTTTTCCTTGCCTTTCATGGCCCTAACCCTGTTAAAGAGCACTTGTCAATTATTTCTCAGAATGTACTTCAAGTTGGCTTTCTGTGATATTTCCTCATGATTAGATTGAATGCAGGCATTATTAGGAAGTATTCCACAGAGGCAATGTGCCTTTCTCAATGCATTAAATTGGGGGAGTAATGTTGATATATGTTTCAGGTGATGTTAATTGTGATTCCATGGCTAAAGGGGATATCTTCTATTATTCTTCTCTGTAAATCTACTATCTTATCCTTTCTAATTATGAAGTATTTAGGAGGAGATAATGATGGACTATGTAAATATCCTGTTTCCATATAAATTTCACCTATTCATCTTAGAGGAGTAATGCAGGATTTAACCTGAACTCATTTCTAATATGGTGCTGTAAATAACAATTTTCTATTTTCTGCACTCACTATTTTTAGTACCTGTCAGTGTATAAAGCTAAGGTATATATACATGGGTACAACTCATGTATTATACAAATACAAACATGGACATTTATATATACTTCTCTATCACTATATAAATTTTAAAATTAAAATTCCATTTTAATACCTTCAATGCCAATCAATATCACAGGGTTCATTTCAGAATCCCCATTGACAGATTTCTAGCTGCTTTCTATAAAAAAAGATTATCCTAGTTTGTGTTGCCTATAATATACTTATTATATTTAATTATGTGTTTTGAGTGTACATGTAATTTCAGAATTTCCAATGAATATAAGAAATAAATTTATCAAATAAAATCTTAGTGCGTTCATTTTTTTATTTATCCTTAGAATATTACGTTGAATGTAATTTTTCCAAAGTTAATTATTTCAACTTTTTTTTTCCTTATTCCATTCAGTGTGGATCAGATTAATTTTTAACTCATTGGGGCATTAATTACAATCTGCATTTCATCTCAAGTAACATACACATTCTGATGGATTTTTAAAAATCATATACACAAATTTTCATTTTTGTAGCATGCTATATGAATTTGAAAAATGGATTCCATCACCACTGTTACATAGAAAACAATTCCATCTCCTCAGAACTTCCACTGCGCTGCACCTTCATAAACAATCCACACACCTGTTTTCCTCCCTTGAGTTTTGTCTTCTAAGAACATCACATAAAGGGAATTAAGCAATATGCAGACCCGCAATGTCATTTTTTGTTTGTTTTTGTTTTAATTTTTGTGTATATATAACAGTTATAAATATTTATGAGGTACATGTAATATTTTGATATAAGCATTAAGGATGTAATGATCAAACCTGAGTAATTGGGATATCCATCACTTCTAACACTTATCATTTCTTTTTATTGGGAACAATCCAAATCTGATCTTCCAGTTATTTTGAAATATGCAACATACAATGAATTATTATTAACTGTAGCCCCTCTGTTGTGCCACCAACCACTAGATTTCGATATTTCTATTTACTCTGGTAACCTCCATTTTATCCATTGCCTTCAGGAGATAAATTATTTTATCTTCCACTTATTTGTAAGAACATGTGATATTTGTCTTTCTGTGCCTGGCTTACTTCATTTAACATAATGTTCTCCAGTTCCAAGCATGTTACTGCAAATATATTTACCATTCATATATGCTATTGTGTGATTCAACAGTTACATTCTTCTTAGCAATCATCACAAGAATGGAAAAGCAAGATCCACTGTACTCAATTCTAATATGAAGGCAGTAGATGAGCTAATACAAGGAGGGGGGGCAGTGAACGAGGGAGCAGGGAGGAAAGAAGGAGACAGGGGTTCACGGTGTGTGGCACACCTCTTGGGGGCAAGACACAATTACAAGAGGGACTTCACCTAATAAACAGAATCAGCATAACATAATTCTTTGTACCCTCAATGAATCCCAAACAATAAAAATATAGTCTATATTTTTTTTATTATTAAGAAGAATTCCATTGTATGTATGCACCAGAGTTTATTCTCCCATTTCATAGTTGAAGTTTATGTAGGTTATTTACAGGTTTTTGGCAATTATGAAGTACATTTCTATAAACACATTCATAGGCAAGTTAACTTGTGTGAATATAAGTTATTTGTCTTAGATAGATAGTGAGGATAGGATTGCTGGGTCATAAGCGGGTGTTATCTTTATATGAAACTGCCAAACTGTCCGAAGTGGCTATGCCATTGTGCCTTCCTACCAGCAGTATCAGAGATTTTCCACAGTTCTGCTTTCTCACACACGATTCTCTCTAGCTCTTCCATATCCTCATAGAAAGAACCGATTTATCTTGAATATGCAATCCTTTTACATGTTATACAAATCTCTGGCTTTTACCAGTTTGTACTCTCATTTGAGCAAAGCACCCTGTTAGGCAGTATGAATCCAGGTTTATTTGAGAGTTTCTCTCTCCCTAGAAGATCTAGAGAGAAGGCACTAGTTTCTCTATTACTGCAGAATGCATGCCTATTTTGCAGGTAGCAAACATCAAAAGAATTTGGCTATTTTATTTAAAAGAACGGAGGAGATGGGATTTCATAGGGAATTCAACCATACATTTCTTAGCTCATTTCCTTGTAAGCACTCAGAATGGTTATCATTTTATGTCAGCATACTGACTAAAATGTATTATTGAAAGTGAATGTTGGATTAGAGAATTTAAGAAATTCAAGAAAGTTATGTGCACACACTTAATATACAGAAAGGAAAAAAGGCATCAGTGACTTATGAATTTTGCCTCTCTAATACTCTTTCCTACCATAGACATTCAGATTTTTTTCCCTTTCTATTTAAGAAAGCTAGCATACCTTGTCACTTTAAAATCATTTTATCTAGTTAAAAAGATACTCTACTGTTGTTGGGCTTCTTGTAACTTCTGTTTAGTAACAGGTTTTCTTAAGTTCAGTGTTTATGTCCTGTTAACATGACTTTATATGAGCTTATCAGAATAAAATAGTTAATAAAGAGTCTATTATTGAAAAAAAAAATAGATTAAGTTACTGCTGTTTTGCTCACCAGCAAATAGAAGTGATTGTTCTGTACCCGTCAGTGCTGTTCTGGGTATCAGGAATACAAAGATGAATTAAACAGTGTTCATGTCAGAGAAAGTTTACAACCGAGATAATTACCATGCTTCAACTGGATGTCAATGGAGCAAAAGCCAGGACAACTAATCCATTTATTACTATCAGGGCTGGTTTCCTGATGATAAGAAAAATTAGCTAACTGGTTAGAGAAAAAAAGGGGAAAGGAAATACATATATCAAAGGCAATTGTTACAGAGTGTAAAGGAAGGATGCTGAAAAAAGGCATCACTACTCACAAATAAGAAGCGGCTCTGACCCAGGCGGAGCAAGATGGCAGCCAAGTAATAGCTTCCTTGCATCTGGGCACCGTGAGTCTGGGGAGACAGGACTACAGGCATCTCTGGCTGGTGGGATCTGCCTATCATCACTCCTATGAGGATACAGGGAGTCAGCAAGAGACTTCTGGACCCCAAGAGGAGGACTAAAACAGTGGAAAACCGGCAAGTGGTCGCGTGTGTTCAATCCGTCTAAACCCGCCCACAACTTCCACAGGCACAAGAACTTAAAGAGCAAGAGGAAGTGAAAGGAAAATTAGGGCAAGGAAACAGATAAAAGAAAACACACATGAGGAAGAATCAGCAGAAAACTCCAGGCAACATGAAGAACCAGTCTAGAACAACCCCGCCAAGGGACCATGAGGTAGCTACTGCAGAGGATTCCACCTGTAAAGAAATGTTAGGAATTACAGAAAGGGAATTTAGAATACACATGTTGAAAACAATGAAAGAAATGATGGAAACAATGAAGGAAACTGCTAATAAAGTGGAAAATAACCAAAAGGAAATCCAAAAACAGAATCAAATAAGAGATGAACGATATGAAGAATATAAAAAGGATATAGCAGAGCTGAAGGAAATGAAACAGTCAATTGGTAACTTAAAGATGCAATAGAAAGTATCAGCAACAGGTTAGACCATGCAGAAGAAAGAATTTCAGAGGTAGAAGACAAAGTTTTTGAGAAAACTCAGATAGTAAAAGAGGCAGAAAAGAAGAGAGAGAAAGCAGAACGTTCACTGTCAGAATTATGGGACTTTATGAAGCATTCCAACATATGAGTTATAGGAATTCCAGAAGGGGAAGAAGAATGCCCCAGAGGAATGGAAGCCATACTAGAGAATATTATAAAAGAAAATTTCCCAAATATCACCACAGATTCTGACACACTGCTTTCACAGGGCTATCGGACCCCAGGTCGCCTCAACTCTAACCGAGCTTCTCCAAGACACATTGTGATGAACCTGTCCAAAGTCAAGACAAAAGAAAAGATTCTGCAAGCTGCCAGGAGTAAGCGCCAGTTGACCTACAGGGGCAAATCCATCAGAGTGACCGCAGACTTCTTTAATGAAACTTTCCCAGCAAGAAGACAATGGTCATCTACCTTTAATCTACTTAAACAGAACAATTTCCAGCCCAGAATTCTGTACCCTGCTAAGCTAAGCTTCAAAATTGACGGGGAAATCAAATCATTTACGGATATACAAACATTGAGGAAATTCGCCACAACAAGACCAGCTCTACAGGAAATACTTCAACCTGTTCTGCACACTGACCACCACAATGGATCAGCAGCAAAGTAAGAACTCAGAAATTAAAGGACAGAACCTAACCTCCACACTGATGCAAAAGATAAAACTAAGCAATAGACTCTCACAAAATAAGACGAATAGAATACTACGACACTTATCAATTATCTCAATAAATGTTAATGGCTTGAATTCCCCACTGAAGAGACATAGATTGGTTGACTGGATTAAAAAACACAAGCCATCCATTTGCTGTCTGCAAGAAACACACCTGGCATCAAAAGACAAATTAAAGCTCCGAGTCAAGGGTTGGAAGACAATTTTTCAGGCAAATGGAATTCAGAAGAAAAGAGGCGTTGCAATCTTATTTTCAGATACATGTGGATTTAAAGCAACTAAAGTCAAAAAAGACAAAGATGGTCACTTTATATTGGTCAAGGGAAAAATACAACAAGAAGACATTTCAATTCTAAATATTTATGCACCCAATTTAAATGCTCCCAGATTCTTGAAACAGACCTTACTCAGTCTGAGCAATATGATATCTGATAATACCATAATAACAGGGGACCTTAACACTCCTCTTGCAGAGCTGGACAGATCCTCTAAACAGAAATTAAACAAGGATATAAGAGATTTAAATGAGACCCTAGAACAACTGTGCTTGATAGACGCATATAGAACACTCCATCGCAAAGATAAAGAATATACATTCTTCTCATCACCCCATGGAACATTCTCCAAAATTGATCATATCCTGGGACACAAAACAAATATCAACAGAATCAAAAGAATTGAACTTTTACCTTGTATCTTCTCAGACCACAAGGCACTAAAGGTGGAACTCAACTCTAACAAAAATGCTCGACCCCACCCAAAGGCATGGAAATTAAACAATCTTCTGTTGAATAACAGATGGGTGCAGGAAGAAATAAAACAGGAAATCATTAACTTCCTTGAGCATAACAACAATGAAGACACAAGCTACCAAAACCTGTGGGATACTGCAAAAGCAGTTTTGAGAGGAAAATTCATCGCTGTAGATGCCTACATTCGAAAAACAGAAAGAGAGCACATCAACAATCTCACAAGAGATCTTATGGAACTGGAAAAAGAAGAACAATCTAAGCCTAAACTCAGTAGAAGAAAAGAAATCTCCAAAATCAAATCAGAGATCAATGAAATTGAAAACAAAAGAATCATTCAGAAAATTAATGAAACAAGGAGTTGGTTTTTTGAAAAAATAAATAACATAGATAAACCATTGGCCAGACTAACGAGGAATAGAAAAGTAAAATCTCTAGTAACCTCAATCAGAAATGATAAAGGGGAAATAACAACTGATCCCACAGAGATACAAGAGATCATCTCTGAATACTACCAGAAACTCTATGCCCAGAAATGTGACAATGTGAAAGAAATGGATCAATATTTGGAATCACACCCTCTCCCTAGACTTAACCAGGAAGAAATAGAGCTCCTGAACAGACCAATTTCAAGCACTGAGATCAAAGAAACAATAAAAAATCTTCCAACCAAAAAATGCCCTGGTCCAGATGGCTTCACTCCAGAATTCTATCAAACCTTCAAGGAAGAGCTGATTCCTGTACTGCAGAAATTATTCCAAAAAATTGAGGAAGAAGGAATCTTCCCCAACACATTCTATGAAGCAAACATCACCCTGATACCAAAACCAGGAAAAGACCCAAACAAAAAGGAGAATTTCAGACCAATCTCACTCATGAATATAGATGCAAAAATTCTCAACAAAATCCTAGCCAATAGATTACAGCTTATCATCAAAAAAGTCATTCATCACGATCAAGTAGGCTTCATCCCAGGGATGCAAGGCTGGTTTAACATACGCAAGTCTATAGACGTTATCCACCATATTAACAGAGGCAAAAATAAAGATCACATGATCCTCTCAATAGATGCAGAAAAAGCATTTGATAAAATCCAGCATCCTTTTCTAATTAGAACACTGAAGAGTATAGGCATAGGTGGCACATTTCTAAAACTGATTGAAGCTATCTATGACAAACCCACAGCCAATATTTTACTGAATGGAGTAAAACTCAAAGCTTTTCCTCTTAGAACTGGAACCAGACAAGGTTGTCCTCTGTCACCTTTACTATTCAACATAGTGCTGGAAGTTCTAGCAAATACAATTAGGCAAGACAAGGAAATAAAGGGAATCCAAATGGGAGCAGAGGAGGTCAAACTCTCCCTCTTTGCTGATGACATGATCTTATACTTAGAGAACCCCAAAGACTCAACCACAAGACTCCTAGAAGTCATCAAAAAATACAGTAATGTTTCAGGATATAAAATCAATGTCCACAAGTCAGTAGCCTTTGTGTACACCAATAACAGTCAAGATGAGAAGCTAATTAAGGACACAACTCCCTTCACCATAGTCTCAAAGAAAATGAAATACCTAGGAATATACCTAACGAAGGAGGTGAAGGACCTCTATAAAGAAAACTATGAAATCCTCAGAAAGGAAATAGCAGAGGATATTAACAAATGGAAGAACATACCATGCTCATGGATGGGAAGAATCAACATTGTTAAAATGTCTATACTTCCCAAAGCAATCTACCTATTCAATGCCATTCCTATCAAAATACCAACATCGTACTTTCAAGATTTGGAAAAAATGATTCTGCGTTTTGTATGGAACCAGAAAAAACCCCGTATAGCTAAGGCAGTTCTCTGTAACAAAAATAAAGCTGGGGGCATCAGCATACCAGATTTTAATCTGTACTACAAAGCCATAGTGCTCAAGACAGCATGGTACTGGCACAAAAACAGAGACATAGACACTTGGAATCGAATTGAAAACCAAGAAATGAAACTAACATCTTACAACCACCTAATCTTTGATAAACCAAACAAGAACATACCTTGGGGGAAAGACTCCCTTTTTAATAAATGGTGTTAGGAGAACTGGATGTCTACATGTAAAAGACTGAAACTGGACCCACACCTTTCCCCACTCACAAAAATTGATTCAAGATGGATAAAAGACTTAAATTTAAGGCATGAAACAATAAAAATCCTCCAAGGAAGCATAGGAAAAACACTGGAAGATATTGGCCTGGGGAAAGACTTCATGAAGAAGACTGCCATGGCAATTGCAACAACAAAAATAAACAAATGGGACTTCATTAAACTGAAAAGCTTCTGTACAGCTAAGGAGACAATAACCAAAGCAAAGAGACAACCTACACAATGGGAAAGGATATTTGCATATTTTCAATCAGACAAAAGCTTGATAACTAGGATCTATAGAGAACTCAAATTAATCCACATGAAAAAAGTCAACAATCCACATGTCAATGGGCAAGAGACATGAATAGAACTTTCTCTAAAGACGACAGACGAATGGCTAACAAACACATGAAAAAATGTTCATCATCTCTATATATTAGAGAAATGCAAATCAAAACAACCCTGAGATATCATCTAACCCCAGTGAGAATGGCCCACATCACAAAATCTCAAAACTGCAGATGCTGGCGTGGATGTGGAGAGAAGGGAACACTTTTACACTGCTGGTGGGACTGCAAACTAGTACAACCTTTCTGGAAGGAAGTATGGAGAAACCTCAAAGCACTCAAGCTAGACCTCCCATTTGATCCTGCAATCCCATTACTGGGCATCTACCCAGAAGGAAAGAAATCCTTTTATCATAAGGACACTTGTACTAGACTGTTTATTGCAGCTCAATTTACAATCGCCAAAATGTGGAAACAGCCTAGATGCCCACCAACCCAGGAATGGATTCACAGGCTGTGGTATATGTATACCATGGAATACTATTCAGCCATTAAAAAAAATGGAGACTTTGCATCCTTCGTATTAACCTGGATGGACGTGGAAGACATTATTCTTAGTAAAGCATCACAAGAATGGAGAAGCATGAATCCTATGTACTCAATTTTGATATGAGGACAATTAATGACAATTATGGTTATGGGGGGGAAACAGAAAGAGGGAAGGAGGGAGGGGGGTGGGGCCTTGGTGTGTGTCACACTTTATGGGGGCAAGACATGATTGCAAGAGGGACTTTACCTAACAATTGCAATCAGTGTAACCTGGCTTATTGTACCCTCAATGAATCCCCAACAATAAAAAAAAAAAAAAAGAAGCGGCTCTGCATGGCTATAACGTAGATTTTAAGGGAACAACTGTAAAAGATGAAGCTGAATAGCTGGGTAGAAACAAGACCACAAAGGGCCTTTCTGCCGTCCTAAAGAAATGGGACACTATCTTCAAGGTCAGGGCATGCTCAAGGACTGTCAATATAGGAAAATATTAGAGTTGCTTTTGCATATGCTTCTTGAGCAGAATTGTGGAGAATGACTTGGAAAGAGAGACAAAGAAGTGTGAGAAAGACACACAGCAAAGCGTTTATGAAAGCCTGTGTGGAAATGATGAAGTCCTGAACTTGGGCATTATCCATGAAGAAGAAAGGAAGGGAGCTGAACACAGGAGATGTTAGAGTTTTTATAATATCTAGTAACTGGATGAATACGTAAGGTAAAAAAGAATCAAGTAGTCAAGCTTAAAAACATGGTTCTATTCACTAAGAACCAGCAGACACAAGAGAAATATGGAGTTCAGTTTTGCTTTTAGTTAGAAGAGATGATAAAAAATACAAGCATAAATTGACACGAACCTTTGAATAAATATATCAGGTTTTCAGAAGAGAAGCCTTAACAGGAGACAGATCTGAAACAAATTGACATATGAACATTTGAAGGCACATAATTAGATGTCATTAAGAAAAGAGCAGGTTGGGTGGCGCCTGTGGCTCAAGGAGTAGGGCGCAGGTCCCATATGCCGGAGGTGGCAGGTTCAAACCCAGCCCCGGCCAAAAACCACATTAAAAAAAAAAAAAAAAAAAGAAAAGAGCAGGCAGAGTAAGAACAGAGGAGGACGCAGAATGCACTCCTGGACCTCAACGTATATATGTACTTAATGGTATGTACGGGAAGTGTATTTTATCAAGGAAAAACTGTTAAAGGGGAGTCAGAGATCTAAGAAAGCATGAGGAAAGCTTATGTCTAAGGCTCCAGGGGGCAATGGATGTCAGGAGTGAACAACTATAGCTGATAGAAAAAAAAAAAAAAAGACACATGCACATGACCCTGCTTAACTTAAACACATGTGATCAGTAAACTTGAGGGATGGGAAGAATGCAAAAAACAAAATAAGTAATAATATTGAGAACTTGGGAAGAGAGAGAGAGCAAGCGTACAGGGGTGTGGATGTTTTTTTAAAAAATACTGTCAAATGAAGAAAGAAGCAATGTAGTTGATATACGCCATGGTGCCAAGAAAGATAGGTTTCTATAAACTAAACCATCTTGATGATGAGTAAATTCTCATGGAAAAGACTTCAAGAAAGTTTGAAGATGCTAGTACAGGGGGAGATGATGCTTAAATGATCATGAGTTGGGGGGGAGGAAGCTTAGACAAAGGTTGTTGTTGTTGTTGTTGTTGAGACAGAATCCTACCCTATGCTCTGAGCAGAGTGCAGTGGCGTCCTAGCTCACTGCAACCTCAGACTCGGGCTGTGGGCATCCCTCTGCCTCAGCTTCCAGAAGCCTCTGGGATTACAGGTGCTTGCTTCCATTTTTTTAGGAGTATGGGTCTCATGCTCCCTCGGGCAAGTCTCAAACTCCTGAGCTCAAGCAATTCTCCCTCCTCAGCCTCCCACAGTGCTGGGATTACAGGCGTAATCTGGACTAAACAAAGGATTTTGATTCTATTTCCACTTCATAATGGATGACAGGGTCGAAGATGAATGCTGAAGTACTTTGATTTGTAATGGTGAATCAGGCCTCTACTTCAAATCTGAAGAAAAAAAAAACAGGCCAACTTGTAGAGAAAGAAGGAGGAAATGGAAGAAAGGTGATGAGTAAAGACTGAAGGATGAGAAGCACTCAAAAGGGACTGGCATATTAATAACCAACTAATGATGGAATCCAGAGTAGAGTACTTAGGCGTACAGAAGGGAAACCACTGCATTGCACTGAAGCTGAAATTTTCCATATTTTAGAAATAAAAGAAGAAGAAGTAATTTGAGAATATTATCAAGAGGACTGAAATGATTTACCATGAAATCTAGAGCAGATAAAATATGAATTGACTAAGGGTGCTGAGAGTTTAGAGGACAATGGACATAATTTTATTGAATTGTATCTCATCAGAGGCACTAAAGACAAACTGGAGAAAAACGGTTGGAAGGAAAGACTGAGCCAGATGATGGAAGATCTGCAGTTGACATTAGTGAAGGATAAAAAATGGCAAGAGGTTATTTTTTTTGCTTATTTGCTTTACTATTGTTATCATCAATGTTTGTGATTTGGTTTTGTAATCTTGTTCGTGTGTCTATATTTGTGTGTACTATAATAAATATTTCAATGAAAAATATTGCTTGTGCGTTATGTAAATATAATACTAAATGTATTTCTAGTTGCTGTTATGAGGAACACAACAGTGAATAACTAAAGGGCAACAGGATAAGCAGTTGTGTGTGTGTATTGTGTGTGTGTGAGAGAGAGAAAGATTGGGATTGATTTTAGTTTAGAATGAAGGAGAACAATTTGGATGATACTAAGATTGTTTAATATGAAATAGAATTGTAAAGACACAGAGAAAATATTTTAAGAAAGTGAAAAAAGTGGCAGTGGGAAGAATCATCAAAGAACAGCAATGCCAACTGCAAGAGTGAAGGTTACACAGGGAAGGTGGATAGATCAGTCATCGTAGCTGGTTATCAAATCAGTTCAGTTTTGCTCTTTCTGGGCTCCTGGTAAGTGTATAGTTTTCATTTCCTTTGGAATTGGGCATGTCCAAATGATCTGACTTTGCTAATCTGACATGAGAAAAAGCGAAAGTGTGTCACTTTCTGCTAAATATGTTGAGAGCATGTGATTCACCATGTCCCTATCTTGGGGCAGTGGTCAATAACTACGGCCTGACACCTTGCCTTGGTTAAGAATTTAAGAACACAGCTGTATACCATGGAATACTATTCAGCCATTAAAAAAAAATGGAGACTTTACATCCTTCGTATTAACCTGGATGGACGTGGAAGACATTATTCTGAGTAAAGCATCACAAGAATGGAGAAGCATGAATCCTATGTACTCAATTTTGATATGAGGACAATTAATGACAATTAAGGTTATGGGGAGGGAAGCAGAAAGAGGGACGGAAGGAGGGGGTGGGGCCTTGCTGTGTGTTACACTTTATGGGGGCAAGACATGATTGCAAGAGGGACTTTACCTAACAATTGCAATCAGTGTAACCTGGCTTATTGTACCCTCAATGAATCCCCAACAATAAAAAAAAAAAAAAAGAAAAAAAAAGAATTTAAGAACAAACAACAAAAAATACCTTTTTAAACTGTCAAAATAATGATATTTTGAATTTTAAAGCTTTGCATAACTTAGGCTGTGTTACTTAAACATAAGCTAGACACCACAATGGACCATCATGGCCTCAAGATTCCATAACACTGGGAAAAGGTGGTAATAAAGCTCCTTCAAAGAAGGCAGAGATGGAGAATCAAGTGACCATAAGTTGACAGTGCTCACAGGACTCTGGTTACTAAGCTTTGTAGATCAGTATTACACAACGGTTAATGTCAATTCATATTTTCTAACAAATATGCTCTGCCCTTAATGAATTATGCATATAGAACAAGTGAGTAAAGGTCAGGATATAGATCAGAAAACACATATTTATGAAATAAATGTATCAATCAATAAATACAAGTATCTATATGTATATTTCATTTGTTCATATTTATACAAAATACATATTTCTAACCTCTGCGTATTTTATTCTTCTTTTGCTCCTCATTTTCTTTTCTATTATTGTTGAGACACCCTCCTTTAGGAAACAACATAATCTATTGCCATTTTATTAGATCTAATGTAGATAGCACACAATTTTCAATATATATATGCAAATGTAGTTGTATATGAATATACTTAAAAGAATGAACATTTTTATAAATAAAAGGTGATTTGATTTTCTCTTAGGAAATGGACCTCTATATTTTATTGCAATAAACATTTAAAAGATTTCAAAAGTACATAAATATCCTCTTTGCTCTGTATTTTTCATGGTTTTTGCTATCTAGTAAATTTCTAAAATTTTTATGTGAATAGTTAACCCTGTTATTTTTTTTCTTTAAATAAGAAATAAATCTTATTTCTTTAAACAATAAAAATCAGTGCAAAACACACTTCCTATCGTATCATACAGATTAGGTACATTTATTTCTAGGCAAAGTACGTTATTATCTATGGGTTCAGATTTAATAGGTACTGCTGTGGACCCCAATATATCCACCTCATGATGACTGACTTGTTCCTTAATTCTAACAGGGATGTTTGTGGACCTTTTAGTACTTTCTACAAATGAGATCATATCAATTGCATTCATTTATATTCTTACTAATTTTCAAAACAAAATAAAATATTTGCTCAATATAATTTTGGTACTATATTAATGTTCTTTGTAATATAAATGAATATGCCAGTACCTATGGTTATAGTTATAGCTGTCTGTCCATATACGAGGGTACATTTATATCATTCTTCTCCTTTTTTTTTTATCAAATCATAGTTGTGTACATTAATGCAACCATGGGGCACCACACACTGGTTTATATACCATTTGACATATTTTCATCAAACTGGTTAACATAGCCTTCCTGGCATTTTCTTAGTTATTGTGTTAAGACATTTATATTCTACATTTACTAAGTTTCACATGTACCCTTGTAAGATGCACCGTAGGTGTGGGTCCCACCAATTACCCTCCCTCCACCTATCCTCCCTCCTCCCTTCCCGTCCCTTTCCCCTTTCCCCATATTCTTAGGTTATAATTTGGTTATAGCTTTCATATGAAAGCTATAAATTAGTTTCATAGTATGGCTGAGTACATTGGATACTTTTTTTCCATTCTTGAGATACTTAACTAAGAAGAGTATGTTCTAGCTCCATCCATGTAAACATGAAAGAGGTAAAGTCCCCATCTCTTTTTAAGGCTGCATAATATTCCATGGTGTATATATACCACAATTCATTAATCCAGTTGTGGGCTGATGGGCACTTGGGCTTCTTCCATGATTTAGTAATTATGAATTGGGCTGCAATAAACACATACTTCTCCTTTAAGTAAAATGGTATTACAGTTGTTAGTAAGGATACAGTGTAGAAGAACAGAAGGGAGGATCTCTGCTTTCAAGTTTGAAATGTCAACACCAGGAATCTCTATTTTAATGAATGTGTTTCTCCATTGTCATGGTATTCATTGTTATATGTTTATTGTTTGGATTTAAAAATGTTTGTTTAAGGTGCAAAGCAATGTGGGGGGGCAGCAGGGACATGTGAAAACAAACTGTCCCTGACTCTCCCTCAATCGTATGTAACTGTTCAGGTTCTATATAGGTCAATAAAATTGAATAGTGTCAATTTGCTATATGCTAAAAGATATCTACTGGTTCTAAAGCAAAGAGTTTAAAATTTATGATATATACATACATAAATCATAACTTTATAAAATATATACATGTATAAATTGCATAACCACTTAGAAAGGCAAAGAAAGAAATGTCATAAAGGAGATTAGATTCAATGACTTTGAACAGAAATCCATTCTTATATTCCAGTAAATACTATAGAATATGATACCCCTATAACTGAAGACCCGTGTACCGATTGCTTGAAAAATAATTTACATTTGATATTAACAATGGCAAAAGTAAGGACAAGAATTGTATGCTTTATACAATAAAACTATATTGTTCAATTATCAGATACACAAATCATGAATAACATTTTATTTGGGATGTCAAAGAGCTGACATATATTCTTGTTCATCTTCTTTCCAGAGATTGGTGAATTCACTTAGATCTATTAATTAGGTACAAGGAGAACAGAATTTTACAAGGAGGGAAAAATTAAGCACCCTGTTGGCAATCAATGCAGTGGAAATTGAGTGCCAAGCAAAGTAAAGATGTTTCATTCCATCAGGTTCATGTGGGAAATTAGAAAGCAAATGCTACTGCTGATCTAGGCTAAAATTTACATTCAGATAGTTCACATTGGTTTTCATCATAACTGACGGTTTTCTTTTTTTATCTGCGACATTTCAACTTAATTAAAATAAATCCACTTTGTTCCTGCAAGATAACAAATGGTGTAAGAAGACAGCATGCTGATTTCCTTTTTCTGGGTATATACACTTTTTAATGGTCAGAAGAAATCTGAACTTCTATCTTCTAATTTCAGCTAACTCTTACTTCTGGTCTTCCTATTTTCTGACACTAGAAATGCAACGGCATATCTTCATTGTCAGACAAGAAGCTTGAAAGAGATTTCACATGGCGAAAACAGTTAGATAACTCTTGAGGACAAAATGGCAATGTAAAAATATCCTCTAGCAGCTCTGCAAGTACACAACAAATCTAGGTCATTCCATTCACCAGGAAAAGTTATTAGAAGAATCCCTCTCTCATTTCCTCCACAAGAAAAGCAACTCCACAAAATCAAATAACCTATGAATTCCCATTGGGGGAAGATCTCATGCCCTAGACATTCCATTAACTATATGAGCTTTTTACCTAACATTACAAAAAAAATTGATAATTAAAAACACATTACAAAAATAACATAAAATACCTTCAAGCAGCTAACAATTAACTAGTATATGCCAAATCAGGTCCTTGCAAAACGATGTAAATTAAGCTAATTTCTTTGTAAATAACCTCTTGAATCTTAGCAGAACATGGCTTAGCACAGAGAAGCATATCTCATTTTCTTGTTGTTGGTCTCCTTACACTTTGCAGATAGTGTGTTTCTTAGAAATTGAAGGTTTGTGGTAACCCTGTGTCATCAAGTCTATCAGAGCCAATGCTTCAATAACATATGTTTACCTGTGTCTCTGGGCCACATTTTGTAATTTTATAATCTTTTCATAATTATTATAACCTTGATAGCCATCTGTGATCAGAAATCATTGATGTTACTATTGACATTGTTTGGGGGCACTATGAACCACACCCATGCAATATGGCAAACTTAATATTGTGTATGTTTTGACTTCTCCAGGTACCTTCCATCCCCTTGTCTCTCTCCCTCTCCTTAGGCCTCCTTATTCTTCCCTTTTTCCTTGAGATAAAACAATAGAGAAAAGAAATAATCCTGAGACAAAACAACGTATAAATTAGTCCAGCTAATAACCCTACAATGTCAATATCTTCTAACTGTTGAAGTGAAAGGAAGAATCACGTTCGTCTCACCTTTAATCAAAAGCTAGAAATGATTAAATTTACGGAGGAAGACAAGGCAAGGGCCAAGATAGCTCCAAACCTAGCCCTTTTCTGCCAAATAGTTAGGTTATGAATGCAAAGAAAAATTCCTGAAGCAAACTAAAAGTGCTACTCTAATAAACATATGAATAATAAGACTGCGAATCATCAGCATTGCTCGTATGGAGTAAGTTTGAGTAGTCTGGATAGATGATCACATGGACACAACATTCCCTAAACCAAAACCAAACCAGAACAAGGATCTAACTCTCTTCAATGCTATAAAGACTACAAAAGGTGAGGAAGCTCCAAAAAAAGCTGAGGATAGTAGAGGTTGGTTCGTGAGGTGTAAGGAAAGAAGTCTTCTCTATAACATAAAATTCCAAGTGCAGTAGCAATTTCTGATGAAGAAGTTGCAACAATTAATCCATAAGATCTACCCAAGATCATTGATGGGTAGATGGTGGCTACACTCAACAATAGACCTTCAGTGGAGCTAAAAGAGCCTTGGAGTGGAAAAACTGTCATATCTGTAGAAAAGGCAATCTTGCCTTCAAAGCTTCAAAGGATAGGCTGACTGTCTTGTTAAGAGATAATGCAGCTGGTGACATTAAGTTGAAATCATGCTCACTTCATTTTGAAATCTCAGGACCCTAAAGAATTAAGCTAAATCAATTCTGTCTATGGTGTATAAAAGGAACAACGAAGCCTGGTCAACAGTACACCTATTTGTTTCATGGTTTACTGCATATTTTTATGCCCACTATGGAGATGTACTGTTCAGAGAAAAACACTCCTTTCAAAGTATTACTGCTCATTAACAATGCACCTAGTCACCCAACATCTCTGACAGAGATGTACAGAAAGATTAATGTTGTTTTACTGCCTGGTAATATAACACGCAGCCCATTGATCACAAGGTAATGTTGACATTCTAGTCACATTACTTAAGAGATATGTTTTATAAGGCTATTAACTGCCATAGATGTGATTTCTCTGATGAATCTAGGAAAAGTATGTTGAAAACCTTCTGTAAAGGATTCGTTATTCCACATGCCATTAAGAACATTCATGATTCATGAGAGGAGGTCAAATTATCAACTTTAACAGTAAATAGGTAGTGTGAAATTTATTCCATCCATCACTGATGACTCTCAGGGCTTCAAGACTTCAGCTGAGGATGGAACTGCAGAAGGGCTGGAAATAGCAGGACAACTGGATGTAGAGGTAGAGCCGGAGGATGGGACCGAATTGCCGCAATTTCATGATTAGGGCTGGGGAGTTCCTTCTTATGGATTAGCCAAGAAAGTGTTTCTTAAAATGGACTGTACTCCTAGTGAAGATGCTGTGAACGTTTTGAAAAGACAGCAAGGGATTTAGAATACTCTGTTAATTTGGTTGATGAAGCAGTGGCAGGGTTTGAGAGAACTGACCACAATTTTGAAAGAAGTTTTACTGTGGTTGAAATACTATCAAACAGCATCACATGCAACAGAGACATATTTTGTGGAAGGAAGTGTCAACTGGTGTGATAAACTTCATTGTTGTCTTATTTGTAAAAATTGTCACAGCCACCACGACCTTCAGCCACCACCACTCTGATCAGTCTGCAGCTATCAACATCAAGGCGAGTCCTTCCACTAGCGAAAATGTTATGACTTTTGTTTCTCAGGACAAGTTCAAGTTGTAGTTGAGCCCTTCACCCCCTTCACAGCAGGGGGTGTGCTTTATATTCTAAATAAATGTTAAAAAAAAATCACCATGACTGCTGAAGGCTCAGATGACCTTGAACATTTTTAATAAGAAAATGTTTTTAATAATAGTATATGCAATAGTTTTTTAGGAATAATGCTATTGTACGCTGAATACAATATAGTAGAGTATAACTTTTATATATACTGGAAAACCAAAATGTTTGTGTCAGTAGCTTTCTTACCATATTAACTTTATTGTTGTGCTCTACAATTGAACCAGCAATATCTCTGAGAGGTGTCTGTGTTGTTTTTTTGACATACAAATATATGTACTAGCAAGGAAGGAGTGTGCATGTGTGTACACATCCAGATACTCATAGATGCAATATGTAGGGGATGGAGGGGATTAGGTGTGAATAAACGGTATGGGTAGTACATGACTCAAACTACTAAATATCTGTTCTGACTGACTTAGACTAATATCATAATATCACATCTTCCCATTACTACTCCATGAACAATGGACATTAGAGCAATACGGCCATTTTGGAACTCAAACACTAAGGGGCCCTTGAAGCAATTATTCTTTGTAAACCAATGCCAGGGCCAACTTTTACAAAATCCCTGAGCAGTAAAATGTAAGACACTGAATACAAAGCCCTTAGTTGCAAGGTTCTGAACTTTCACATCCTCTTCAGTTGAGCTTATATATAATAATTCACAATTTGAATAAAGCTTATGAGAAGTCCTTTTTGTGTTAAAGAAAGCTGTGTGCTTTCTTTTAAGACCACTCACCAACTGGTATAATTTGCAAAAGCTTGAACTTTATGAAGAAATAAGCATATAGGATTACTTTCCTGTCAAGATGTTTGAAATCTGTGCCTTTTAATAGTAATGACAAAAGATGATTCAAAATCCAATAGAAATGACTAATTTGCCAGAGAACTTTATAATTCTCAAAGCACCAACTGTGACCTCTGAGAAATGCAGACTCAATCTGAACCATCATATAATATTTTATTTTATATTTATTTTATATGATAGTACATGTTCAAGTAAATTTTAAACAACTAGCAGAATTTTATGTCAAAGATATTTTAATTCATATTATTTTAAGCACAGTACAATTGAAAAATTTAAAGTTGGTCAAAAAATACGTAAGTACAAATATTAAGCATTTTATAGCATAACTGCACCAGCCTTCATTTAAGGAAGGTGTTCCCAAAATAGGAGCTAAGTTTTTAACAATAATTTTTATTAATGTCTGTGAGGGAGTTCATAAATAGGGATAGAATATAAAATGCTAGTTGAGGATCAATTTTTTTGATTAAATACCACTCTTACAGCCAAACACCTGTTTCATGGTTGTTTCATGTATAATTAATGCAGTCTAATAAACATGCTTCATCAAAATCTCTGTGGTTGAAAAATAAAATCAAAGTGGTAGGTCTTACAAATTTTAACACTTTGGAAATACAGAGTAATATTTTGTAAGTACACCTCATGGCATTTTAAATTAAAAGACAGCATGCCTGGGTTGACAAACTTCTCTGTAGAATTATGTAATAATGACTATGATTTACCACTGCATATAATCTCATCTGAGACCTATTTCTTCAGTAATCACGTTTCCTACCTGGATTCTCTGGAAGGCATGTGTATGTCCTACATGTCTTTATATATTAGGTATCAATGGCAAATCCTCTGTCCCAAGCAATACATCCCCTCCCAGTTCATTACCCCTCCCAGTAGCTGCACTTTCAGTCTACTTTTCTCAGCTATCCCCTGCAAGCATAATGAAAGCATTTGCCCTCTTGACAGTAAGTCAGGCTCTAACTCTTTAATATAAACAAGCAATTAGAACAGTAGAAAAAGAACTTTTTCATAAAATCCCGCCAATGTTGCTCAAGTATATGTATCTATCCAATAATTTAAAAAAATAGTATAATTGGCTCTAATGTATTTCCTTACATGTGAAATGTTATGTAAGTGACCATTGCCTTTCTTTATGATCACTGTTAAAAATAAACTAGTACATGTCCATTGATGAAAACAAAAAGTCAAAGATGCTGATGACTTTGATTTCAAGGGCTGAACTACATACCCTGCACATCAATAAACTTTGCTGTTTAATAAAATATAAATTGTCCACTCTTGTGCTCGGTCTGCCATATAAAAAATTCCACAGGTTTGGTGGTCCAAACAATAGAAAGTTGTCTTCTCTCATTTCTAGAGACGAGAAGTCCCAGGTGAAAGTGTCAGCATGGTCAGTTTCAGATAAGGGCTCTATTCCTTCCCTCCCTGAAGAGGGCCTTCTTCCCACTACGCCCTCCCATGTCCTTTCCTTGAATGCAATACTGAACAATTTCATTTAATGGGTAAATTTCAAGTTTTACACTTGAAATTCTTTTACATTCTTACTAATTACGCCATATCTAAGGAAGAATATAAAAATACAATTTAGAGATAATATTTGTAGACTATACAACTGGCAAAAGGCTAATACCTAGAATGTACGAAGGACTCAAAGAAGTCAGCAAGAAAAAGCAAACAACCTCATTAAAATGTAGGCAAATGACATGAACAGAAATTTTCTGAAAGAAGATAGACAAAGGGCCAACACATATCAGGTAAATGTAAATTTAAACCACCTTACTCCTCCTCTCAGACTAGCCATTATTAAAAACTCAAAAAACAATAGATACTTGTATGGATGCAGAGAGAAAGGGGCATTTATACACTGTTGACGGGACTGCAAATTAGTACTCTGTGGAAAACTGCATAAAGATTTCTGAAAGAACTAAAAGTAGACCAGCAATCCCATATTAGGTATGGGAAAGGAAATCATTTTATCAGAAAGACACCTGCAGCTGAATGTTTATCTCAGCATAATTCACAATAGAAAAGATACAGAATCTACCTAAGTGCCAATGCGCTGATGAAGAAACAAAGAAAACAGTATATGTACATGCATACCACGGAGTCCTACTCACTCAGACATAAAAAGGAATGAAATAATACTATTTACAGTAACTTGGATGAAACTGGAGACCATTATTCTAAGTGAAGTATCTAAGAAATGTAAAAGCAGATACTGTATGTTCTCTCACTTGTAAGTGAAAGCTAAATAAAGGATATAAATGGTCGAGGACAGCAGTATTGGGAATTAAGAAGGGAGAGCGGGGAAGGGCATGAGTTACAAAAAAAAAAAAAAAAAATCTACCTACTGAGAACAATGTGCACTATTCTGGTGAGAGGTACACTGAAAGCCCCAAATTCAGCATGATACAATTTATCTATGTTAAAAAAAATACAGTTATAATACTTAAATTTTTTTTAATTAAAAAAATAAAATGATTTATTTTTGCCAGTAGATACTTTTTAGTACTCCTAAAAATATATTACAAGCATCCCAACCTAGGTTTAAAATATAATTACACTAAACTTGGTTCCTAAAACTGAGGAGACCACAGAATAACTGCCCAAGGACTGACTGGGATTACCGAGATTTTCACTGTGACAGCATCTTCCCACACACATAAGAATCCGGAAACAATATGTCTTTCTCAAATTGTCATTTAGTGTTTCTCTTTTCCCATCCCTCAAAACACAGAGATAGGTTTTTGAATATCAACTAGCCATTATGGAAGCCATAAGATACAGATATTCATAAACATCACACAAGCTACAGTTGAGGTACCTTGACAAACACTACCAACATTGATGAAAAAAGGAGTTGGTTTTAAAAGTGGTAAGTAGCATAGGAGTCACAATAAACACGCTATTCACGTCCTTCTGAAACCAAAATGAGTTAAACCTTACTGCCATTCTGCCAAACACTACATAACTAAAAAAGCCATGCAAAGAGTCATGAATCCAAAGTACATATCACAGGATTAAAAAGCCAGTTAAGCAACTGAGCTTATTGAAATAAATCAAAAAGAATACGAAACTTGTTTAACATATCAATGCTATTTTAGAAGTATCATCAGAGTAAAGATTTAATTGTAAATTGGCCTGCACTACATTCTGTAATGGTAATTTAGTACTAAAAAGGAATCTCAACACCCTAGAATGGCTGTGGAATCATGCTCCTTGTTGCTCCTGAAAGGAAATTTGCCAGGTTTTATGACACCTGTCTACTTCCCTGTGGTTCTGGGAGTTCTATGTATACCAAGTGATTCAGTAACTGATAGAATTTAAGCAAAAAGACCAAAAGTGGACCTTGTGTCAACATATACCAGATAGTAGATGGACTTTTTAGTTACATGATAAATGTAAATCATAAAATCAAATGTACTTAAAAGGTACACCTATTTTATGTTACATAAAAAAATCGCGGACTGTGCATGCGTTCTCTCACGTTTTACCTGGGAAAGCCGATGAGTGGGATTTCTTGCAAATATTTACTGCCATGATACAAAACAATTATGTGCAAACTGCAAGGTCCCTAAAATAGCAGTTAAAGAGTTTATATACAGAAAGATGACACTATCTGATCAAATATGCAAGAGCAGGATGGAATTTCCCAGAGTTTATAACACAGAACAATAACCGCCACAGGCCCCGCCTCCACTGCCTTCTTCAACGTGTGACAGTTTGACTCCTTTATTCTGGTTCTCACTTTCCCACAGTCCTGGAGTCTGAATGATCTTTTCAACAAGTTCCTCAAAGGCACATTGTACACCATCACACGTTTTTGCACTTGCCTCTATAAATAACATGGAATGCTTTCGTGCAAACTTCAGGCCTTCATTTCTATCGACTTCACGATAGAAGTCGATAGAAATGAAGGACTGACTGGAGCCTGAGGCCTTGAGCGTGAGACGCGGCTGTGTCTTACTATTTCTGTGAACCTACATGAGTCCCCTATCAACGAGCTTCACTGTCCTCTCCTGTAAATGACAACAATAATATATACCTGATAGCACTGATTTTCATTTGATGTGCCATAGAGATCTTATCTGTGCCACAAAAAAAATTTTAAAGCTCATCAATTAAATTATTTTCAAAAGAAGTTCAAAGTATAGGAAGTATTATTATTATTATTTTTTTTTTTTTTTTGTCAACGTAATTTAAGTGTGCCAGGGAAGTTTAACTACAGGTTCAAGTGTGCCATGAGATAAAAAAGGTTGAAAAGCAATGCCTTATAGAATGCTGTGTACATAAATGAATTTAGTCTTATATGTAGTATAACATACAATATGATTAATTATGACTATATTTTATTATTCAATTTTAATTAACTATAGCTGGAGCATGCACACTCATTATCTATCCATATACATAGATATCTATAACTTAATAAAGTAGAAAAATTAAGTTTCTCTAATGCCATAATATGTAAAATAATATTTTTTTCAGGGACATATATTAACAGCCCAGATACTCCAGGAAGTTCATGTATGTGTCTATCAAAAATTTTTTGAAGAGATGAGTTTTAAAATTGGATATGTGTTACCTCTGGGAGTACATGTTTTCTTTAGCATCTGATTTCAGTATGTATTAAAGAAGACTATTTTCCACTTAAGGCATTTTTCTATGCTCTCGCGACCTATAACCTCACTTTGAGAAGTGAGAATCCAACTCCTGGACAACTGCTAACATCAAAACATTCAACCAGATTCACATTGTGATATAGACTATGTTTCTTTTTTGCCTTGTAAAAGAAGTTTGCTTGTCACTATTTTAAATCTTGTAACTACAGATGAATTACAAGACAGAGGTAAACTAGAAAGATAAGACCATAGTAAAACAAGCAAAGTTACTGTAACATATTTTTGGTGGGTTCACAGTGGTAGAGATTACAATACTAGGACTTACATCCTTGCCTCTTCTCTGCAGGCAAAAGTTCTGTTTCTATTTCAAGGATATCAGTCCCTACTTTCCTCTCAAGGGACATGTCAGAAGAATAAGTAATATTTTCAGCAGTTCTTTTATTCCAGTGAAAAGTAGTATATACATTCAAAGTATTATTTAATTTCCAAGGATTCAAGCTATCAGATTTCTCAGACCATATAAAATGCTGTATTTTCAGCAGTTCTTTTATTCCAGTGAAAAGTAGTATATACATTCAAAGTATTATTTAATTTCCAAGGATTCAAGCTATCAGATTTCTCAGACCATATAAAATGCTGTATTTCTATATTTCTAATATTTCTCTTCAAAAAGTTCAAAAGAAGGCCTCTAATAATAGCATTAAAATATCAAAATACCTTTAATAAAAGTCTTAAAAATACCTAAAATAAAAGTCTTCCTTTAATAGGTATTGGTTTAACCTGACAACACAAGGCAAAGGATGGCAGAGAATTTTCCTTCCTCAGTTTTGGGACTCTGCTCTTTCTCAGAGCACCGTGCCACAGTGAGCCACCTATTGTTGCCCACTTGGTACAAACCACAGACGGAGTGAAATTAACCCAACAGTCACTTGGAGGATGGCAGGGCATAACCTACAAGACTGTAATTAATTCACAGCTTTCTCATCACCTAGTTTTGGTTTGATGTTATTCCCTTCTTGCTTCAGGCAGGCTTTTTATCATCTACTCCAGATGCCTGAGGAAATAAACCTTATTCTAGAAATTATAACACCAAATTATGAATTAAAAAAATTCCTTCCACATGTCCAGAAAGCTAAAGCCAGCAACTTTTCCAAAGTCAGGGATCCACAAAGATTTTCAAAATTGGGGGTGAGGGTGCTGAAAAATTGGTATGCAGGAGAATCCGTCTGCCATGGAGTTATCACACGGTTCTCATATTCCACTGTTGCTTTTAAAATTGCTCTTCCCCCACTTTACAAAAATAAAGTGTTCAGAATGTTCAGTCACCCCATGGCAAGTCTACTGCCCTAAGACTGTGTTGTCTGAACACAGACACTAATCGTGTATGACTATTTAAGTTTAAATTAAATAAAATTAAATAAGGATAAACATGCAGTCCTTTACTCCATTTGCACATGTCAAGTGTTTATCAGACACACGTGCTAGTAGCTATTGTGTTGGATAATAAAGATGAAAATATCTCCATTATAATAGAAAGTCCTTTTAGAAAACACTGTTCTAAGATATAAAGTCCTTCCGCGGCACAAAATAGAAGGACGCTGACATCTATAGATCTATAACAACTAAGACTTTCAAGAAAAAAAATTACTGGATTTCATCCAGATAAACTTCTCTTGGGAAATAAAAGGGAATATAAGTTAAAGGAGAAAATTATATATACTTTCTGGCAATTATAGCTTGGGCACAAAACGAAACACACAAGATGAATGATTGTGTGTTTCGTTTTATTAAAGTCTGGATATATCACTAAATATCTTTTTTAAAAGAGATACAATAGTTATATTTTAAATTAATATAAGTACTAGAAATAACATCTATTGCCAATTTCATTAGAACAATGATAGATTTGATACTAAATAAATACAAAGAGGTACATAATTTTATTTTATTTATTTTATTTTTTTTTTTGTAGAGACAGAGTTTCACTTTATGGTCCTCTGTAGAGTGCCGTGGCCTCACACAGCTCACAGCAACCTCCAACTCCTGGGCTTAAGCGATTCTCTAGCCTCAGCCTCCCGAGCAGCTGGGACTACAGGCGCCTGCCGCAACGCCCGGGTATTTTTTGTTTGCAGTTTGGCCGGGGCCGGGTTTGAACCCGCCACCCTCAGTATATGGGGCCGGCGCCTTACCAACTGAGCCACAGGCACCGCCCAGAGGTACATAATTTTAAACGTTATTGTAGGAAATTTTAGAGAGGCCATTTGGAGGAACACAATCTAAAAGGCCTTTTGGTTCTCACACCAGAAATCCCTTTACATTCAGTCTCTTTATTCTTGGTTATTTCTGGTCAGGTTCTTCATGCAGCCCTCCTAACCCTTGTTCTTTAACTCAATTGTCTTTCAGTGCTCTTTACAGAAAAGAGTCTCCCAAATTTTAAGACAATTTCTTTCCCTCTTATTTGCTGGCAATGTAGCCCAGTGGAGAAGGAAGTATTTATTTTTATTAGCTTGTTAACCCTCAGTGGCAAAGTCACCAAGCAAACCGCGAAAGAAGGTAATGGCTAACACGAGCAGATTGTGTGTCCCTGAGGAAAAGCTTCATGATCTCTGTGTGAATCCTGATCTGTAGGTCAGCAACAAATTGAGAAACTTGGGTCAGAAAAGCCATGCTCTGCTTTTATTTTTTATCCAGTTCTTCCATTCCTCTTAGGCCTACTTACCAAGGAATGTCTTATTTAGTATAAATGAACAAATGAAAAGCAACTTCATTTATTTAACATACCTCTCACTGACTTCAGAATAATAAATTAGACAAAAGATAAATACGGTTGAGAAAGGTGTTATTTATCACCAGGCTATGGTGTGAATACATAGAATCTAAGAATAAACAATTCAACTGATTCCAGGCTTTGCCATTTCTCCCCCACAGTTGAGAACAGGTAAATATGCTCCAAAGTCTGCTCACACCCATTACAGAGGGGTGGGGATTCATGACTCACTGTAACAATGATGCCATTAAATGAACCATAACAGCTCACCTCAACAGCTGAGGGACAAGAAACTAGGTAACAGTAAAGGTGACACACCTGTGGAGTCTGTTTCAATGATGATGCATTCATTAACAAACAGAAATTAAGAATAATTCTATATGCATTAGGTAGACTGGAAGAAGATCAAATTTCAAAGAAGAGCTATCAATGGCTTGTATTTTGTCATACAATTTATTAAGTATACAGTATAAATGTCTTAACAAAATAATTAAGTAAATGAAATGAGGTATTTATTAACCAGTGTGATGTAAATGTTCCTAATTCCATATAAAATCAGCACATTATACCCCATAAATGCATTAATGTATACATTATCTATGTGTTTATGATTTAATAAAAATATAAAAAATAAAAATAAATAAAAATCATTTAAAAGACCACACTAAAGTTCTAAATCATTTAAAAATGTAAAAATAGGAGGTGAATTTAAGGATTTTCCCTAAAATTCAGTCAATTTTAAAGTCCAACAATATAATCAATGTAAGAAGATTCACACTGGTATTTTGTTAACACTAGAAATAAATGCTTTTTACGTTTATATAAAATGTGGAGCCATTAAATTGGAGAATAGGATTTTTCTTTAACAATAATTACTCATAGATATGGTGCCTTTTGCCTAGTTCAATATAATACTTGGATGTTCAATATTTATGGCATTATGAGACAAAAAATTATGTGGTTTTCAACTGAATTAACATTGATTATAGTTATCTTGTTTTTATTACATGCCATGTCCTAAATTTTCCATAGTAATTATTGGTAATACTAAAACAAAAAATTAAAATTAATCAAGATTTAAAATTTTCATTGACACACAATGTCCTTCCATGCAAAACCTTGGCAAAATTTCCTTCACCTGATACCTTACAACATATATGCACACTGTAGAAAATCCCTATGAGGACAGGCACTTGACATAAATCTCCCCACTGAATCCTGTTTTTCCCCAAGAAGAAATGTTTCATTTTGTTCCCATCATAAGGACATACAGAAAATTAGCTAAAAACACGGATGCTGCAGCTGCACTTCCTCAGTCTGATTTCCAGTTCCACTATTTACCTGCCTGTGCTTTCATATATCAGTTATTCAAACACTCTGAGCTCCTGCCACATCTAATGTCCATACTGCCAATCTACCTTCTAAAGCATCAACTGAGTTCAGATATACTAATACATCTATTCTCACAAAACATATACAAAATATAAAATTTGTATCATTTGTCTCTCCAGGTCCTAGCCTAACAACCAGCAAACATGCACAATCAATGCTATAAAAATAGATGCTTGGTCACTTAACTAAAATGTACATAAAAATAAGGTGACATATAATTTATCCAGTAATTAAGTATTAACTGACATTGTATATATTTTGCATGTACAATACTAACTTCTACTGAAGGTAATTGAAAGATTTCATAGTGACTGTCTTGAAATATTTTGTAATAATTATTTATCTTTGTTATTTTAAGAATAGCAAATGATGCTTCTATAATTGTACATTCACATTAGTTACTCAAGTTTTTAAAACAGAATAAATGCAATGAGAGCATATTTATATATTTATGCATTTGTGTGGTAGGGGCTGATTTTGCAGTGGGAGGGAAAGAGGGAGATATTTAGATATTATTTTTATTTAAATTAAGAACCATAGATGCTCCTGAAAAACTTGGTGGTTTAGGTTCAGTGAAGTTCCTGTTGTTTATTTAATTGCTCATACTTTGAAATGTGTTTGTTTCATGAAAATAAAAATAAAACAGAACTTTAACCTTGTTAGAGTTTGTCTATGGTATTCAGATATCCCTTTTCTCAGCAGGAACTCTAGTATTCTAATAGTAATAAGTATTTGATTTCTGTGGTTGTTACTCTTATTAAAGAATATGTAGAAAGCTATTCAGACAAGACACCTTCTAAAATAAAGTCCACAGTAAAAAATATATTTTTCTTGCAGCCTCAATTTCCTGTAGTCCAACATTAGACCCCAAATTATTGTATACATCCATGGGTTAGAGAATTGATTTTATCCTCAGTTCATTACTTAAAGGTGTCCAGGTGGTGAAAACAGGAGTATACTAAATTTTAACAAAGAAAAAAAATGCCCAGGTGATTACCTTTTATGGAAGTAAGAAATGCTAAAATTTTTAAATAAAGTATTTTTTTCTACAAATTCATTTTTTGCCTGTCAAAAAATGAGTTTTACAGAACTACTCTCCCTCACATTACTATTAGTGCCTAGTAGCAGTTAGTATACATCACAGAGGCTGGTTTCCAAGGGTCATTGACCAATTAAAGGAACCAATAATAGGAAGTAAGTGATTCCAGGGTTAATTCTGGGAAAGTATTGAATAAGCATGGAATAGCCAGCTGTGTGAAAAAGTAAGAAAGAGTTCAAGAGGGCGGCGCCTGTGGCTCAAAGGAGTGGGGCGCTGGCCCCATATGCCGGAGGTGGCAGGTTCAAACCCAGCCCCAGCCAAAAACTGCAAAAAAAAAAACAAGCAAGAGTTCAAGAGATGATGGAAATGTTGCAAAAAAGAAATAAGAGATAGATTAAAAGAATACTCGGCAGAATAATTTGGGAAATTTGATTATCAAAATAGTTTATAGCAATATGAGAGAGCTTCAAAAAGTTGAAAAACCTAAGCAAAGATTTCAAAACATAAACTTGTACTAACTTGTCATCACATGTCTGATCAGGATCTAGTCTGAAGCACTAAGGACACGATAGCAGTTTGAAAAGAGCTCCTATCAGAAGAACTTGAATTTTGCTAAAATTGAAGCAAGAACAAACACTAAATTTAAGGTAAAGCTTGTCTGGAATAATGCTGTAATCACCGATGCTTTATGAAAAGTTGATGAGTACAACGCCCCACACAAATCAGAAGTTTACAAATAGGCAATTCATTTCAAAAAGGGACAACACCATGTAGAAGTGGAAGCCGACAGACCAACCGTCCACCTCTATCTGGGGGGAAAATATTACTGCCCGTCATGCCCTAACTGACGGGGACAGACGATTAACAGCAAAAGCAATACCAACACCATTGATATCTCAATGGGTTCAGCTTACACAATTCTGACTGAAAAATTAATCTTTCCACTTGATGGATGACAAAAAACCATTGAATCCAAATCAGCTATAGACAACAGTGCAGCTTTCAATGGAAAATGTAAACAAGTGAGATCACGATCCTGAAGCATTTCTTCAAAGAATTGTAATTGAAAATGAAACACGGCTTTACTAGCACTATCCTGAAAAGAAAAAAATCAGTCAAAGCCATGACTACCAAGAGGTACAACAGGCGCACTCAAGGCAAAAGGAAACTGATCAAAAGCAATCGTTTTGCGGAAGCTCAAGGCATTTTGTTTGACTTTCTCAAGCACACAAATATGCTCTCATCTGTTTATCATGAAAATGTTTGGAAAAAGCTAACCAAAGCTTTAACAGAATAACACCCAGGGAAGCTTCAGCGGTCAGCTCTTCACCACCACAATACTGCTCTTGGTCATCCTTCTCATCAAACGTGTGCAATTTTGTGACTGTTTTGATAAGAAATCATAAGGCATCTGTCTTAGAATCCTAATTTGACTCCTTCTAACTTATTTCAGTTTCCTAATCTTAAAAAAATCTCTAAAGGATATTCATTTTTCTTCAGTTAATAATATAAAAATGTCTGCATTGACATGGTTAAATCCCCAGGGCCCTCAGTTCTTTAGAAATGGACAAAAAGGCTGGTACAATAGCTTACAAAAATGTCGTGACCTGGGTACTGCTTCTGTTGAAAAATAAAGCCTGTATTCTTATTTTTATCTTTTAACACCATTTTCCATCAACTTTTTGATGTCCCTCTTTGATGGACTATAATGCACTGAATTAAAAAAAAGTCACGTATTAACACTGATGTCAAAGAAATATGAAATAGAAGAGAAGTAAAAATTCATCCTTACAGCAGAATGCTACTACCAAAGGTAGAAAAAGACAGCTAGAAAGTGATCATACTAAATCCACCATAGTAATAATGGATATACACAAGAATCATTGATGAACAGTAAAACCAACGAATGAGAGCTTGGCAGAAAATAGGACACACAGTCTTAAAGCATTTGTATGAGACTACTGTGAATTCTACTGTAACAGGATATATGTACCCAAAAATCATCAATTATGCAAAAATGCATAATGAAAACCATAGAGATTGTAAGAAAAAATTGGATAAGAGGCAAAATACTTATAGACATCATCAGTGACACATTAATTTAAAAGGTAGGTATATAATAAAAATGGTAACATAGTAAAGGGATATGAAATACATAACACTACAATAAATACGCTACTTTATCTTTAAAAAGATCTGAAATTTGCTTATAGTCATGGGAGTTGGAAAGAATTTTATCATGTACATTTTTGCGAGGCAATATAAGAAAGGTAATTTGAAATTGGACACAGTGTTGTAATATCAAATGTGAGCAGGTATGTCACAAGCGCACACTCTCAACTGCATGCAATTTTCTGTATTCACTTAGTGTTTCTCTGGAACAAACGTAATAGTAGTTATGCTCAAACCATCATTCCTTGATGTATTAACTGCACTGGAACAAATCCGCATTTTCAAAGGAAGTATAAGAGCATAACAAACTATGCATCCTAATTCTTAAGCAGAAAGTGGTAACATTTTAATGAAGAATTCCTGTAGACCCTTCCTTAAATAAATGACCAGAGTTAACATTATTAGTAGTGGAACAACTGGCATTGTATGCTATTTAATTAATTTAATACTTCATTTAAAATGGTGCTCCAGGGCGGCGCCTGTGGCTCAGTCCGTAAGGCGCCGGCCCCATATACGGAGGGTGGTGGGTTCAAACCCGGCCCCGGCTGAACGGCAACCAAAAAATAGCCGGGCGTTGTGGCGGGCGCCTGTAGTCCCAGCTACTCGGGAGGCTGAGGCAAGAGAATCGCTTAAGCCCAGGAGTTGGAGGTTGCTGTGAGCTGTGTGAGGCCACGGCACTCTACCAAGGGCCATAAAGTGAGACTCTATCTCTACAAAAAAAAAAAAAAAAATGTAAAATGGTGCTCCAAAGAAAGGGGGAACATCATTTTATTTAGCAATCTGTAAAACAAGCATTAAGTTCAATTAGTGAAATTCCAAGCTTACATTTGTTGCAGAAGCATAAACTTTTAGATGAATTTGATGCCAAGCCCATCTTCGTGTGCTTACATCCAACTATTACAAACGTAGGTATGTCAAGTTAGTGGAGGCCTTTGAGCTGAACGCCAAATCAAGCTAATTAAGTTTGATGACAAAAATGCACAAGCCTCTGTAAAACTGAAAGGAAAAACCCTGTAAAGTAGTTGGTTGTAGTTATGTAGTAGTTAATGACTATGGCAAAGAATCTCAGACCCAGGGTGTTACTGAAGAGTACTTGAAATGCAAAACATGAACAAATAAAAAATTAGGTTTGTGTTCCTCATAAAAGGTAAATAAAAATAAATAAAAATAGCACTACCTAAATGACAAATTGAATAGTGTTTGTGCACCTTTTATAAGACCTGCTTAAATCTATTGTTGTGATATAAAAATCTCTTTTCTATATACATACGGCATATTTCTTTTATAAATGTTGTACCAAAAAGTCTTTTGCAAGTAACAGGTTTCTTTTTTTTTTTTTTTTTGCAAATAACAGTTTTAAGGATTACAAATAATAAGAATTACATAATAAAAATTAATTAATTAAAAAGAGAACATTAAAAGAAAAAAAAGAACAGAAAAAAAAAACCCAAAGAACTACATAATAAACACTATTTTTCTTTTTCACTTTTTGCATGGGGTATCTTGGAACAGAAGATAATGTTTCATTACTGTAAATCTCTTAGGCTGTGGTTTTCATTTATTTACCAGATATCTCAGCTTCAGGGATCCCTATGCAAATTATTGGAAAACTATCAGCTATGGTATGAGTTTGCCCCACCAGAACACTTGTTGAAATTTGATCCCCAAAGTGACAGTGTTATCCTGCTGGGGGATCCCTTATGAATAGACCAAAGCCCTCTACTTCCTTCTTGTTGGGTGTGAATTAGTGTGTGAATTCTCCTGGGAAGGACTTAGTTTCTGGGTTGTTAAACAACATCTGGCATCCTGTATTTTTCTCTTTTGCTTCTTCCCTCCCGTGTGATCTCTTTGCACACATCTGTCCCACTTTTCCTTTCTTCCATGAGTTCAAACAGCCTGTGGCCCTAAGCCAGATGCAGCCTCTAACCATAAACCTTCCAGCCACCAGAATAATGAACTAAATAATTATTTTTCTTTATAAATTACCTAGTTTCAGATATTCTGTTATAGCAACATGAAATGGACTGAGACTCCACCCATCTAATCATACTTCATTTCTTCAGCAATTTGTTAGGTTCTGACATGAAAAACATACTTTCATATTGTGTCTTTATTTGTATATGTGAAAATCTTCTTACAGTGTAATTTATAATCATGGAGTGGTATGTACACTCAGTAGACACACACACTCAGTGTCACTAGTTCTCACTTTGTAGACTTAATTCCATTGTATAGGAAATAGACGATTTTGACAAGTGTAGAAATCTGGTTTTATTTTTTCAATCAAGTATTAAAATTATGGTACACATAAACTTCATATCACATACTTATAAATAATAAAGGAATAGTAATTACATACATCATAAAATGATACAAACTAATGACACACAGTTGCACGGAGGTATAGAGATTAGAAGAAAAAAAATCCTTTTACCGTAAGGACATTTGCACTAGACTGTTTATTGCAGTGAAATTTACAATTGCCAAAACGTGGAAACAGTCTAAACGTCCACCACCCCAGGAATGATTAACAAGCTGTGGTATATGTATACCATGGAATACTATTCAGCCATTAAAAAAGACAGAGTTTACAACTTTTGTATTAACCTGGATCGAGACAGAACACATTCTTCTTAGTAAAGCATTACAAGAATAGAGAAGCAAGAATCCAATGTACACAATTCTAACATGAAGGCAGTAGATGATCTAATACAAGGAGGGAGGTAGAGGAATGAGAGATCGGGGAGAGGGAGGAGGGAAGGAGGTAGCAGTTACGGGGTATGGCACACCTCTTGGGTGTGGGGCACACTTACAAGGGGACTTTACCTAACAACCGCAATCCGTGTAACCTAATTCTTTGTACCCTCAATGAATCCCAAACAATAATAATTAAAAAAAAAAGAATCAAGAATAAACCAAAATAAATAAATAAATAAAAGCTTTTGTCTCATAATTGACAGGTTTGTGCAAATATAATATTACAAGTCTTTTCCTTATTGTTTATGTGTTCAAAGCACTATTTTTTACTTAATTTCATCTGAATTTAAGTTTCTTATTTTATTATGAAAACACAATGTTTTATAAGCATTTAAGGGTATATGACTAGCTTCATAATTTTTCAATAGGAAAATTCTTAACTAAAATTGCTCAATTAGAAGTTTAGTTTGTACTTATTTTTTAAGAGAAAATTTTAGTTTAACCATATATATGAAATACTCAATATACATAAGTGAAATTTATTTTTATTGGCAACCAATTCCACTGAAAGTTTACAATCTCTACAACACGTTTTACTAAAGGAAACCCTTACTCTCGTTATCAAATAGTTCAAGGCTTATGTCAGCTCCATACTGTGATAAGATTCAAAGAAGGCAATACTTCATACTCACTGAGGTACGTCTTTAACCTTTAGTATCAGAGTTCAAAACAGATGTGCAAATTATATTATGGAGCCCCCCCCCCCGTGAAGTACAAAACTGAAGGTACAGCATAATTACACTTTTATTAGACAAATTCTTCCATTTCAAATTAAATGAAATGATTTTATCTGGATGAAAACATTAATTTTCATAATAAAATATTTTCCTTTCTTTACATATAACTTTCTGTGGCCAAATTTTACTTTGTTTGTAAAGTTATAATTTTGTCTTTGATCTTTCTAATAGAAAAAACATACTTGAATACAAAGGCAATTGTTTCAGTATAAGCTTCCTGGGGGTAAGTATTTATAACCCATAATCTAACTATGTGGTTAAAATTATTCAGAGGCATTTAGATATGAATTTTGCAAGTAAAAACATAACACACAAACACAACACAAAACCTAAACACAACAGGACTAAAGTTCTATTTAACAAGTCCTTACTAAAAAAGAAGACAGGAGATTCATGCCCTCAAGGTCCCCAAGGCAAATGCTACCATCTACTAAGAAGAAAAAAAAAGATGGAAGATTATTTTAATTTGCTATTAATCATCTGTATTTCTGCTTCAATTTGAGAGGCAATACTTCATTTAATTAGTCTTCTCATTATAAATATTTTTCAGTGATTCGACTGATACAAGTTTTTTGACACTGACTGTGCAGATGGCAGAAAACTGGCGTCTGGTCTCAAAGGAACTATTTGACCACTGCAATAAAGAGCAATAAACAAAATAACAACATTGCAGCCCACTTCACTTTATGTAGACAGTCAGCCTTTTATCGCTGTAAAACCTTGAAAGGGATGTATGAGCTTTGCAGCAAAAAACAAAGAGTTGTTTACAGCTGGGGGATGGCAGGTACCGCTGGAATGAGCTTCAGCAGCCTGAATGTCAGGAACTAATGTGAAGAAACATATTGTGGCTTGTTTTATGGAGAATATGTTTTATAAAGCCCGAGGGACCATTTATCACAAATTCATCCACTCTGCAGCAGATTGCTGCTTTAATGTTGAATACCAGATTTCAGTCAGGTTTTCAAGTGAAAAATTAAGGGACAAAATTCAAACGTTATTTTGTTTCTGTTTGCCTCATCTTGATGAC
This sequence comes from Nycticebus coucang, assembly GCF_027406575.1. Lineage (NCBI taxonomy): Eukaryota > Metazoa > Chordata > Mammalia > Primates > Lorisidae > Nycticebus > Nycticebus coucang. The sequence continues at coordinate 68,181,173 of NC_069781.1, read as the reverse complement.
TCTCGAATTTCAGCATAGAAAATCCATTTTAACTATTCATTTTCTCCCTTAAACACACTAAATATTTTATGACTCAGGGCTAGTTTATTAGAAAATTTATATTTACTTACTGTTGTGAGCTTTTTCAACACCACCATTTAATTGTGATTTGGTAATCTTACTGTATTCCAACTTCTTAAAAAAAAAAAAAAAGTACCACAAGGATGTGCCTTGCTAATGAGCATAGAAGAATGCATAGTGTTTCTCATGGAAAAGAAATGTTAAAATCACCATAGCAAGAATTTTTATAGCCATAAGAGTAAAAAAGTCAATAACTAAATCTATAGGGACATTTTACAAGGATGTCATGGGTAGTGACTATTAAATCAACATAATATACTTTGCACTCTCCATTACATACACAATGTCATTGTACAAGTAAACAATGACTTACCTCAGTCTTAAGAAATTATGCAGTACGGGTTGAAAACTGGTATCTAACATTACATCAGCAATTCTCCAGGTTGTAGGAGAATCCAAGCATATGGCATAATCTGTCCCGTGATACCCTTTTACCATTTTATGGTCTGTACTATCACACCAGTAACAAAGTAGACATAAGTTTCACATAGATGTGTCTGTCTTAATACTCAAAACAGGTGGGTTTTGGCTTTAAAGATCAAACCAAGGATTTACGGGAATAATAACAGTGGCGAGACTATAATGGAATTTTTCCAGTGGTTAGCAATTCTCTTATAAGTAGCACCTGTAAGTGGGTTGTGATGCTAGATTACTCTACAAAACCAGAATTCTCCAGAAGTGGGTCTAGGAAATATGCCTGTTTAACAAACTCCATATATATACATCAGGGGTCCTCAAACTTTTTAAACAGGGGGCCAGTTCACTGTCCCTCAGACCGTTGGAGGGCTGGACTATAGTTTAAAAAAAAAAAACTTATGAACAAATTCCTATGCACACTGCACATCTTTTATTTTGAAGTAAAAAAACAAAACAGGAATAAATATAATTACACTGCCGCATGTGGTCTGTGGGCCGTAGTTTGAGGACCCCTGATATACATTATATGCATTATAATACACATAACAAGGTGAACTACTAAAGCAACATAATAGGAAAGAGTTTAATAAAATATAACATTATCTGTGTATAGATACTGAGTATTTAAAAAGTTGGAGGATTCACAGAAATTCTTCTACAAGTCACAGAACTTTATGTTCTTTCTACCTTTATGTTTTACAACTGCTGTCTTTTAATTACAAGGATATGATTTGTTTTAAATTAAGAGCCAGGCTAATGCATAAATTTTATTGTTTTCACATGCATGTGCAATTTCATAATAAAGCTTTTTTTAAAAACTTCGAGAAACTCCCATATCCTACCCTACTATCAGTTGGATCTGCTCACTCAGCCAGCATCCAACACTAACTCAAGCTGAATTAGACTGGAACAGTGAACTTTCTGGCCACGTTTTGTGGGAACTGTGCAGTTCTGAGTGTTAAGAATGCACATTCCATGCTGCTAAGCACAGTCTTTTCTGCTTAAAGTAGAAAGCATTGCTTGCATAAATATGAGCCCAGGGTATACTGAAGAAAATAGAAAACATAAGCGAAAAGTCAGCTGTCTCATTAAATGTGGGGTTAATACCTCAGGACTCTTCTTTTTCTATCTGAGGTTTGAATGTAACAATCAGATCTCACCCTATTTCGTGATATAACCAATTTTGTCTTAAATCTAATAAGTATTTGGCAATGGTGTATTTCCAGCTATCAAAGTTTCACCTAAACCAGCAACTAATAGTAAAGCAGAAGAGTTATTAAGTATTTCAAATGAAAGCTTCAAAGTTCCTTTCCCTTCTGGGGAATCTCAAACCATCTCATAATTGAATTGGGCATTTTTTTTCCAGCCCTGAAATAGAATTCTGTGGGATGAACAGCTTCCGTTTCTGTTCAGAGAGAAAGAATTCTAAAGAGTTTAAGAAGAATGTCCCCAAATAAAGATGTATGCAGAGACCTCTCAGGCCATACTCACTAAATTAGGTCATGTGGCTTAACAACGATTAAATATGTGAAATGTATATATTTAAAAAATATACGGGTGTAGGAGAGTAGGGTGTGTGATCTCTCACAACTCAGTCTTCACACACTGATTTGTTAATGTCTGCTCTACTTCTAAATTCTGTGTAAGTGTGAAATACCATGTTCTCTTTGTCTATTTTCATTCTTGAACTTGTTTTTGCTGCTGGTAATTTGTGCCATTGTACTTATTTTTATGAGTTTGAGCACATAAATCAACACTGGCTGGAAAAGAAATGGGCAATCATGTGAACCAAACATTTCTGAAACTGAATTGCTATGACTTTTGGTATCTACTTCAACTCTTTCTTCAAATTATCATTTATTTGTCAACTCATTGTCTATGTTTTCTCCTATCCATTAGTATTTGATGCTTTTCTTAACATCTCTTTCACTCTAAAGATTTCATTTCATGTCTTTGTTTTCTTCTATGAATATTCCTTCAGTGAGTTTCTGATTATATACATATTTATTATAACATCCTAAAATTCTGTTATTACTGCAAAGAAGTTTCATTATAACTAAATCTTACATGCCTTATAAAGCATTTCATGCAGTTTATTAATCCCCTGCACAGATATTCTTCCATAGAGTATTGATTATAAGGTGAGTCCCAGACCATCATCCTTGGTGTAACCTGGAAACGTATTAGCAATGATTCTCATGCTCTAACCTAGAACTTCTGAATCAGAAATTCTGAGTGTCATACCAAGTAATCTGTGCTTTATCAAGCCTTCCAAACTAAGGCTTGATTTTGAGAAGCTCTGGTGTAGAATATAAAAGACCTGAATTTGAGTGTAGGCTCTTTAACATCAAGGATCTTAACCAAACTGTTTAACTTCTCATTAGCCCAGCTTGGATCATAGTGTCTACCCCTAACTGAGGGAGACAGAGAACTGGCTGGTACTGCTTTGGGCATGACCTTGGGTATTACTTTGGGTATTCCTGAAGCATTACCTGAGTCAAGAAGTTTCAAAACAAGGTTTTAAATTGCCCTGATCAAAACAGGATCAGGGAGGCAGGGCAAGTTACAACTGGTTAGAATAAAGATGGTGAAGACACACCACTCCTTCCCTTGAGGGGAATATCCCTCCCCTTGTTTAGCCTGTTACTTAAATGGAGGGGCAATGAGTACCCAGGCTGGTTCTCTTCTGCTTGCCTCTCCTCTGTCTGTGGAGTAAAAGTTCTATATTATCTGCAGGGAGAACTTGCCCCGGCCCTGTGTGTGGAATAGATATTCTATACTTTCTTAATAAATCATGCTTTCACTTTATTCTGTCAACTTGCTCCTGAACTGTTTCTTGCATGAAGCCTAGGACCCATGTGGACTTCAAGGGGCTCCATGAACTTCCTGTGTCATAAGCAATCACTGGTTAAATAAATGCAGTGATTGCATTGGGCTATTCTTGGTCAGGAGCCTACACTGGATAGGGAGATGGGAAAGCCCCATGTTGATCACAGGAAAAAGAAGAAGAGTGGTTTTATAAAGAAGATGATGATGGAGGAGGGACATTTTCTCTTCTTCTCTAGACTTTGCTCATATTTTTCTACACTCTTCTTCATCTAAGCATGTGTGACCATTTACTTTCTTCCACACTTGAATCAAAATCAATTTTTCTCAGATTTCTTTCATCATTCCATCTCTCTGAACACCATTTTGCCACATTTGAAAATGTAATCTATTTTATACAATTGCTTTGTAATTATTCCCATGCCAGTTCTCCTGTATGATTGGTTTCCTGACTAAATTGCAAATTCTATTTTTTTTTTTTTTTTTGTAGAGACAGAGTCTCACTTTATGGCCCTCAGTAGAGTGCCATGGCCTCACACAGCTCACAGCAACCTCCAACTCCTGGGCCTAAGCGATTCTCTTGCCTCAGCCTCCCGAGCAGCTGGGACTACAGACACCCGCCACAACGCCCAGCTATTTTTTGGTTGCAGTTCAGCCGGGGCCGGGCTCAAACCTGCCACCCTTGTCATATGGGGCTAGCGCCCTACCGACTGAGCCACAGGCACCACCCCAAAAATTCTTTAGACAGAGACATGGAGTCTCCCTTCTCTTTTCTTTTTTTCTTTTTTTCCCTTCTCTTTTCTATGTTTTATGAAGTGCCCCATACAAAGGCTGTACTTAATGAGTGCTCTCAAGTTGGTAACACTGTTTATCTTTCAGAGCCTAATCTAAGTCGTACAAGACTTGAGATGTGATTGTATCTTTTTCTTAAAATATATATCTAAATTATTTTAAATTACATTTTGAATATATTAATAATATAGCTGAAATTCCTGATCAATATTTTGAATTGAGATGTATAGTATCACAGAATATAGTAAATAAGTTCTCTCTACTTTCTTTTCTCAGAAGTTTAAGGTTTTTATGAATACAAAATTTCCAATAAAGTAATATTAAGTAACATTTTCTTATCTTAAAAACATGACAATTATTTTAATTTAGAGAGATACAAATTTATACTTGGCTCTAATGGCAGAAATAAACCACTGAAAGCTTGTGAATAAGGTAGGGGCATATTCAAAACCATGATTCAGAATACAGAGGGAAAGTCGCAAAGCCTGAATGATGGCTATCATAAAAGAAGATAAAGAGTTCTCTATTTTTTGATAACAAAAAAAATCCTTTCTTTTTTCATTGCAATACTGATGCAAATGAAAAGGAAAATAGTAAATTTTAATAAAAATATACTGAGATAGTAATAAGAGATGTATGTTAGTTAATGTTAGTTAATAATCAGAAATTATCTAAGTGTTTTGGACATAATAACTAAGAGGACTGAATCTAAATAAATCATATACATGTCAAAATATTGACTCTTTGGTTTTTACTAATATTCTCTTGCCCAAATTTGTTCATTGCTAAATTGGATGCCAACTCCTCAGGTTATGTGGGGATAAGATGAGCAACCATTTAGCAACCATTATTACCTCTTGGAATATAAAAAGTGCCCAAGAATACTATGTAGAAGTAATTTATGATCCTCTTGGTTTTCATCATTTACATTTCTTAACCCAACCCGGCACCACACTCAATTATACACCCATTTCCTGGGGCATGAGCTTTTGCCTGAAGAGCATTCTCCAGAAAGTCAGGTTTTGTTACTGGCTATCCTGCATCTTTCTCTTCCACATTAATGCATCTGCTCCTGAAAAGTAAAAACATACCCTCCTCTCCATCCTGATCTTGTATCTATTTCCCCATGCAAAAATAGGGATTCTCAATTCAAGAAAAAACTATTTGAATTTATCATTATTTATTGTTATAATAAAGAACTTAACTCTATTTTTGATGTTTAAAAGTGGACAGCTTTCACATATGGGAAAGTTAATAACAAAATCTAGACACTTCCCTTTTGTCCCAACTTGCAGTTAAAACTACATAAAAGTTCTCTTTTGTGAGCATGTATCCCTCCTCACCTTCCTTCAGCCCACTAACCATCTTAAAAGCCCATGGCTGTTACCCTTTCTTGCTTTCTCTCAAGCCATTTCCTGACCTGTTTTAGAGGCTGATTTCCTTTTCCCAGAAATCCTTCTTACTTGAGTTATGTATATATTTTTCTTTTCTTTTCTTTTTTTTTTTTATACAGTCTCATTTTGTCGCCCTTAGTAGAGTGTCGTGGCATCACAGCTCACAGCAACCTCAAACTCTTCAGCTCAAGTGATTCTCTTGCCTCAGCATACCAAGTATCAACACCCAGCTGTTTTTAGAGACAGAGTCTGAAACTCCTGAGCTCAAGCAATCCACCTGCCTCAGCCTCCCAGAGTGCTAGGACTACAGGCGTGAGCCACTGCGCCATGATTTTTTATTACTTCTCACTGTACACATGACACCACAGTCTTGACAACCAACTTTTAGATAAGGGGTTCATCTTGCCTTTGTGGAATGCCCACAAAAGTCATCGTCATCACTGTAGGACAATTAAAGAATAATTATTTTTATACTTCTCTGGAACTCTTCTTCATGTTCAGGCAAACTAATTCAGCAATATCAAACTAGGTAAAAATACATTTTTCTCCTAAAGTAGTATTCAATTTAAAAGTCAGTAATTCTGGGCTATCAATCCCAAAGTTTGTCATCCTCAGTTAGCATAAATGTGCCTGGAAAGAACATCTGCCATCTTCCTGAACTATGTATGAGGAAGATAAATTAAACAAACAAACAACAACAACCAAAACAAAACACCAATATTGTTAGAGCAGTGTAGCAGCTTGTGGTAGTCGCTGAAATAACTGAATACAAAAGCAGACTTTCACAAGAAAAGACAATTTATTAACAACTGGCACAGCAAGCGAGGTCCTGCCAGCTAGGCCCCACCCTAGTGACTATGAGCCCCTGGAAAGTGCACTTTTAGGGTTTTATGCACAACTTTGCAGGGTATCAACTGCTTCTTGGATGTCTCCCAGGATCTTAATTAAACCCACTCCCAAAATGACTCACCCGCAAGGTCTTGATCGCTACCCACCTGCTAGGTCTTCATCAGCCCCTTTCCTGTAATAGCCCAGGTCAGCCTGAACCAGACCAGTCCAACATAGCCTAACCACATCCATCATCTGCCCTGTCCAGGTCTAGCTAATAACATTAATCTTTTATTACTCTTTTTCATATGGATAACTGATAAGTTGTGATTTCTGAGTTTTTACCCAAATTCCTGAAACTATAATATTTTTGCTTGATTCTTTTCATCTATTAGTACATACTCATTTTATAGTTTTTCCTTAATATTGGGTCATTAAAGATGAACTGTGTGATTTCAAATTAAAAGTGTAGTTTATTATATCTCAAACAAGAGATTTATGCCAGATGCAGTACAATTAATAAAAGTATGTGCCTAAACTATTGACATAGTTTTGCCATCTTATCAGTAGGTTGTTTATGCCAGCAGCGAAGAAGCCTGAAAAGCAGGTGGTGATGAAAACATGAAAGCTTATTGAGAATTGAGTATTTTTCCTTGCAAGAAATGGTCTAAAGCCTGGAAGAAGTGGTACTCAGGTGCAGGGTCTTCTGAATATGATGGATGATGAAGAGTTTCCAGTCCACCTGCTGTACTTTGAACAGTGGTATTTGTTCAACGTGGTCAACTGCTGTCTTCCAGGAGGAATGGCCTGTCTCTGTTGACTAATCTTGCCTGCTTCATCACAAGCATCCTCATCATTTCATGCAACTGTTCACAGGAGACGTGTGCTGTAATTGATTGACAAGGTTTCTCTTTTTTCTTTTTTTTTTTTTTTACTGTAGGATTATCTTTTTATTTTGAGTAAAAATCCACAGTAATTTTGGGGGGCTGCAATTTAAGATTTAACAGCATTATAATTCTTAAATATCCCCTTGAGATAAATATATTAATATTCTATGGATATTCTGGAACCCCAGTATTAAGACTACAAATACATACTAACCTACAAGTATCACCAATGACTCATACTGCTTCTTTCTAATGAATTGAGCATTACATTTCCAAAGTTATGAAATGGCCAACAGACCATAGAAAGATAATTCTTTAGGCTCCTCCTTGAAACCAACAGCTTCAGCAAACTGCTGGCTTTGATTCAGGGCCAATGACAAGGTTTCTTTAAGCTGTAATGGGTAATAACAGTTCTGGCCCACAAGACACCATTAGCTTTGCTTGTTGTTGCTTTTTGACTGTGTTTCAGCACTTCACCTTTATCCAAGTATGTCCAGACACTTGTGACTGTCAAAAAGAATCCATTTTTCATCATGCGTATAAGACACATACAGGCAATCATTCACCTACATGCCATGGTAGCAAAGAAAGGCAAGCTTTGAGATGATTTCTCTCTTAATTTGCTGCTTTAATCCACCTGTTTAATTCATGTAGTACCCATCTATCCAGCTTCTTCACCTTGCTCACTTGTAGGCAATGGCCCAATATTGTTGGAATAGTAACGTGAAACCTTGCTGCTAATTCAAGTGTAGGTTGAGATGAATTTGCTTCCACTACAGCTTTCATCCCATCATTATCCCTCTTGGTCTTGGGTGATCCTCGTGGCTCATTTTCAATATTAAATTCACCAGAATGGAATTTCTCAAACCATCTACATACTGTGCATTCATAAGCAGCATCCTTCCGAACACTTCATTGATATTTTGAGCTATCTTCACTGCATTGGCTCCACCATGGAACTCATATTCATTCAAAAATAACACAAATTTTTGGGTGGCACCTGTGGCCCAAATGAGTAGGGTGCCAGCCCCATATGCCAGAGGTGGTGAGTTCAAACCCAGCCCCACCCAGAAACTGGAAAAAAAAATAAACCACAATTTTTTGACATATCTGTGGTTTTGCAAAAATTGCTCTAAAAAATTTGAAATACAATAACAAGTCAGATCATACATTTGAAATGATCGTACAATTATTATTGTACAATCGTACAATCAAAATAAAACATGAAGTGTCAAAGTGACATTTCACAGATACATTTCAAACTCAGTAACTAAATATTTTATATTAACATTATCACTTAGGCTACAGTGACACAGATTCACTTGTTAAGCAGATGCATTTTCCCTGCTAAAAAAGAATTTGGTCATTTCTGTTTGCTTGTTGCTTTAAGTATACAACTCACGAAACTGAGGTTGAAATTTGGCTTTGTTTATAAATAATATGAAGAGGTGTGTAGACTCAAACTAGAACTTAATGGATGTTTTTCACATCATAAAACCACTAAGCAGGTTGGCACAACTTAAAATGACTGGCAGGCTCCACTTAGCAAAGGCCAAAGAATGAAATACCAGGGGTGTTGCAGGTCAGTGCACTGGCAGAGGTGTATGGGAAAGCTTGCCTGGCTCTAGCTACTGCAATTACTTGCTCATGTTCATAAGCAATAAAATTGAACCAAGTAAAAAAAGAAACCATTAAATATTAATGTGCTATATGCATTGACCCAAGGATAGAAAACAGACTATTTTCCATATGCTTCCTTTACTTGTATGCTTTATGATATAAAATAGGACTTAATTATACTATTTTATTCCTATAGATGCCCTATGGGAGTTGAAAAATGTATTTATTCCTTAAATTCTGACATAAGGAGAGAATTATTACATCATTCTAAGCTGTCTTAGTTGAAGAAATTATGACAGAATAGGCCAAGAGGAAGGTAAGAAGTCATTTCCTGCTGTTTCCAAAGAAAAATTATCCAAATGACAGAACTCAGTTCTTAAACGTTATGCATTTCCAGTACTGTATGGTCACAGTATATTATTTAATTTAATCCTAATATATTTTAAGTTCCAAATTTTTAAGGCAATTTTCAATGAATACTTTTAACAATTAAATTACTACAATTATGAATTTATGTGTTCACTGTTTCCTCTAATTCAAATCTCTTACATATTTTAATGAAACATATAATGAATTGTCAATAAAAATTTACTTCAATACATATTATTACCATATTTTAAATAGATGTGTTTCCCTAATTCTTCATATTTAATTTAGTTTTTCTTGGCAGCTATAATGTTATAGAAATCAATGTATAACCACAGGTAAAAAAGTCAGTAATATGTTTAATGTTTTAATTAGGAATTTTCTATAGTACGATGGCTACCATCAAAAGTAATATAAGATATATTTTATTTTATTTATTTTATGCTTTCCCTCAGCAGATAAAAGTGAAGTTACATTAATCAATTAATGTAAGGTTTATAAGTTCCATTTGTAAAAACAATTAATGTAAGGTTTTTTATACTAATAAATTCAATCCTGTTTATAAACATACCAGTTGAGATATTAATGCGGATGGCCAATTATTTCTTAAATTATAACTAAAATGTTACACTGTAATTCCTTCTTATCTTGAATGATATAAAATACCTCTAATATAATAAACCTGATCAAAATCTACTTGCAGTTATAATGACAAATTTTATTTAATAAACACAGCTGCTTTGTGCTAAGAATAGCCTCCTCCTGCCAATCCCTGGTAATTCTGCATCAGCTCATACTGTATTATGAAACAGCATGAATTTTTTATTAGTTCACTGAAAGGATTTGAAATATGGTATTCTACTTACTATCTAGTCATTACTTGGCTTTAAACACTATGTAAGAATTTAAAGAAAAGTAAACAACATAAATCCAAAATATTTTAGTTAAAGTCAGGTACTCTATATTAAAGCTTAGTCATTTTCAATTAAGATCTCTAGGGCTTTAAGTAGTTATGTTAATAAATGCATTTTTGTTAATTTTTTTGAAATAAGCTCATATTAATAATTTTACTACTTAAATATCTGGAAATGTTGCCTTATTATTACAATGAATTAGTTGTGATTATTTCACTACATAAATATTCATCGTTTGTGTTTTTGTAATTATAATAGTTATCACTTACCTCTATACTGGTAACATGTATTTTTTTTTTTGTAGAGACAGAGTCTCACTTTATCGCCCTGGGTAGAGTGCCATGGCATCATACAGTTCATAGGAACCTCCAACTCCTGGGCTTAGGCAATTATCTTGCCTCAGCCTCCCGAGTAGCTGGGACTACAGGTGTCCACCACAACACTCAGCTATTTTTTTGTTGCAGTTTGGCTGGGGTCAGGTTTGAACCCGCCACCCTCAGTATATGGGGCCAGTGCCCTACTCACTGAGCCACAGGCACCACCCATAACATGTATTTTAATAGCAAAAAAATATATATATATAACTGATGAATAGTTACTATATTCTTTTTTAACCAAGATTAAAAAAAGGAGGAAAGGCAAAAAGCTAAAGACAAGTGTGTCTAATTTTACATTTAGGCAAAGTATTAAAAGTAATTTAGTGTAACATTATGTAACTTTCTTTAAAAATTGGATTTGGAAGACACTCTTAAAACAATCTAATCAAATTACCAAATTCTGATAAGAGTTCTTCTGAAATTGAAAAATTGGTTATAGAATTTGTGTATGAGAAAATACTAGAATCCTAATTTCCTTAACTTAGTAGTTTGAGTTAAAAAAATACCTTCCTTATCTATATGTATTATTAGAAAATAAATTCAGACATTATGTATTCCTAAGGAATAATACTTAAACACAAGATGAGCTAGTTGCATAGTAGAAGAATATTAGAACTATGGTGAACTACACGTTTTAGAAAAATAAAATGCCAGGGGATAGGAAAATTGGGTTCTGGGGCCAAGTGCCATTAATGCATAGCTGTCAAAATCCTCAAATTCCTGGCATAAATGAAAGTTGTACACAACCACAATGTAATGTCTTAAAAGATACATAAAATATAGTGTTTGAACAATCGTTCCGAGAGATATAAACAGGTGCTAACATGTAGGAGAATCAGTTTATGGTAGAAAAGCACTAAGGTGGACTGAAGGTGGGGGGATGGTGTCCATCATAAAGGAAAGGTGCATCCTATTAATACGTATATCAAGCTCTAACTATCATTTCAATCAGATTTTTCAAATTGTTTCCCCTGACTTCATCTTCGTAAATTTAGAAAACAAACAGAACTGTTGTTTATAAAATACAATAATTGTTCCTCCCTACTTTACAAGCTTTTTCTCCATATTTATATATTTTTAGATTTGTGTGCATATATGGCAACTGAAATAAATGTTTTTATAGTGTCATAAGTGTCTGACGTCCGGCAATTAAGTTTATGAACTAGTTTTATGAAAAAGTGCTACATACCTCATTGATGAATATTACCATGGTCATCTTTGAAGTATTCTCCTTGGAAAGCTGAGTACTTATATTAGCACCAAGCCCACCCTTCAAGGCAATTTTGGAACTCGTTTTGTGGAATGGCCATCAGGACTATCTGTGAGTATATTAACTTTGATATCCTGAATATCATCAAAATGTCTTCTTTTAAATATTTCCTTTATCTTTAGGTAAAGAAAAAAGTCATTGGGGGCCAAATCAAGTGAGTGGGGAGGGTATTCCAATAGAGTTATTTGTTTACTGGCTAAAAACTCTCTCACAGACAGTGCCGTGTGAGCTGGTGCATTGTCGTGATGCAACAGCCCTAAAGAAGTATTGGCCCAGATTTCCAGTGAAGATTTTACTGTTTCTCTAAATATGTTTACTTTGTTTGCTATGCTTCTCGCAATCAGCCATCAATTTTGCACACAATTTGATGAATTTTTGCAATGTTTTCCTCAGTTCTGGTCGTTACTGGTTTCTTTGACCTCTCTTCATCACTGACACTTTCTCTCCCCTCAGAACAATGTTTAATCCATTTGTACACTGCTGTTTTCTTCATGACAATGTCCCCATAGACTTAAACTCATATGTCCCTGATTTCACGTCTACTCTAGCTACGTTTAACAAGAAATTTAAGAATGTCTGTTGCTCTAATTTGAGCTCCAACATTCTGGCAACAGTACCCAAAACATGAAAAATAAAGAATACCATTCAACAAGACACTGCCTTATATCAACATGAACACAACTATGAGACACTGGTATACCAAGGTTATGAAACCTTGCCAAGTTGTTTGTACAGTGCTGCCAACATAAACATACGGTGGCAAGTTCGCACACTTAATTGTCAGACCTTGCATCTTTGAAAATTACATATGGTTGGTCCTAGAAATAAAGGCCTAAGGATAAAACTGTTACAGGCATAGAGTTTCATAAGATGGTCTAGAATATGTTACTTTTTGAAGATGTTTATATAAAGGAGAAGACCAAGAAAACGTACCATCTTAACAGAAGCAAAAATGATATAAGAGCTCATTAGAAGGTACTATGTTGCTATAACATGATGCATTTTCCTTTGCTTTATTTATTCAATAGCATACTTATAAACACATTTTAAGTGATGATGTGACTTAAATGTCTCTTATTAATGGGATAAGGAGATTTTTTCTTGAGTGGTTTGTACTACATCTGAAGAAAAGAGAATGAATGCCTATATTTGTTAACCAGCAAGGAATATATAAAGGCTTTACTGCAAACCTCTCACTGCTGAATCCTCATCAAGTCAGACAATCACTTTAATAGATTCATTAATATCAAATGTGCAATCTGACAACACACTCATTTTGGAAAGAATATTTCCTTCCTCCTCATCAAATGGAGGATGAAGATAGAAGTGCTTGCCAAAATTATGCATATATTAAACTATAGGGCTAAGTAAAATGTCTTAACTTCCTATTTTTCAACAACAAAATATGTTTCCATACATTACTCCATAAAAGTAGCAAAATGTTCTTCAGAGGTACAATAATATATAACTTTAAAAATGATTTTTTTTTCCTGGTTCAGAAAAAGCTGTATCTCTCTTTTCTTTACCTTTTATAAAGTTTAAGTTTTGGACAAGAAAAAGGGACAAAATGCCAAGAAACTGAACTGCAGAAGAAATCTATTTTACTGTCCCACTCTAAATATGGATAGACTTCTAAGACAATTAGGCCAGCAGACTCCCACGATGGTGTGGTTTCCATAGAGTCCCTCCTTCAGAGAAGACCTGCATATGGTGTCTTCCCAAAAGCTGCATGACAGAGATGCCTCTGGTACTTCATCCCGACATGGCCTGACTGAGACAGAGTGAGGAGACAGGTGTTTTCCAACCCTGTCTAGCTATAGGTATCTACAGCCCACTATAAAGATGAAAAGTGAGAAAATATTGTTAGATATACAGTATTTAAGTCTTAGGAGTCATTTGTTTTTGATATTTTTAGCAAGATTTTGAAAAGAGCTATTCATGTTATGTACACAGGCCTTCATAAAATCTGGTTTGTGGGCAATTAGTTTAATTAAAGCACAGAGCCTGTAAAACAAATGCTTATTTTTAATTCCCAGTTTGTTTGCCTGTGTAGATGCAGGTAATATTGCTCTTTGTTCAAAGAACACAAATTTTAATCGGACATCTATTCAAAAATAAGTTATGCATACAAAGAGAGACTTATACAAATCAGTGTAAATAAATCACTGCATGTTAAAAAAATAAAAAATGAAAAATATCTCAGTTGAGAAGCCAACTCTTCCAGAAAGTTTCTCTGGAATCATCCCAAGCACGAGTCCTTTTCCATTGCTTGACAATAGAATTCTTTGCATTTATCTCTTAATTTCCTCTACTATATTTAATTTATGTTTATATGTGAGCTTCTCTTTATTAGCATCATTATCCCATAGGGCACAAGTCACAGAAGAAACTTTGAAAATGGATTCCCTGATCAAATTAGTTTGGAACAACATACTGGAGACTCATATTAAACAATAAATGCATTTTAGCATATTAGAATATCAGAGAAGTTGTGCCAACATAACAACTTTTTTTAAACCCATCATATTTTCAGCAAGTCTTACTTGGCAATGAGACTCTACTGCCATTAGCTTTATGCAAGTAATAACTACAGATATCCTTTGGGACCAATGTTACTCTATCCTTGAGAGATAGTATTGGTCTGTGAGAAATTAAAACCCAAACAGACCTATAAGCACATTATATACTGATTTTAGTCCATCTAGCAACAATTTGGGAAAGAGGCTTTTTTTTTTTTTTTTTTTTTTTGCAGTTTTTGGTGGCTGGGGATGGATTGGAATCCACCACCTCCAGTATATGAGGCTGGAACCCTCTCCTTTGAGCCACAGGTACTGCCCGGAAAGAGGCTATTCTTAAACTGTGGTCAGTAGTTCATACACATTAAAGCCCTGAGGTGTGGGAGTCTCTTAATGCTATCCTCCTATTTCCATGACGGAAGTCGTAGTTCTAGCCATAAAATCAGTTTTCCACACAAAAGAGAGAAGAAAATGACAGGGGAAGAAACACAACTTTCTTAAAAGTCTCAGAAAAATTTAGTTTATTGTTCGTTGGCCAAAGGTGAGTCACTTGGAAACATTGCTACAAAGAAGTCTGGGGTATAAAGATTTTTTTTGTTTAATTTTGCACTTTTTCACCTAGAACAAAATTAGGTTAGTTAATTGTAGGGAGAGAATGGATTTTATGCAAACAGCTGTTACTGATATAATTTCTTGGATCAAAGCATATAAATATCTATATGCCTGTCTAGGATATACTTCTTGTGTTGATACTGATCCACATATGAATAATAATATTTTATACAGTGTACAAAAGCTCTGACAGAAAGGTGTACAGAAAAATGGAAGAAAAATAGAAAGTGCCCCCATTACAACAGACCATCTAATGAGTATATGAAGGGTGTTAACCATAGTTTTAGAAGCAAAATCTGACCAGACATGCTTAGCACTGTTCAGGTAAGAGCCTCTGAAGTATCTGAGTGACCACTCAGGCTGTCACTGGAAAATCATCTGCCATAGAGTTCTTTAAGTCTCACTAAGACTTCAATAGAGTAGTAATACAGAGTGTAGGAGACTTTATCTCTTATTATAGGCTAACAAGTCAACTTTCCTATATCAAGTGAACAGGTAACATATGTCAGTGTCAGTGGAAGACATGAGACAGGGGAGAAGTGATAGAGGATGATACAAGTTTCTGCTGGTCGAAAAATTTTCTCATTTATATTTTTACAAATTGACACCAGGCTTAACCGATTTATGGTATGCAGTTTTGATTAAAGTTTTTTACCAAGGGACTCTTTCAAAAATTACTGATAGACATGGCGCTAATGCTTCATTGCCAGGACTGCAAAATTTCAGAACCAGACATTGGTTGGAGCCTCTTATTAGAAAACACTACATATTATGGTGCCTTCTCTCGTAGTTCAGTATTGTCTAACAGCAACTTTTCTCCAGAACAGCTTTGCTCTGTGAGCTAAAAAAATATATAATAATAATAAAAAAAAATCACTTCCATTTTATCTAATAAAAACATTGCAGATAAGCAACCCACATATTAACAAAATAATCACAAGGCCATGTCTCCTTCTAGCATATTTTTCCTGATAAACATATAATAATATGTACCATTGAGACTTTTTTCAAGCAACTATAGGCCTAACAAACAGTTGTAGACACAGAAACATTTGGTGGCTTTAAAAATAAAGAAAAGGAAGAAGATGCAAGGCAATGGAAGAAGTCATGGGGGTAGATTTCTTTATTTTTAATCAGGAGATGAATATTGGCAATTTATTTTTTATCCTTTGGTACTAAATGAGGAACACTGTACTATTCGGTGGTGATAGTGCTTTCATAGAGATGCAGTTGCACATTAAGTTTGGTATTGGATTTCTCTAAGTTTGCAATCAATCGTCAACTAAAGATACATTTACAACCATGATAATTCAGCTTAGTCTGAAGTGATATTATGGGAGAGGAAAGGCAGAGCTGTACCAGTCACTGTGAAGGGCAAAGCATTTCAAGAGCCTCTCAGAGCTCTCAGTGAATTTCTGCATTTACAAAGCTTGAGCAAAAAAGATAAACAAATGGTTAAGAATACTTAGCCATTTTTAAAGTTGGGCAAAAGCCTGGGGAGGGACAGAAACTCACATATCAACTGACGGTTGATTAACATGTATGTAAAATGAGATCTTTTAAATTTATGGAATCCTTTACTATCTGCACAGAAATCATTGTTTTTTTTTTCACCTTCTAAGCATAAGGAGACCTTGGCTATAAATGATACACAGAAGTAGATATTGTGCCACACGGCTATTAAATGGAGAAATATACATTTTCTACTTCATATATCAGGCCTACTGATATATTTTCGTCTATGGCATCAATCACTACAGGAGTTTAAGTATTTGAAAATAGGAACCCATGGGGCTCAGCCGCCACCAATGAGGGCTCAGCTGTTCTGTGAAAGCCTTGAAAAGTGAAACATCTGAAAGATCTAAAAATACAGCTTACAGTTTCATCATAAACCACTGACCATGTGGTGTCCCTGGCTCCAGGCACCACACAGAGGATTGGAATAACTTGTGCAAATTCTAAAGACAAAGATAAAAGTGGTGGCACTGAGATTCTCACTAGTGACTTCCAGAATGTGAACAAAATCTGGCATCCTTTGCCACTAGATTAACTTTGAGCAACATCTGTAGATTGCTGGGAGATATGTGCACTCCAGGAGAACTGCCAATGTCACAGAGAAAAGGTTTCAGCATAATTATAGAGTCTCCATGGGGGAAAGATGCACAGTCGCTCATTGGAGAAATGAAAATCATCTTTAGAACACTGTTAATGTGCATAAAATTTTGGGTAGCAACCAACTGTGAATACATAACCAAGAACTCTCACAGAAAAATGAGAGGGAAAATGTGCATGTATCAGCCTTTCAGGGTTTCCCACAAGCCTCTTCATATATGAAATAATTATGGAAAGTTTAAATTTGTGGTTTTGTTCAATTCAGAAAGAGAAATACTATATTAATTACATCATAGCCATTTTATATTACCAATATACAATGTACTATTGTACTCAAAATTACAGATTAACAGTACTGTATAGCATATAAAAACATCTCTCTCCTAATGTTCCTCATTCATTACCAGGTATTATTAAAACGTAAGAATCTATTTTATTAGGAGATGGATATATGCAATGTTGTATCAGGTAACCCTCTTAGACAGCCACATGCCAAAGGAACAGTCAGAGCCCCTGGTCAGAGGCTAGTTTTAAGAGTTGATTGTGGTGAAGGTTTAGCGTTTAGTCGAAGGAGAAAAGGGAAGGAGAAAGTTGGGTAAATGGAAAAGTATATTAATCTTTAAGTCTTAATCAAGCTTCTGCTCCCCTCAACCCTTTCAAGAGAAAGATGTTATGCTATAGGAAGAAGGTGCCAGGACTCGTGCCAGCAGAGACTGTGTACACTTTGGAGCATATAGCCGGATAACAGAGTCTTACTCAGAAGTACAAGGAATTAACTATAGATCCGCAAGTAGGTTTAGACCCCTGAAGACCATGTCCCCATTCTTCAGTTTATGGCCATTCCAGAGGGTTATTTCTCTTCTTTAAGGTGATTCCTTCAGAGAGTACAAATCCTTAGATCTAGAAAAAGCCATGTTTACTTTCTGTGCTTCATAGAAACTTTCTGATAAGTTTTGAGAGTTCTCCCCTATACTTGAGGAAAACAGAGTAGGTTTAAAAACATAGAAGACTAACTTATAAAAATTTTGGATACAGGAGTAAAGCTAATGTAGTCTCCCACTCCCCCCTAAACTTTCTCCTGCCATTCTCCAAAACAGTCCCCTCTGCTTTCTTGAGTCACCGAGCCCCATCTTCCTTTTATGCCTAGTGTCTTGAATTTTTTCCAAGCATTTCATTCCTCTGGCAGGTTTAACGAGGATGGATAAATTGGACTTCATCAGAGGAACAATCATAGTGTGCATCACATTATCCGTTATCCACAAACGCCCCCCGCTAAACTTTTTACTGAGAAAATAATGTACTATTTTAATTTGTATTTCCTACAAGCAGAGTCTGACATGAGGATTTGGAAACAGTTAGATTATTTAGCTGTTGATTCCAGGAAGCAGACAGGGACCAGCAGGGAGAGGGGAAAGCCAGTCTGCTTGATGGAGCGGGGGGCTGATTTGGGTATTTGAAATCAATCTCTTTGGAGACCCTCAGTGCAGTCCTGTAGAACCCACCTCAAAATTGCCACACTGAAAGTCAAGGAGGCTAGTAAAATTATCTACAGATCCTTTTCCCCATTAGTTGAAGATGGTCTTTAGGGGTGTTAACATACACACACACCTTCAGGCACACCCAATTCTGGGTTAAGAGACTCTGAGCCTCTGAAAAAAATGTAAGGCAGAAAAATAGAACTATTTCACGGTATGTGCTTCAGGTGGGATGCTGGTGATGTGCAAAGAACTGTCATCTCAGTTGTTCTGAAACTGCTTGTGCAATAAGGAAGCATATCTGCCATCCGTGGCTGGATATGGGCTTTTTCTGTACCTCTCTCTCACCCTCTGATGGTTATTGGACACATCGTCGCCCATTTTGCCATGCTTTCTATGTCCTTGGTAACTGTAATATTGAAGGAACTCAGGAAATTTCACCCCAAAATATGACTTCTTGGTATAAAGATTATTTTGAATTAAAGGGCTTTAGAGATCAGCAGGCCCTTGGAGGGGGAAGGCACTTTCCCTTTATTTGCATAACCATATAGGACTCCTCAAAGGAACAATTAACATTCTTTCCCCTGTTTGTTATCTATCTATCTATCTATCTATCTTGCTGGAAAGAAGAATGCAGTCATCCTGGCTCAATCTGCTTATTGCCCCTAAACAGAATTACCTTGGAGGTATATTCCTCATCTCCCTGTCCCCTCTAAAAAGAGAGTATAATAATTACTGGATCCCTCAGGATACTGGGGAATCACTTTGTTATTCTTTCCCTGCTCTTGGTAAATAAACCTCTCTCTTATTAATCTGCCTTAACTGTGAGATGATCTTTCAGCAAATTTTAGGGGATTAGGAGAAGTTTCCTTGCAGTATTAACTTTTATTTTTCTATTGCTGCCCAACCATTTCTAAATTTGCCTCTCATAATCATAAACCAAAAACTAGTTCTCCTCTCATAGCATAGAAACCTTGATACAACTCTGTACTTAGAATAACACATATAACACTACAATTCATGTTTTTTGCTATGGTCTAAATCTCTGTAGTCTCCAAAATTTGTAAATTGAAATCTTGCCCCCAAGATTATTGGGGTTATGTTATTATTAGTAGGTAGGAATTCTGGGGAGGGGATTATGTCACAAGGGAGAAACCCTTATGAATGGGAAGAGTTCCTTTGTAAAAGACACCCCAAACAGCTACCTTTCCCCTTTCACCATCCATTATGAACAAGGAAATGGGCCCTGACCACACACCAAATCTGATCAGACCTTTATTTTGGACTCTCCATCTTCCAGAACTGTGAGAAATAGATTTTTGTTTTCCATAAGCCCCCCATTTCAGGATATCTTGTTACGGAAGCCTGAATGCACTAAGACAACACACTTTCGCTGTGGCTTCCAGACCATTCATCTTGGGCATTGACAGGAGCCACACTGAAATGGCACCAGCATATTTCCAGAAGAACTACTCAAAAACGAGTTTACTTAGAATCCTGAGAATTGGAACATGATGCTATTTTTCATTTCCATTGTCTTTGATTATTCTTTCAAGTACTCCCTTTCCACACACTCATCCTTTCAGTCTAATTTCAACCATACACCAATACTAATTCACTCTTCTACAGGTTATCCAAAGTCTTCAAGTAAACATCTCTCCTATAAATTTTTCTTCTTCCAAGGACTTACCCTATATCACTTTGCTTATATTCAGGTGTGATTCATTTCATGAGCACAATTTTGGAAGTATTTGAAGAAGTTCGCTCTCCCATTCACACTGTCTATGGTGTTGTGAAGTGGTCGTGTCATTTTTATGAATCCAGATGGTGCGTGTAGGCATTCAGGACTAACGTCTTCAGTTTGCATTGGGCCTAACCTAAACCTTTTTGTCCTGCAGTCTATTTACTTATAGGTCACTTCCTTACATGAACGGGCCCCAACCTTTTTTGGCACTACAGACCAGTATCATGGAAAACAATTTTTCAATGAACTGGAGGGATGGTTTTGATATGAGTATGGAAGCAATTGATTTATTATGGTCTCAGCGAGTTCAAACCTCTCTGCTAACAATAATCTGTATTTGCTGCTGCTCCCCAAGACGAGTGTCACTCCTGCAGCTCCACCTCAGATCATCAGATGTTAGAGCCACATAAGTAATGCACAACAACCCAGATATTCTCACATGTACAGTTTAAAGTAGGGTTCACACTCCCATGAGCTCTTAAGGCTCTAATTCCACTCCAGGTTATCTGAAGTCTTCAAGCAAACATTTTTCATCCTAATTTTTCTTCTTCCAAGGATTCAACCTATATCACTTTGCTTATATTCAGGTATGACTCACTTCATGAGCACAATTTTGGAAGTATTTGAAGAAGTTCACCCTTCCATGCACACCATCAATGGTGTTTTGAAGTGGTAGTGCCATTTAAATCTGAGAGGAGGTGGAGCTCGGGTGCTGACACAAGTGATAGGAGCAGGTGATGAAGTTTCCCTCACTCACTGGACACTTCCTGCTGCATGCCCTGGTTCTTAACTGGCCACAGACTGGTACCTGTCCACAGCCCAGGGGATGAGGACTGCAGCTTTCTGTGTTCTATGAACATAAAACTAAGCTTCCTCTTCCTTATTAATTATGTAGGGGGTTTCATCATTGAATCCAAAAGTTTCTAAATTCTCCAAATATCAATGAGCTCTCACATCATGGGTTTGAATGCCAAATCTGGTCCCCATACTCTCACCTTTGCCATCGCCAAGAGCTGCTTTAATGTCAGTGTTAAACTCTACCCTTCTACTGACATGAACCCATTATTTTCATGTTCATACTCTCAACCTTCTTTCATCTTTTTATAACCTAATCATGTTTAACAGTCTCTTGATTTTTCTGTCAAGTGTTTCAACCTTTTCCTCCTATCTATATCCATCCTAGAATCCCATAATGCAATCACTCTTAAATCCCTACCACTAGAGGTTCCAAATCAACCCATTCATCTTCCCTCCCTCCAGCTTCCACTCTGTTGGCAAAAATAACACATTGGAGTGCAAGAGGAGTGCTGAAGATACATGGTAGGATGTTTCTATCTTTCAATTTTCTAGACAAAAGAGAGAAAAGTGGTCATTCTGCTTTCCCATGGAAGGGGAAACAAAAACTCACATTGTAGCAGCAGCTGAGTCCTCACACAGAAAGGTGAGCATAGCACGGGCGGAAGCGTTCACTCCCACCTTCTCTGTATACAGAGAAAAGGAAACTCACCCTTACCCTGCACTGGATCTCACACCTCTCCCAATGGCTGCAATCCTGTCTCTGGAAATTCAAGATTTTTGCTATTGTCATCCTTAATGGTAAAGTTTATGATGACTGTCAATTATCCTATAACAGACTTATTTACAGCTCACATTCACTGACTGAGGCAGCATCTGTGCTTCCTGTTGACCATGTCCTGAGCCCAGCACGGTGACCTCTACCAATGCCTCTATGTACAGAATCAAAGAAAAACATCTGGAGTTGTTATTTTCTGGTCCATTTTGCCCAGGGAGAGTAGAACACAGGAAGAAGCAACACAGAGCCCAGCAAGGCAGAAGGCAGTAATTAGAATAAAGAAGAAGACAGTAATTAGCAATACAGCAGTCGCACGGGGTAGATCATTTCTGAGCATATCTGGGACCCTGTCAGAAACTGAAAAAAACCCTAGAAGTCTAAAAAATTTATGATTATGCTTCAAATAATTCATGTCATAGAGTGATGAATTAACTATCTTTAATTTTTTAATTAAAGAAATAATTGTTGTACATAAAATATCACAAAAACAACCTTCTCATCCCTAAGTTGTATCCCTATAGAAATAGCTATAACTCATTTGTTATAAGTACTTGGGCATTTGCAGAGATTTTTCTCCAAATATACATAGTACAAATATTACATAATACAAATATTTGCATGCTCTTCCCATAAGACAGTTATTCATATGCATGCTTCCTTTTTAAAACATAATTAAAATCATACTATATGCAGTGAGTTCCACTTGGCTTTATTTACTTGTCAATATATTTTAGGTCTCTAAAGTGCCATTTATAAATATGATTCATTTTGTTTAAGGACAAATGTATTTATGTGTGTATCCATATATATACATGATATATAAATCATAAATACAAATGGCTCGTCTATATAAAATTTTATAACTAATGTTCATACTAATGGTGTTTATAGGTTTTTTTCAGCGAATACAATTAATATAGCCTTCTGTTCACTTGTATAGATGTATCTGTTGATTAGATTTATAGAATTACTAAATCAAAGAATGATAAATTTAATAATTTGCTAATTATTCTCAAATTTATGGAAGACTTTTATTTCTACCAATATTGTTTCCTTATATATTCCCTTTATTATACTTTTTTTGAGAAATGGTGTAAGAACCATGTTTTACGTGGCTTGCCTACATTACCTCTATAGACAGCAACTATAAAGTCAATTTCTTAATCACCTAGTCCCATGAAATGCTCACCCCAAGTATTTTGGACTAACTACTATTAAATATCAAGACTAGTGATGTCGAGAGGTGGAGCAAGATGGCTGCCAAGTAACAGCTTCCTTGCATCTGGGCACCGTGAGTCTGGGGAGATACGACTCCAGGCATCTCTGGCTGGTGGGATCTGCCCGTCATCACTCCTATGAGGATACAGGGAGTCAGCGAGAGACTTCTGGACTCCAAGAGGAGGACTAAAACAGTGGAAAACCGGCAAGTGGTCGCGTGTGTTCAACCCGTCTAAACCCGCCCACACCTTCCACAGGCACAAGAACTTAAAGAGCAAGCGGAAGTGAAAGGAAAATTAGGGCAAGGAAACCAATAAAAGAAATCACTCATGAGGAAGAATCAGCAGAAAACTCCAGGCAACATGAAGAACCAGTCTAGAACAACCCCACCAAGGGACCATGAGGTACCTACTGCAGATGATTCCACCTGTAAAGAAATGTTAGGAATGACAGAAAGGGAATTTAGAATACACATGTTGAAAACAATGAAAGAAATGATGGAAACAATGAAGGAAATTGCTAATAAAGTGGAAAATAACCAAAAGGAAATCCAAAAACAGAATCAAATAAGAGATGAACAATATGAAGAATACAAAAAGGATATAGCAGACCTGAAGGAACTGAAACAGTCAATTAGGGAACTCAAAGATGCAATGGAAAGTATCAGCAACAGGTTAGACCATGCAGAAGAAAGAATTTCAGAGGTAGAAGACAAAGTTTTTGAGATAACTCAGACAGTAAAAGAGGCAGAAAAGAAGAGAGAGAAAGCAGAACGTTCACTGTCAGAATTATGGGACTTTATGAAGCGTTCCAACATACGAGTTATAGGAATTCCAGAAGGGGAAGAAGAATGCCCCAGAGGAATGGAAGCCATACTAGAGAATATTATAAAAGAAAATTTCCCAAACATCACCACAGATTCTGACACACTGCTTTCAGAGGGATATCGGACCCCAGGTCGCCTCAACTCTAACCAAGCTTCTCCAAGACATATTGTGATGAACCTGTCCAAAGTCAAGACAAAAGAAAAGATTCTGCAAGATGCCAGGAGTAAGCGCCAGTTGACCTACAGGGGCAAATCCATCAGAGTGACCACAGACTTCTCTAATGAAACTTTCCAAGCAAGAAGACAATGGTCATCTACCTTTAATCTACTTAAACAGAACAATTTTCAGCCCAGAATTCTGTACCCTGCTAAGCTAAGCTTCAAAATTGATGGAGAAATCAAATCATTTACGGATATACAAACATTGAGGAAATTCGCCACAACAAGACCAGCTCTACAGGAAATACTTCAACCTGTTTTGCACACTGACCACCACAATGGATCAGCAGCAAAGTAAGAACTCAGCAATCAAAGGACAGAACCTAACCTCCACACTGATGCAAAAGATAAAACTGAGCAATGGACTCTCACCAAATAAGACGAATAGAATACTACCACACTTATCAATTATCTCAATAAATGTTACTGGCTTGAATTCCCCACTGAAGAGACATAGATTGGCTGACTGGATTAAAAAACACAAGCTATCCATTTGCTGTCTGCAAGAAACACACCTGGCTTCAAAAGACAAATTAAAGCTCCGAGTCAAGGGTTGGAAGACAATTTTTCAGGCAAGTGGAATTCAGAAGAAAAGAGGAGTTGCAATCTTATTTTCAGATACATGTGGATTTAAAGCAACTAAAGTCAAAAAAGACAAAGATGGTCACTTTATATTGGTCAAGGGAAAACTACAACAAGAAGACATTTCAATTCTTAATATTTATGCACCCAATTTAAATGCTCCCAGATTCTTGAAGCAGATCTTACTCAGTCTGAGCAATATGATATCTGATAATACCATCATAACAGGGGCCTTTAACACTCCTCTTACAGAGCTGGACAGATCCTCTAAACAGAAATTAAACAAAGATATAAGAGATTTAAATGAGACCCTAGAACAACTGTGCTTGATAGATGCATATAGAACACTCCACCCCAAAGACAAAGAATATACATTCTTCTCATCACCCCATGGAACATTCTCCAAAATTGATCATATCCTGGGACACAAAACAAATATCAACAGAATCAAAAGATTGAAATTTTACCTTGTATCTTTTCAGATCATAAGGCACTAAAAGTGGAACTCAACTCTAACAAAAATGCTCAACCCCACGCAAAGGCATGGAAATTAAACAATCTTCTGTTGAATAACAGATGGGTGCAGGAAGAAATAAAACAGGAAATCATTAACTTCCTTGAGCATAACAACAATGAAGACACAAGCTACCAAAACCTGTGGGATACTGCAAAAGCAGTTTTGAGAGGAAAATTCATCGCTTTAGATGCCTACATTCAAAAAACAGAAAGAGAGCACATCAACAATCTCACAAGAGATCTTATGGAATTAGAAAAAGAAGAACAATCTAAGCCTAAACTCAGTAGAAGAAAAGAAATCTCCAAAATCAAATCAGAGATCAATGAAATTGAAAACAAAAGAATCATTCAGAAAATTGAGGAAACAAGGAGTTGGTTTTTTGAAAAAAAATAAATAAAATAGATAAACCATTGGCCAGACTAACTAGAAATAGAAAAGTAAAATCTCCAGTAACCTCAATCAGAAACGATAAAGGGGAAATAACAACTGATCCCACAGAGATACAAGAGATCATCTCTGAATACTACCAGAAACTCTATGCCCAGAAATTTGACAATGTGAAGGAAATGGATCAATATTTGGAATCACACCCTCTCCCTAGACTTAGCCAGGAAGAAATAGAGCTCCTGAACAGACCAATTTCAAGCACTGAGATCAAAGATACAATTAAAAAAGCTTCCAACTAAAAAATGCCCTGGTCCAGATGGCTTCACTCCAGAATTCTATCAAACCTTCAAGGAAGAGCTGATTCCTGTACTGCAGAAATTAT
The DNA here is from genome assembly GCF_027406575.1 of Nycticebus coucang. Classification (NCBI taxonomy): domain Eukaryota; kingdom Metazoa; phylum Chordata; class Mammalia; order Primates; family Lorisidae; genus Nycticebus; species Nycticebus coucang. The sequence goes on along the minus strand of NC_069781.1, from coordinate 68,155,199 downwards.
TCCAAAAAATTGAGGAAGAAGGAATCTTCCCCAACACATTCTATGAAGCAAACATCACCCTGATACCAAAACCAGGAAAAGACCCAAACAAAAAGGAGAATTTCAGACCAATCTCACTCATGAATATAGATGCAAAAATTCTCAACAAAATCCTAGCCAATAGATTACAGCTTATCATCAAAAAAGTCATTCATCACGATCAAGTAGGCTTCATCCCAGGGATGCAAGGCTGGTTTAACATACGCAAGTCCATAAACGTTATCCACCATATTAACAGAGGCAAAAATAAAGATCACATGATCCTCTCAATAGATGCAGAAAAAGCATTTGATAAAATCCAGCATCCTTTTCTAATTAGAACACTGAAGAGTATAGGCATAGGTGGCACATTTCTAAAACTGATTGAAGCTATCTATGACAAACCCACAGCCAATATTTTACTGAATGGAGTAAAACTCAAAGCTTTTCCTCTTAGAACTGGAACCAGACAGGGTTGTCCTCTGTCACCTTTTCTATTCAACATAGTGCTGGAAGTTCTAGCCAATACAATTAGGCAAGACAAGGAAATAAAGGGAATCCAAATGGGAGCAGAGGAGGTCAAACTCTCCCTCTTTGCTGATGACATGATCTTATACTTAGAGAACCCCAAAGACTCAAACACAAGACTCCTAGAAGTCATCAAAAAATACAGTAATGTTTCAGGATATAAAATCAATGTCCACAAGTCAGTAGCCTTTGTATACACCAATAACAGTCAAGATGAGAAGCTAATTAAGGACACAACTCCCTTCACCATAGTTTCAAAGAAAATGAAATACCTAGGAATATACCTAACGAAGGAGGTGAAGGACCTCTATAAAGAAAACTATGAAATCCTCAGAAAGGAAATAGCAGAGGATATTAACAAATGGAAGACCATACCATGCTCATGGATGGGAAGAATCAACATTGTTAAAATGTCTATACTTCCCAAAGCAATCTACCTATTCAATGCCATTCCTATCAAACTACCTACATCGTACTTTCAAGATTTGGAAAAAATGATTTTGCGTTTTGTATGGAACCGGAAAAAACCCTGTATAGCTAAGGCAGTTCTTAGTAATAAAAATAAAGCTGGGGGCATCAGCATACCAGATTTTAGTCTGTACTACAAAGCCATAGTGCTCAAGACAGCATGGTACTGGCACAAAAACAGAGACATAGACACTTGGAATCGAATTGAAAACCAAGAAATGAAACTAACATCTTACAACCACCTAATCTTCGATAAACCAAACAAGAACTTACCTTGGGGGAAAGACTCCCTATTCAATAAATGGTGTTGGGAGAACTGGATGTCTACATGTAAAAGACTGAAACTGGACCCACACCTTTCCCCACTCACAAAAATTGATTCGAGATGGATAAAGGACTTAAATTTAAGGCATGAAACAATAAAAATCCTCCAAGAAAGCATAGGAAAAACACTGGAAGATATTGGCCTGGGGAAAGACTTCATGAAGAAGACTGCCATGGCAATTGCAACAACAACAAAAATAAACAAATGGGACTTCATTAAACTGAAAAGCTTCTGTACAGCTAAGGAGACAATAACCAAAGCAAAGAGACAACCTACACAATGGGAAAGGATATTTGCATATTTTCAATCAGACAAAAGCTTGATAACTAGGATCTATAGAGAACTCAAATTAATCCACATGAAAAAAGCCAACAATCCCATATATCAATGGGCAAGAGACATGAATAGAACTTTCTCTAAAGACGACAGACGAATGGCTAACAAACACATGAAAAAATGTTCATCATCTCTATATATTAGAGAAATGCAAATCAAAACAACCCTGAGATATCATCTAACCCCAGTGAGAATGGCCCACATCACAAAATCTCAAAACTGCAGATGCTGGCGTGGATGTGGAGAGAAGGGAACACTTTTACACTGCTGGTGGGACTGCAAACTAGTACAACCTTTCTGGAAGGAAGTATGGAGAAACCTCAAAGCACTCAAGCTAGACCTCCTACTTGATCCTGCAATCCCATTACTGGGCATCTACCCTGAAGGAAAAAAATCCTTTTATCATAAGGACACTTGTACTAGACTGTTTATTGCAGCTCAATTTACAATTGCCAAAATGTGGAAACAGCCTAAATGCCCACCAACCCAGGAATGGATTAACAAGCTGTGGTATATGTATACCATGGAATACTATTCAGCCATTAAAAAAAAATGGAGACTTTACATCCTTCATATTAACCTGGATGGACGTGGAAGACATTATTCTTAGTAAAGCATCACAAGAATGGAGAAGCATGAATCCTATGTACTCAATCTTGATATGAGGACAATTAATGACAATTAAGGTTATGGGGGGGAAGCAGAAAGAGGGATGGAGGGAGGGGGGTAGGGCCTTAGTGTGTGTCACACTTTATGGGGGCAAGACATGATTGCAAGAGGGACTTTACCTAACAATTGCAATCAGTGTGACTGGCTTATTGTACCCTCAATGAATCCCCAACAATAAAAAAAAAAAAAAAGACTAGTGATGTCTAGCTCACCCTTTTCCATGTGCTTCTGTACTCTAAAATTCCTAAGCCTGAGATGAAAATATGCTTCCTCACAGAGGCTGGCTCTTTTCAAGATATTATTTTCCCCCAGTGGATTTTCTACTCTTGTGAATTCATTTGATAGTTTTATGGACCTTTAATTTCTTCAACTTTAAAAAATAGAAGATGAAGGCTCAACGCCTGTGGCTCAAGCGGCTAAGGCGCCAGCCACATACACCATACATGTAAGCTGGCGAGTTCAAATCCATCCTGGGCCTGCCAAACAACAATGACGGCTGCAACCAAAACATTGTGGCGGGCATTGTGGCGGGCACCTGTAGTCCCAGCTGCTTGGGAGGTGGAGGTGGGAGAATCGCTTGAGCCCAGGAGTTGGAGGTTGCTGTGAGTTGTAATGTTATGGCACTCCACCCAGGGCAATAGCTTGAGGCTCTGTCTCAAAAAAAAAAAAAAAAAAATAGAAGATGGAAACTTTAAATAAGTAATTTTGAGCTTCATTTCCCAGTGCAAATTTCTTAGCTTCATATTATTTCATATCTGTGTGGCTGTAAAATACACACTTAGGAACTTTTAATAGTTACTCTCTTTCCTTGTTGATCTAAAAAGTCCAGTTCAATTATTATGATCACTGGATATTATCTACAGTTTCTGTCTTTACCCTTTATAGTAATAATAGCTTCAGGTATTTTCTCAGTTCCCCAGGATAATATACTATTCGACCATTGTTATTAACATGTTTAAATATTTCTGAAGACTATTAAAAGGTGTATGAACACTATATATACATGTATATATTTCTAAAGATGATGGCGGCTGTATTTAGATAACAATGTATTAGTGATTGCATTGCCACTCATTACCAATGCCCTAAAATATGAAATTGATATAATTTATTTGGCTGAATCAGTTGCAGTCTTTATAAAGGTCAGTCAATTAAAAAAAATCCATAATTAAAGTACAATAAAAAGCCTTCAACTACAAACATAAATCTCTAAAAGGTACTTGATTGCCAATCATAATATTTTATCCCATTTTACATTGGTAAAATCATTGTAATACATTTGTCAAAGTAAGAAAGGCTTTTTTATGTTTCCAGGAAAAAAAAAAAAACCTAACGACTCATCAGTTATAGGCAGAAGTAAAATTAGCAAAACATTTTATCATATAAACTGAAAATGGTTTATCCTACTTATTTTGAATTGTATCAATAGGCTGGGAAATGTTACCTATTATACAATAGCAGCTAGCCAGAAGATGTGTCTGAAACTTAATTGGGGGTATTCCTTTGCAGTTCTGGGCTGAAAGCCAAGCTATTATGAGGACTTTGGTTTTTGCAGCCTAAGCATCCCTTTCCCCACCTCCAAAAATACATTCAATCAAATAAGATTAGAGTAACTCAGTCTCCCGCAGAAGGCAGAATACCCAACATTCTAATTACTGACCTTGAAAAGATTCTCTTCTGCATGTAGACAAATCCTTTTCATTGAATGAAAACAAATAAGCTCTAACACTTGGAATAATCTCATAATTTTAAAAACTGAAAATGACAGTTTTATAGAAAAACACTAGGGAAAAAATCATAAAATTCAAGCATTAGGATAAACACTGCTCAAAACTAAATTCCTATATGGTTCCTCCACTAAAAAGACCTTGTAAAGACTGACTGCTAAGAATATATCAAATTAGTAGAAATATTATAAAATAATAAGGATACAATGAGAGAGGAAGAAAGTAAGAAAATGGTATGGAGAAAAGAGAAAAATATATACTCTAGTAAATAAAAAAATAAATAGTATAATTGTTGGGAATACATGGTAATTATAAACCTTATAATATTACAACTTTGAGTAAATAAAAAAGTACCCTTACAGATATGAACAGATTTTGTAACTGCTTTTTACACTTCTGAGACTCCAATCTAAAAAATTATCCGAGACTTGAATCCATATTTGCAACCAGAGATGTTTACCCAAGGTAATTTTGGTAGCAAAGATTAGGACTGATCTACATGCCAAACACTGAAAAAATTAAGTAAATTATTTCTTATTAATATAATGGCTATAAAAATGCTAACCAAAAATAGAATTCAAAATTATATATGGAATATGACCTTGATAGAATGGTAAACGTTTAGGGAAAAAAAATAAAACATAGAAAGAGATATGTTAAAAGGTGTTACAAAAAGGGATGTTATGAAGAGCTTTTTATCCCAAGACACTATAGGATACTTTGGGGTACTTTCTCGTAACATGTATTATTTGCATTCCTATTTACAATGGTAATAAAAACATAAAAAATATGTAAAGTCATACAGTTATATACTAAGAAAAAGCCAACACGTTAAAAAGTCCTTACTAATTTTTTGTTACTTATTCCAATTTTAGTCTAGAGATACAAATCTTGTTGACTTTAACAAAGACCTGAAATCATTCATAATGTATTTTGTTTGACAATTATTTCTATGAGACTTTGAGATTTTAATGTCAATTTAAAAACAGAAGAAAAATAACAGATATGGGCAGATAAATGTATTAAAACACAAGTTTAAATTTAGTTATCTTTTAGAAATTTATTACATTAAAACGATTGATACAAAATAGCAAAAACAAGTCAACTAATTTTCAGCACCAGCAATTTTCCATTTTATATGAATACAATCAACAACAGTGAAAATTGTTAACTCTGTTCAAAATGTTCAAAAAATAATATAAAGGAAATGAAGAAGTACCATGATGTTCCTGTTAAATAGTGAATATCCTATGGAATTAAGGATCCTAGGTGGGGAATATCCCTACATGCTTATATGACTCATAAAAAACAGGCTGACTTTACTTTTCATTCAGTTTTGCAAACACTTAATTGGAATCACACCACAGCTTTCATTATCAAGGGTCATCCAATTGAAAGGAATGCAATCCAGTCAAATTAGCTAGAGTAGCAGCAGATTTATGTTAAGGACACAAAAGACATAAGACTGAAAATAAGTTCATGCAAATTATAAACTCATCAGCATCAAGTTTCTACTTTTGTTTTTCCTCTGTCTCTCATTTAAAAGGATATCTTATTTTTTGAAAGGATATATAAAAGTAAAATGCCAAAATAGTAGTAATTGTTAACATACTTCTCTCTCTCTCTCTCCCTTTTCCTCCCCCCTACCTTTCTCTCATTGCTATCTCTGTTATGTTTCTGGGCCTCACAACTAAGCAAAATATAAACCTAATGTAAAGGTTTCAGATCCAGCTTTCTCGTAAGTTTTGATTCACATAGCTTTGATTTCTACCCTGCTAGCATTGCTCCCAAATCTCCAATGTGTTATAGCCTCAGTGTTTTAGAACACCATAGAAGTATGTTTTTGTATTCTCAGGTCAGACTTTCAAGAGAGAAATCTGATGGGCTCAGCTTCTATTAAATGTTTACCACATCTAATCACCTGCAGTAACATGTGGAGTTAACGCATACAAATGCAGGCAGGTGGGCCAGCTTCTTCCGGGAGGGCTGTGGAGATTATTTCCAAAGGAAAGGCATAAGGTTTGAGGGAAAAAGTGTTCAAACTTCTCTACTACACAGCATATGTATTTATGCCACATTTCAGGAAGGATATAAATGTTTTATAGCAAAATATTATTATCAGAACTGGCTTCATGAGTTTGTGACCTCTGCAACTGAACAGGATCCTGCACAGGCATGGTGCAATGTCTGGTTATCACCTTGTGGAAATTCTTGATATTAGAACATGTGGTCTCTGCATTTGCATTTCACGCTGGACCACAAAATGTCTACAGCTGGATCTGACTACAGTCCTTCCTACTATGATTTGAAAATTCCTGTATGACATAAGGTTAATCTGCTAAAAGAGTGCCCTTATTGACACTTTCAGATTCACTGTACTGAAGAACAGAGGAAAAAAGTAGTCACTGACATTCTACAACAGTAATAAAAAGCTATATTAATATCCTCAATATAATGAAGTATCACCATTTATCTTACGATATATTAAATTCCAATCATCTTTGATATGGATCGCTTTAGATGGGCTAGTAATTAATTAGATGGCAGAGAAAAAACTGTGAAACTTTCAGAGTCCCAGTAAAAGTAGTTTGACTTTTAGAAAATACAAATATAAACTAGCAAGGGGGAGCCGGAGTGGGGAAGGGGAGGGGATCTAACCTAACATACACAATTTAAGGCTGCTCAGCACCTCCCCTCCTTGGGTGCAGGGCTCAACTACAACTTGAACTTTATCTTAAAAGAGAAAACAATGCAACCTAAAAATTGTACCCTCATATTAAGTTAAAATTTAAAAGAAAAAATATTCTTGATACTATTCCCAAATCCCTAGTGCTTAGCAAATCCACTAAGGAAATACAATAGAAATGTATCATCAAACACATTTCATTGCATCCCTGAACCTTCTCTGACCTTTCTCTCCAACCGCTCCAGCTTGAGCATAAAGTGGGTGCAGCTACTTACAGCTATGTGGCCTTGAGCAAGTTACCAAACATTTCTCAGCCTTTTATTTTCCTTTATCATCTAGAAAATAATAGTAACTAACCAGAAAGAGATTGCTGTAGGGATTATAGGCTACCATGCACATAGCACTTAACACAGTACTTGGATGAAATAGGCTAGGCTCCGGGCATTCATTACTCCTCACAGTTACTTGAGTATAGCGCTCACCATAATGTTTTATAATAGGTACAACTTTCATGTCTACCTACCAGATTATATGGTAGGTTTTTGCTAAAGGGAACTACTTATTGGTTATTTTTTAATCACTAGTGCAAAATACAGTGACCAGTACAGCCTACATGAGCATTTGTAAAATGAATGGATGAATGGATTGATGAATGGATTCACTATGAAAATTTTAGAAGATGGCAAGAAGTATGTAAAACCGTATTCCCCAGTTAAGTGAAAACCAGAATAAAAATTTGCTTAAGATCATAAGTAACCACTATAAAAACAAAAGTCTCGGAATTGAAACTCTTTCCTCACATCTTGTTAGGAATTATATTTTGAAAAGTATGTATATGAAAGGAAGTTTGATAACCTTTTAGCAGAAAACTCTATTTCCTTTAAAAAATATTTTTCTGGGCCGGTCTCCACATCCAGAGAATTAGAGGAAAGATTTAGTAAGAATCAACTTCATGAGAGTAAAAAGAATATAATATGGGATTTAAAAAAAAAAAAAAAAAGGTTTAGAAAGTACAAGAACATAAAGACCTGAAATGTTCTTCTGGAGAGAAGTTTTTCTTAAAACTTTTATAAAATTTATAAGGATTTGATAGAAAAACTTGCCTTAAGAAAAATCCATATGCACACAAATTATAGTATCCAATTGTAAGGGATCCACTGGTCCTCCAAAATGTATTCATGCCCATCCAAATATGTACAGACTTGCTATATCCATGAGCCACTCTGCAAGCCACTAACCAAATGTGGTTATTTAAATTTGAATTTAATTTAACTAAAATTAAAATTTCAGTTCTTTACTGTCATCAGTCATGTTCCAAATGCTCCACAGCCGCGCAGCTATTTAAATTTAAATTACATTTAAATGAAATTTGAATCAATTAAAATTAAACACTCCATTCCTCTATCACATTAGCCATATTTCAAGTGTTTTAATAACAACATGAGGCTGGTGGCTACCATATTGGACAGTGTGAATATAGAACAGACACATCATTGCAGAAAGTTCTTCTGAACAGAGCAGATACAGACTTTATAAGTATGAACTTTGTGCACGAGGTGGGAAGAAATTCTGTTTGGGGAACGTGTAAACATGTATGTTTTTGGTAAGCCTAACATTATTTTTTCATTCAATTTCTCCAAGTTACCAATTCCATGGAATGTAAAGTTCCCTTCAAAGGAAAATAATAACCAATAGCAGCTTTGTAATTTCGATAGTGTTTAGATTTGGGATTTAAACAGACCAATTTCATGGTTGAAATCTATGTTGTTTACATTTTATCCTAAGCAGTACTCTTGGGCAAGCTATTGGCTTTTTCATCTCTAAGATAGTAGCATTTATCCATCAGGGTTGTTTTTATATAAATTAAAAACAAAATAATTGAAACATTTTTATACATATATATTTTTAAGATATGGTAGTAAATCTAATAACATTTTTTAATCTGGAAGAGAGTCTCAGAATCCATCTATCTAATGTGATGAATTTTAATTATCAACATTGGAGAACTTTTTATTTATTCATTGTATATTGAATGCTTTCTTCTTTATATTCCTATGTCCTAGAGGGTTGCCTATTACCCATCAATCCCTCAATACATATTTGTAGAATAAACGTGTTCAAGGCTACATATTAAATGCAGAGCAAAGAATACAACCTTGGGACGCCCAAGTCTGTGTAAGGATTCAGTGCAAAGAGCAAAAGAGAGAAAAGAAAACAAAATGTGGCTTAACTTTTGTTCTGTGACCTAATCTTTTCTTCTCTCTCAAATAATAACTGAGATGGCATGATCCATAAACACTTCAGATGATTTTCTGATTCTGTTTTTGAAGTCTCCTCCATTGACAATACACTCCAGCAAATCCCATAGGGCATAGGACAATAAACGCCTCTGACTTATCAAAAAACATGCATTTAAGTGTTTTAGAGGTGAATTCATTCCACAGAATGCCTTGATTTTACTACTATTCTAATTTATTTTGTTTGAAGAAGGAATAATGAAGGCTATATTTATATTTATAGGTAAATGGAACATACACTTGCAAAACAGGAACTCATTAGCACTAATTAAGACCTCGAACACATTCCATTATCAATTCTTAGGTAATGTTTTATCTCATGGTGAATCTTTTCACAGTACATGTGAGCCATCCATATTCAAGAACCTAAGGAGGATGGTCTTTCAGGAGATAGTTCCTTCTGGCAAGTACCCTTACTGCCTGTGTACTACAACCACTTCTCAGAATTCAAATGGAAACATCCTTTAGTGAATATTCAGTCCTCCTTCAATATAATCAAGGATCACTTATGAAAAAACAATGAGCGTGACAGTGCTCACTACCTTAGAAATATGATGCAGCAAGTAACTACATCTATGAGGGAAAACTGCACAAAAATGTTACAAAAATTCACCACAAGCATTCAGCATTATTCAATGTCTCTACTAATTAAGAAAAATGTATTCTTCTGGGTAGTTAACCTGTTTCTTTGAAAATAAGACAGTGTCTCATTTTAAGGTGTGCTCCCAAAGATGCGCTAGGACTTATTTTCAGGGGACGTCTTTTCTTTCCTGTAAGTAGGTCTTGTTTTCGGAGGATGTCTTATTTTCGGGAAAACAGGGTAGAAGAAGTAATAGGACCGCAGGATCAAATGGAAGGTCAACTTTTAGTTCTTTTCATTTGCACCAGAATGTTCATTGCCTCTCAATTCAGAATTGCTAAGTTGTGGAAGCAACCCAAGCACCCATCAACCCATCAATGGTTTAACAAATTGTGGTATGTGTGTATATATGTTTGTGTGTGTGTGTGTGTGTGTGTGTGTATATATATATATATATACATCTTAGAATACTATTCATCCATGAAAAGATGGTGACTTTACATCTTTTATGTTTACTTGGATGGAGTTGAAACACATTCTTCTTAGTAAAGTATCTCAAGAATGGAAAAAAAAATCCAATGTACTCAATACTAATATGAAACCAATATATAAACGTTCAAACCCTCACACAAAGATAAAACCCAAATGTCGTCTAGCAAGCAGCAGCGGTAAGGAGGAAGAGGACAGGAGGGAGGGAGCAGAGCGACTGGCAGGAGAAGGGAGAGAATTTGGTGGGATCTCACCTAATGTGCACAATGCAAGAGTGTCCATCACACACCCTGGTGAAGGGCTCCTCTACAACTTGAACTTTACCTTGGAAGAGAGAATTGTAACCAAAAAATGTGTACTCTCATATTAATTTGAAATAAAAAAGAAAAAATTAGAAATGCTTATTAGCACAACTTGTTTTTTGTTTTTTTTTTCTGGCTTTTTGTTTGCTTTTTGTTTGGGGTTATTTTTTACACTCACTATAGTTCTGGTCCACAATCAGAAGTAACAAAAGCTCTTCCATAAAAGTGTTCTTTTAATTAGAAAAATTACTAGTATGCAATAGTTGCATATATTAATAGGTTATATATGATGTTTTCATACAAGCATACAATATGTATTAATCAAATCAGGATAATTAGCATCTGTCCTTTTTTGGGGGAGAATGGCAGTCATACATAAAAATATTAATAAAATTCAAAAGTCAGGGCGGCGCCTGTGGCTCAGTGAGTAGGGCGCCAGCCCCATATGCCAAGGGTGGCGGGTTCAAACCCAGCCCCGGCCAAACTGCAACAAAAAAATAGCCGGGCATTGTGGCAGGCGCCTGTAGTCCCAGCTACTCGGGAGGCTGAGGCAAGAGAATCGCTTAAGCCCAGGAGCTGGAGGTTGCTGTGAGCTGTGTGACGCCACGGCACTCTACCGAGGGCCATAAAGTGAGACTCTGTCTCTACAAAAAAAAAAAAAAAATTCAAAAGTCAGCAAAGTATTTTAGTTCATTTATATACTTGAAATATGAGTTTGTACAAATGATTAAATATTAAATTTAATAATTTAACCTTACATCTCAGAATCGTAAGAAATTATTTTACTATTTACATCACGTAAATATTAATGCATGAATGATATGCTTTCAGAAAGTTAACATGCCACTAAATTTATTTACCACACATTTATTAAAAATTCTAATTTTAATTATAATGTACAACATAGAAAATTACTGGTCCACTAACTCAAATTTTCTACATTTGTGTATTGGGGCAAAGGACACACCACAATGAGTCATAAAATATACTGCAGTTCCAGTGCTGGGCCACCTTTCAGCAATGCTATATAAAGCTAAGAGACTTGATATATATTACATACTTTATAAAATAATATATAAAAGAAAAAGCAATATACAAATACCCAATTGTGATTGTTGCTAACTGTACTTAAAGTATGGAGTTAATATGAGATTCACAGTTTAAAAATTTTCAAGGGTATAATAAGAAATCTTTTTAGCATGAAGGCTGAATAAGAAATTAAAGTTCTTACAGAGACTAGACATATTTTGGGGTAATACAGACTCTTCAGAGATTCCCTAGGGTCCTGTCAGTATGATTTCCCACTTCTTATGGAAAAATGTTTCCCTTCTATACTAGGTAAGATGTAGATACTAGAACCATATGAGGCCAAATATAGTACTCCTGGCTTTCAACCATATTCTACCTGGGCTTGGCCCCACAGCTAAAATTGGGCCAATTATAACTGAAGGTTTGTTAAAATCAAGCAGCAGAAAGGAATCTTTTCCTCTTGATCTTAAAGTTATGAAGACACAAGTTCTAAATTGCAATCTTGATCAGAGATCCAGGTAATAGGAATAGTAAAAATGAAAACATGAGGAAAAAAATAGAATAAGAGATAAAAAAAACAGAGATGGATACCCACCCATCCTAAGACTATATATTTATGATAAGATTGTGCAAATCAGTCTCTTCCCTTGATATCATTAAGCTAATTCCACCTGTTTTTAACTTTCATCATGAACATTTATAATAAATAAGTTAAATATAGTTTTTAAATGTACATGTTTATTTTACCATAGAAATTGAGTTTTAAAAATTATGCTTAAATATTCTGTTTCTTTAAGATATTCACAGAATATCTCCATTTTATGATATCCTTTTTCATCAGATTATAATGAATTTTTTTTTTTTTTGACACAGAGCCTCATTTTGTCACCCTTGGTAGAGTGCTGTGGCATCACAGCTCATAGCAACCTCAAACTCTTAGACTCAAGCAATCCTCTTGCCTCTGCTTCCCGAGTAATTTGGACGTTGGGAGCCTGCCACAACACCCAGCTCCATCAGCCTCCCAGTGTGCTGCCACAACACCCAGCTTCCTAGCCCTCCCTTGTTGGCTCATGCCTCCCGTGATTACAGGCATGAGCCAACATGCTGGGCCATCAGATTCTTCTACTGAAGCAAAGTCATTAAGAATGAAGTTGCTACTGGTGCATATAGATAGAAGTAAATATACCTAAAGTATATTGTATGGTATAAGTAAATATACCATACACTTAATGGTTTTTAAAGGTGGTTGTTTATGGTTGATCACTTTCCTTTATCTTTTAAATTTTGTAGAAGTGTACAGATTTTTGCTTCATACTTCTAAAAGTTGTAGCAACAAGATCCTTTTGCTTTTGAACAAATTTTGTTGTTAAGTAAAACAATTTTGAAGTGAATTCATTGTGTAATTTCTAGAGTAGCGTCATTATTTAATTATAAAATACCATTGGTTTTATACTTTTAAAGAGATGCATCACATACAAATAGGATCTCTAAGATTATATTGAGAAGACATACTCCACAGTCCACTTAGTATGAAACATTATCTATGCCAGATGTTTCCCAGATCCATATCCACACTTTACAAATTGATGAAACTGATTTCCAGTAAGCAATACTTTCAAGGATTCCTTGATAGCTGACTTTCTTTTTTTTTTTTTTTTATTTTTGGCCGGGGCTGGGCTTGAACCCGCCACCTCCGGCATATGGGACCGGCGCCCTACCCGTTGAGCCACAGGCGCCGCCCGATAGCTGACTTTCTTTAAATTTCGGCAATAGGAGGCACTGGAAGGAATTAAGAAGGCAGAAAAAAAAAAAAAGGAAAATTTTCTGCTTCTGCTTCCAGCATTATGACAGTTCCTGGCAGTGGCCATCATATTAGGTGTGCAGAAGTGATTCATTCCCGGTTCAGGTAACCTGAGAAGAGCTATAACCATTTATAGCAGTTCTAGCCAGGATGGAGGTGACATCCCTTTGTCGAATCAATGGCTGATTGCAAGGCCATCTCCAACAGTACAATAGTATATGTAGCTATATCAAATGCAGGCTCATCAATATTACCTTTGATTCCCCAAATCATTGCTTCTATGTTCCTTGTGCTATTCTAGCCTTTCAACACTTCTGTGACCAATTTGCTATATTATGATTCCTCTTCTTATTTGAAATACCTAGAGTTTACTTTTCAATAACTAGTACCTAAAAAATACATTTTTTTTCATTTATTTTTTGGTCATAATCATGAGGAAGATTTAAATGTTATGCAATAAATAAATAACCTAACTTTCATATTATTTCAGAAATAACCAGTTGACTATACAGGTGTGATGTCCACGAGAGAAGCCTTGGATAAATTTGATCCTTTTTAGGTCTCATTTTTTTCCCATCTGTTATATAAAGCACTTCTTCCTATGAAGGATACAGCATATTTCTCATAAGCTATACACTGTTCAACACTTGCCTACAGATGTTATGCCTAAATACATAATAAACACAAATTTTAAAAGTTTATATTTGGAATAAATAGAATTTTTTTTTTTTTTTCTCGTGGTTTTTGGCCGGGGCTGGGTTTGAACCCACCACCTCCGGCATATGGGACTGGCGCCCTACTCACTGAGCCACAAGCGCCGCCCTGGAATAAATAGAATTTATACTTAAATACAGGCACACAGTTCTATTTACATACCTATTTCACCAAAAGACCCTATTATCCATCTAATCATATAAGTCAGAACCTTAAATTTTATTCATAAATTAGATTATGAATGCTAAGAGTTAAGTCGCCTTCCAGATGCACAACTTCACCATTCTCATGCATTCTTTGTACTATATAAATATTCTTTGATGGTTTGTCACTATGTGTAGGATTTATTCATATAACTGAACAAATATTTTTGCAGCAAAGATTTATGCACGAAGCATAATGTGCCAAGAATGGTGAATAAGACACAATCTTGCTCTCGTACAGTTATGATCTGGTGAAAGAGACAGATTTTCAAAAAAGTCAGCCCAACTTATCATAAAAACGAACTTACATTTATGATAAGTACTGTAATTTTTTTAAATCCTAATATAGGAATGTATTTACAAAAACACATCCTTAGATAATGTGTAAAGACTTAAACAGTAACCAGGCTCTCTTAACAACCCCTAACTTATACCCAAGGTAGCAACCCAGTATACTATAGCACTATTTTTTTTTTCTAGAATTACACTGCTTTCTACCTCTGAGCGAAATTCATCAATCTCGTTTAGAGTCACTGTAATTTGTTCATTTTCTTTTCTCACAGTTATACTCATCGAATGAATGTATCACTATTAAGCAATTTGAGTTTTGTAGTTATATTATATCTAGGTGTTAGAATTATGAACTATGGTGGTAATACACATCCCTGTATAACTAGTTTGGTGCCTATTTAAAAGAGTTTTTTAGACATATATGTAGAATTCCCTGGACTTAAGGGTATGAATAGGTTTACTATACAATGTTGTAGTATTTTAAAGACATGAATGAACTATTAATATTCATGCCTGCAATGTAAGAAAATTCCCAAATGATTTACATTCTTAGTAACATTTAGTATTGTTGACGTAAAAAATTATCACTAATCTCCTGGGATGTAATACTATAAGGTTAAGTACATTTTCATACAATAATTGGGCATTTGGATTTGCTCTTTTGTGAAATGCCTAAGGTGGTTTTTCTCTTTGATTTGTGGTAGTTCTATCAATATTCTGTATATTAGGTCATTTGCTGTCATTATACATGTTGGAAATGTATTTTCTCATTCAGTGGCTTTATACTCTATGATGTTTTCTGAACAATCTTAATTTTCATCCAATTGAATATATCTTTTTTCCTCCCTTGTGGTTTGTACTTTTTGTGTCTTATTTGAGAAATTTATCCATACCCCAAGTCATGAAGATATCCTTATGTCATATTCTAAGTGTTTTAAAGTAATTCCTTCTTTTGGTGCCTTCCACAAACCAATTTTGAATGTGGAATGAGTAGGGTTCAAATTCATTCTCTCCTTTACCACATGGTAATCTTAAAATTTTCCAGCACTACCCAAAATTTTCCTCCATTTTATACAACATTTAACGCTCTGTTAAGAGGTTATTTTTAGTCTATGAATACTTTTGTGACACTCCTCTTTCCTTCCCAAGCGATGGTTATGTTACGTGACCCTCCACCTATGTGCTTCCTCTTTACTGGTATTATTTATTTTTTTATTTATTTTTTTATTGTTGGGGATTCATTGAGGGTACAATAAGCCAGTTACACTGATTGCAATTGTTAGGCAAAGTCCCTCCTGCAATCATGTCTTGCCCCCATAAAGTGTGACACACACCAAGGCCCCACTCCCCTCCCTCCGTCCCTCTTTCTGCTTCCTGGTATTATTTTATTTATTTATTTTATTTACTGATAGATATGACATGATATGATATTTCTTTTATTTTTTTGAGACAGAGTCTCACTTTGTCACCCTCAGTAGATACTGTGGGATCATAACTCACTGCAACCTCAAACTCTTGGACTCAAGTGACTCTCTTGCCTTAACCTCTCAAGTAGCTGGGACTTACAGGCACCCATCACAACACCCAGCTATATTCAGAGACAGGGGCTCGGTCTTGCTCAGGCTGGTCTTGAACCCATGAGTTCAGGCGATCTGCCTGCCTCAGCCTCCCAGAGAGCTGGGATTACAGGGTTGAGCCACACTGCGCCCAGACCCCACTTGACTGGTATTTAGGAAGCAGCATTTCAATAGCCTCCATATTGTCTCTCTCAAACATAGTTTAAATTATCATTTTCTTTCATATTCCTAGAGCCCTTTTTACAATGAAGGATACAAGAATCCAGACTTTTCTAAAGGTTAATTTACTTTGGTAAAGAAGCAAAATAAAACAGCTTTTAAAATTTTTCATAGAAAAACTTTACTGCAATTCATAGTTACAAAAATTTTACTTTTTGATACTAGTTAGGCATATAGTACTGCTTTTCATATAAAAATAATTAGAATATAAAACCATAGTTTTCTTCAAATGTAATTTCACAATGTGGTATCTGTAAGTGGTTTATAAGGAAAACCTATGTAGTGTGATCTTTTTTTTTTTTTTTTTTTTTTGGCCAGGGCTGGGTTTGAACCCACCACCTCCGGCATATGGGACTGGCGCCCTCCTCCTTGAGCCACAGGCACCACCCAAGTGTGGTCTTATTTTCAAAGATAATCTGAAGTAGGTCAGGTTGTATTTTCCTGGATTCCTGGAACCCTACTCTTTTGTCTTTTTTTGATAACTGTAAGTTGGTCTCTAAAGTTATCTATTTATAATCTAAGGGTTGAATAGAATACAGTGTAAAAATCATAAATCTATAGCACAGAACTTACAGACTCCAAATACACAACATAAGTGTATACAGCACACTCTCTGGTGAAAGGCTCACCTATAACTTGGACTTTACCTAACAAACCAAACAATAAAATCTAATTCATATGAATCTGAAATTTAAAAAAATAAAATAAATACATACTATGTATTGCTTTATAAAATTCCTTATTTCTTCTATGACCTAAAAAGTATTTATCTCTGAACTTGTGTCTATATACCTTTGGTATTTGATATTTAACTTTCTAATTATGTGTGGATGCAGTTCAGAATTTCTGCTGTCCCCAATTTAACCAAACCAAAATTTTCCATTAAATTATTGAAACCAATTGACATTTATATTTTCTTTGCATTGTGGGAAGAATAAGTCTTTGTTCTGATTTCTAGGAGGCTCAGAACAAAAGTGATGTTTGATTTTAACAACTACACCAAAATTCCTAGTTAACATATTTTCTCCTTCTCCCTTTCCATACCCTGGTTTCTGAATTTTTAAAGTACATTTCATTAACATATTTGCATATGTGGTATTTGATGTAAGTTACTAAAAAGTCATCCTGTGTATTTGTGTGTATGTCTGTATATGTAGACAGTCTTTTTATTTCCACTGTAAATTTATCTAGCATTTGGGATGATAAATTACTATGACTGCTTTCATAGCTATGTAATTCATTATAACATTTTCTCAACGACCCACTTTTTCTTAATTTTCTAAAGGTGTCAGATTCAATCATAAACATATTTCTTTCTTAAAAGTGAGACAATTATGAAATTGTGTTTTATTACATCACGCAGCAACTGTTCAGTAAGTAAATCATATTTTTGAGTGTTTTACCTTAAATGAATTAAAATAATGTATATAAATAATGATAATCTTGACATGTCTATGAAAGAAAAATGTTTTTTTCATAGTAGACAGTCTCTGAAGTGATATAGTTGCTCCATTGTTAGTCAATAGATATCCCCCAATGTTTTGCTTTGAATAGGCATATTTTTGTTTTTTGGGGTTTTTTTAGCAAAGAAAATTTTTATTTATGAACAAGGAGAAAGCTTAGAGTACTTCCAAAGAGAGTGGAGATGGGTCCCTCATATGAATGAGAAGAGGTGAGAGAGAGGAACACAAGGGCAGTGAAATATCATCTTCCTCTCAGTTTGAAATTGGTTGTAACTCCATCATTGGCCTCTCTGTACCTCCAGGCATTATTGCCTGTTTCTATTGGTCTTTGATTATTGTCCTTTCCTGGGTCATCAGTTTCCTATGTTACCTCATAGTAGGCTATAAAAGTAAATGCTCTCTTCAGCATGGCAATCTTAAACACTTGTGCACATAGAGAATTTTTCAGTGGATTCTGGGAAATTTATGGAGGAGTTTCAGTATTTCACTAACATTTTTTGCATGATGTGGAAGGAACTAATGATTTTACTGTCCTATTGTTGTAGTGAGAATGAAAAATGGCATAGCAGCTGTATGGCACAGGGCAGATAGACAACACATTACTAATCAGAACTTGGCTGATGGGGCAAATGCAGTTCTATACAGACTCTAGGTGGAACAGGAGGAAGCAGCAGAGCCTGGCAGAGCATCCAAACCTGCCTTATTGATGGCATGAGAGAAATACAAATAAAGCCAATAAACTTTTTCAAGTTAGCTGAGCTGACCCTGTGTAAGGATGAAACCCCAGCCTCCTTTACAGGAAGACTAGCAGAAGCAGTCCAAAGTACACCAACTTGGACCCTGAATCAGCAGAAGGGAGAATTGTACCTAATATTCATTTTATTAATCAACTGGCTTCTGATACCTGTAGGCAACTACAACATAAGGCACTGGGACCCCAAAATAACTTAAACCAGCTACTGAACTTGGCCACCTCAGCGTTTAACAACCACAACCTGGACCAGACAAGTAAGGAATGCCAAAATGCTAATAGCTAGGAGCTATTATTACAGCCAATCCCTGTGGCCCAGTACAAGAGAAGCAAATGAGATGACTGTCCTCTGGTGGTAGTGTGACGTCTGGCCAGACATGTGTAAACTGTGCCAAATCAGGCCATCAGAGGAAAGAATGTCTCCAGAAGGGGCCTACCATGGATGGCAGAGAAGGTAGGGCATTATTACCCCATCCTACCTGCTTCCATTGTGGTGCCCTAGGACACCAGATCAGTGACTATCCCAAGAAAGTGGCCAAGGACATGATGATGAACAAATACCCATCTTCAGATTGATGGGGCCCAGGACCTTCTACTGCTCCCACTATCAAAGTAAAACAAAAGGAGCCGTCTGTCATAGTGGACGTCATGGTAAGTTTTTCATGTTCTTCTTGGACACAGGAGCAGCTTTTTTTGGTTTTCAATAAATGTTTTTTAGTGCTCTGTCCCCATCATAGCATTTAGTGCATTATACCAGCATGTACTGTCTACTTTCCTGCATTTCCAACACTGCCCCAACTTTACTTAGACTATGGTTTTTGAAAGTAGAGATCATACCTTGTTCACTAATTAACCTGTAGAGCTTCACATATAACAGCTATTCAGACATATGAAAAAATGCTCATCATCCTTAATCATCAGAGAACTGCAAAATCAAAACACTTTGAGATATCATCTAACTCCAGTAAGATTAGCCCATATCACAAAATCCCAAGACCAGAGATGCTGGCGTGGATGTGGAGAAAAGGGAACACTTCTACACTGCTGGTGGGAATGCAAATTAATACATTCCTTTTGGAAAGATGTTTGGAGAACACTTAGAGATCTAAAAATAGATCTGCCATTCAATCATATAATTCCTCTACTAGGTATATACCCAGAAGACCAAAAATCACATTATAACAAAGATTATTTGTACCAGAATGTTTATTGCAGCCCAATTCATAATTGCTAAGTCATGGAAAAAGCCTAAGTGCCCATCTATCCACAAATGGACTAATAAATTGTGGTATATGTACACCATGGAATATTATGCAGCCTTATAGAAAGATGGAGACTTTACCTCGTTCATGTTTACATGGATGGAGCTGGAACATATTCTTCTTAGTAAGGTATTTCAAGAATGGAAGAAAAGGTATCCAATGTATTCAGCCCTACTATGAAACTAATTTATGGCTTTCATATGAAAGCTATAACCCTGTTATAACCTAAGAATATGGGGAAGGGGATGAGGGAGTGGAGGGAGGGGGGAGGATGGGCGGAGAGAGGGTGATTGGTGAGATTTCACCTACAGTGCATCTTACATGTGAAACTTAGTACACATGTGAAACTTAGTAAATGTAGAATATAAATGTCTTAACACAATAACTAAGAAAATGCCAGGAAAGCTATGTTAACCAGTGTGATGAAAATATGTCAAACGGTCTATAAAACCAGTATATGGTGCCCCATGATTGCATTAATGTACACAGCTATGATTTAATTAAAAAAATGACTCTCATTGAGGTTTCCCATAAAGAACTCTTTTTCTGGTGCCTTCCTGAGCTTTTTACTGTGTAGAAAATTAGTGTAATTTAATAAGTTGCTGATTCAGTATTCTCTGAAAATAACTTCCTAATGTGCATTTTATGAAATAAAAACTTAAGCACAAAAAAAAAATATTGTTGAATGAATGAAGAAATAAACATTGCTGAAAGAATTCTCTCTCTTGTAAGTAAGAGTTTATCCTTTGGTTTTTCCTGTAACATTTATCACATTAATTTTTTACTGTGGTTACTGCTATATATGGCTTATATCTCCCTTTAGATGTGATGGCAGGCATCAAATTCTGGGTCTTCATATAATCCTCTATACTGTGTTCAGTATAGAATGGGTATTCAATAAGTTCATTTTAAACAACAAAAAAAGATACTTTAAGTGACGAAGGTGATTTAACTGTACCTTATCTCTAAAGTTACTTGCATTCCCATGTTCACTGCAGCATTATTCACAATAGCCAAGACACAGAAACAACACAAGTGGCACTGATGGATGAATGGATAAATAAAATGGAAGTGTGTGTATGTCTGCACACACACACACACTTTGGAATATTATTCAGTCTTAAAGACTTCATAATGTTAAAGCACACTTGCACACACAGTAGAGTGGAAACCTGGTTATTTTATTCTGGACCAGACACAGCTTTCTCAAGCATTTTCTTTGCCAGGACTGGCTGCCAATTCAACTCCCTCCCTAGTCTGAAAATTTGCAAATCTGATGGATCCAAATCTAGGACATTTATAGGACTATATTTTCTTAGAGATTGCCGGTCACTGTGTCTTTAAGCCTGGAGTCCTACCTGCTTTTAATCACCTACGTGGCCAATATTTCTGAACATACTGTATAGTATAGTAATAGTTGGAGATTGCCCAACTTCCTAACTAGGTGATTTTTTTTTTTAACATGGTTACCATTCTTTCCACATACAGCTCCCTTATTCCAGAAAATTCTAGGGGTCAGGAACAAATGGCAGGATACTGGAACCAGAACACTACCTGAAACCCATAAAAAGTGCAAAAAAATACATTAGAAGATAAAGTTGTGGCATCTACATTTACCTGCCTTGCTATTATATGACTATTTGAATTATCATATAATACTTTGTTAATATCTATTAACATTGTGGAAAACATGCAGCAGATTTTGTTATTTTTAAGAACATACAGTAGTTAAAAATACTATATTTATGATTTTATGCATATTTTGAATCCAGTTTTTATTATATAAAAGTACCCACAGATCATATTTGGATTTCACTAGTTATAAAAATGTTAATTTAGAAAAATCTACCACATAGAGACTTTGTCACAATTCATTAAAAGCTGATGTCACATTCCCCTGACATTTATATCTTTCTTTGGTACACTAATAATATTTTCAAGACACAGGAATATTTTCTTTATGATTATCTTAGAGAATTATAGAATTTTTATGTATTATCATCAGATATCATAAATGCAGTGCTAATTTCCAATGTTTTCCTTGATATAATAGAGGAAGTAGCTTCAGCAGTGAGACAGGTCAGAATTTAAATCCAAGTTGTCGATTATTGAATGAGAAATCTTAGAACTTTTCTGTGAACCTCACTTTCCTCATCTATAAAATGGTGGTAACCACCATCCTAGAATATGCCTATAAAATTGTATATATATAAAAAGGCAATCATGCAAAAGGCTTTCAATGTTCATGCCCCCTGTATCAGACACTGTGAGACAGGGTGACAGGAAACACCAGATTTTACATTTTCCAGGATATAATTTTTAGACAATGGACAGTCCATATTTTCTAAGTATATATGATCTAAGAACTCATGTACTTGCATAGTAAAGCATATTACATTAATAAAATCATTAATTCTTCCACACTCTCGAGGGTTATAGAGAAATACAAAGAAATTAGTGTTTTCTTAACCTGTGAAATAGTTAAAATGATTGTCAGTCCAGAATATCTAAGTCATTGCACTAGTTGCAAACCCATTGCAAGGGTTGATAATTTATGTTCTTCTCTAATAAGTATTGTTCCTGCAGGAAGGACTTATTTAAAACCAAAAGTGCAGTAAAGTAAAATGAGCCACTGATGGTCAATTGTTTTCTGGACAAATTGTCTCAATGTCCCATTAAGATTGTTCCTATGAAGCAAGTGGAAAAAAAGATATCCCCAAGACTGAAAACGACCGAAAACAACCAAAAACGATGAAAGAAGCTAATCACGAGCCAAACCACCAAGTACTCAAAAAATTAAGCTGCCAGCACTTGGACTGAGGTATGAAGAGCTAGTCTTATCAAGCTAAAAAAAAAAAAAAAAAAAAAAAGCAGTTTTCTACTGTGATATAGTTATAACTCAGAAAATAAATCTTAAGATTTAAGAACATTTAAGAACATTATTCTATGGACTAAATTATTCACTAAGATACAAGCAAATGTATTGACCCCAGACATGAACATGCCAAATAGCTTTCACTGATAAATAGCATCCTTTCTCGTGGAAAATT
The DNA here is from genome assembly GCF_027406575.1 of Nycticebus coucang. Lineage (NCBI taxonomy): Eukaryota > Metazoa > Chordata > Mammalia > Primates > Lorisidae > Nycticebus > Nycticebus coucang. The sequence continues at coordinate 68,132,414 of NC_069781.1, read as the reverse complement.
GATGTCTTCCTAGAACCAGAATGAACCACTGTCCATCCACAGAGCTCACTCCTCTTTGCCATATAAGAATCCAGATGCTGTTGCCTTTGTTTTATAGAGCTTGTATAGAAACCAACAGGATGCATACATGCCCGGTGAGGTATTATATAGAACTATTGTAGTATTTATGTTAGGAAAGTGATCATTGAATTGTCAACTGAAATGTGACAGGATCTTTCTATGCAACTTCCAAAATAATGGGCAGATTTTGATGTGTAAGTTTATATAAGGCCTCCAATACAAAATGCCTCTAAAACTTTCCTCAACAAAAACAGAAGAACAAAATTCCAGATCTTGAAATTGGAAACGCAGTAGACCAACCATAGTTGACCACTTCACTACATTGACCACCTCCTTATATCACAGACTGGACATACACACATGTACATATCAGTATAGTAAGCCTAGTTCCCTATGTTGACTACCTCTGTATGTTAACCAGTTTGTTACAGTCTTTCGGGTGGTCAACCTACAGAGGTTTTACTGTATATATTAATTTTATCAGAAAGAAGGATTTTTTTTAAAAAAATTATCTCTGTACATGTACAGGGAGAAAGGTCTCCAGCCACCTCTGGCTAGGGGGCCTGGTCCAGACACATTGCTTTGGGACCACAGGGTAGCATACAGACTCCAGAAGCTAATGAAGAAGTCAGGAGCAGTGAAGAACCAGCACAGAAAGCAAATACTTCTGTGGTAACAGAGGCCAGCCAGTTCAGCAGTGGTTTTCAAATAGAGAAGACTTGCCCTGCAGGCTTTTTTTTTTTTTTTTTTTTTTCTTAAGACCTAGGCAAACTAGCTAGCATTTCCTTGTGAGAACTTGGGCAAAAAATGTGATCTTGAACAGTGCCCAGGGACTGGGATTGAGCCACCAGGTGGAGCAGAGCTCTCATTGTTTGGCTGATGGCCTAGCGCAGCCATTGTGGAAGAGCTCCCTGGGAGGAACAGCCCTCAGGGTTCTAGAGCAAGGCTGTTCTGGCATGGCTGCTGAACTGGGCAGCCAGTTGTGGGGAGACTAGGGTGAAACATGCTTTCCTGAGAAAGCCATTGTGTGGCCAAGGGACACTGAACAGATTGAGGTGAGAGCTTCAGGCTCCCAATGCTACAGGGATTGAGGGCAAAGAAATCAAAACGATGTGACCTTGTCCACCCAGCAAAAGAGTGGCTTCCAGCCCTCCCATCTTATACAGTTGTATCAGCATTGTGATTAGCATCTCATACCCTGCACAAACCCAGCCCCCAAGAGGCTTGTTGTCCAGGCAGTATATAGCAATATATATTTTTTCCTTTTTTTCCCATTTTATCCCCTATATTTTCCTTTTTCTCTTTTTTTAATGGATTTATAATTTTTCATTGTTTGTTTCTTCAACAGTAAGGGGTCCATTTTTGCTACACTTTTTCTGCTCCTTTTATTCTTTTTTTTCCAATTTTTTTCATTAAGTTTTTTTTTTGCTTGTTTGTTTTGCCTCCTACTGTTTTTTTTATTTTTCCATTGTTACTGTCCTCAATTATACTCTGTTTGCTATAGTTTTCTACCCCTTTTATTCTTTTTTTCTTTCCATTTCTCTATTTTCTTTTTGTAAAGATTTTTCTACTTTTATCTTTTCCAAATAAATTTCTCAAATAACAACTATGATATGCCCCCCTTTTTTACATTTTATATAATTTTATTCTCAAATGTCTTTATTCTTTACATACTTTAATTATTATTATTTCATCTTTTATTCCGATCTGTTTTATTCTTTGTCAATCTGCATTCCATTTATGGGACACAGTTTCACTTTGAGGTCTAGGCTGGGGTACCATATCATTGGCCTGGTTTAAGGAGAATTTGATCCTGTGGTCTAGGAGGTCATTCTAGCTTTGTCCTTTGGAAGAATGTTATTGGTAGGTCACTACTGTGAAACACTTCTGTGTTTTATTTTGTTTTGTTTCTTTTCTTTTTGGTGGAGGTGGTGTCTTGTTTTTGCTCAGGCTGGTAAGGAGCTCTTAACCTCAAGAGACCCACACATCCCAGCCTCCAAGAGGCCAGGAATTGCAGGTGTGGGTTAAAACACCCTGCTGAATAACACTATTACTACTACCTCTCTCTGTTCTTCTGTTCTTTTTGTCAAACTTTACATCTACCACCACCACCCCCCTTATCTTTTCCTTTACTCTTTCTCTGTCATTTCTCCCTTCTTGCTCTTTACTCCTCTCTTCCTTTTGGTCATATACCAAAAAGACACTTCAGCACCTAAGCACAAGAAGACAATATAATTTAAAGAAAAGGAGGAAATAAAAGGAAAAATTAGGGGAAGAAAGCAGACAAGTAGAAAACACCCATGAGGATCAACCAACAGAAAAATCCTAACAATGAAAACCCAGACCAACCTGCCCCAAGGGATCACGAAGTAGCTACTGCAGAGCATTCCACCTATAAAGAAATGATGGAAATGGCAGAAAGGGAATTTTAAATATGGATGATAAAAACAATGAAGGAAATTGCTGAGAAAGTGGAAAATAATCATTAGGAAATCTAAAAATGAACTAAATAAGGGATGAAAGATATAAAGACTAAAGAAAGGATATGGTGGAGCTTAAGGACTTGAAGCAGTCAATCATGGAACCTAAAGATGCGGAAGGTATCAATAATAGATTAGACCATGTAGAAGAAAGTATCTCAGATCTAGAGGATAAAGTCTTGAGTTAACACAGGCAGTTAAAGAGGCAGAAAAGAAAATAAAGAAAGCAGAATACTCAACAGAGAATTATGGAACTCCACAAAGCATTCAAACATACAAATTATAGGTATCCCAGAAGGGGAAGAAGAATATCCCAGAGGAATGGAAGCCCTACTGGATTGTATCATAAACAAAAATTCCAAGTATCACCAAAGATTCTGAGACACTCCATTGAGAGGGATATTGAACCACAGGGTGTCTCAACTCAAACATAACATTTCCAAGACACATTATCATGAACTTATCCAAAGTCAAGACAAAAGAGAAAGTTCTCCAAGCTGCCAGTAGTAAGTGCCAATTGATCTACATGGGCAGATCCATCAGTGTGATGGTAGACTTCTCAACTGAAACAGTTCAAGCTAGAAGAAAATGGTTGTCTATCTTTAACCTTCTTAAACAAAACAATTTTAAGCCCAGAGTTCTATATCCTGCCAAGATAATCTTCAAAATTGACAGAGAAATCAAATATTTTGGGCGGCGCCTGTGGCTCAGAGTGTAGGGCGCCGGCCCCACATGCCGAGGGTGGTGGGTTCAAACCCAGCCCCGGTCAAACTGCAACAACAAAAAAAAATAGCCGGGCGTTGTGGCGGGCGCCTGTAGTCCCAGCTACTAGGGAGGCTGAGGCAAGAGAATCGTGGAAGCCCAGGAGTTAGAGGTTGCTGTGAGCCGTGTGATGCCACGGCACTCTACCCGAGGGCGGTACAGTGAGACTCTGTCTCTACAAAAAAAAAACAAATATTTTACTGATATGCAAACACTGAGGAAATTTACCAAAACAAGACCAGCTCTATAGGAAATACTTAGACTTATTCTCCACACTGATCATCACAATGGACTACCAGCAAAGTAAATGCCAAAAAACTAAAGGAAAAAAATCTAGCTTACACAATGACATAAAGGATAAAACTAAGCAATGGACTTTCAAAAAATTATATAAATAGTACTCCACCATACTTATCAGTTCTCTCAATAAATGTTAATGGCTTGAATTCTCCACTGAAGAGCTACAAGATAGCTGATTGGATAAAAAAGCACAAGCCACCCAAATGAAGTCTCCAGGAACCATACCTATCCTCAAAGGACAAATCAAGACTCAGGGTGAAGAAATTGAAAACAATATTTCAGGCAAATGGAAATCAGAAGAATGGAGGGGTTGCAATCTCATTTCCATATACAAGTGGATTTAATTCCATTAAAATCCAAAAAAGACAAAGAAAGACACTTCATACTCACCAAGGGAACAATATAACAAGAAGACATTTCAATTCTAAATATTTATCTATCCAACTTAAATGCTCCCAGATTTATGAAACAGACCTTAATTGGTCTGAACAATATGATATCTTTTAACACCTAAATAGCAGGAGACTTTAACACCCCTCTTACATGCTGGACAGATCCTCTAAAAGAAACTAAACACACATAAAAGGGACTTAAATATGATATTAGAACAAATGTGCTTAATAGACATATACAGGACACACCATCCCAAAGCTAAGGAATATACATTCTTCTCACCAGCCCATGGAACATACTCCAAAATAGATCATATCCTTAACAAAATCAAACCTCGACAAAATTAAAAGAATTGAAATTATACCTTATATCTTAGCAGATCACACTAGATGCCTACATCTAAAAATAGAAAGAGAGCACATCAACAATTTAATGAATCATCTTAAAGAAATGGAAAAGGAACAGCATTTTAATCCTAAACCTAGCAGAAGAAAAGAAAAAAAAAATTAAATCAGAAATAAAGGAGACTGAAAACACAAGAATTATTCAGAAAATTAATGAAACAAAAAGTTGGCTCTTCAAAAGATAAATAAATTTGATAAACCAATAAACCACTGGCCAGATTAAGTAGAAACAGAAAAGTTAAATTTTAGTAACCTCAATCTGAAAAGAAATGGGGGAAGTAACAACTGATACCATAGCGATACAAGAGATTATTTCTGATCACTACAAAAAAATTTATGTCCAGAAATTTGACAAGGTGGAGGAAATGGACCTATGCCTGGAACCACACCACCTCCCTAGACTTAACCAGGAAGAAATAGATCTCTTCAACAGACCACTATCAAACTCTGAGATTATAGCAACAATAAAAAAGCTTCCAGCAATAACAAAAACCCTGGACCAGATGGCTTCACATCAGAATTCTATCAAATCTTTAAAGATGAGCTTGTACCTATACTGCAGAATCTATTCCAAAACATTGAGAAGGAAGGAACCTCCCCTAACACATTCTATGAAGCACCCTAATACCAAAACCAAGAAAGGACCTTGGTTTTGGTATCAGGAGAACTACATACCAACTTTACTAATGAATAATAATGCAAATATACTCAACAAAATCTTAGCTAACAGATTGCAATTACATATTTAAAAAATTATACAACAAGATCAAGTAGGCTTCATCCAGGAATGAAAGTCTGATTTTACATATGCAAATCCATAAATGTAATTCACCATATCAATAGAAGTAAAAAAAAAAAAAAGACCATATGACCCTCTCAATAGATGCAGAAAAAAAAAATTGAAAAAATTCAGCACCCTTTTCTAACAAAGAACACTTAATAATATACACACAGATGGCACATTTCTTACACTAATTGAAGCCATATATGACAAATCCACAGCTAATATAATATTGAATGTAATTAAACTGAAATCTTTCCCTCTTAGAACTGGAAACAGACAAGCATTTACACTATCGCCACTACTATTCAACATAGTTCTGGAAGTTCTAGCCAATGCAATCTGGCAAGCAAAGGACATAAAGGGCACCCAAATGGGTCAGGTTAAACTCTCACACTTTGCCAATGACATGATCTTATACTTAGAAAACCCCAGGGACTCAACCACTAGACTCCTGGAAGTGATCAAGAAATACATTAACATCTCAGGGTATATAATCAATATTCATGATTCAGTAGTCTTTGTATATGCCAATAATACTTGAGAAGCAAATCAAGGACATGATTCCTTTCAAGTCATTTCAAAGAAAATAAAATATCTGGGAATACGCCTAATGAAAGAGGTGAAGGATCTTTACAAAGAGAATTATTAAACCCTAAGAAAAGAAATAGCAGAAGACATTAACGAATAGAAGAACATACCATGCTCTCAGCTGGAAAAACATCAAAATTATGGAAATGTCTATTCTACCCAAAGCAATGCAATACTCATTAAAATACCAACATCATACTATGAATAACTGGAAAAACAGTTTTGTATAGAACCAGTAAAAAACCCATATAGCTAAGCCTATTCTTAGTAATTAAAAAAAGGCAAAGGCATCACCTTACCAGAATTCACAACATATTACAAGTTCATGGTGACAGAAACAGCATGGTATTGGCTCAGAAATAGAGACATAGACATAAAGAACAGAGCAGAAAACCAAGAGATAAAAAGTGTTTTTAGTCGACATCTGATCTTTGATAAACCAAACAAAAACATACAGTGGAGAAAGAATCCCTGTTTAATTAATGGTGTTGGGAGAACAGAATAACCACATGTAAAACACTGAAACTGGACCCACGCCTTTTACCACTTACAAAAATTGACTCAAGATGGATAAAAGATTTAAATCTAAGGCATGAAATGATAAAAGTCTCAGAAGGAAGTATGGGAAAATCTTTTGATGATGTTGGACTGGGGAAGATTTTATGACAAAGACTTCAGTGATAATCACAATAACAAAAATAAATAAATGGAACTTAATTAAGCTAAAAAACTTCTGCACAACTAAGGACAACAAGTAAAGCAAAAGGAAAACATTCAGAATGGAAAAGATATTTGCAGTGTATTAATCTGACCAAGTGTTGATAAGTAGAATGAACAGAGAGTTGAAATTAATCAACAAAAAAAGAACAGACAATCCCATCTACCACTGGGCAAAGGTTCTGAACACAATCTTATCTAAGGAAGATAGATGATGGCTAACAAACATGAGAAAATGTTCATTGTCCCTAATCATTAAGGAAATGCAAACCAAAACCACCCTGAGATACCACGGAACCCTAGTAAGAACAGCCCATATCACGAAGTCTCAGAGCTGTAGATGCTGGCATGGATGTAGAGATAAGGGAACACCTTTCCACTTTGGTGGGACTGCAAACTAATATAATCTCTTTGGAAGGAAGTAGGGAGAATCCTCAAGGAACTCAAATTAGATCTCCTGTTTGATCCCACCATCCCACTACTAGGCAAATATGTAGAAGAAAAAGATTTGCTTTATCATAAGGACATTTGTACTAAACTGTTTATCACAGCTCAATTTACAATCGCCAAAATGTGGAAACAATCTAAATGCCCACCAACCCAAGAATAGATTAACAAACTGTGGTATGTGTAAACCATGGAATACTATCCAGCCATCAAAAATGGAGACTTTACATCTTTTTTATTAACCTGGAAGGAGCTGAAATACATTCTTCTTAATAATGCATAACTAGAGTGGAGAAGCAAGAATCCAGTGTACTTAATAATACTATGAAGCCAATAAATCAGTGGTTCTTAACCTTCCTAATGCCGCAATCCTTTAACACAGTTCCTGTGGGTCACGACACACAGGCTGAGAATTGCTGCAATCTAATTAGACAATCTAATACATACCCCCAAAAGAGAAAAACTCAAATCAATTCAAGATGGAGGGTAGGGGAATGAGGCCGTGGAGAGAGGGGAGGAGATAAGGGATGGGTGTGCTCCCAATTCATGGGCACAATGTTAGGGTGTATGGCATACCTTTTAGGAGTGGGACACAGTTATAAGAGGGATTCTACCTAACAAATGCAAACATGGTATCCTAATTCTTTGTACCTTCAAATTACCCTGAAACAGTAAAAAAGAAAATAATAAAATAAAACAACAAAAGCTTATGATTCAAATAAATTTGTGAGTTAATGTTCAAGTTCCTTTAATAGCAAAAGCTATGTAATACAGGAAGTTTTCATAGCAAATTTGAGAAAAGGAATCATTATATGATCTGTTTAAGAATGTATGCTTTCTGTACTAATGCATATGAAATGTAAATTGCAGTAGATAAATTATGCATGTTGTAGATATATGTGTCTGTTATATATGGCTCAAAGTATACATGCAGTATATTTAGGCAATGAATTATTTTAAAATTAGAAGATATATATGCACACACATATACATACGTATACACACACACACGTATATGTGCAAACATAGATGTGCCTTAGATTCTCTTTCTTTTCCCAATTTTAAAGTAATTCATTTCTTAAATAAATTGCCTTTTCCTACTTGATTTTCTATAAAAAGGGTTTAACATGACTTTCTAGATGTTGTTTAAAATAAATCTCACAGAAAGCAACTTTATAAAAGCAACTGAGGAAAGAACAATTGTAGACCAGAAAAATCAACAAAGCAAAAATTCATAAAGAAACATACAAAAACTATTTTTATTATATGGGAACCATTTTTTTTTATTTTGTGATGAGATTATGCAATATGATCAACATTCTTTAGATTACTAAAAGCACTAGCTATCTTCACTTGAAAAAAATAATTATCTTCCCTATTATTTGACATTGTGGACATCAATGAAACAGCTATGTCTTTTCATATAATAATAATTATAATTATTGAGAATTTAAAACTGATCAAGAGTAATTTCCCAATACTAACTGTAATTAAAAATATTGCTTGGAAAACTGTGTAAGGTAGGGAAAGTTTTAATATTTACCATTCAGTAAACAACATGCAAAATTCAAAAGAAATACCAAAAAGTTCTTTGTTGAAATAAAATGGGGAAAATTAATATACTTTATATAGTCACTGTATTTTATGAGGGCAGCCAATGAATTTTTAGCGATGGTCTAACGTATAAAAGCAGCTGTAAAATACTAGTGTCTTTGTTTATGATCTAAAAATTAACTGTGCACATTCCTCTTGGTAATTAAGCAAAGAATTTTGTCTTTTAAATCACTTTTATAAAGCATAACTTTATTGTAGACACAGGATGAGTAAAATGCGTGAGTGTCAATCAAGGTCTGCTACATCTGCCTGCCAACAAAAGAAAGTGTCCACTTATGGTGATTACAGACCACATCAAGTACAGTCTGTATGTCACAGGTCCCCCAAAGACAGGTGGCAGCTTAATGAATTTTCCTTTTTAGCTCAAGTTTTCTCTTTGTATCTCTGTCTCCCCACATCCTTTTTCTGTTCCTCTCCTCCACCTTTTCTGTCTCTAGGGGTTCAGATGTCATTGCTACTTTGCTCAGGAGAAGAATCCATTTTCTTTCTGCTAACTTCCTGGGAAAATGGAAAAACTCCTCATTGATTTTTGACTTGGGAATTATTTATTTTTTTTAATTAGGACAGACGTATGACCTTTCAAATAATCCAATTGGGATGGTTTTTTCACATTAATAAGCAATCAAAAAACAAATGCATTAGGAATGGGTTTGGTTCACAGGCAGGCCTGCTGGCTTCTAAAAAAATAACTTGCGCTGACAGCTAACCCCTATTCCATTTCTTCCCTTGCCACATGGGAAGCTAAAATGCTTTTTAACATTGCATTTTGCCTAAAGGCTATCAGTAAAATTTAATTTTCTTACTGCATTGATTTTTCCATTATAAGTTGTAACAGTCTAATGATATAAGAATTTTTAGTATTGAAGAAAAGGATGTGAGTGATTTGCCAATGATAACTATTTACAATGAATTGTATATTTTGAGAAAAATTTTCTATATCTCCTTTTGATGGACAATTGTTTAAAATATACTACATATCATACCCTGAGTGCTTAACTAATACTTTTAATTCATTTATTGTGAAGTTTAAAGTATAACCCCATCTATAAAAATAGAATCCAAATACCTGAAATTAAAACATGTTGTTTAGACAGGAAACTTAGTATCTAAATATGGGGCTGTTATTTTTAAAAATTAAAGCGCTCCTCTTAAATAAGATGAGTGGAAGACATTAGAGCATGAGGTATTAACCCTAAGCCTGATTACATTTAGCAAAAGTTGACATCTTGCCATGAGTACTTCAAACACATCAAATTGTCATTTTATTTGTTTAATTTCAGGTTTGGAGAAAGCACGCATCAAAGACAGAACATAGCCCATTTCCCTATAAAAACAAAAACTGGTTCTTCTTTTCCTTCTAAATGGTTCTCTCATCACTGAAGCTTCAGCAAAACTTAAAATAACCATGTTGAGAAAACATATAAAAAAATAGAACCGGTGTCACAGTAAAATCAACAGAGGATTCAAGATGCCATATGTTCAATAGCTCCAAGGGAATATTTTAATTATTATTTCACTTTGTCATAAACACTACAGGTGGTTATAAATATAAAATAAAGACTTGTAACAAAAAATTAACCAAGTTAAATATATCATTGTTAACAAGGGTAGATGTCACCAAATGGAAATTGTCTTAATTGCTAGCATTCACCCTTATCTTTAAAAAGTCCTGGTGGCCATGTCTCTGGTACTTATTTTCATGCAATTTTATTTCCACTTTTTTTTTTTTTTTAACATTTAAAGGGTTTGAAATAGAAATAGAGAACATCTGTTTCAAAGAAATAAATTGTTCTTTAAAATGTCATCAAAATAATTTAGAAAGCCAATCCTTTTCCTATTTTTAAAACTCTAGATTTTAATTTTTAAATCTCTATGCACAGTGGGGTAACTTGTATGGGGAAAATGTTAATTGTGTCTCTTCCTTTTTAAATAAAAAATCCGTTTCTGAGTAAGTTAACTGATACCCCCATATTCAATGACTATACCAAATGTTTAATGCATCTTATAAACTGTCCCCTGTGTTTAGTCAATGGAACCACACAAAATTATGATTAGCAACTAATTGTGACCCTTTCACTACTGTCTGTCATCATTGCCACAACACTGATCATCCATAATAACTGGTGAACAAAATTACAAATTGAAAGCAAACTTTTGAGCCTTTGATTTTAATGACTAGCTCTGGCTTTTAAAATCTCTTTCTGCTTCTGACTGGATTGGAGCCTGTGCTACATCTGTCACTCTGTCCGCCCCTGGAGCCTCTAGAACAGCGGTTCTCAACCTGTGGGTCGCAACCCACAGGGACTGTATTAAAGGTTCATGGCATTAGGAAGGTTGAGAACCACTGCTCTAGAAGGAAAAAAGGCCTGCCAGTACCTTGATATCCAGCTAGGGAGCATCGGTTTAGACTTATGACCTCCAAATAAATAAAATAATGATTTAGTTAGTTTATGACAGTGTTAACAATTTGTTACAGCAGCAATAGGAAACTAATACAATGGTCAAATATAATTTACCAGACTAACTGATTAATCTATAAATTAGAAGTGAACACAGAACTTAAGATATTTCATTGATTAAAATAAGAAAACTTAAACACATAAGATACCTATGTCACCTGTCAAACGATCTATGAACCAAGTGTATGGTGCCCCATGATCATATTAATGTACACAGCTATGATTTAATAAAAAAGATAAAAAATAAAAAACAAAAACAAAAAAAAAAATCCAATCTATTTTGCACTACAGTTCTAATTCACATTTAGAGGCTAGGACCAGGAATGAGTTAAACTAAATGTTACACTTCAGGTTCTTAGTATTTCAATAAGCATTTCCTGAACAACTCCTGAAGCTTCTAATCTTTTTTTTTTTTTTTTAAGATAATTATATGGGGTGGCGCCTATGGCTTAGTGAGTAGGGCGCTGGCCCCATATACTGAGGGTAGCGGGTTCAAACCCGGCCTCCATCAAACTGCAACCAAAAAAAAGCCGGGCATTGTGGCGAGTGCCTGTAGTCCCAGCTGCTCAGGAGGCTCAGACAAGACAATCGTGTAAGCCCAAAAGCTAGAGTTGCTGTGAGCCGTGTGACATCATGGCACTTTACTGAGGGCCGTAAAGTGAAACTCTGTCTCTACAAAAAAAAAAAAAAAAAAGATAATTATATGACCAGATGTTATATAACCAGATGACTATAATTTGGGTTTAGACAGATACCATAATACATGTAAGTTTATCCCCCACAAGCTGGCAGTGGTCCCCTGTGCTCCCACCTTTGAAAATTCCATTCTATGTGTCTTGTCTCTTTGTCTCTTGCTGTTTCTAACTTTATATATCTTCAGTTGATCACCGCCAGCTCCATAGCTCTGAAAAGACCCTGCCCCTGGAGTAGGACCCTGGCACATATACAGAAACAGTGCAAACATATCCTTTAAAACATATATGCAGTTTGTGAATAGTTATAGTTTTAAATGCTGTTATTTTCAAGGTTCTTTCAAATTTTTCATTTGTGTCATACAAAAATGTAGAATTCCAGAAATAGAAATTATACCCATGAATATACTGACTGAAAAACAGAACAGCCCAACAGGAGTCACTTATTACCTAATCTCCATTCTGTTGTTACATAAGTTGTTTGTATTTTTACAAAGACATTAGATTGATCAATAACCAGGAATTCAGAACCTCATTTGTAGAAGCAAATAATTGAGACTACTACAAATATATGGTGTGAATCAGTTGTCACTTTCATTCATATTAGTTTTTAATCAAATTTGAAATAAATAGAAATCTAGAATTAGAGGTTTAACTCTTTTTGTTCTGACTTAATTAAGTATAAATTATAGCAATGAAAGACTTTATTTATGTCTTCTATTATGAGAACCCATTCTGTCTTGTTTCTACAACAGTACCAATGACACTTTCAGGTAAAATTTTTAATCCATCTGCAGTTAAACCTTTCAAAAAGATCACACTGGCAATACTATACACTTTTCAGCACATCTTATTTAGAATGTGGAAATTATTTTGATATGACTATGCCATTTTCGAATAAAACATTACATTTCATATCTTAGTAATGTGTTTTCATTTCAATCAACAGTATATATAATTCACAAAATCTTCATCCTTTAAAACAAAATACAAATTATGTGTCTATATGCATATGCGAATTCAATGTTAGCACAAAACATTTTCTAATTGACTTAAATTTTCATGCTTTCTTTGCCTTATTCTTTTTACATTTTGTATTTATTTATTTTTCGAACAGAATCTCACTTTGTCACCCTTGGTAGAGTGTAATGGCATCACAGCCAACAGCAACCTCAAACTCTTGGGCTTAAGCGATTCTCTTGCTCAGACTCCTGAGTAGCTGGGACTACAGGCACTCACCACAATCCCCAGCTATTTTTAGAGAAGGGGCCTTGCTCTGGCTCAGGCTGGAGTCAAACTCCTGAACTCAGGCAATCCACCCACTTTGGCCTCCCAGAGTGCTAGGATTAAAGGTATGGAGCTACTATACACAGCTTTTTATATTTTTTATAATACAAAATTTTGCTAGTACAAATCACTTCAATCATTTTATTACATGATATGAAACTGAATAGAAATGATGTTAGAAATTTAGCAATCTAGGTAAAAAGAGTAGTGCTGCTAATAATAGTAAGCGTAAGAGTAACCTTGGTTTAATTACAGTGTTATTTAAATTATGAATTATAATAACAAAAAGTTATGAATTATAATACTCATCTCAGAGAGGAAGAACCTAGGTCTCAAAGAGACAAAATTATTTATTCTGTATCACATGGATAAAATATCTGAACTCATACCTGAGTGTATCTGATCTTTAAATAATTGTTTCTTTCACTATTTCATCTGATACATGTAAAGTATCACTAGAAAGATATGGATCTTAATATCATATAGACTTGCATGATAATGAGAACCAATAGTTCACAAATTCCCTCAAATATAGGAAATGTTTTCAGGGAAAAATTGCTGTTTCAATAAAATGCAGCAATGCACAGGGTTCTGCAGTGCAGACTTAGAAGCCGAAGCCAGATGCCTGGGTTCCCATCTTGGTTCTCCCACTCCCCAGATGTATAATCTCACATGAGTTACATGCTGCTTGATGCTTCAATTTCCTCCTTTCTAAAATGAAGATGGACATCATCCTTACCACTGAGGGCTATTATGAGTATTAATAGTTAATATTTATAAAGTACTTAGAACACTACCTGGTGCATATTAAGTACTATGGAAATGTTTGTTCAACAAGTAAAAAACAATACATTAAATCTCACACAGAAAAATGGTGCCAATCTTAAAATGAACCAACAGCCTTTACATTTCAGTTTAATTTTAATCCAAAGACATCTATTAACAATGCATGACTAAATAGTTGTCTTAAAACCACTCTATCTCAAAAAGGAGACTGACAACTTTGTAGACTGCTGGTCAGAGCTATAACCAATTTAAACCTTCTCTTTCAACATTATGATGAATGTCAAGGTTGGGAAAGTTGAGAAACCAAACACTTGTCAAAGACTTCTTGAGGTAGTTTTCGAAAGTGAGAAAGGGATAGTATTCACGTTTCAGCTAATTTAGGGCCCTGATGCTATCCCCAATGTTAGCTACCATGAATCAAATTAATGCCAGTACACTTAGCAGGGTTTGTGTATTTTGTGTACAATTACCCACCGCATGCTGGAGTGAGACAACTTACTTGCTGTGTTAATTGGATAAATCACCGTTTTTATTTCACTATCCCTCAGTTTCATCTCAGCAGTTGAGGTCATTTCTGAGGGATATCAGGGTACTAAATAGAAGGCAGATATTTCTTTTTTTTAGCAAGTAAAAGTATTTAAATTCCCTACAAACAAAATGCTTTAAATACAGATTTGTATATTGTGAGTAGCATTTATCACAAGGTAATCACCATCAAGCCATAACACCTTTAAGAAAGGAAAGGAAAGGATAATCCTCAATCATTGTCACAAATAACACATTAAAACAAAGAACCTAGAATTTAAAATATCTGCGACTCAATGATGCTTGAAATCTGGGGATGGAAAAGTGTGTGATAATAAGGTAGCTGTGAAAAATAAAACATAGGTTTTTCTAGAGATTTAGTCAAGTACTTCTTGTCAGCCGTGTGCTTTATTCCCACCAGAAATAAACCCATGTCATTTGGGATTCAACCATACATTAGATATATCAGAGTGAGAACACAGCTCACCATGCTCCTAGACTAATGAGTGTACAGGCAAAACTGTTAGTCAACAAGAAGCAGCATGACATATCCATTTTCCATCAATAAAGATCAGTTTTTACACCTGGGCTTGAACTTTTCATGCCCCTCTACTAGTATTTTTCTCTTCTCTTTCAGCCCTATCTATCCTATTTTCATCCTTTCTTACTCCCAAGTTTAAACAAAATGTGAAATTGAAATGTTACCTTATATTTTGACTTTACGTATGTTGGACAAATGCATTAATTTTTCTTTCCTTTTCATCTAGACAAAATACAGCCTCAGTATCTGAAGAGAACCTAGAAGTTTCTTCTACCACATATCTGGTAATGTTACCCTACTGTTCCTATTCTGGATTATTTCCATTTTGAAGCATATATAATATCAATCCATTCATCTAATATGCATTTCCTCAGTGTTCCCAATGCTCCAGGTAATTGTCTAAAAAAGCAGACACAGGCCTGTGAATATGCAAAGTATATCCTAGCAGAATTAATAACACTAAAACAAAAAAGATTTAAGACAAATTCTGTAAAGAATTAATTCAAAGGTGCTATGAAAGTGATTATTAATGGAACCTAACCTAGTTTGCAGTGGCAGGGAAAGCTTACTTAATAGGAAGTAATATTTTGGCTAACAGGTGAGAGAAGAGAAGTGATATAATACAGTATTGAGAGAGGCAAAGGTAGGAAATGTTTTTGATAGAAGGAAGACATGAGTATGAGCTAATATTAGGTTAATCTATATAAGTCTAGTCCAGCAAGTACAACCTTTGGCTGAAAAAGTCTAGCAGTGGGAGGTATTAAAAAAAAAAGCGAGGCAAGTGATGGCAAGAAGGGTCTTGCCAAGAAAGTGACAAAAATAATGAGCCATGAAATCAGAGCAGTACAGAGTCAGGGAAGACTGGGAGCCTACAAAAGAACTAATAGGCTGGTGGCGCTCACAGACTTAGCAGTCATGACAGGGCAGTTAAAAAAATAAGCTCTTGTCAGGGAATGGATTGTTTGAATTAATTTTTAAAAGTGTAGCAAGATGGAGAGCAGAGGTGGTTTGGCAGATAAGGGTATAGACAAGAAAAAATCAAGGATCATGGACATATTACGTTGGATAAGCCTTCTGACTGGGTGCAGGTATTAGTCACCGTGATGAACAAGTTGAGGTGTAGAAAAAAAGAGTAAGCAATTGTGCAATCTTCAGTGCATGAGGGAAATATCCAGGAGCTCAGTGTGAACACAGTTAAACAGGAGAGGCTGAATGGCTGGATGGCAGGAGTCTCTGAGAATAAAGTTTTTATTTACATGGTTATTATTTAATAGGCTTGTATTGAGAACATAGGAAGACAAAGCTATCACTTCTTTAATTTAAAGTATGACAAATATAAGAGAAGCATCAAGTCACTCCAGAAGGCTGTCAGTAGAGTGGATTCCACCAGGGAAAGCTGGGATTCAGCAAAGACCAGGAGGTTAAGAGTTGGTTATGTAGCAGAGTTGGAGTCTGTTGTTTGTTTATCTGTTTGTTTACTATCTTAAGTAAACTTTCCACACAACGTAGTGACATTATTTCGGTAGAAGGGATGTCATAAGGAGTTGGGTCGTGTCAAGATGTACAGATAGTGGGTGACCTTCTAGAAGAGGACAAAAGCTTGAGTTTGAGATAGTATGCAATTTAGTGCATAAACCAAAGAGAAAAATATACATATTTTGTTACCCAGTCTGTCACAGGCTATGGGTCAGCTGAAATTAAAAGTTAAGAATTAAGAGAATTCACCTGCAGATCACAAGGGAGGCGGGTCCTGTGGTTGTGGTTAGGGGTCAAATTTTCTATTATATTTGCTTCATAGATATTGATAGTTATGTTCTTTGAAAGATGTGTGTGTGTGTTATTTAGAAGGACAGATGTCTAGAGCGCATTAAATAATGACACAGCACTGGACAATATCTAAAACCTTAGTGAAGATTGATTTAGATAATGTATTTCTTTAAATTGAAAACACTTGGTGGTGTAGAGTACACCAGTAACAATCCTGAGCACGTCTAACCTACAAGGACCTTCCTCTGTCAATGAACAGGGAAGGGATATAAAGAAGCTTTCTCTTAAATTTTTTTTTTTTTAATTTCAATGTATTATAGGGTACAAATATTTTTGGTTACCAGGATCACTTTTATTAAGATTGAGGAATGGTTATAAGTGTGCCTGTCACCCACGTAGTGTTCACTGTACCCATTAAGTAGGTTTTCGCTCATCCCCTTTTCCCCATGTGCCCCGCTTGATTTCTATTAAGTTTTACTTCCATCTATGCACATCTGTGCTCATCAGTTAGTGCCAATATAATAGCAAGTGCATGTGGTGTTTGTTTTTCTGTTCTTTAGATACTGCACTTAGGATAATGGTCTCCAGTTCCAACTAAATTGCTGCAAAAAGCATTAAGTTATATTTATTCATGGCTTAGTAGTATTCCATGATACACATATATCACACTTTGTTAATCTACTCAGGAACTGACGAGCCCCAGGGTTGATTCCACATCTTTGAAATAGTGAATTGCACTGCAGTAAACATTTGAGTGCAGGTGTCTTTTTGACAAAATTATTTATTTTCCTTCAGGTAAGACTCAGTAGTGGGATTGCTGGAACAAAGGCAGGTCTACTTTTAGTCCTTTCAGGTATCTCCACATTGGTTTCCACAGAGGCTGTACCAATCTGCAGTTCCATCAACAGTATCGAAGAGTTCTCTTCTCTTTGCATCCATGCCAGCATCTATTATTTTGAACTTTTTAATTAAGGCCATAGTAACAGGGATAAGGGGATATTTGTGGTTTTAAATTTATTTACTTCCTTCCTCCCTTCCTCCTTCCCTCCCTCCCTCCCTCTGTTTCTTTTTATGAGACAGAGTCTCACTTTATCACCCTTAGTAGAGTGCCGTGGCGTCACAGCTCATAGCAACCTCCAACTCCTAGGCTTAGGTGATTCTCTTGCCGTATCCTCCGGAGCAACTGGGACGATAGGCGCCTGCCACAATGCCCGGCTATTTTTTGTTGTTGTTGTTGCAGTTTGGCCAGGGCCGGGCTCAAACTTGACACCCTCAGTATATGGGGCAGGTGCTCTACCCACTAAGCCACAGAGGCCATCCCTTCATTTGTTGTTTTTTGATGATAAGTTAGGTTGAGCATTTTTATTTTCATATGGTTGCGGCATTTGTCTATCTTCTTTTGACAAAGCTTCTCTTTATGTAAGTTAAGTTGAGCATTTTTATTTTCATACGGTTGCTGAGCAGTTGTCTATCTTCATTTGACAAAGCTTCTTTTCATGTCATTTGCCCACTTTTTGGTGAGGTTGGTTGATTTTTTCCTTGCTGATTTGCTTGATTCCTTTATTTGTAGATTCTTCTTATTAGCCTTTTAATAGTTATATAGCTCTCATTCTTAGGTCATCTCTATGCTCTGTAGAAATTTCTTTTTTACATTAAGCCAGAGATGGATGCTGTGGTATGTGTTGATACTTGAAATCCTTATTCTTTCTCATCTTGTTCCTACATCACAGGTACTAGAAAAGCCTGGGAACTGCGTTTGGCACCTGCCCAACATAGGTCCAATAAACACAGATTGGCTTCCACCAATCAGAGCACTTGAACAACACAGCAGAAAAACAGTGTCATCTCTGGCAATGCCAGGCAGTCATGTGGCTTCAATAAATAAAAGGTTTTTCAGCCTTCATTTTCTTCAATAAAACACTCTACTCAGTACTGAAAGTAGACACAACAATTTTGTATGGCCTGCTCTAGTTCCAACTAGATAAGACACTAAAAGCAAGAACCAGATCTTGGTTGTCTGTTCAGAGATCCAATGTACAGCTGGTGTGCAAGAGAGGTTTGTTCAGTGAATGGACAGTAAGAATTATCTGTCTCCAGTTATTTAACATGGGGAAGCCTCTTAGACTATTTCTGAACAAGAAATTTAACCACATTGCTAAAGGAATGTTCATATTTGGCTGGACCTTCAATAGCATCACCCAAAGTATGCTTAAGCCAAAGAAAGAATGATACTTAAACAAATTTGAGTTTTCAGAAAATAAATAACTGATAATGATGTAAAATGGCGAACAACATTTATCTCCCTTTTAAGTCATGTTTTTTAATTTTGACTACCTTCAAATAAACTGTAAAATGGGCTTTTAATAATAATAGTAATTACTATTATTATATAATATTATAACATATTTAACGATATTTAATATGGGTTTCCCTTAATGGGAGAATTGTGTAAACATTGATGACAAGAGAAAAGGAGCACTAGAAATAAGCGTTATGTTAAAAATATTCAATATTTGACCATTAAAACATCACTACACAATTCTCGCATAGAGGGAAGTGCATATTAAATTGTGCTTTATACTCTATACCTTTTACACACTCTTCTGAATCTTATTAAAATGTATCTGACGAGGAGGTGACTTATACGATTAACAAAATCACCTTCAAAAGTCAAAGAAAGACATAACATATAATTCAGAAAAACATATTCATATTTCGCAGAAGGCTTTTAGAAAATGAATACTTCAAACCCACAAAATTTCAAGGGTGGAAATTTGGTGGAGAAATCTCATGTCATACCATATTATCCAAGACAGAAATAAATATAGTGAACCCCCGAATATGTAATGTTTTATATGTTGCTTTTATCTTAAAATAAAACAAAGAGATACATTTAAAGTGTTTCTCAATTCTAAGAATGCAATCAGAAGAGTATTAGACTAACAGGTAAACATACATATAAACACATATACAACACAAAAGATGGGTGGAGGAAAAAGGACCTACCAAAATATTAGAGACTTTTCAGGATAATGGCCTTTTCCCCATTTTGTGGCATTTCTTACAGCTTAGACAACAAAAGTAACCTATTTTATTTTTCATATTTTAAAAAAGGCATGAAAAATTCTTATGTAAAAAAAAATTGTGTTCAGTGATGTAACTAGGTTAGCAAGAAAAACCTGAAATTTAATATTGAAAAATGGAAAGTAATACAGCATGAGCAAAAAGCTGTAAATATAAATGTTGTATTAGAAGTTTCATCCATAATACGAGATATTTATTTGAAGCTAGATATATAAGATGTGCTTTTCAAAACACAATGCAATAAAGAAATTTATGTGCAAGTAAATTGTAAGAAATTCTAGCATTGAAAAGTTTCCTGGAATTCCTGTGTTTGGTACCTAGACAAATGTCTCTCTGCAAACTACACTGGAAGATACCCCAGATAGACTCAATAAGAATGCAGAAGTATTTTCATCTTGAATTAAATGTAATGAACTATGAAGGCAAGATGGGGAAAAAATGTGAACCTCACATCTTTGTAGCCTGTACAACAATAGTGAGAGGAGTTTTGCAAGAAAGAATGCTAAATATATACTGCTATCATGCCAACCTCAAATTGCTATAGTCAGCTCAATAAAAAGTGACATAGAAAAGAGCATTCACAAGAATGAAAATATCCAGAAAGGATGTCAAAAAGCACTTTTTAAAAAAAAGTAGCATAAACATTACATGGAAATTCTACCTAAAGTAGCCTGTGAGACTAAATCAAATGCAGTTAGTCGTAAGGGAAACAAACCAAAGAATAAGACTGAAAATAATGAACTACATTGCTATATGTCTTTCACTAGGTTTGCTTGTGGGCATAATATTTCCTTGAAAAGTAAAATACAGCAATGACTAACATGAAGAGAATGCATTATTTCTCATAATACCTAGAAAAGAGTAAGTTACTATCATTCTGAAATGATTCTTGAAAAATTTGTGGACAAAAATGAATACATATAATTTTTTAAACCAGTAGTTCTTTGTTGTTAATCTAATTAAACTTCCAGATCCCTACCTATTCTCAGTCTATAAAGATTTTTTGTTTGTTTTTAACATTTTAAAATACTAATTCAACACCCTTTTGCATTTTAGATAATATCATAGCTATATTTCTAAAAGATTAAGGACAGATAGTGAAGACAGGCTATTTTACCAGCAAGACCCCAGAAAGGTAACATTTAGTAAGTAGAATCAGTGTTTAAACCTTATAGGGATATTTATCACTAATAACAAATCATTTGAAGTGTTATTAAATCAATAAAGCGAAGCAGGGAAGGCGGAACTATGAAGAGACCCATTGTGACCAATAATGCACAAGCAAGTCAGAGCAGATGACAGCAAAGGTCCCTCCCGTCAGCTATAAGGAAGGTACAAACCACGGCTCAGGCATCTGCAGCCTGGCCACCTTCAGGAAGAATTTCCCCTGGGCAGGAAATACTAAGACAGTCTTTACCAAACTGTATTCTGGAGAAAGTCATATTCACTCACCAGTATTTATATAAAATCTATTCTGGTGCTATGGACTTAACAGAGGCTCAATAAACATAATCCAACTTGAATTTAATGAGTATCAATGGTATTTATAACATTTTGAATTCAATTCAAACAGCATCTGTTTCCTAAACATAAAAATTAGTTACACTAAAACATGTGCATAATAATGAGAAGCATGAAGAGGAAGGAGAAGAGGAGGTGCCAAACATTTGGGAAGAGCTTATAAGGTAGTTGGATTTCTTAAAAGTGTCAGATCCAGATTATTGCATTTACCCTTAAATATCCATGTCATTCTTTAAGAATCAAAGATGTAGGAAAGGAAATGGCCAAGAGCAGAGGAGAAGACTGTGATGGCTCATACCTGTCCACATAAGGACTAAATTCATATACCACGTACTTGGCATTGAATAAGGTAATCAAAATGCAAAACTGCATTTTGGTCTCTACCCTTCTCACTCTCTAGTGAGGAGACTACAGAGCTCAGAAGTAAGTGAAAAGGCCATAAAAACAGAAATGAGGGAAAAAGCACAGAAAGCTCAAGGAAAGCTGAAAATATGGGGATTGAACCAAAAAATAGAATAAAAGTAGGTTTTCCTGACAGGAAAGTTCATATTCCCAGTTTCCTAAGTGGAAATAAAACTCCTATGTAAGGATTACCCTCATAAGAGATAAATCCAATATCTATCATACCAAGTAGCCGACTGACCACAGATGATGCTGTGTAAGTTCTAAAGTGTTTTATGTAAGTTTTACATAAGTAGAACATGCTTTAGAGAGTGAATCAGATAACTCATTAATGAGGCAGGTAACTGTTCATTCCATGATGGTGACTTTTTCGATACCATTTTTTTATTATGTCTTTTGTACATAGACCACAAATACATTTATGCCATTTTCAATGTGTTGATTATGTACAAATTGGAGTGCTCACATAATACTAATCAACATAGCTTTCACCTCATTTACCCAATTATAGCATTAGGACATTTGTGTTCTACACATAATAGATCCAAATTGTACTTGCAATGTGCTCCAAAGGTGTGGTCTCCCTACTACCCCCTACTATCCCTCCCAACCCTCCCCTCCTCTCTCCCTGCTCTTCCCTCCTTCATCCTAGGCTAAAGTTGTGTTTCATTTTTCATATGCAAGTGTGAGTGATTATAAATTGGTTTCACAGCAGTACTGAGTACATTGAATACTTTTTTTTCCATTCCTGAGATACTTTACTAAGAAGAATATTTTCCAGCTCCATCCATGTAAACATAAAAGAGGTAAAGTCTCCATTTCTTTTACTGCTGCATAGCATTCCGTGATATACATATATCACAATTCATTACTCCATTCATGAGTCAATGGACACTTGGGCTTCTTCCACGATCTGGCAATTATGAATTGAGCTGCAATGAACAATCTGGTGCAAATATCTTTATTGCAAAATGATTTTTGGTCCTTTGGATATATGCCTAAAGAGGAATTGCAGGATCAAATGGCAGGTCGACATTTAGATCCCTGAGTGTTCTCCAAACTTCCTTGCAAAAGGAACATACTAGCTTGCATTCCCACCAGCAGTGCAGAAGTGTTCCCTTTTCTCCACATCCACGCCAACATCTGTAGTTTTGGGATTTTGTGATGTGGGCTACTCTTACTAGAGTTAGATGGTATCTCAGAGGAGTTTTGATTTGCACAAAAATATTCAATAAGATCCTAGCAAACAGAATCCAACAACACATCAAACAAATTATACATCACGACCAGGTGGGTTTCATCCCAGGGTCCCAAGGATGGTTCAATATACATAAATCCATAAATATAATATACCACATACACAAATTAAAAAACAAAGACCATATGATTCTCTCAATTGATGTAGAAAAAGCTTTTGACAATATCCAGCATCCTTTCTTGATCAGAACACTTAAGAAAACAGGTATAGAAGGAACATTTCTTAAACTGATAGAGGCCATCTACAGCAAACCCACAGCCAATATCACAGTGAATGGAGTAAAATTGAAATCATTTCCACTCAGATCAGTAACCAAGCAAGGATGCCCACTGTCTCCACTGCTTTTTAACATTGTAATGGAAGTCTTAGTCACCGCCATCAGGCAAGAGAAGGCAATCAAGGGGATCCAAATAGGACCAGAGGAGATCAAATTGTCACTCTTCACAGATGATATGATTATTATATCTGTAAAACCCCAGGGTATCAACTACTAAACTCCTAGAAGTGATCAAGGAATATAGTAACATCTCAGGATACAAAATTAACACTCATAAATCTGTAGCCTTTATATACACCAACAATAGTCAAGGGGAAAAAACAATCAAGGACTCTATTCCCTTTACAATAGTCCCAAAGTAGATGAAATTGATACCATTTTAAGCCCAGTGCTTTGCATAGTTCCAGGTTCAAAAGAGATGCTCGATGACAAAGGAATACGTGATCCCCATCGTATTCTTAGAGTAACTCCAGTTAGGTCTTTCTCCACACCCAGTCAGCAATTAAACACAGGAGCCAAGATTCAGATCAAAGTTTTCTGACTCCAAGATCTGTAATCTTTGTAAGACAATGCAAAGTAAGTAAATAAAATGATGCTCATGACAGAAACAAATATTCTGGAAAGGGTAGGGAGGCTTTCCACTTAGAGGCTATCTTATGACCTCTGTCATAAGCATTATAAAGCATGCATTTAGTAAAGGAACACCGATTATTACTAAAATTATTCCATTGAACATTGAATGGGTAAGTGTATTGCAACATGAGAAATTATTACCCTTGATATTACCTAAACCAGGGTATAGAAGGTCCCTTATCTGTTCCTTCAGGTCTTTACTCATGTCTCCTTTTCTGTAAAAGTTTCTCTGGCTCCCTATTTAAAATTTGTATCCCTTACTTCAAGACTGCCTCTACTCCTTTTAGTGCTTTATTTTTTATTCTTATTAGCATGCAACAGTATCTAACATTTTATCTTTAAATTTTATTTTATCTATTTTCTCCCAGTAGAACATAAGTCTTATCAGGATAGAATTACTCAATATAGTAGAACCATCTCATCTCACCCGAGAAGACACTGAGTAGATATTTGCTCAATGGCTTATGTGGGCTATATCCAAAGAATTCCATGAGGTTGTCCTACGTATATGATGTCATGAGAACTCTGGCCTTGAAGTGTTAGTAAAATTGGAATCACATTTAATTGAAAGTCAGAAAACATGATACGATTCCTCACATGAATCTAAAAAGGGATTTTAGAAATATCTGTCAGAGGTGGATAAACAGGTCAAATATACCTGGAGAAGTCTTGTTAACAGAGGAACTAAGAATCTCCTTAATAGATAACACACACACAAAAAAAAAGAGAGCAAAGACACGTTGAACTTGACTCAGTAACAAAGATTCAGTCATAGGACAAGGAAGGAAATTCCCAGTGATGTCTGGGACCAGTCACTCACATTAACCTGGGTTAAGTTTCACATTTAAGTCTTATGAAGCAAAGAAAGACTTGAAAAGAAATACAAGTGAAAATGAAGGACAGTAGGAGCAGTTTCAACACAATGACTCCCTCTCATAAAGTATAAAACAAAGATTAAGGAGTGAGGGGAGGAGTATTTCTCATTTAGGCGTGACAATGAATTACTATAACAGCTAAAGTGCTGTCTTGCCTCAACTAAGAAGATGGAAACCTTTGGCCCAGCAAAGTCCTAAGAGAAGACAGCAGAAATGGATGGATGCAGTGACATCCGTGAAGTGTCAGATGGACGTAGTAATAGCCCGCAGAAGGTTAAAACAATAGGAAAGCATCACCAGAGGCCATATGATAGCAAACTGGACTTTTGATTGAATTTATATCTGAACGTTTGGGAATTAATATGCCCAGGACTCCTCAGAATACCTAGTAAGCACTTTTCTTTTTTCTTTTCTTTTTTTTTTTTTTTTTGCAAAAGATTAAGAACATGCAGAAGCTGGAAAATTTCAAGAACAAATTTAATTTATTACAGTAATATGACTTCAGTTGTAAACTTTGTTTAATAGAACTTATAAAAACTCAAGTTTAACAAGTAGAAAATAAATTTTAAAAAGAAATAAACCTAGTCTAATAATGTTACAGGGTTGGCACTATATCAATATGATGAAAAAAGCAAAGATCTAGAATGTTATACTTTCAAAATTAAACTTCTCATGTATATTCCACTAATATTAGTATAAAGTGTAGCAAGATTCAAACTGTATGGCCTTGAGAAAAATCATACAAATTAGGGTATTCAGACTGAAACTAAGTCCACAATACTTAGTAACAATAGATAGACATTAGAAAATAACATGTAACTATTGTTAACATTTTTGTTTACAAAGAAATTAATCTAATAATAAAGTTCATTTTTTGTTTTAAAAATCAAATTTATTGAGGTATAATTTGTATAGAATTTAATGCACCCATTTTAAGTGAACAGTTTGTCAAATACATATATCAAAGTAATCACTATCTCAAGATATAGAACATAATTTATTAACCTAAAATTTTCACCTATTCCCTTTTAATCAATTTTCTTCATCTTCCTTTTCTCCTGGAAATGACTGATCTGATTTCTAACACTATAAATTCTAGTATTATCTGTTTTAGAACTTCACATAAATAAAAACTCATTGTATATAATAAGTTTTCTCTGGCTTCTCTTGATAAGCATACATTTTTTGAGACTTATGCATATTCCTGAGTATACAGTACTCTGGTTTTTGGTATATCTGTACAGTATTACATTTTATGAGTATACAATAATGTGCTTATCCATTCTCCATCAAATTAATTTTTTTTGTTTTGTTTTGTTTTGTTAAGTAAGCTTGGGCCGGGTTTTAACCTGTGACCCCAGTGGACAGGGCTGGCACTCTAACCAAGGAGCTCTAGGCCCCTAGCCCATCAAATTCATTTTGAAGCAGACTATTCCTTTATCTAAGCATCCCCTTTAAAATCTTTGCATTTTGCAAATGTAAAACAAAAACCCACTCACACTTTACAATGGAGAACTATATAAGTCACTATTAGTTTAGATGCAGATATTTGATTTTGAAAACTGTATACCTAGTATAATGCAAATTACCTTCTCTGTGTGTGCATATGAGTATGTGTGTGTGGACAAACTTAAGGAAGAATGATCTATTTTGTATGAATGTAAATGGCACCATGCCTATACTGCTGTATATTCTGAAGATAAATGCTCTTGTGGATCTGTTAAGTTTGTCTTATTTTATTTTCAGAGTTGTTTGCAGGAGATAAGGATACAAGATGGAAAGGCTTCATAAAGGATTCGATGAGAACTGTCACCCAATGTTGAGGAAGATTATTTAAAGCAGTGCAAATCAGACTTGTCCGTTAATGTACATAGGGTTGTAATCGCTGTCTGGGAGCAGAATGCAAAGACATATCTTGAGAAAGGAACCACTTAACTGTCCCAAGAAATAGATGGTGCTATGCCCATCTTGACAGTCTCCAACAGGACTCCAATGACCTTAGCCTCCTGATATTTGCAGGCTTTGTTATTCTCACCTGTTGTGTATGGTCTGTACTGTGTGACTCAGTTCTAATGAGGTCATAAAGAGCAGCCTGGCATTTCTTTGAAAAGCTTGTTTTAACTCTCTCTTTCCTACCATGTTATGAGCAGCTCCAGGGAGCCTACACTTGGGGAGAAACTAAAGCTCACAAGTGGATCCTCCAGACTAGTTCAGGTCTAGGTAACTGCAAACTTCCCATCCCTGCCCCTGACGCTTTCACTGAGACATGTGAGAGCTTCTGAGCCAGAAGCCTGCAGCTGGGCCACTCCTAGATTCCTCACTCCTGAAACTTCTGAGCTAATGAATGTTAGTTCTTTAACATTAGAGTATTAGAGTAATTGGTTGTGCAGCAACAGAATATTTATAGAAGGCCTAACCTGGAACAAAACATGGAAATTCTGATGGTGAGCATTAGACCAAAGTGAAAAAGAAACTTCTAATTCCATCAGAACTTCCCAGGAATTGTGTCTGCACTCCTCAGAAACATAGATATGCCACCTAGGGAAAAGAACGCAACGGGGGGTGGGGGAGAGCTGTGAGCTGAGTCGGGAGATGCCCTGCAGTGCCCTGGGGTACCATAGGCAATCCTGTGAACGAAAACGAGCCAAACACAGCAGCCACTTGTAATCAGTCCTTTAGTATATTCACCAATGTTATCAACAAAATGTTACAAAAGGCTGTTCAAAATTACAGGTTGGTTTCTCCCTATGTGAAGTTAAGAGGGAAAAAAATTGCTTTGCGGTTGAGCAAAAGGGTAAAGGATAGAACAAATTCCCACAATTAAAAAGTCATCCTTATTTGAGCATTCTTGCAAACATGTCTTCATTTGGTATTGATAAGCTGCTTAAACCTAGAACAACAGGAAATACACAGCAATACAGAAGGAATCAGAGGTTTTGAGGTCACCAAGTGGCTTCAAATATGTGTTCTTCTTGTAAATATGTCCACATTTCCTTAAAGCTATATCATGAATAATACTGTTTCAATATACATGACACGCTTCATTACAAAGAGGTTGGGAATTCTCTAAGAATTTTGGTAGACGGACAACATTTTGGAACTTAAGCCAGAGAAATTTTAATGAACTGTTTTCAAATGAAGGGAAAATCTTAAAGCAAAATATGCATTTTTTTATGGTATGGCCTACATTTCCTTTTATTTATTTATTTATTTTTATTTACTTATTTATTATTTTTTTTAACATAGCCTTCATGGCATTTTATTAGTTATTGTGTTAAGACATTTATATTCTATATTTAGTAAGTTTCGCATGTACGGTAGGTGTGGTCCCACCAATTATCCTCCCTCCTCCCATCTTCCCCCCTCCCTTCTCTTGCCTCTCTCCTTTCCCCTTCTTCTTGGGCTACAATTGGGTTATAGCCTTCATATGAAAGCTATAAATTGGTTTCAAAGTAGGGCTGAGTACATTGGATATTTTTTCTTCCCTTCTTGAGATACTTTGCTAAAAAATATATGGTCCAGCTCCATCCATGTAATCATGAAAAAGGTAAAGTCTCCATCTTTCTTTAAGGCTGCATAATATTCCATGGTGTACATATACCACAATTTATTAATCCATTCGTGGATCGATGGGTACTTGGGCGTCTTCCATGACTTAGCAATTGTGTGTTCGGCTGCAATAAACATACTGGTACAAATATCTTTGTTATAATGTGATTTTTGGTCTTCTGGATATATACCTAGTAGAGGAATTGTAGGATCAAATGGCAGGCCTATTTTTAGATCCCTAAGCATTCTCCAAACATCTTTCCAAAAGAAACATATTAGTTTGTATTCCCACCAGCAGTGTAGAAGTGCTCCCTTTTCCCCCATATCCGCACCAACATCTCTGGATTTGGGATTTTGTGATATGGGCTAATCTTACTGGAGTTAGATGATATCTCAAGGTAGTTTTGATTTGCATATCTGTGATGGTTAAGGATAGTGGGCATTTTTTCATATGTCTGTAGGCCATGTGCCTATCTTCTTTAGAGAAGTTTCTCTTCAAGTCCCTTGCCCAGCCTGAGATGGGATTACTTGTTCTTTTCTTGCTAATACACTTGAGTTCTCTGTGGATTCTGGTTATTAAACCTTTATCAGAGACATAACCTGCAAATATCTTCTCCCATTCTGAGGGCTGTCTGCTAGCTTTACTTACTTGTGTCCTTGGCTATGCAGAAGCTTTTTAGTTTGATCAGGTCCCAGTAGTATATTTTGTTTTTTGGATTATATAAGGTTAGTTTTTTTTTGTTTGTTTGTTTGTTTGTTTTATTGTTGGGGATTCACTGAGGGTACAATAAGCCAGGTTACACTGGGAGCAAGACATGATTGC
The DNA here is from genome assembly GCF_027406575.1 of Nycticebus coucang. Taxonomy (NCBI): domain Eukaryota; kingdom Metazoa; phylum Chordata; class Mammalia; order Primates; family Lorisidae; genus Nycticebus; species Nycticebus coucang. Next base: position 68,103,386 of record NC_069781.1, on the reverse strand, counting down.
AAGAGGGACTTTACCTATTTTTTTATTGTTAAATCATAGCTGTGTACATTAGTGCAATCAAGGGGTACAATGTGCTGGTTTCATATACAATCTGAAATATTCTCATCAAACTGTTCAACGTAGCCTTCATGGCATTTTCTTAGTTATTGTATGTAGACATTTGTATTCTGCCTTTAGTAAGTTTCGCCTGTACCCATTTTAAGATGAACTGTAGGTGGGGCCCCACCCATTACTCTCCCTCCACCCTAAGCCCTTCCCCTCCCTTCCCCTTCCTTGGCCCTTTGCTGAAATAACAATCTGGAACTATTTATAACCTTGACAAATGTCTTTTTTAATTCCTTAGGCAGAAAACAAGAAATCTATAATTCCAAAAATCTTTCCTGTCCCAAACCATGCTCTCTTTATTTCATACAAACCTTTTTCTCTCATTGCCATTATAGCCCTATCTTTTGTTTTTAAAAATACATATTCAGTAAATAGAAAAATCAAGTAATTAAAACACTTTACTCCTAAAAAGAACATTAGACATACTTTTGTGTTGTACTTCCATCTTTCCTACTCATTTTGAATCATTTATATATGTATTAGTTGCCATCTCCATATTATGAAATTACATTTCATTAAGTAGAATATGCATAAACAAGCAGATTGTATAATCTTCTTCACCTGTAATTATCAAGGACACTTTTGAGAAAATGTGTCCTTTCTACCTCCCTTAAAAATAAAGGAGAAATTACTCTGCACTCTCTCAAGTACAATTGAACTAGGCAATGTTTTCGCAGTCTTTAATAGAGACACAAAAAGTGCTTTTTATATTTCAATTTTCATTTAACTAAATTCAAAAAGATAAAGCCCTTATGAAATCAGGATCAATGATCAATATCAAACCATTGTAAATGCAAACAAGGAGCTTAATATAGCAAAAATAAAGCGATGCTATTTATACCTGAGTTTTCAGTTACGTTCTTTGTACTGCCAATTGCCTTGAAAGGCAGATAAAGAAATGCCTTCAATAAATCTCTGCATTTCTCAAACAAACTGGTATGTTGTTGGAGTCTCCTGGCTGGCAGCCTAATGAGAATGAATGGCTTACAATCTTCAGAGACTGACTCACTTCGTCATTCAAACCATCCAGTGAATGGGAGACTGCTTTAGAGGTACAAGGTTACACCTTTGCCCTGATTACTCTGTTTAATGTGGTATCACAAGACATCTACTAGTTCAAAGGTGTGTGGTTAAGGGCAGCTGAAGATAAAATATTTGGTGTTCTTGTACTGACGTATGGATGCACATTTGAGCAGAATTTTGTCAGAGTACCAAATTAAATGAAAAATGCCACTTCATTATGAAAACATTTGCACTTTAAAGATTTGGAAATGATACGAATTTTACTTTCATGTTGTCGAGGGTGGGGAAACTCTCTTCAGGAGAGCTTGTTCCCCCCAAAAGCTTGATGACAGAATGACTTAATTATTCAAATAGTAGCTATTTATAGGAGATAATTAGGCCATATGTTAACCCCAGAATTTAAAATAACCAATTTGCTTATATTGTGTGGTTCTTGTCTAACTCTACAGAGGTAGAGGTTTCAGAGTGAAAATGAGGCTTAGGTCAAATCAAAGCTTCCATTAACATATTATTGTCTTTAAAGAAATCCATAGGACTGTATTAATTATCCAGGCAGCTGATGTAAAGAATTTTTTTACTGTTAATTGCTAATTAAAGAAAATTAATGGTGAAAAGTAAATTAAAAATAAAAAGAGTGAACTATAAAAGATAATGAGGCAATTTACAACTAATTGAATAGCTTTACATGAATTTTCTCTCAAATAACCAATAATTACTTCCAAATAAGTTGGGAAAATCAGTGATAATTCAGTAAGCTTCATGCCTCTACATTTCTGCAAGTAAAGCAGACATGTTTCCATCTCTACTGTATCACCAAATAAGCTGACCTTCCATAGGCAAGTGCAGTGTTTTCCTCTTTTTATGGCTTGTCCTACTACACAGCCATAGAATCATGGCGCATTTCCTAAATGCAATTTGCTCATATTATTTAATATTGCTGGGTATTTTTTTATTTAACTAATTCATGAATATTATATATTTTATAACATAATTAGAATTTTTTACACGTGTCAGTGATCTGCATTACCTGTTTTCCAAAGCCCACCTTAAAGTGCTTTTTAAAATAGTCTTTCCTGGCTCGGCGCCTATAGCTGAATGGTTAGGGCACCAGCCATATACACTGGGGCTAACAGGTTCGAACCCAGCCCAGGCCTACCAAACAACGACAACTAAAACAAAAAAATAGCCAGGCATTGTGGCAGGCACCTATAGTCCCAGCTACTTGGGACTCTGAGGCAAGAGCATAGTATAAGCCCAAGAGTTTGAGGTTGTCGTGAGCTGTGATGCCACAGCACTCTACTGAGGGCCACATAGTGAGACTCTGTCTCAAAAAAAAATTTTTTTCCTCAAGATCTAGCTAGCTATTTTATTGGGAGAAGGAAAGCTAATATGTGAGAATACTTTTTTCATCATAAATTTAAGATAAGTCTGTAAAAAAATTAAGAACACATGATATTTTACAATAAGAGAAAAATATACTGTATATGTAATAGTTGGTATATATCAATTGAAGACTATATGATCTAAAAGAGAAAGGACCAGATATTGTCACTACTTTCACCCCTGAATCATGTGACCTGCAGTTTTCTTAAAATAATTAAAGCTGTTTTCCTACTATTTTTATTCTAATTCTGTATAGTCACATACACACAAATACTCAAATACGCATATACATGTGTTTTTACCGACATCTGCTTTCTAACTTAATCCTACAAAAGCACATAAGGTAGATAACAGGATGTCTGTTGTACATATGAGAAAACAGAAGTTTTCTGACATTGTAAGCATCTCAAGATCAAGAATTTAATAAGTAGTGGAGCTAATTAAAGCCCAGGTTCCTTACCAATGTTACTTTTAAAAACTGTATTTAATTATGATAGATTTCTTAATTTATAATCAAAATTGTCAATCCTTTATTTTGTTACAGAACTTATTTTGAACACATAAAAATGTCAAAGTTGTTAAAATACCCCAAAAGTACTTTTGTTTTAAATAACATATATGTTATACCTATAGATACACATGTGTTAATTAATTTATTCATTCACATTTACTGAGCTCCTGTAATACACACACTAGATTATGTCTTATTGATCAAGCCATTACTAAGATATATTTTGTTCTAAAATAATCTTATGATCATAAACAATGACAAACTTTTAAAAACAATGTAAAATATAACGAAACAAAGACTAAGGAGACATATTTAAAATATAGACTATTTTTTATGGGTTGCAATAACTTAGTAATTAAAATAACAATTATTTTTATAAGAGGCAGATTACTGGAAAGTCATCAAATTAAGCGTAATGGTAAACATGTTGAAGAGCTGATAGAATGTGAAAAATGAGAAGCCAGCAGTCAAAAATGGAAGTTAAAGAAAAGGAACTTACTTTGTTGGGGATAATATGATTTATCTATGTGAAAAATGGCTGAACTCTAAGGGACTAACCTTACAGCTGTTAAGCTCTTTGTGTCTAATATTAGAATAACATTTGGTTACAGTTACGAGTATGAATAGCATGGCCAGCACGTGAAACCTGATTAGTAGTAAAGACAAAGTCTTAATTAACATATGCAATTTTGCCAAGTAAATTATATCAAACACAAACATTTATAACTGTTTCTAAAAGTGTTGCTTTAAACAGACTCAAAACATTATGTAACTATCATTCTATGATTGGTATTATGGGGTCATCTTTAGGTTACGCTACAGTCTTGCATATATTTTTTGCTATGATCTACATAAATGAGACATCAAGGATTTCTAGGGAAAAAATGTTTCATTACGATTAATATGGATATTCAGGACACAAAAGGGCTCCAAAAATTTTTCTCCCCCCAAATGTTACATGTATTATTTGGTACCAAGACTGCCCCCTTATAATTATTTAGCATATGCAAATACACTTGTTAGTTTCTTTATGTCCCTTAATAATTTAATGCTGTATTTGACTGTGTCTATACAAAATAACAAACTATGCTTTGATAACAAGATAACAAACTATGCTTTGAATAAATACACTCTGTGGTCTATCGAGGTTTTATTCTGCAAGTAAATTTCCTGAATTAATGTAATGATTCACTATATGACTCCAAAAAGAGAAACAGCATTTCATTAACCTTAAAATGTCAAATAAACAAAAAATTAGAAAATGCACTTGGACTTCATTTAATATCCATTTTAAAATAATGCATAACTTGGAACATTTTTAAGGAGTTAAAACAGCTCATTTAGATTGGAAAATATTTTTAATTAAAGCATTCTGCACTTCAACAGCAAGTTCTATAATTTAACTGAAATGGTAAGCAAAGATTTCATTAACTTCCACCAGAAGTCCTAGATGTAGGAATATAGGCTGTAATTAGAAAAATTAAAGCTACACTTCAGAATTAATTGAAATTATTAAAGTGTTTGCTCTTGCATTATTTACAGCTAGAAAGAACGTCAGTAAGAAGCAGTTTATATTTTCTAGTGAGTAATTCTATAGTTTATATTATAATTTCCACTGCATATTGGGTGTTTTCAGGTAGACCTACTAGAAGCATTCATGGTATTTTGATAATCTGGACAATTTCATAAAAATCCTTCTCTGGGAAAGCATGAGGGCTAATGCATTCCTGATGGATGGGTGTGACGTAAGAGATAGGCATTTGCTGCCCTCATCAAAACAACCAGCAGGATTCACCAGAAACTGAAATAGTCTTATCAGAAAACTGTGCTGTGTGGGTAGAATGACCAGAAACCCACAGATTGAGGTTCAGTTTTCTAAGCTACGAACAGTTTACAACACGTGAAAAGACATGGATTATAATGACATAGAGTATGAATTCTATGTTTTATTAAGTCTTTCTTTGATTTCATCATAGATATTACTCCACATGTGACGCTCTTATGTTCAGTTGTACATAAGTATTATGAATTTTGAATGTCCTACCTTAAAGTAAATGTGTCTTCAGAACACAGAGTTGACCTACTATTATAATCTAAAGTAAATAAAACTCTGCTCATGATTTCTGCTTTGAATAGAACAACACAGCAAAAGCACATTTAGCAGTGTGGAGGGAAAATGATTGTGAAGAAATAGAAGCAACACTTTAGCAACCCTTTTTAAAATGTTACATATTTTTTAGGTGATTCTGTGCAAAAGATAAAGGTAATCATGGGAAAGGCCAGTACACTTTTTAGTGCATGAAAGTCTGGACTATAGGTTAAATCACCTGGATTCTAAATTCACCTTTCCTTAGGGGAAACTGGCTATAAGTATTTGGCATTCAACATCATGGAGCCTATTCTTCCCTATTAGTGAAATTAATGTTTGAAACACAGACACACACATTTATGTCTTATATTTTAGAGTATAGATAATGGAATAACTAAACTACCTATTCTATATTCAGAAAATAAAAGAGAACAGGACAGGACAGAAACCACCATCAATTTGTGATGAGATGGGGAGTAACGAGGTAAAACAGACAATACAAACTCCAGTATCTATCATTTTGTTTAGTTTATTAATAACAGAATTTCTCAAATTTTAGCTAAATACACAACCTACTCAGCTATGGGACTACACGACATTTCCCATTTTCCCATGCAGCCAGGTATAACCATGTATCTAGAACCAATGAAATAGAAATGGAAATGTCATTGTGCAAAACATGGGATTCACCTAAGTCCATTTTCCTTGACTTCTATTATGGACTAAGTGAGAAGAATAATTATATTTTGCTTCAGATACTTGTTTGGGGGTCTCATGGTACCAGGGGCTCATCTATAACCTAACATACTACCTTGAATGCTGAATATTGAATTTATAATATTTACTTTTCTACTAATTTAATTTTTACAGTGTAAAACATGGATGAACAAGTACCTTAAGCTTACTTGATTTTATAATACTTAAGAATTCTAATGCATGACCCCAAAAGTGGGGAATGGGCTGTACAAATCTATACTAATTATTTTATAGGCAAAATAAACAAGCGAACAGCTGCTTGCCAGAACAAATATAGAAACTTTTTAAAAAGTTTGATCATGAATATTTTACAAGTTTTCAAAATATTCCACTGTTCCTTTGGTTGTTAATTTACTTAATCAGAAAACTCAATTTCATGATTTTACAGAGCTTGAAATGATTAAAAATTACTCTATTACCATCAAAAGCCTTATTTTTCCCCCGTTAGTTCTATGAAATTTTCACCAATAACCAAACAGACTGATTCTCCCTTCTAATCAGAGGCTTCTACCCCTCTTCACCAGTTATCTCAATCTTCCTACCAGATCAGACTCTATAATCATCACCCTAAATCACCAATTGAAACAAGCAAGTCACCCAGTATATGAGCTCGTTAAATTCTAAGAATCTTTTTATAAATAGTATCAACTTTTTCATAGCTATCACATTATTTTTACTTTGTGACCTAAAGAAAGGGTTCATATAACATATTCAAAAGCTATTCAAAATACAGAGATGGAGCCCATGACTGATGTTATCTTTATTACACAGATATTCCTAAACTAAATAAAAACTGATTTAACTTCAAATGAATGATTTGTATGAATCATTATACAGGGTGTTGATAAAGTTCACGTGCAATTTTAAATTCCACATGAACTTCACGGACACCCTATCTAAACAAATTTCCTTTAAAAATTATTTCTGTTTAATAGTTCCAGAAATAATTAGTTCAACCTATATAAATATCCAAAAGGAATTTTCTGGAAGTTCTTACTATCAAAGGTACAGTGAAAAAAAAATAGTATCACATATTCTCTCCCTTTTTGATTTGCAACATTCTCTTCAAGATGGATAGCTTGTTATACAATATGTGCCACAGCCTAGAAAATACGCCCAAATTCTTAAGATTGATGAGAGTAGCTATGTACAGGCCATACTCAACAGATGTTACAGTAACATCTCCAGGAACAAAGAACTGGAGCTCGGCCAACCTGTGAGCAAAGCATGTGTCTATGCTATGAGGCTGGGCTATGCTGGGAAACCCACACAGGTTCAGGATAGTCAGCCAGGGGAGGCTGACCACTTCAGGGTTGGCAAGGGAAACACAACATGAAATTGTGCTAGAGATGGCACTCAGTGGCTGCTTCTGGGAAACAACAGAAAACTGATCAATTTGTTGTGCAGAAATAATATAGTAGGTGGTTCATGTGGAAAACCACAAAAAGAAAGAGATCCCTGAAAAGTTGGATGCCACGGTGCATATCCCATTGACTGGAAAAAATATTCCTACATGATACTATGAAATCCGATTCAACTTCAGTATCTGAAGGACAAATACATATAAAATTATAAAACATGAGACAGCCTCTCCAAAAGAGAAAATGCAATTATGAATCATTTTCATCATAAGCTAAGCTAAATTATTCAATTTTAAACTTAAGATGTTTTTATGTCTTTACTATAAAATTCTATGGGAAGAAAAGCAAGAAATAAAGATGAAAAGAGAGGTGGAAATCTGGAAAATGAAAGTCCCTTTATGTCACGCTGAGATTTTTTTGTAACTAACCTCTGTGCAATAAAGGAAAAAAAATAATGTTTTAAGCATGATCAGAATTATATTTGAAAAATCCCGTTAGCAGCAGAGAAAGGAACAGGGTTAGTAAGGTAGAAACAGGAAGGCAGGAGGTAGCTATCAGCTAAGATTTGGTTAAGACCTGAAGTATAATTATGGCTCAAGGGAAGAATTTGATAAAAAATAAGTAAATAAATAAATAAAGGTGGGGCTGAGATGTTGATCAGTGATAGCTATCATTTTTATGGTAGGACCATATTGAACTAAATGTGGATGCTCTTATTAATTTGATGGAACAATCTTGATTTCTAAAAAACTATACCCTCTTAAAGTTGTAAATTTTGCTTATTGTACCTAACTGACTGGATCGATTACATCTATTTGCCTGTAGAGACCTAATCCATGGTATTCTGTACTTCATAAACTTTATGTTCAGGTCGTATTGTATAGAATATACATTTACTTACATCTCGAACTGTAGATTACCTTTGAAAAATGAACACCTGTGTAAAAAATATAGAAATCTTTAGACCTGAAGATTGCCTTCTTTCTTTGTAAATACAAAAAGAATAAAATGATATGATTGCTGGTGTGTTACATACTCCAAGCCTTCCTTGTGTTGTCTTTTTGACTTCTGCTTTTCCTCCAAGCTTGTCAGTGACAGAAGACCAAAACTCCAGCTCATAACAAGAATATTATCAGGTTAGCAGCAGCTCTAGGAATGTCTCTAGTGGACAAGTTTGCATCCATAAAACTGCCCAGTCTGGCAAATTTTCCACTCCTTAATTCTCATTTACAACTGAAAATTCATTGAATTTTCTTAACAGTAATCAGAAGACCTTTGGGAAAGAAGGAGCTGTCTCATAAGGGAAAAGATAATCCAATTACCCTGTTCACCAAGTGTTTGAATATCTTTCACACCTGACAGGATGAGGTTTGATGTTCTTAAAATAGATGAGAAATAAAACAACGTAACTTTCTTTTTTTGGTATCTATTTTATGTGCCCCTCATAATATAGGGAAAAACAATTTTTGCATGTGCTTTGCCATCTTGTGGTAATAATTAAAATCATAACTTGATGAATGAATGCCTAAAACATAAGACGTGTTGATCCAATAAGTTGGGAAAGCACAAAGCTAGTATTTTTTCTTTCCATTTTTAAGTCATGTGGCATTTCTGATAATCTTACATAACAGCCAACATACGTATTTTTCTGGTCTTCTGAAATTTAGGGCTCCAGATTTCCTTCATCATGCATCAAGGATTTCTCATGTATTACAAACCCAATGAATGTTAACTGGGGATTACTTTATTCAACTTTTTCCTTGATTACTATAGAGGTAACGGTTCACCTTTGTTCACCATATAATATAAAGATTAACCCAGGTGTTATGTTGTAGTTTATATTCCCTCCATTTATTTTAAGGGTCAAGTAAGCAGCCATACTAGAATATAAGAACAGAGATCAACATACAGAACAAAAACAAATTCTCAAGTAGTTTGTTATTGCAGTCAAGTAAAATTCACAACAAAATCAATCCACGGTGATATGGTTGCATAAAAAAATAGGATGTATGGCAACAAGTTATCAATAATAAGTAGTTCGTATAAAAACTTATAATTAAAAGACTCTTACAGGACAAATCTTTGGTTTTCTTCTTCTTACTCATTTCTCCTGCTTATGGTCCACGTCCTTATACATACATATTTCATTCTGTATTAGTTCATTATGCAGGTCTCACTTCATTATCATGTGACATATCCATTAAAGTCCTCTGAATTCCAGTCACTGTCATAGGGGACCCTCCTGACTCTGAACTCTGCCCCATAGTGCATCATGAACTCGCCTTCCCTGACTTTTCATTTCTAATTCACCACAGAATCGGGTGAATTGTTTCAAAACTCTTGGTTGTACCTCCAAAACTTGTGACTCTTGGTCATCAGTCACAAGGCAAAGCCAGGTGTTTAAGAAGCTAATGTAGCATAAAATCTGAGGTCAACACACCCAAGTGGTGGAAACCTTTAATTGCCTCCCCATGAAAAGGGACCAAGCTTAGAGGGCCACCACAGGGAAAGCAGAGAGTACATCAGGCTCTCTTCTTGCAGGATCAGACATCTCAAAGGAATACACCCAGAAGCATTTGTACCATGCCTACCCCACAACTTCGGCAGGAGACTCCTGAAGTTAGTTTGTCTTGATGTGATTGGTCCCCTGCTTCTTTGTTCTCCTGTGCAGCACTTTTAGAATGTCTGACCTCTTGCATTCACATTCGTGATCATATACGTAGGATGCCTCATGGGTACTTCATTTAAAAAGAAGTGCATTGTAAAAGCAGAGCCAGAATCCTGTGCTTTTTCCAATTGTATAGATATATACTATCTTTGCAACTAGGGCATTCCTCTTACGTACTAATGCTATACATCTTAGAAAATGTGCTATAAACCTTGGGCAAGTTACTTAACCTCTATGCACTTTGGTTTCCTTGTTTGTAAATTACAGATAATGATTACACCATCTTCAGAGGGCTGATGTGGAGATAAATAAGTTGAATGCATGGAGAGTGACTGAAAGATAGCAAGGCAGTAATAAATGTTACTATTAATATCACCTTCTGTCTGAAGATTTCTCCAGAGCTCATGAGAAGATATTATAGAACAAAACATTTCAAGAACCTAAAAAGAAAATAAGGCCCTAAGTGACTTTGAAGCTAACTCTGATTTAGAAAACTAAAAAAAAGTTTTAATTGCTTCCTTCCCTGAATGCCAGTTTTAGAAGTGATGGATTATTTATGAAATGTGATTATTATTTTGATGATAACAATGAGATGTAAGGAAACTACAGAATACAAATGATAGTATAATCTATTTAAAAAATCTTAATAACGTACCCTTTCATGTTTTCATAAAGCCAACAGAGTCATCCCTACATCCCAGTGTGCCTGTAACACCAGATCCTCACAAAGTTCAAATAAACCAGGCAGAAAAGGGAAACTTGGCAGTAGAAAAAGAAATAAGGAGAGAAGGGACTGTAGAATAAAGGAGAAAAGAAGTCTTCTCTGGAAAGGACCATAGGATCTCTTCTGATCTAGACTCCTAAGCTCATTCCTCTCCAGGGTTAGCTGACATAAAATTTCACCCAAAGTATTTTTGGATATTGCCTAAAATTCTTCTCTCTGAATATAGCTATCTTTATGTATATTTACACTACAAGTAGAATAGCTCTTAACATAAACTGATATAATATACTGAGAAGCCAGGAAATATCAACGTGTCTTAGCAAATATGTTATTTGCATTATTAAATCCTAGCATGTTTCCAACATGGAAAGAGTATCTGGGAAAATAGCAAGATTTCAAGCCCCCCCAAAAATAAAGATAAAAGAATACATTCCTCAGGGGAAGGGAAATGGGAGAATCAAGTGCTAAATTCAATTCTGTGAATACATAATTCTACCCCAAGAAAGCCTTGTTGTTTTCAACCACAGTGTGGTATAAACGAGGAGGCTAAGCCATTCTTGCAGGGCGAACCATGTTTCCTAGGTGAAAACAAACGCACATATGACATAGAATAAACACAGGTATTCAGAGGAGCAGCCACTGGCTATCTTTACGCACCAAATCTATAAGCCATGGTCCATTGAAATGGGGACCATAAAGAAATATCAGTTGAGGACTAAATGAGCATATTGTACAACACAATAGAAAATTACAAATTATGGGAAAATATTTTCTGTCTTTGTGATGCACATACCGTAGCTTTAAAATTTAGAAATATACAAGGTTTTTTTTTTTTTCTTTTGAGGGTGAAACAATACATCATCCTGGTCATCCTGATATTTTTCAAAAGTTACTATTAGCACTTGTTGGGTTATACCACCAGGACATCTTTGATAAAAAGGTTTTTTAGGGGGAGTAAAAAGTGAAACTCTTTAAAATTAAGTCAGAAATGTTTCCATGATTTCTTCAAAAGGAAATCAAGATGTAAGATTAGATAATTTATAAACTTCGGAGATATTTAACAAGCCCAATACATTTCTAAAAATTTAAATTGCACTTTCTCCTTCCATTTTTGTTGTTTGATCCAAAGTACACATGATAAGCTCTCTCAGAGAAATAAGTCATGTCAAAATGTACAGGCAGAATATCCTCATTTTTCTCTGTTGTCTTTCCTGACAAAAGCACTTCAGCTATTATGTTTTGGTTACAGCTCAAAACAACAGCATGAGTCTTGACTGCAACTTGTATTTTACGCCTGTGAATTTGGAAACATAAAGGATTGGTGCGTAGAGTATAAACTGCTAGAGTAGTCTGGAGTTATATTTGTGTTCTCTATATTGTGTTGATATGAAGATAATACAGTGTATTCCTATGAGATTTGATATGTTTTTAAAACTTTGGAGAATGGGAGGCACATGAGGGATTGATGCTATAGTAAGGAGATGATGAAGGCCGCCAACAAACTCTGGTGGAAGACAGCACATCCCGCAATAACTAAATAAGCAACATAGCTTCCACCTCGCTTCTAGAAGAAATACCTGTGACTCAGGATGACAGAAAAGGAGATGGACAAAAAGGTAAAAGTAGGTATGTACCTAGAAAGTTTTCTTTGACATAGGGAGATTCCATTTTTCTCTATGGAATAAAAAATTCCATGATAATGTCGATACATCTCATAATACCATAAAATAGTCACAATCACAGTTTAGCCAGTTTTATATTGCTGGCATGTGAGTGCTTTAGTGAGTACTCTTTAACACATGGGAGATTCAATAAATATTTAGAGACTGCATTCAACTGTATGAGTTACGAGGACATGTGATGCATATTGTATTATCCTGCCTTGACAAGATGTGATAGTTGTAAAATAAGAGAGGGTGTAACTTCTAGGACTAGTGCACAGTGTGGTTATAATACCTGAGTTAATTTCTTCTTCTTGGTTTCTGTAGCAAAGTAAACTAGGAATTAACACAGATCATAAAGTGATAAATTATTAGTTTCAATGTTTCCAAATGGACGCGTGGCTACAACAGCCAAAACTGGAAATATGGCACAAAGAAGGTGTGAGCCAGACTTCCCAGATTCCAGTCACTCTCCATACATTTGATGATCACTGCCCTAAGGTGAAAACACTTATCTCTAATTTTGATAACCACTGGTGGGAAGAATAAAAAATGAAAGAATATTGTCTCTAGGGTGAGATTAACAAGTTTCTCCTCACCCCATTATTTTCCCTCTTCATCCTTTACCTCTGAGCAGAATTTCTAACATTGATTATAAAGATTCCAGGTCACTGTACTGAGATAGCTCCGAGATGATCGCTTACATGACTATTTTTTTTTCTACTTCCTAAATAAAAGACTGGATAAGTGGTGCAGACCAATTCAGCTTTAGAAGTAAGAAGCATCCATTGCTCTTGCTTATTTTTTTTTTTCTAATTCCACACTCTAAATTAACCTTTCCTGGAATTGGAGATGGAATATATGATTTAGGTTATATTTTTTTTCTTTTGTGGTAGAAGAACGCTGTGCTCCAAGCCTTTGTCCTCAGCTACCCTGGACCATTCTAACCACACAAGGTAATATAACAGAATTAATACTATGATACAAATCTCATGATACATGTTTAGTAGTAAAAAATATAGCATACACCAACAATGCTTGGCTGGATTTTTTTCTGTTATATAGTTGCTAAAGGGGGTCCCTTTTATAATATAAACTATATCTGAGATACATGTATTATATCTTTGGAAAGTTTTTTAAAACTATAATTCACACTACCTCTAATTACAAAGAATGCATTAATAGACTTGTGTACCTGATTCCATAAATATTTGTAATTTAAAAGAGAATTATTTCAAAAGTTCACTTATTCTGTGCTTAATTATAACACTTAATAACAAAAGTGTTTACTTACAGAGTAAATCAGATGGTGTCATGAGTGCAATGAATTGTAGAAGACATTCCAGTTGAAATTAAGTATATTTAATTTAAGCCATTTTTTATTCAAAATTAAATTAAATGTCTATATTCAAATATAAATTAGTTCACTTCCTTTTTCAGCATCTTAGTAAATTTATATTACCATGCAAAGGTAAAATCTTTTCACTTTACCATTATTTCAACTTTAAAAAATTTAATTATTAAATATACGGTATTCAGAAAATATATGGACTCAGTATTAAGAGTCAAGAACTTAGTAAAGGGTGTATTGGTGAATTCTTATTGGATTTAAGAAGTAATCACAGAGCAATTTGGTAGATTATACAGTAATCTAAGTCCTTTCTGTTTGACTATTCAATTATTGTGCATATATACTCCTAAACTTTCTAAGCACACCATTTTCACTAACTTCCATTTTGAACAGGTTTATTTAAACACACTTACATATATGAACCCATGCAAACACACAAAATGAAAAGCAAATAGTGTTTCTGCAATTAATTAATTATATCAGCTATACCTATCAAGTTAAAAAAAATAAAATATAGCATGATTTCTCAGGCTCCAATTATTTCAAATATACCTTTTATAGAGATATAGGTCTACTTTCTACAACCCAAATATTTATATTAAAGAAGGAAGAGGATTGGACATACTAATTTTGCTAGAGAGGGGAAAAGTTTCCAGTGTCATTACATGTATTCTATCAATGAATAAATTCTTGGTTTTCTTTAATAAAAGCAACCATATATAGTTAACATTGCATATATTCATTTGCTGTGCCCATTTTTCATGATTAGAAATGTTATCACAAATTTTTTTTTTTTTTATCTATGCAGTGAATTACTATAGATACACTGCACTAAATTCCCTCAAATTCATCTCTATTCCCAGAGTTCTGTGTGCGGGAATTTGGAGGCTGGCCAGTGGTAGGTGTGTCATAAGAGACAACACTAGACCAGTACTACGATCCCAAGTTTCTTTTGGCTGCATGATATTTGTGTGGATAGCAAGATCTGCAGTTATTACAAATTTTGTAGAGAAAATACATTGTAACTTACATGATCTATGTATTATCTTATTGATACTATACTAACAGGTATATAAGTTGTCTACACATTTACTTGGAATATAGCCTCTTAGATGCTACTAATTGAGATGTGAAATCTCTGTGAAATTGGGAAATTCAGTCCAACTTTAAATCTTTGCATCTTTGAAGTCTTCAATTTCCTCTTTAAAATGGAAAGGCTCATATAAGTTTTTCAATGGTATTTTCTAGCTCTGACAGTCTATAACATGTATGCAAGAAGAAATATAAACGTATTTATTCATTTTTAGCTAAATGTGATATAATAACGTAAACATCATTTTTAATTAAGAGGGCAAAAAAGGGAAGGCCCAAAACATCAGACCCTCACTTTTATTTTTATTTTCTCATGCCTTTCTGATGTTGACTAGAGTAATAAAATCCAAAAGCATTAACACTTATCCATGTAAAGTCTCAGTAACAGGAGTAAGGAGTAGTTTAAAGGAACTTTAGGCTACATCCTTCCATATTCTCCATTCTCCTCCTCCTCCAAAGATACTCCAAAGAAATATTCAGTCCACATAACAACTGTCCATGTAGTGCTAGCTAACATGGCTTCAGGACAATATTCTTTGCCCTCTTGCAAACAAGATAGCTGTGTCTAATTCCTACATGGCTCCCCCGACTGCCGCAGTATATTCTGGTGATTTGCTAAGTGCTACTATCAGTTATATTAGTAACATAACTTTGTGCACAAGATTTTGAATTGGAAGGAGCTCACATTGCTAGGCCAATGTCTTTACTACTGGACAGTGAAAAAAGGCCAGAAAGTCCAGGGTACCTCACTAGGGTCACACCATCAATTCTAAGGCTGAGAGGAAAATTCAAAACCCTTGTCTCCACAATCACATTAAGCGCTGATCTAGTGGGTAATGTTCATTTTTGATTCTTTGTTCATTTTCTTCACTCAGTACATTTTAAGAGTTTGAAAGCTTTGTGGCAAGTACAGTTAATTTCTATATTGTTCTATTGTACCAGTGGGAATTTATTTATTTTTTACCAATATCAAATTCCTTTTGAAAACCCTAATAAGAATCTAAAGAACCGATGATAGTTGTAAAGAAATTGCACTTGAAGATAAGAAAATGAATAAATTCAAATGGCATTCAACTGGGTACAAAAATCCTGCTCATCTAATTTTCACTTTTTAAAATTAGCATTATTGAATATTTATGATATCATTTGCATTGTTAATGTTTATTAAACTCAGGATAGGTGTAAGTCCATAAACAGATTACCAAAATTAAAGTATTTTCACCAAACCACAGAGGAATCCTTAAATGAAGTTATCTGTTAGAGGAGGCAGCTAAAAATAGATAATTGATAGACATATTTACAGATATATTTATGCAATTTTGAAAATCATGTTTTTCAGAAATTTCTAAAAAAATGACATTAGGTAGGTAAATTTCCAAGATGTAGCATATGCTTCCGGTCACCTGTTCTCAAATTACCATATAAAACCTGTCCATGTACCACTTGCTATTATAATCCAGTTTTAGAAAGGTAGTGATATTAAAAGTTACACTAATGATACTTCTACAACAGTAAGATAATTTACACCAGTAACAACCACAATTGTCATATGCCCTCTATTAGCGATTCCTATGATATTAAAATAGTATTCTGTTAATTCTTGGATGTAACTAGCAATATTTCAGGTTTTCACTTAACATTATTTAAGAAAAATTTTCACTTGCATAACTTTGTATCTGCATACATTTGCTTTCCTGCATACTACTAGTAAAACACAGAAAATATGTAACATTTTGTACCAGACAAAACAAAATCATTTTTATAAATAATTCAATCTTCAGGAATATCACATCTAATTAATATAATTTTACTTTCTGAATTAAGTGTTTTAAGTAAATAATAATCATATCCAGAGTTCCATAAAATACAAAGCCATGTGCAACAAAATCATCTTTATGTTGCTATAGTGACAGACACAGACTTATAAATTAGAAGTTAATATTAAAGGAAAAGAAAGTATATTTGCTTTCACCAACTGCAAGTGTAAGCAAATGCAGGTATATAGCACTTTATTAGTAAGAACTCCTTTAGTAAGCACATGTTAGAGGAATTAATCATTCATTCCCTGCAGACTGCTTATGTATTTCATCGGGCCATTATCTGATCTGAATAACAAGAACAATTGCATAATAAAACACATAACTGCTGACACTAGCAACTTTCTTCTTTCAACTTTAAAGTTGCAACTACCTCTGTATACCACACAAAGCTGGTGGCAAAAAAGCTAACAATTTTAATCTCCCCACCCAGTTTTGATAATTTTCCCTGTTATTAACAGTGATAAAATATATGTGCAAGCTTTACTAGAAACAGCTTTAATTCAGGCTGTTTCCTCAGCACTATGACATAATTATTACAGAGACAGAATGTATGTCAGGTTAGTTTTAATGTCAATTATAAATCTTTGCTTTCAGAAATTCGACAAGGATGAACAATTCTGTCATGTCTTCTCTATGGTGGAAAAAATGTTCTATAGTACATATGTAATAATGTGTTTGAACCACTCTTAAATTTGACTACTTAGGTGCCATCTTCCCTTTTATTTTTCAATATATTTTTTTCAAATAGCAGAAATCCTCTCAGCTATCTGAGGTCACAAATGAGTAGAGGTCATATACTATATAATTCAGATCTGATCAACCAAGGGCTTCCATTTAAATTATTTAAATTCATTTTAAAACCAATAACAGAAATGGCAGCTGCAAGCAGTGATACCCCTAAGAAAATCCATTTGGAGAGGAAATAAAGTAATAGTCAAGAAACAATGACTTATCTTTCCCAAATGATTTTCACGTATGGAAACTTCAGGTCAACAGATTCATCAACTGTCCTATTGTCCTACACATCATCCTGAAAACTTATGTCCCAAGATATTCAGAGCTTTCAACACTGAATAATCAAAATAACTCTAAAAGATCTTCACCTTTGTTTAACCATTGTTAACCAATGTACATTAGTTTACTATTATCATTTTTAAAAAACAATGCTTACTGAATACAATTCCTTTTTTATACTTACTTGATGAAATGTAAGGGTGAAAATCTCACTTAACCATTATCAACAATGGAAATACAAGAAAACCCTTAAGTATCATTTTATAATTAGCTGCTTTACTAAAAGCAGTTATCTATGGGATACGTAGTTTAATTTTCGATCTGAGTTTTACTTGTCAGTGGTTTTTATTTTTATAAAATTGTGTTTTATACTTAAATAGAAAATTTGAAAGTTAAAGATAAAAGAGATAAACTTTTTCTAATCACTCTGGTGCTCTAGTCAGTATAAGCGTTACCGGGTCAAAGAACTTTGAATTTGTTGAAAATCAGTTCTGTTCTACCTAAATTGCAATTCCTACTGTACCTACTGTATAAGTAGCAATGCAAGAAGAATTAGATTCAGAATCCATTTGGCAGTGATAAAGAAAAAAATGCTGAAATGTTATTGATTCTCTTACTCTTCTGCAAAACAAACTGACTCAACTATAATTTTCCTGACATAACACAAAGGCTTTATTTAGATATTACAAAATATTGGCAAATGGGAGACTATATATCTTTTTAAAAGATATCATTAACCCTTTCCTAAAGAAAAGAGTGTCCTACTTGTTTTTACAGAAATGCTGCAGCTAGTGACATGGTGATGTTAGCCCCAAGAGGAATACTGCCTGCAAAAGTTTTGATGCAGAGATATTCTGCCTTAGGAGACACCTTAAACCTGTCACTGGCTGCTGAGTCCCTGTCACAGTTTATAACCTGCTGTCAAAGTCACAGTCTCAGCTCCTGCCCTCTCTCCAAAGCATTTTTCACATGCTCTCTCCAAATTAAGTTCATCCAAATTCTCCAACTATGCTAGTTCCAGAAATTTTCCTCCATGTATTACCTATTAAGGTCATAAAGAAATCTCAACAAGATTTTCATCTGGTCTTCCAAACCATCTTCATTAACTTTCCCTTGACCCATTTTTTCTTTTCTTTTTATTTTTGGCCAGTGCTTTTCAGAACTAAAGATAAAACAACCAAATCAGAGCAAGATGTGAGTTTCGGTGGATTAGGGTTGAAGTTAAAGGTGACAGGAGAACTGAGCCAATAGAATTAGAACATTCAAGCTTTCTTTCTAGGTAACTGTCCTCAGATCTTACCAACCAACGTTTCACAAACCAGGCTTCCAACAGCCCACATCCCTTGAACAATAAGCGTTTAAAAAGCAGATTTCCCAGTAAGGCTGCCCATATAGAAGTGTTCTTAAGTGCTCTTCCTCAAAAAAATAAATAAATAAATAAATAATAATAAAATAAATTAAATGATAATAATAATAAATAAATAAATGCAAATTGCTTAGCAAACCACTTCTCAAATCGGAACGACTGAAGTTATATAAGTTCTTCCCCGGTGAAACGAACCCACGGTCCACACCTTGGGGAAGGAGCCTGCAGCACACGCCTCACTTAGAGACAGACCCAGAGAAGCACAGTTTACTTACTAAAGCAGCCGCTCCAGTCCTCCTCGGAAACCCTGAGGAGTCTTCGCTTTCCTCTCCTACCAGTCAAATAAAGAACTGTCTTTTTATTCCACACAGGCCCGGAATAAACTGCAAAAAGGGAAGGCACATGCCCAGCCGCCGTCAGGTTCGGCGCTGGTGGGGCGCCTCAGGTGCCGATTGTTTCCAAAGTGGGATCTTCTCTTCTGAAGGGAGGGGGCAAAGCACGAAGGAGAAAGGGCGCTCTGAGAGCTTTCTTGGGTCCTGCAAATTATTCTGAAGGCAAAGTCCCCGCACGCTCCCCGCCGAGGCTGCCTGTCAGCCGCGCGAGGGGAGGAGGCTGAGGAGGAGGCGGCGGGAAGGAGCGGGAGGCTCTGCCGGGAGGAGGGACGCGGGCGGGGGAGGCCGACGAGCGGCTCCCGGGAGCGGCCGCCGCGACGGCGAGGGGGTGGCGGGGCTCGGCCGGGGCGAGGCGCTGCCGGCGCGCTCGGGCCGCCGGGTGCGGGCGCGGGCGCGGGCGCGGGCGCGGCTGGGCGGGCTGGAGGGCGGTGAGCGTCTCCCGGCGGCTCCGCGCTCGCTGCGCTCCGGCCGCGCTGCCTCTCCCTCTCGCTCTCAGGCTCTCTCGCTCGCTCCGACTCACACCCCACGTCTCCAGCGGCGGCCGCCCGGCCGCACACACTCACCTGCATTTCCTTAACGAGCCACTTGATGGCTGCCAGCGGCGCGGAGCCGGGGCGGGGAGGACGCGGCGCGGGCTGCTCCGAGCGCCCGCCTGGGAGGCGGCGGCGGCAGCGGCCGGGCGAGCGCGCGGGCTGGACGGGAGGAGGGGAGGTCCGGCAGCCAGGAGCGGCCCCGATGGGGACCGGGCGAGCCCGCTAGCCCGGGGCCTTGGCGGGGCTCCAGGGCTCCGTGTTACAGCGACCCGCGCGGGGACAGGAGGACGTGTCGGGCACAGGCTGTTCCCGGTCACTAACGCCACAGAGGACCGGCCCAGGTGCGGAGCCCGGCGGGGCAGCTTCAGGTGTTGGCGTGCCTCCGTTATCTTAGGGTTTTTTCTGGAGGGAGGCTGGCGGTCAGGGTTGGGGTGGAGGTTTAACAGGTCAGAGAGAGACATTTAATTTGCAGTGGACTCGATGCTTAGTGACAGCCGACTTTGGCGGGCCCGGGGGAAGGCAGCTGAGGGTGCTCGCCGCAGGGCAGGGCCGCGGACTCCTCGCGGATACTGGAGGGAGTTTCCAGTGGCCTGACGGGGCTGGGCCGGGGGAGGGATGGGCTGTGCCCTGTTAGTAGTTGAGAAGGAAAGACCTTTAAAAGAGTTGCTGGGAAAAAGCTTCACTAAGACCAAAGGACGCGGGCAGCGATGGGGGGCAGGTTCTTCTCCACCTCCTCCGTACCCCAACATAAGAGTGGTCAGTGCATTGCAGGGGGCACCACAGGCTAGAGAGGGAGGTCAGCGGACTGCAGACCACTGAGCAAAGCTTGCTCTGGGGGTGGGGGTCTGGCGTCGCGAAGGTGGGCAGGACAGGAGAAATCTAGCAGCAAGCTCTTTGTCACCTCACGGTCATTTCTGTCTCATTAGAGCACGCAGCTATAGGCAACAAATGCTCTGTCTCCCTGCGTTGCTGCTTAAAAGAAAAACCGTAATAGTTAATCGTGTTTGAAATAATGCAACGGAAAGCATTTCAGGTACCATTTGGTCAAAGGTTCGCTAAGCACTGTAACAAAAACAAAAACAACCGAACAAATTCGGTTGTTGCAGAAGTGTGTTGCAGAAGTGTCGCTTTCTCCCCAAAAGAAATAAAACTTAATCAGTAGAGGTGACATTTCCCCAAGGGTCCCTTCACCTATCTTCCTTTCATTCTCGCTGCCTAGCTTGCTATGTCCCTTTGCCTTTCAGAAGTGACCCTGTTTCTGAACCCGTCCCCTGCCAGGTTCTCTGCTTAGCCTCCCTTCAGCCACTGAGCTCACCCTTCTAAGAAGGTGCCCATGCACGCGCCGTCGGTATCCCTGAACGCTGTTCTTGGAAATGGTAAGATAAAAACAAAAAAGACTTGTACCGTGTGTGCGAGCGTGCATGGCTTTGTAATTATGGAAAGCACTTGCCTCTCCTAGGGTGTTGTCTGCCAAAAATGATGACGACTGATTCTATCTCCCTCCTTCTTCCTCTCTGCGCAAATACACACTGCTCTCTCGTCTCAATTCCTTCCTGTCAGTGTTCAATAATGGTTTTACATGAACTTTCTGTTAAGCCTTTTACTACCAAGAGAGAGTTGAGCGGATTGGTAGGAGGGATGCTGGGTTCAGTGCTGCTGCTGTGTTTCCCGTCATCACTCACTCATTACATACACCACTGTACTTGATGCCAAGTGGCAGCAGAAATGATTTCCTCTCTAGCTAGTCATAAGAGTATATTTGTCCTACCCCGGAAACACATAAAATTAATAATAAAAAAATAATGCATTTTGCAACCGTGAGAAGAGCAGATGGATGCTGATGTGGTGGTGTTAGTCCCCTTTTCTGTTGCTGTTGTTACAAAAACGTTGTGACCACTTCTCCCTTTCTGCTTCTGGTGCGTTAAGCAAAGCATTTGGCCCATTTACTGTGTTCTCTTTTCCATCTTTCCCTTGACAATAGTTTGTGTATTTTAAATAAAGATTTCATTCTGCCAACCCGCAGGAAGCTTTTAACAAGATGCAGCTGAGCGTGTCGATATCTTGTATCTTTTTACTGCTATATGGGGGTGTGCAGCAACGTGAAACTCATCTCTGCTTCAGCACGAGGCTGGCATCTCACAGACACGGTGCTCCCTGGGGCTAACTTACTCGTCTCTACCACTAGCTTTTGGTGTTCTCTAGAAGAACACAGGATGTCTTACACAGTGGAAGACTAAGTATTAGACTCAACCTTCTTCCTGCTCCACCACTCATCTTCACTTAATAACACAAGTGTTAATGGTGATTAGATTATTCTAGAGATTTTATTATAGACTATTATTTTGATAATTGAATTGAGGTATCTTTCTTGAAGGTGGCTGCACCAAGACCAATGAATTAAACAGAATTTCATTTAACTCCATCTGGACCTCCTGTGATATTATGGTTTATTTCTCCTTCTTCAAAGAAATGTCTTCTTTAAGACATAATTGTATATATTTACTTTTAAAAATCCGTCATTTCTGGGCATCGCCTGTGGCTCAAAGGGGTAGGATGCCAGCCCCATATGCCGGAGGTGGTGGGTTCAAACCCAGCCCCGGCCAAATACTGCCAAAAAAAAAAAAATATCCGTCATTTCTTTAAAGTGCTTCTTGTCAGTGGACCATGTGTTAAAAGCAATCATAACCAGTTTGAAATAAAAATAAACACAAAGGGAAAGTGAGATAGGGCAAGGAAGCATAGCCCTGAATTTCAGTCTATTTTGAAGTTTCTTTTATTTTACCACATTTCTTCATCTAAAATGCCATTCAGCTTTATTATATTTAGGCTTATAATTAATTTGGACAGCCTGCTGTAAGTAGCAGAAACCACTAAAGTTTGTATTTTTATTTTAGATTTTTCGGGGAAATAGTAATTTCTCTTTTGACTCGGTTTTTAAATTTGGATTAACGGTGCATAAATAGCGTCTCCACAGCAATAATTTTCTGTTCTATTATGTTCTTTAAATATTTTAATAGCATCATGAGGAAACTTCCTAATTGTTTAGCACTCCATGTTATATAATTGAAAGTAAGAGAGATAAAAGAGATAACAGAAGAAGGATAAGAAGATAGGAGTAAGAAGGAAGCCAGGAAGATAATCATGGAAACGAGATAATAATGGAGGAGGCATTCCACGCCCACTCATGGGTAGGCTGGATTTGTAAATAGTAACCTCTCACACTTTGGCATCTTGTTTGGTTTTGGTTTTTGCTTCTATAATAATGGTGTGCACTCAAATTATTCTCCCTTTCCTCCACCTTTTCTTCTAAAGTTATGCCAATTGGCCAAAACTACAAATAGAAACAATTTTATATTGATAATAAGTTGGGAAGTCGTTCACTTAATGGGCTAAATGTCTCCTACTTGCTTCACATGGGACAAAGATAATCTCACAGTCATCTATGATTCAAATTTTATATGGTCACAGTTAATTACGTGGGTCTAATTTAACAAATTTCTTTATAGATAACTATAGCTCTCTACCAAGAAAGCTGCTCAGGCACCTTTATAACACAATGGAAAAATGACAAGATGGTCTAAGCCATCTTCATGAATAGGGTCACATTTGAGATGATTGTGAGTTCAAGGTGTAGGTGTTATTCCACTGAAGTCATCAGGTGGCTAATGCTAAATTGTACAAAATCGAATGGTTTTGCAAATATGGATTCAGGTATGTATACATTTATTTTCTCATTTATCATGTTGGTTGTTTTCCATCCCTGTCTCCTATTCCTAACCCCAGACACGTTGTTACCCCTTGCTATCTCCTAGGTTTTAACCTTTGGGTGCTGTACCAAATTGCTTTCCCTTGTTCCCTGGTTTCTATTTGGATTTTGTCAATGAGAGGCACAGGAAGAGGGCAAAAGGAGAGAAAGATGGGGCCATTCTTGTCCCATATGCTGTATGACTTCTTCCTGAAAGTGGCTTCACAGTGCTTTCTTGCCACTACTTATCCACAGCTCCAGCTCATATTTGACTTCAATAACTATATCCTACCTCTTGCTCCCTCAGCTTTCCACAAAGGCTGGAAACTAGGATACTCAGTTTCCCTCATCAGTTCCCTTATCCCAGCTGCTCTTCTGGAAAGTATCCCATATCTAAATTTTCTTTAAAGTGATTTTTAATGGTGTCTTCTGTTTCCTCCAGGTACCCCAAAGGATACGTTTGTGTTATTTAAATCCAAAGTGTGTGTTCAAAGTTAAAAATAAATATTTCATTCAATTTTTCTAAAGTTTAACAAATTGTGTACTATATTGTATACTATATATAGAAGTCCCAAAATATTAACATTACTAAAACTGAATATCATTGTAACACACTATAATAAAATATACAGCTGAGATGGTAAATTTTTTGTGGCAACCAGAATGGACTAAGGGACACCCAGACAGCTATTAAAGCATAGTTTCTGTGTAAGTCTGCAAAACTAGTTCTGGAAGAGATAGTATTTGAACCAGTAGACTGAGTAAAGATCACTCTCACCAATGTAGACAGGCTTCATTTAATCGATTGGGGGCCAGAATAGAACAAAAAGGTAGAGGAAGGGAAAATTCTCCTTCTCTCCCTCTCCTTGAACTGGAAAGCCACCCTCAGACATGGGAGCTCCTGTTTATCAAGACTTCAAACTCCTGGACTTACACCCCATCCAGGATCGCATGCCTTTAGTCTCCATCTGAATTATACCAACAGCATTCCTGGTCCTCCAGGTTGCAGACAGCAGACCCTGTTCTAAACTCCTTTAAATGTCTTAAAAAATATATGCTGTCTAAATTTTAAATCTAAGAAAACTGAGGTGGATGAGCTGACCCAGGTTTGTAGAGTGGTTGAATGTTAGAGCTGACATTTGTATCCTGGCAGTCTACCTCCTACGTCTCTGTGCTTAACTGCTGTTCTGTGTCATAACAATCTTTTTCTCAGCTACGTGTGCCTTTTCTTTCTTAAGTTCAAGGACCTCTGAAACATTTAGCTGAAACTGAGAAATTTCTATTCCATGAATGGAGAATTTAGAGGGAGTGTGCTACAAAAAGAAAAGTATAGTCATAGGACTAATTTTCAATTTTTAAAGTGGATCTTTTAATTAACTTTTCTATTTGAATCATTTTATATATTATTTATTTTCATATGACAAATAATTTTCTGCATTCTCCATACTATCTAGTAAAATGGTAGAAAACTGTATTAAGACAAAAGAAGTGTATGATTTTTTCTAACAATTATTTACAAATTCATTCTGTTATTACAATTTACTACATTTTCTAATTTTCTTTTGTACAGTTGTTTCCATCTCTTCACATTTATTCATTTTCCACCTTTACCTACAAACAGGAGAACAAAAATAACATAAAGCTATTGCTTCTCCATTATAATAAGGGGTCAACTTTTCTGGAACCTTCTTTAAGATTTCCCTCTATTTTAGTGAAGGACAATATGTTTTTTAGGTTCTTATACCTGCTCCTTTTTCATATGCAATGATATTAAGGCTTAAAAATTATAGTAGCATTAAAAGATTTTATGTATATTTAAAAAATTTTAAATTGATTATTATTATTATTTAATTTTTTTTTTGCAGTTTTTGGCTGGGGCCGGTTTGAACCCACCACCTCTGGCATAAAGGGCCCGTGCTCTACTCCTTTGAGCCACAGGTGCCACCCTAAAATTGATTGATTTTTTTTTTTTGGCAGTGTTTGGCAGGGGCTGGGCTTGAACCCTCCACCTCTGGCATATGGGGACGGTGCCCTACTCCTTTGAGCCAAAGGCACCGCCCTAAAATTGATTTTTTTTTTAAATATAAGCAACAGGAAAACGTGACAGCTATATAATTATGAAACTCTTCAGCATACTGTATTTGTAGATAGTAAACCAATTAGAAACTTATTTTCGCCATATGGAAACATATCTAATGTAAATAAAAAAATAACAAGTCCATGCAACTTTTAAAGTTGATTTCTTTAATGTGTCAATACAACATAAATGATTTGACCCAGCCCCTTAACTTTCAATCTAATTTTACAGAAGCTGCTACTAAACCCAGTGTGTGTGAATGTTCATTTTCATATGGCTAATGAGTGGTAGAGGTCCTGCTATTTCCAGGCACCCTTGGTCCTTATTATAATTTAAACAATAATATTAATTTAAAAACATATTGCATACAACGCATTTTTAACCAGATGTATACCTTTATTTTTGTATCTGATTTAAATTTAAGGTTTTTGTTATTCCAATGACAATGTGTTTGTTTTCCTAAGCCCACTGTCTTGTGTTTTATGAGAAAAGTAAGACCACATTAAATGTTTAAACAAATTTAAAAGTATTTCCACATTAAATTTTTAAACAAATTTAAAATGAGGCTTTGAAAAATTACTGCTATATTCAGAAGGGAAATGTGTCAAGAAAAACTTCTTACAGGAAATCCAGAGATGGTGATGAAATGATGCTCCTAGTAAGAAGTCATCTTTACAAGTACTTTCCCTATCTCCAGTATTAATCAGAATTCTCATCAGAGTTTCATCTAAGCTAGAATATGCACATTTAATATAAATATGAAAGGGATGTGGAAAGAATTTATTAATGCTACTTAATTCCCCCCATAAATTTCTTCCTGCACCAGGCCTCCCTTTCTCAGACACACACGTGCCTGCGCTCCCAAGCTTAGGGCAAATGGGGTGGTACTTCCCTTGCACAGCTCTCATTCCTGTCTTGCTCTCTAAGGATTTTTCCCTCTCTATTTCTCAGGGTTTTTTTTTTTTTTTTTTTTTTGTAGAGACAGAGTCTCACTTTATGGCCCTCGGTAGAGTGCCGTGGCCTCACACAGCTCACAGCAACCTCCAACTCCTGGGCTTAAGCGATTCTCTTGCCTCAGCCTCCCGAGTAGCTGGGACTATAGGCGCCCGCCACAACGCCCGGCTATTTTTTTTGGTTTTGCAGTTTGGCCGGGGCCGGGTTTGAACCCGCCACCCCTCGGTATATGGGGCTGGCGCCCTACCGACTGAGCCACAGGCGCCGCCTCTCAGGGTTTTTTTATACACATAAACCGGCAAACATATCAACAACCCTGGAGAAGTGGGAAGGAATGGGAATGCAGAGACTCAGACCAGGGATTTGGGTCAATATAGAGTAGAACGATTTAAGGCAGTTGTAAAATAATAATCTCTCAATCAACTACAAGATGTGGCAAAGTTGGAAAGAAGAGGAAAACACCGTGTTCTGGAGAAAAGTGTCACTGAGTCGTGGCCTACTAATGATTCTTGTGACGGGCTCAGTAGTAAAGAATGGATTACATTTCTATTACATTTTTGTTTTGAACTTTTTATTTATTTGAATAGTCAAAAGCTTTTACACTACAATTTCAGGGGCCTGGAATGTGGGAGAGTTTTACACACACACATATGCACATAGAAATGCACACTCAGACACACACAAACACATAGAAATGCACACTCAGACACACACACATAGTCTTTAGTCTTCGTGCAGACAGATACAGGTTACATGATTTGTTTTTGTTTTTTTTTTTCATAGAGATAGAGTCTCACTTTACCGCCCTGCTGGGTAGAGTGCAATGACGTCACACGGCTCACAGCAACCTCCTGCTTTTGGGCTTACACGATTCTCTTGTCTCAGCCTCCTGAGCAGCTGGGACTACAGGCGCCCGCCACAACGCCCGGCTATTTTTTTGGTTGCAGTTTGGCGGAGGCCGGGTTTGAACCCGCTACCCTCGGTATATGGGGCAGGTGCCCTACTCAGTGAGCCACAGGCGCCACCCGGGTTACATGATTTCTTATTTGATTTTACAATATTAACTAATATTGTTACTTACAAATACAGTGTGATTTTAAAATAAGTTAAATACATATGTTTCATTTTTATTAAATGTAACTTTTTTGAACTATCACGTTTTCTAAATAGCATTTTACCTATTTGGTATCTAAATATTTAAGTATTTTTAGATGTCTAAATATCCAAGTATTTTTACTTAAATTGAAGTTTTACTTATTTTCAAAGATCTTGAATGATAACAAAAGTTCTCAAAAGAAAATGTACACACTTGAATATTAATAAAATATATATAGTAAAAACGTTTATTTCAAACTTGATTTTGTTATACTATATATATCTGTGAATACTTTTTCTCTAATAGAAATGCCAAAATTATTACTGAAAGTCAAATTATTTATGAAGAGAAAAATAGACATCCTTATTTCCAAAGTTGCCACCCTCAATTTCTCTTTAATAAATGGTATGCACACCCATGGTACACAAAAAAACTAGCATATACTTCTCCAGAAAAAAAAGAAACAGTCACATTTCCCTTCCTTTTTGCATTTCCACTGTACCAATAATATATTTAGCAGATGTATCAAAAGCAATACAGGCTCATTGTATGATTTGTTTAAACACAAACTATATGTTTATTGGTGTAGTGGGAAAGAAGGTACCAAATTTGAGTGGATTAACCAAACATATTGTGAGATTTTATTTTATGCAAAGTGGATTGTACATGTAAAGGAGTGGGGGAGGCTAAAATGACTAATGCCTAAAAACAAACATAATTCAGAAGTGTGGGAGCACATAGTTAGACTAAAATGATTTAATGTGCAAAGTTTAATCAAATTAATTGAGCAACCTTGTGACCAACATCTTAATGCAAAATACTCAATGACTTCTAGATGTTATCAGGATATCTAAATCCTTAGACTGCCAAAAATTTCTAACTGAAATTGTGAATGAAATATTCAATTACTAAAAATTCTTCAAAATCTGCAAAATTTTGTAGTGTCTCTATCGACTATGAGAAAGTAAAAGAAACTGATAGCCTACCAACTGTGTTAATGGCATTCTGGTAAAGGACAGTAACTAATTTCAAATTTGATCCTTGAAAATATAGCATAATGTCATGGAAAACATGTAGACAGTATTTTGGAAGAAATCTTCCAAAATCCTCAGGTTTTTAGGTGCAAGTCTGGACCTTGAGGCAAGTAATGAAATTGGAAACCGCCGTGAAATGGAAAGTACTGTGAATAAGTAAAATTGATGGATATTGAAACAAGCAGGGAACAGGGTTCCTCCTATTCCCAGCAGGTGGTAGCTAGCGGTAGTAAATAAGAAAAACAGTTAAAAAAAAAATATTGTGTGTCCAGATATCAAAGTGCTCTATTGAAGGTGAATAACAAGATGGGGGGATATTCTGGAAAAGAATATTGAAGGAATGGTGCGAGAAATACAAAGAAGGTTAGTGCATTAAACAATGTTTAAACATAAAGCAAGAAACAGGAATAGATTTTAAAGATACATGCATTATACCAAGCAAAATTACAAATATATCATACTTTTTAAAAATAATAATGAAAGGAGATAATAATCCTTAGCATATAGTCAAAAAGTGAGGCTTCTGATGAGAAGAGAGACATAGGAAAACCTACAAAAAAGTCAATAACAATTATCAAAATTCTCAAAATGCAACACAACTGGCTGAATTCATACCATGGAAAATTATAGTTGAACAGCAAGGGTTCTATTTAGTGGTTAAGATGTATTTCTCAAAAATATTTAAAACAGAAACATGTTCCCCTTATACAGATGTGTGGGTTCATGTATGTTTTTATCCATCCATCTTTATCTTGTATGAAAGATACAAAGAAAAAGACAATAAGCAGAAAAATATCTTGAGCCGCTTTTCTGTTTATATTTTCTGAAAGAAAATGATTTAATCACCAGAAATATTTTAAATAGATATAATTTTAAAATATCTTTCTAATATATTCTGAAAACTTAGTGTTTTATTTTAAAATATTCCTATTGCTTTCAGTAAAATTCATATAGAATTTTAAAATAGGTTAAATTAAAACTAGTTACTATATGCAAGTTTTACAATTCTCTAAGTGGACTTGAATAAAATCTTCCTGTTTTCATTTTGCCTGATTCCTCTCTACCCGCTGTATATATTAAATAGTAAAAGATAGTAAAACTAATGTTTTACTTTCTTTGAAAAGTTTCGTAAAATTAAATTTGGAGGAAGGTCTTCATATGTTTTCTAAATATCTTCATCTCTTTCTGCTGTAATAAGATTTGTAGATTCACTTTGTACATTATGTCTATCTTGACAAAATTGTCTTCATTCTTTAAAAGAACAAAATGATAATGAATAGTCTCAGAAATAAAATAGTTCAATGAAGTTCAAATATGTAGTCTCTGAATCTTTTACACAAGCATATTGTTTATCTATGTTTAGTTAAATGATTCAGAATTGTGCTACAGAAATAACCTTCAAAAATTAAAAGATAATCTGTTTCAAATTAAGTGACCCACTAAAATTTTAGGTCTTAACAAACCAAATTGCAAAGAAGATTTTAAAGTGTAAGAAGAATCACTTATCTAAGTACTTAAAAGACGTAACACTTTAAAGTTTTGTTTTTCTCATAACATTTTAATACTTAGTCCTCATAAATCTCATCATAGAGGTACATATCTGTACCCTATTGCCAACGCCTTATGAAATTTCATTAGGATATATGAGGAACCAAAATATATAAATTACATGAGTCACTCCACATTTGTTGAAGTAAAGACAGTGCTTTTCAAGAACAGAATGAGGATCATACAGCCCACAGCAAAATACAGAATGCACAATGGTTAAATTATTACCTTACATTGATCTGGTGACAACTTGATTACAACCTTAATTCTGATAAACGATAGTCAATAGAGTTGTAACTATAACGCTCCTCTGAGATATTTCCTAAACAGAAAGCAAGGTAAGTGACAAAAATAAATTTCATTTCTTTTAAGTTTTGTAAGTATTTATAAGGTAACATGATATGAATCAGTTTTCTAAGCATGTAGTAAGTTACTTGAAAAACTATCATTTTCTCAAACACACACATACAGGGAAAGAGAAAAGGGCAAACGACTCTGAAATTGTGTTTAATCTTTATTTCACTATTTTATTCCATTTTCCCTTAAAATGAGAATTTATTAAGAAAATGACATTGTAGTAAAAAATGTTTATGGATTATTACCCTCTGAAGTTTTTGGTGAGACCATCTCCTTTTAGTGATAATTCTCCTCTATGGTAAAAGATTACCAAGATAAGGAATTGACTTTTCTCATTACTAGTGCCAATATTCTAAGTGGTTTTCGTGGTTTGAACATTTGTCCAGGAGTAACAAGAGAGAAACCACCAGCAAGTATCATGCAGACCACCAAAGAGCCATCAGACTCCAGTGGGTTTCAGTCACCGTCAACCTCAGCTCTCTGAAATAACAGTTTCACAATTTTTGCTTGCAAGACTTTCTCTCTTTCTGCCTGATTTTACTGTCCCACATTTTTTATGACTACACATGAAGATTTTTCACTAAAATGCCAAAATAATGAACCAAATAATTTCAGATTAAGTAATGTCAACAGATACGTGCTCCAAGCCCTACCTATCATCTGGGACGTCTGAGTGTCTTGTTTCCATTTTACAGGTGAGTCAGCAGAAGATAATTCACATTTCCGCCTTGAATTATAAATAGCAACTTCAGGGGTGGTGCGTGTGGCTCAAAGGAGTAGGGCGCCAGCCCCATATGCCAGAGGTGGTGGGTTCAAACCCCAGCCAAAAAAAAAAAAAAAACCTACAAAAAATAAAAAAGTAACTTTCGTTAAGAGAGAAATATTTTCTTTAAAAACAGTTATAGAATGCAACGTGACACAATGATTGTATGTGTGGAGTGGGGAGCCAAACTGCCTACATTCAAATTCTTGTTCATGTACTTACCAGGTGTTTAACTCTGGGCAAATAATTTCTGAGAGCATATTTTTTTTAATTTTCCTTTTATACAGATTTTCTTTTCCGAAAATGGAGATGGTAATAAATTTGTTTCAGTTTCCTTTCCTGTAAAATATGAATAGTAATATCTACTGCACAGCATTGTTGCAAGGAATATATTATGTAAGGTGATGATAAATGATAAGCATTTATTTATTAAATGGTAAACTTCTAGTTCCATAGGATAAACAGTGTGTGAGAGCTACCTCTTACTGTTATAAAGAGCATGGGTGAACTGCATAGATCAGTTTTCCTTCCTGGACATTTCCTCTTTCATTGTTACTCTGGTTTAAGTTAAATTTGGAGCAGTCTATCAAAATCACACCCCAGCTTTGAAATTACTCCTCACCAACATTTCCCATGAAGTACCTCGCACAGCTGATTGTGTCAGGAGGAAAAGCTCATCTATGGGAAAACAAAATATCCTATTCTTTGTTGTAATCAATCTTACAGGATTGATTAAGGAGATGCAGAAAACATTAGTAGGGGATGTATTACTGTAGAATTCTGAAGTCATATAGTTTTGGAGCAGGCAAACCTATTCAGCCATGCATTAGCAGAGAGAATTAACTGAAATGGGGAAAAGGAAGAAAAAACCTGAGAGATGGAAAGCAAAAAGAGGCTGTGCAATTGTTGAGAGTTATATCTAAGCTCTGGACTTTCCTCATTTGTAAGCTTATAATAAGGCCGGATAAAATCTATCTTCTCTACATGAAGTTAAATAAAGATATGTTCGCTAAATGAACTTGAACTTGGTTGAGTGACTTCTGTTTCTTTCAACTAAAAGATCATTGCCTCAAATAGGTGTTTTTATAATATATTGAAAAATTATAAACCTATTATTCTGTGAAAAATGTGTGTATGCAAATGAGTATAAGCAAATTCCGGGAGAGGGGAAGGATGAGTTGATTCCAGGCAATGTCAAGCATTTCTGTGCTGAAAATGAACTTTTCATTCAATTCTCTTATATCAGCAATGGATATTTGGAAATAAACCCATAAAGAAGAGACTATGAAACAAAAAGGGTTGACGTTTTGCAAAAAAATTTTAAAAAATTGAAATATTTATCCAAAAAATGGAGAAGTTGACAAGATTGTATCAGTTTACTCAGAAACATTAAAGAGAAGGAACCTAGGTGGAAGTGATAATAATAAAGATGATGATGATTCAGAACTATTAGTGGGAAGCTATAGCATTATTAGGAGCCTGAAAAGTGTTATCTAAAGAGCTCAAAGGGTCCACCTTCAGTAAGATTTGAGGCAGAATCCTAATTCCATCTTGGACAAATGATATCACCTCCCAACTGTCAGCCTTCTCACCCTAAAATTGGAATACTAATTCCTATCATGCAAGGCTATTAAGAAGATAAAGAATAAAGACTTCGTCCTCAAATGTGCCTGTGTTCCCATGCTGATTCATAATAGAGGCTCAAAAACATTTTTATTACTCTTATTATAATTTGTATTGTTAGTCCCCAATCACTAGAGTTATTAATGAAAAGAAAAATGTGGGCAGCACCTGTGGCCCATATACCAAGTATGGCATATACCCAGCCCCGGCCAAACTGCAACAACAAATAGCCGGGCGCCAAGAGCTGGAGGTTGCTGTGAGCTGTGACACCACAGCACTCTACCGAGCGCAATGAAGTGAGACTCTGTCTCTAAAAAAAGAAAGAGAGAAAGAAAAGAGAAATGTACATCTGTTTTCGATCAGTAAGTTTTCAACAACAGGGAGATCTTAGCCAAGAGTTTTTAAAATAATTCCTCTTTTATTATTAAATTATTTATAATTACTATTCATTATTGAATTGTTTACAGTTTATCCACATAGCTGCTTGCATTTCCTGATAGTACAGAATATTGATAGTACAGACGACCACTATAAGGGTTGCCCCTTTTGTCTTGTGATGAGCTATCTCTCAATCCTACATTACACTAAAAGCATAACTCCTTTTTGCTTATGTAAATGACAGTTGTAATGCTCACTCTATTTACTTATAACAGGGACCAGCTTCATAAAAGAAAACTAAAATTCCTTTTTTTTATTAAGTCCCATACACATAAATCATGAATACATTTATGCATATATGGGGTACAATGTGTTGATTTTTTTATACAATCTGATATAGTTGCACCAGGAAAGGTTGCCCACTGTCTCCACTGCTTTTTAACATTGTAATGGAAGTCTTAGCCATTGCAATTAGGCAAGAGAAGACAATCAAGGATATCCATACAGTGTCAGAGGAGATCAAACTTTCACTTTTCACAGATGATATAATCGTATACCTGGAAAACCCCAGGGACTCAACCACAAAACTCTTAAAAGTGATTAAGGAATACAGCAGCGCCTCAGGCTACGAAATGAATACTCACAAATCAGTAGCATTCATATATACCAACCATAGTCAAGCTGAAAAAACAGTCACGGACTCTATTCTGTTCACAGTAGGGCCAAAGAAAATGAAATATCTGGGAGTGTACCTAACAAAGGACGTGAAAGATCTCTATAAAGAGAACTATGAAACTCTGAGGAAAACTAAAATTCTTAAGGAATCTTCAAATTAACTTACAAGAAATGTTACAACTTTTATATGCTCAATAATGACCATCTTCTTACGCAAGTCACCTGACTTCTCTGAACATCAGGTTTTTCATCTGTAAGGACTTAAAGTTGTTGTGACAGCTTTGTCTCACTAGCAAATCCTGGAGAATGTTTACAAACTCAACAATGTCAGCCACCTTCACAAAAGCAAAGTGGTAAGTTTTCTCAAAAAGTCTGTATGATTAAGCCTATTTCCAAATTTATATATTTCTCACCATTTTTTCTAAATTCTGCCCTCTCTATACACTCTAAAAGAAATATCCCTAGGAAACAGTGAAGAAGAGCATGGTTGCATGCACTAAGGAAGGACAGACCACAAATGAAAACTTAATCACTAATGTGAGACTCTGCCCTTTCAATAATTCATAAACAGTCAATTTGCATTTGGAATATTCTTTGCGAATAAGACATACCAGTTCCCTAGACACTGGCAATAGGGTTGTGGAATGTGTTTCAAATTGCCTAATTGCCTGCCAAATATTCATTTCACTTCTTCATTATAAACTTCTATGTGCTGGAGTTGGGGAACTGAACCCAGATAAGAAATTGTGCATCTTCCTAAGACCCTTGTAGACAGGGTGCCCAAAGCAAACAATTCTGGCCAGTTAGATGCAAAAGTCACCTAGTGAGACTTAATGGAAATACTTGCAGAAATAATATATTCAGTCGTCATAATTTCTTTGGTCTTTTCAACTTCTTCCTTCCTTTTGAAAACCTAGATATTATGCCCATGAGACAAATTCACAGGTTAGGATGACAGGGAAAAAGATAACTGAAGCCTGGGTGTCTGGTGTTATCTCTGAAGCAATCCTGGACTGCTAAACCTCTAAACTACTTGTTCCATAAAAAAAAAATTAAGTCTTTATCAATTTAGAGCACTGTTAGTTGGGCTTCCTTACGCCTACAGCTAAAAATGCTTATTGCCAATACTGGAATCATCTTCAAAATTTTAATATCATGACTTGAGTAAATCGTGATTAAACATTTTATAATATGAGAAAGATTAAAAAATGGTAAAATAGTTTAGGATAAATAGAATTCTGGATATTAGAGATATACTAAATATACAAAAGCATAAGAGGAATTAAGAAAGAGAGTAAGGTTGTTACAACAGTGAGTCAAGTTGAAAGTGAACATACCTAACCCTGTTTCAATCAGAGTGACTCTCCTTTCAGGCCTCCCCATGTACCAGTACATGCAGAAGACCTTTCCTTAGTTAAGACGGCATGCATATTTTTATTACTTACTTTATCACTTTATATACATATATGCATGTATGTTTATTTTTATAAGGCTATGGATTACGTTAAATATCTATGACTGCACAGAGAAAAATAAATACGCGTAAGATTGTGAGGAGGAACTCTCTTCGATTATCAACTTCATTCCACAAATGTTCTGCTTTTACTCCATTAATTTAAGGTCACTTGTTAGATTTCTGTCAGAGCAACTTCATGCAGCAACATTAAGAAAAGAATAGAAAGTTAAAAGCACTTGAAAGTAATTACACTTTTGAAAGAAGATTAACTGATATGTGTTCTTTCTAAATAATATAGAAGCAATTATTATTCAATACTGTTAAATTATATATCTTGAAACATCACTTCATAATATTTTGAAGTTAAAAAGGAACTTTAAGCATATGATGTTCTACTTCTTTTTTTTTCCATTATGAGAAGACTAAGTCCTGGAAGATAGTGGAATTACCCATCAACTTCCGTTTTATTCAAGTATTTAGGAAAAATACAAGCTGACTTTAGTATTTCTTGTTGCTAATAGTATTTGAACTGCCTTCTCCCAAATCTACAATTAAAAATAACCATGAAAATTATCACTATGAGTTATGGTAACAGAAGTTTAACATTAAAAGCTGAGAAAGTAAAGGCATGAAGACACATGGAAAACTTCAGAATCCCTCATTCACCTGAGCATAAGAAGGAGCTGATTAATCTTGAATTGCTTTGTAGTTAATAAATTCTGTCTTTTGTTTCTTTTCCCAAGTTTTTTTTTAAAAATAACAATAGGCATTGAAGACATTTTCTTGTTGTATATTAAAGGAGATTATTTTAATACTCTATATGTCTGTCAAATTATGATGAAAGAGATATTTTACATTGCATGTTCCCCGGCGTCCTTTCGTTCCAAGATCATTGAAATTTACAAAGTTCTTATCTTTAAGAATTTGCTTTTGTCTTTTCTTGGATATCCTGGGACTCAAAGGACACTGCAGCTGTCGGACAGATTTTCTTTTCAGTCACATTGAAAACTAAAGATAATTGAAACAATGGACAGTTTGGTGTACAATTAATTAATTACTTCTTATGGGAACAACTTGCAAAATGTCCCAAGTCATCTAAGTATATTCTGCTTGCTGATTGATAGGTTTGTTTGATTATTTATTTATTCATTTATTCACACGTACCTATAGACCAAATTGAACATTGAAAGAGCAGTCAACACTCCTAGCCCCCAGCACATTTTCTTCAGGGATGAGAGTTGTGTTATTCTCAACACTCTGTCTTCCTTTCCTCTTTTGTATGTGTCCAACTGCAATTTTTTCTCTGTCTTCTAAGAGGTTGTAATTTCTAATGTAAAACACAGCTAAGTATATGTGCAGGATAGGGCTGAAAACAGTTCACATCAAGCATCAAAGTCAAGAGTAAACTAAGAATAATAGTTTATGATTGAAATATAAGATAAAATTGGTTTATTTCCTGTATTGGGCAATCATATTATCTAGCAGAGATAAAAATTAGATGATCAAAATAAGCACTATGACAATGATTTATATTTGAGTTCTATAATTAGTTCCAAAGATCCTGGAGAAGTTTTATGTTAGTTTTTATATTCATATATATGGATATCTCTCTCTATATATATATGAAGTATATGCACCATTTGCAAGCAACAGAAATATAACTCAAAATTGTTGACAAAATAGTAGACGTATTGACTCATGAATAAAGTAGATGAAAGAACATAGGAGACAATTTAGTTAAAACAAGACGACCAGGATATTAGTTGTCATTGAATTCTTAGTGCTTAGTCTATTTCCCAATTTTTGAAAAATCACATTTGTATATTATATCCTATGCAGACCACAAAGTTACGAGGCATTGTAAGATGGCCAGATGAAGGTTTGATTCATACACTGCAGACTTAGCAGCTAGAGGAGAGAGTCTTTATAATCTGTGCAATTTTCAATTACAAAATTTCCTGGAAAGCATTCTTATTGGTTGAGTTTTGGTCATAAATGTTCTGTATTTCAATAATTCTGTACAAATAAATGTAATATTATTTTATAAGTTCAAATTATGTACACAATAAATGGTCATAGCAGGAGCTATGATTGGCATAATATCTTGAAGCAAATGGCTTGAAGAAGCATTCCCCCAAAGAAAGGAGGGATTGTTTGGGTTCCATAGCAATCTTCTTTATCCTTTTTAAATTAGCCTAGTCCAAGAAGGTACCATAACATACAACAAAGATACTGTTAGAAACATTGTTAAAACTTTCTATTACAGGATTTATATTCATCTTCTAACTTTACTTCACTGATTTCAGATTCAGACATGTATTTTCCACTTTTTACATTGACTTAGATATATAGGATCCCTAAGCCTGTGAAAAGAAAATACAAAACAAGATTCAAACATATATTCCCTTTAAAGGGAGGAATAAAATGCTGAATAAAGTATATTTTGACTATACTTAACATATTTAGTGAAATTTTAAATTCAGAATCCATTTGCAGTTTTGGCTTGTGTCTTACATATTTATCATTAGTATTTGTAATGCAGTGATATACTTTTTGTAATTTTTTCTGATTAATATATTTTAATTTCACACAACACAGCACTTTATTGAGTAAAACAGTGGAAGACCTGACCATTAAGTCCTTCTGATTCCCAGAGTGAATCACTGTTAACATTTATAGAGTACTTGTTAGATATTTTTCTGTACACATGCACAACACTCATACACTCTTTAAGTTCTGTATTCAGTAAAATATCACATTAACTTTTTTCTGAAGCTTGCTTTTTCAGGCAATAAAAATCAAGAATTCCTTCTATTTCAGTACTACATGCTAATTTTCCTAATTTTAAAAGTTGTATAATATTCTATAAAGAATGCTGTCAATTATCAGATATATACTATATTGTGGCTAATCTTCTGACCCCTTTAACTACATTATCTAAATCCTCACGCAAAAATATGTGATGTGAGAATTAATATTATAGCTCCTTCCCTGATAGAGAAACAGAGGCAAAGTGAGTTATGTCCCTAGTAATCCACCTCACCATTCCTTTAGAGGTAGACATTTTGGATGGCTCTAATATTTTCACTATTATAAATGCCACAGTAGGAAACTGGATTTAGACTTGTGCAGTAAAAAGAGTGGCAAGATTAATTTTTAGAATTATAGCCCAATTGCTCTTCAGAATTGCTTACTGTCCACATACGACACTGACTAATTTAAATCTTGTAATGGTTTTGCCAATCTGAGAAGTAAAAATTTCTACTTCACAGACTCTTGAATTTGTCTTTCTTTCATAAAGAAGTGAAACATATTTTCATATTTTTTATGATATGAATATATTTTTACATGCAGGTCTGTTTATAGTCTTATCCATTAACATGGGGTTATTTTATTATTCTTAAGGTTCTAACTTTGGTTTGTGTGATTTTATCTTTTCCCTTTTGCAATGGAAATGAAAATGTGTTACTCAGATCCCCTCTGTGGGGAGTAATATTGACCCACAATGCCCAGGATTGCACCTCTGCATCTCCTGCTATGTTGGTTTCATACGATGCTTTTGGAGAGCTGCTCCTGGTGCCAATGACTGAACAGGTGGGAATAAAAAGTGCACCCTTTCCAGTGAGCCTGACAAAAATTATTTCGTGGAAAAGGTCAGGAATTTCCACCCAAATTTCCTTTCTTTTCCCTCTCCACAAAGTCTTCTGCAGGGTGGTTTGAAGATTCTTCCCCAGTTCTTATTTGATGTTTACTTCTAGATAAATCAGAACTAATATATTTTCTAATTTTATTATGGAAGTCTTTTACTGTATACAAGTTTCTTAGTTGTTCTGGTTTGGTTTTGTTTTCTGTCAAATTTATATTTGCCCCATGGCTTCTAGTGCTTTGGAAAAGTTTCATTTATGCCTTAGAATGATGTTCCAGCCCATACTTGGAAATATTCTTTCTTCCAATATTTCTATACTTTTAAAGATTTCTTTACTTACCATATCCATTTGAAGTTTCTTAGTGGTGTGAGAGAACTATCTAATTTTAAATTATTTTTTCAGATTACAGTTAGTTGCTTCACTAACAGAATAACCTGTCTGTTGACTACCATGTTTAAAATTCCTCTAACTGGTGCTCCAAAATTACAAAATGTTATAAAATATTTACAAAATATTCTCTATATGTTAGCGTCCTCTTGTAAAATTTTGCAGTGAATATTTTGTAAATAAAGGAACATTTAGCTATAATTTCCCATTTTCCCTATGTGTCACTGTACATAGGCTATCTTTGGATAACCTGTATTTATCTTTGATGATCTGGCAAATTCTGATTTATTTGTAAATATTTACTGTAACTTTGAAATGATATTTGGATATTTGGTGTAGTACATTTCCTTCATTGTTGCCTTTTTAAGTTTTATTTATTTATTTGTTTATTTATTTATTATTTCAGATCAATATGAGGTTACAAATGATAAAGTTACATTACTTGTATTTGTTAGATAGAGTTCAAGTTGTAGTTAAGCCCATCACCCAATGCATGTACTGTATCCCCTTACAACATACCCGTTAGGTGAGAGTTTACCAATCCCCCTCACTTCTCCCATTTTTCTTTCTCTCCTCCCCTTCCCCATACACTCAAATTTAATTTTCTTTTTTCATGCATGTGTTTATCCTTTGGTTTTATGTTAGTATTGTGTACATTGGATACTTGTTTTTCCATTCTTGTGATGCTTTACTAAGAAGAATGTTTTTCAAGTCCATTTAGGTTAATACTAAGAATGTAAAACATCTTTTTTATGTCTGAATGGTATTCCAGGGAATACATATTCCACAGTTTATTAATCTATGAGTTGATGGGCACTTAGGTGATTCCACTTCTTGGCAATTGTGAATTGAGCTGCAATGAATGTTTCTAGTGCATATGTCCTTATGGTAAAATAATTTTTTTTCTGGGTAGATATATAGTACAGGTTGCTGGATCAAATGGAAGGTTTACTTTTAGCTCTTTGAGGATTCTCCATACATCTTTCCATAGAGGGGGTATTAGCGTGCAACTCCACCAGCAGTTTAAACGTGTTCCCTTCTCTCCCCATCTGTGCCAGCATCTACAACTTTGGGACTTTGTGATGTGGGGGCTATTCTCATGGGGTTAGGTGATTTTGATTTGCATTTCTCTCATGATTAGGGATGATGAACATTTCTTCATGTCTTTGTAGGCCATTCACCTGTCTTCCTCAGAGAAGTTTCTCTTCATGTGTCTTGCCCACTTATAAGTGGGATTGTCTATCCTTTTCTTGTTTATTAGTTTGAGTTCCCTATAGATTCTAGTTATTTGCCCTTCTTCAGATTCTCAGCATCCAAGTATTTTCTCCAATTCTGAGGGACATCTGTATGCTATGGTTGCTGTACCCTTAGCTGTGCAGAAGCTTTTTAGGTTCATCACATCCCATACATTTATTTTTGGTGTTGCTACAATTGCCAAGAGGATCTGTTTAAAAAAAAAAAAAAAATCTTTTCCCATCCCAATATTGTTAAGAGTTTTTCCCCACACTTTTATCTAGAATTTTTATTGTTTTGTATCTTAAATTTAAATATTTTATCCGAGAGGCAATTTTTGTAAGTGGTGAGAGGTGCGGGTCCAATTTTTGTCTTTTACATGTGGCTTACCAGTTCTCCCAGCACCATTTATTAGGGATTCTTTTTCCCAGTTCATACTTTTGTTTGGTTGATCAAACATTAGATCGCGATAGGTAGCTGGGTTCATCTGTAGGTTCTCTATTAAATTTCATACATCTACATCTCTATTTTTGTGCTAGTACCATGCTGTTTTGATCACTGTAGACTTTTAGTATAACCTGAAATGTGGTAACGTGTTGCCTCCAGATTTGTTTTTATTTCTGAGAATTGCGTTGGCTATTTGAGGTTTTATGTATTTACTTGTTGCCATGCTCCTATTCTTGTTATTTGGTTTTCTAGCTGACCATGAGTACCAATATACATCAGCAAACAATTTGGACACGTTATTAAAATCATACTTACTGTCAATTTCCTGAAGACAGAGAAGACTCATTTATGTATTTGAAATATTAGTTCTCCTTTGGGGAAAAAGGCCTCCAAATGCATTCAGGTAACCTTTGTTCTCATCTGTAAAGTTTTATATTTTTTGGCATATAATTATTGCTGTTTTCTTTTATATTGATTATGAAGTATTTTATAAGTATTGTAAGTAAATTGCCTAATTTACTTTTCTATGTCTTTTTTTGTTATTTTTATTACAATGTGCTAAACTTTTAGGAGTTTTATGTGTTTTCTGGACATGACATTTTCTATTCATAACTAGTATCAAAAATACTATCTTTAAAAAATATGAAAAAAATTAACTGGAATTATTTGGAATTTATCTTGACTACTTCTGACCTCATTTATAACCTTAGCTATCAAAATCAACAATTGCTATTTATATTTGCCTCTTACTTTGATTTTCCTTGAAGAATTGTGACAACTTAAGCAAAAATCTATTTTATATCCTTTCATATTCTAGTTTGACCATTCATTTAATTTGCATATTTTCAAAACATTGAAACAGCTATTTTGTATTCTTTTACAGTACAGATTGTTGAAAGAAAGCAAAAGCAAGGCAAAATACAAAATTTACACCATAGGACACATTTAATAGAACCTCAAACTATATTCCAAGCAAATAAATATATTGTGCAACATTTTAAGGGACCTTTCTAAATTCTAATCTTAGTATGTCGCTTATTTCATTGCCAAGGTAAATGCACTGGTAACATTTGTATCACTTAGATGTTGGGCTTTGAAATTTAGAAGAGTGATGCATCTTGATGTCTCTGGCATACAATAATCACTATCTTATGTATGATAAAGGCTCTCGTTTTCTTTTGCTTAAAAGATAAAACCAAGCAAAAATTTGTTTGGCTACATACAAGTGGAAGTATTTGTAAATGAATAGCCTGTAAAAGTGTAATAAATATTGTCATTTTTCAAATAAGATTTTTATTAGTGTTTTAGAAATAAGACAATAATCCGAGCACTCTGGGAGGCTGAGGCAGGTGGATTGTCTAAGCCCACAGGTTTGAGACCAGCCTGAACCAGAGCGAGACCCGGCCTCTGTAGCTGGGCACCTGTAGTCCCAGCTACCTGGGAGGCTGAGGCAAGAGAATCGATTAAGCCCAAGAGTTTGAGGTTGCTTGCACTGTGACACTGCGGCTCTCTACCAAGGACAGCAACCACAACAAAAAAGAAATAAGGTAAGAGGCAGTGAACATCTTATTTTAAACATTTTACTTATCAGAGGGCACAATATATATGCTATATAAAGATGCTGAAATAAGTGGTTGCAAGTATATCCTTAAAGAACAAAAACTAGTATTTGTCTAGTATGTCACACTTTATATATGTCTATGAAGAGCTCCATAACCAGCAGCTTACTCTCTGAATCTTGTTCTGCCCAGGTTTCTTGGCAGCTTTAGGGTGGTGGCTTAGTCACCTAACCTCTCTCTGTTACATGACAACCATGAATTCCTCTGCCTCTCTCACAGGGATTTTGGGAAGATTAAATAGCAATGTGCAAATTAACATTCTTTTTTTAAAATAGTATGTAAATGTCAGGGATGATCATTTTTTAAAAATCATAATTCAGACTATTTTAGAATAATTTAGACATTAAGCAAAAAGCCACTGAAAGCAGCTGTGTTTGTTTCTGAGTTGTCACAGCCTCACAGTTATAAAGTTAGTTAAAATAAAAAAAAATGTAGTTTATCACCAATGATCAGGTAAAGAGAACTAATTTTTTCAATAAACACCTGGTCTGCTCTTGCTTCCGTCCAATCAGATCTTAGTTAATGGTGCATATCATACTAATATAGAAATGTATTGAACTAGGCCTGAAAGGTTTTCTGCTTTTCTTTTTCTTTCACTGACCTTATTTAATTTTGCCTTGATTTCCTGTTTTTTGTGTGTATGGTTATGGGACACAACTTATTTTTTCCAACTTCTTCCTCTTAGGGTAGAAGAAAATAAGACAATTAAAAATTTCAGAAGATTTATTTAATTATATGCAGTCTTCAAAGTGACATATGTGTGTGTGTATACACATATTTGTACATATATATCTGTCATATATGTTAAATCCTTATTATGTAAATATGCAACTGTTTTTATTATTATTATTAATTATTGTTTTGAGACAGAGTCTCACCACGTCACCCTCAGTAGAGTGCTATGGCGTCACAGCCCACAGCAACTTCAAACTCTTGGGCTTAAGCGATTCTCTTGCCTCAGCCTCCCAAGTAGCTGGGAGGTGCCTGCCACTACAGATGCCTACCACAACACCAAGCTATTTTTTTGTTGCAGTTGTTTAGCTGCCCTGGGCCGGGGTCAAACCAGCCACCCTCTACCTGTATGGCTGGTGCTGTAACCACTGTGCTATGGGTGCTGAGCCAAGCAACTGTTTTTCTTATTATCATTATGTTTTTGAAGAAACTGGGGCTTAATGATTTTAAATAACTTAACCTAAGATTGTATGACGGTGAATCCTAGAACCAGAGCTCTGACCACAACACTTATTCTTGGAAGTAAAGACAAGTGAAAATGGTGTAAAATATCCAAATATTTGTCAAGGAATGTTTTCAAATCCCATATATATAATGATATATGTATTATACATGCACATATGTTATCTATACACATATATGTTATCATGTCCATATATTTGGTTACATGCAT
The DNA here is from genome assembly GCF_027406575.1 of Nycticebus coucang. Taxonomy (NCBI): domain Eukaryota; kingdom Metazoa; phylum Chordata; class Mammalia; order Primates; family Lorisidae; genus Nycticebus; species Nycticebus coucang. The sequence goes on along the minus strand of NC_069781.1, from coordinate 68,059,093 downwards.
AGCTTATGTAATGCTTAAAAGTATTAAGTCTATATCCATATAGGTTATAAACACATATATATTATACATATATGATAATATATGTATATGCATGTGATATTAAATTATCAACAACTGTAGACTACTCCTGAATTAGTTATGATGATCAGGTATTTGGGAACTCTCATATTACTCATTCATTCATGAGCCTTTATTTCATGTAGCTAATATGTGCTAGGCATTGTTCTAAGTGCTGGCAGGACAACACAGAGCTTACCCTTACCAGTAGGGAAACAGACTATCTAAAGAATACACATATACAAGTAAGACAATATCAATGATAAATTCATAGAAGTAACATAATTTTTAAGAAGTAAAGGCCATTTGGAAAAGAGCAACTTCTTGGCCAGGGACAGGGAAGCTATGGATTCAATTGTCTGAAATGAATAATTTCAATGTGTGTTAGTAACAGAGGAAGGCTTCTATAAATGAATTTAAGCAAACAAGTGGAAAGACAAGAATAACCAGGCAGACAGGAGTGAGAACTTCTAAGCAGGGCTGTCCCATGTGTGGTCCAAGGGCAACATGCTGATTTTGTGAGGACTTTTTTTAGTTATCTGTGGAGTCAGATACGACAAAAAGTATGCACAGACTTTTTTTGCTAATCAGCTTTTGTTACAGTTTGATTTAAGGTGTGAACTCTTATTCTTCCTATGTGTGGCAGATGTAAAACAAAAAAAAGAAAAAGTGCAGAGCCAGAGACAAGAGTTGGGTGTTGGATTTTACCCCAGGTGTTGGTAGTAAGTAGATATATTGGTTTACCATAAATGTAATTTTCTATAAAAGGGTTTTCTTTTCCTTAAATATCCTAATACTTTTTTCTGTGGTCAACTACAGAATGAAATAAAATATACTGATTTAAATTTCGTGTATTTTTACTTCAAAATATTAAGGGTTCACAAATGTTTTGGTTACATGGACAACTTATATAAATCTTTAGTTTAAAGTATTAAGTTTATTTTGATAAAGCTTCCCCAGAACACAGTAGAAAAGCTATATAGTATAAAATAAAAAATTCTGCTTTTAACAGCAGGTTTAAAAGGAAAAATATATGTAGCACTGCTGTGTGCTTGACTAAGGGTCTGGATGGTAGACATATCAATTTGCGTTTCAAAGTAACTAGAATTTTGGCTTGCATACATAATGAAGGAGCCCCAGCGTGGCTGTGGTGCTAGTGTTACTCCTCTGTATCAGCCGCCCTCATGGGCCGCTGATGATGATAGGGATGCAAGGGGAAGTACAGGGAAGCCTGCAGCTCGGTCCACTTCCTCTCAGCTCTTCCTTCCCCATCAGCAGGTGGGAGGTGGAGTGCATGGGTAGAACATATACATGATCAAGAGGTGAAAACCTTCCTTTTATAATCTATTTTTAACAGAACATATAATACCCTATGGATTATACTATTTCCTTTCTGTCGTAGCTAGAAATAATGCCCCCCCACATATGGTATTCATAGATTCCTAAAATCTGTAAATAGGTTACATAGAAAAGTAAAATTAAGGTTGCAGAGAGCATTAAGGTTGTTAATTAGCTTGCAGTCATATTATTTTGGATTAGTAATCCAAAATACTCATTGTAATCCAATTACTCACTGATGATCCAAAATCATCATAAGAATCCTTAAAAGGAGGAAGAAATCAGAAAAGAGAACCATAGAGATGTAATGTGGTTAAAACTAGGCTGGATGCTGCTAGCTTTGAAGATGGGTGAAGGAGACCACGAGCCAAGAAAAGAGGGTGGCCTGTGGAAAATAGAAGAGAGGAGAAAAAAAATTATAGCTTACAGCCCCCCGGAGAGGAAATAGCCCTGCCAACACCTTGAAATTAGTCCACTGACATTTTTCTATCTTACAAAGTATAAAACAATAAATTTGTGTAAGCCAGTAAATTTGTAATTTGTTATAGCAGCAAAATCAATCAATCAATGAACAAAATATACCTTCTCCTCTAGAATATGATGGCTAAAATGGCTTGACTTTTTGTCTCTTGAATTAGGATATATGCCCAACATGGAGACCAGTGTTCGGTACTTGTAACTCTTTTCATATAGATTTGACGAATGAGTGCTGAATCGTACCAACATTCTGCTCATGACCAGTCCATGCCTTCTTATTTCATGAGAGTAAAAATAAACATCATACAGTTCTACAAAATCTGCACTGCAGCCTCTACTACTTTATTAATTTTATCTTCTTTACATTTCCTCTTGAATACTATACGTTAGCAATACTGAACTCCTTGCAATTCCTCTGGAATACCATACATGCTCCCATCTCTGAGATTTTTGTTCACTCTATTTTCTCTTCCTGAGATGCTTACCCTCAAATATCCACCTGTTTTTCCATATTCCATCTTTCAGGTCTTTGCACAAACATCCCTTTAGCAGCGAGATTTCTCTGACCACACTAGTGGAATTCCCAGCTATCGGCACATCCCTTTCCTCTGCTTTATTCTTCATTGCCTTCTTACTGTCTGTACAGATTTTTACTTACTTATTTGCTTATTCTTTATTCCTCATATTCTTCCAAGAGTGCAATTTTCTTTTTTCTGTTTCCTTCTCTGCTATGCTTGGCACATAGTATATTTGTAAGATATAGTAATTCAATGGATCATACTATTCCAACAAAGGTCTGTCTTTAACTGTCCCTCACAGAGCCACAACATATGGAAATATCTGTCCGAGAGACACTGTAGGTTACTCAACAAAATAGACCGTTGAAGCTTACGGTATAGTTAGAAATCTGTAGCGCTATCGAGATAAAATCTATTGAAAGGCAGCCAAAATGTCCATATAATGAAGTTAATAAACTTTGAATGTTAACATTCTTTTCTGAGTAAGAACATAGATTAAAGATTAATACCTTAAAGTAATTTTGATGAAATGAGAACCAAGAAACCCAACACAGATTACAGGGGACAAAAGAATCAAAGGATACAATAGTGAACCAGGAGAAAAGAAGGCTATGTCCTTAGCCACCTAGGTTCTGGGTTCTTTGAGTTATCTGATAAGAAAGGAATAGTTCACAGTGTAAGAAGCCACTGCACACATTTTATGTTTTATCTACTGCAAGCCTGAAGTATAAAGCGTCGTTCTTGTTTGAGAGGACAGAATAGGCCACTTGGATCAAGTCCTCCTATTATCTTCAAGACTATTTGGAGTAATGCACTGTTTGACTAATAAGAGTCAACATCCTATTGCTCAAAGTCGCTGAATCAGAGAGGACACCCTATTGTCAGAATTCCGTCACTGTGAGTCTTGGTAAGCCTTACACGGCACTAACTAGCAGTCTGTCAATACTGTTACCTGTACCACTAGGTCAATGCACAGAAAGCAGTTTCCACGTGTTTTGTAGGGGGCGGGGACTTTATTGCCCCCATTTTAGGACCCTTCCTGGGCCTTATAATTAAATCGACATAAAATAGATTAGCAGGAGAATAGTACACAAGTCAAATATAAGTTTTATATGACATGGACACCCTCATAAGTAAATGAAGATGCAAAGAAGTGGTAAAAGTGAATGTGTTTGTAATGGTTTGAACAAAGAGAGGTAATTGTAGAAAAGCAATTAAATGATCTGGGGAGGCTAAAGGAAGACAAGGAGAATTTTAATAAGAGCTGTTCTCTCTACTGTGAATCCCCATCAAAGAACGTTTCTTTTCTTCTGGTACAGGTAGCAGATCTTTCACACGGGAGTTACTATCTCCTGTTTTCAGAGGAAACAGGAGATATTAGAATCCCTTTTTTTGCATTTTTTTCAAGTGACATTAGGTATAAATAATTCTTATGCCACCGTGGCATATTTGAGGTGCCTTTTCTGCCACTCTTGGTTTCCAAATGCAGAGCATGGCTGTGCCAGGACATAGAGAGTCCCTGAAACTTCTCTTCCCTCCTGAAAATAAAATGAGCACATATGCACTGCCTCCCATGTTTCCCTCCACAAACTGAACTTTGGAAACTGGTATCCAAGCAACTATAGGAGTGTATGTGTGCTGATTTGAAGAGTTTGAAGCTTGGATTAACCATTGAGCATAATAAAAACTTCCACAGACAGGGAGATAAGTGGAAGCTGTGTTGTTGATGCCTCCTGGATGGTGCTCTCAGGGCACAAGTACTGGTTTACTAAGTACAAGTAAGTTGGGATTCGACTTTCAGTTTGTTCTGAGGTGGTTGAACACAGTTCGGACACAAACCCCTTATATCAGGTATCGCAACAGATGGATTCTGTCTATGTTGGATTGCTTCTCCTTCTTCTTTTGTGAATTTGCCATGTCCAATTTTTTTTGTGTAAAAACCACACAGCAATAGAACAACAACAGTCAACATTTTAAAAGATTCTTTTATTTAATATTTGCAATGACTTCATGAGGTAGCTGTCACTAGCTCCACGTTTTAAATTGACAATAAAAGGTTAGGTAATTTGCCTGAATTATATATCTCAAATGGCAAAGAAGAGATTTGAACATGTATTTTATGATTACAAATAAATGACAGTATATTAATTAAAACATGCCTTTCTGTTTGATTAGATGTCTATAGAACAGAAGAAAATATATATTCCTAATCCATTCATGCTACAGTCACCGATTTCCCCTTGTAGAGTAACAGATATCTAGCTAAATAAAAATTTGGTAATGTAAACCTTTTAGTTCCACTTACCTGTAGAAAAACCAAAAGGAGAAGAGTCTATGCTATTAAAACTCTAGAAATGGTTTACACTTTAAATAATACATTGAACAAAAAGCATGTTTCAAATAAATCTTTCAGCAATATTATTTCCAAATATAAAATTTTCTGTCTATAGCTTTAGATTTAAAGTCAGTTAAAATACTCAGGTTTTTGAGCAGTAATCTAATTTTAGGGAAATGTTCATTAATTTTGATCTTGCAATTCTTCCTTTCCATCATAATATTAGTTACTTTTCTAAACATCACTCAATTTTAATTGAATCTCTTTCTTTTTCTATTTTCTTAATAACTATGGTTTCTCAGCAATGGAATGATTCCAGATTTTCAAAACTTCCATCTTACTATACTATTAATGCCAAATAAATTCAGTATAAAAGTTATTGTAGCAATAGCCTTTAAAACATGGACTTTAAGGGGAAAAAAATACATCTAGTGTGAATAAACTTTAAATATTATTTTTATTCATAAAAATCTGTAAAAATACCAGGTACCTATTTTGGCAAATATAAGTTTGATTCACACTTAACTCCTCCACTCTGGTTTAAATGTCACTTTTAACTTGTTCAACATTGCTCAACTAACATGAATAAAACATCTTATATTATATAATAATCAAAAGCCTGTTCTATCAGGTATCCTTAAATGTTCTCTTAAGCTTTTTACTTGCATAATAATATCAATTCGGAATTTATATCAACATTGTAGTGGTTATTTATGTATTCTTACTAATAGTTTTACTATCCCCTATAGTTACACAATTACAGTGACTACCTTAAAAAAATGTCCTTTTTTACATGTGTGTTAAAACAAACTAAAGAAGAGCTTTAATAATAACATAACAGTGCAACTTTTAATTTTAATATCCAGTATATCCTTTGACATTCTCAATAATCAAGTAGCTAAAGGGCAAGTTATTATCCCTCTTTTATAGAGAAGGAAACCAGTACTCGTAAAGTTTAAGTGACAAATCCAAGGTTGCTTTGCTAATGTGTGGAAACACAGTCAGGAAGGTCAGTGCTAGCATTAGAATTCCAAGGTCAGTGGTTTTTCTCTACTACAAAATAGTAACACTGTTTCGATACAATTTTGAACCTTAATAAAGAAAATGACATTTCCTTATTTCCATATATATATAAAAACAAAATGCAGCACTTTTACTGTAGTTATAAAATGGAATTAATTGGATTTGTGTATTTTGATGGTTCGTTCTCATAATGTGCATCTTACTTATGAAGTGAAATAAATAAACTTAGATACTAACAGTTTTGAGAATAAATACAAGTATTATTGAAAAATAATATAAAAGAAGCCATGACACTTTTCTATTCCTGTTTTCGAACAAATTTTAGAAGACGGAATTGTTACATTTAAATGCTTTCCATTTTAAATATTTAATCCTTAGTACAGCTTTATATTTTTATGGTATACACATATCAAGGAAGACAGCACATAATACAAAGACTCATTATTTTTATTATTAAATGAATAAACTATTACTTTGCTACATTAATATAAATTTGTAGCAATTTATTTTTAAGTGACTTTTAAAGCTCTAATGTTCAACAATTTTTTGTGACTCAATTTTAATATTAGCTGCCTCACCCTCGTAATTATTCACCCTAAACTATTTCCCATGCATTTGTGAAGTCGGTCATCATAATTCTAGTGAAACACCCACCACCATTGCCAAGTTAGCCATTTATCTACTTCCTTAGAAGGAAGGAATTATTAAATCCAAAAGTTACATATTAAAATGGACTATTCATCTGAGATAAAATAGAGGAAAGAACACATTGATGCCAAATCCACATACATGTGTAGAATACAATTGTAATTACAATTATTGAAATAACAGTTTTCCCTTTAAGGCTTTTATTTTTCCTGAAACTTTGTGAAAATTTAGATATGCGAGATATCCTAAATTGCTATGAGAGACCTAAGAATATTTCACTAATTTGTGTCTTTCCTTTTTGAATTTTGGAAATACATTAAGTAATATCTTTTATACTACAACTTACATTTTAAGCAATCTTATTTTTTAAAATATCAATATTCAATATGTTAAATAATGATTCCTTATACATGAAAAATTTGTAAGATACCAAAATTTCAATTATTTAGTTTAATGCAGATCATATATTCTCATAAACTGGAATGTTGGCATATGACCTTCTTACATATTAATCTTCTTAACTATAATAAAAGGCCTTGACATTTTAGGCTGTGATGTGTACCTCACTACTTCTTCTATATGGAAAATTATCTTGCATCTCTGGAAATGCTCTTTCTGATTGTGTTTAACATCAGGTCATTTTGAGGAAAAAATGCTTTTTACTCCATTTCTTCACTTACACATATCTACTTATGTTAATGCTCGTGATTGTAATCATACGTAGCAAAAAGGCACTTCCAAGCATTGAAAGATAAACAATATTACAATTTGAGGGAAAAACATGAAGAAAATAAAAGAGGACTAGGAAGTTTTTCATCTAGGACAAGACATTAAATAATTACTTCAAACAGTCTTAGGTATTGTAAATCTTCATTTTCTCTTATAAAAAAATTAATTCGAAAGAAACAAATTTATAGAGTATATATTACAGTTGTGATGCTTCAAAGACAAAGCCATTTCTTACATCTACGATTTACAAGTTTACATTGAATGTGAACGTGAACTGTAAACATATGAGTTCAGATATATGTCTGAGAGACCTATAATAAACAAGAAATGTAGCTGTTATAATTATCTCCACTTTGTGGATGAAATAAATAGAGTTCAGCAAGATCAAATAATATTTCCAAGTCAGAATTCAAACTGTGGGTGTTTAACTTCAATATGAGTGGTCCTCCTACTATTTTCTTTGAATTACATTCTAAAACTCGTTTCTCTCTTTATCACCAATAACTAGAACCACAGTCCAGATGATTCATTTTCACTAATATATATATATGCAAAAATGTATTGCATTTATTTATCATAAATTTTACTGACCAAATTTGATACTATTTACTCCTCTCTGTTGATTGGCATTACAGAAAATGTAAACATGTAACAAAAAGTGTGGTTATCTCTTTTCTATAATACTGTACTTTATAAACATAGAATGTATAATGATAACAGACAAGACGTTATATTAAATTGTTAAAGTAATTGAATATTTAAGACACTTGCTATGTGAAGAACACATTTCAGAAAGATACAACAGCAGCCTGGAGTAGTTAGGGTGGTGACATATGGATTGGATGTACAAATGAGGCCAGGTATCCAGCCCATAATCGCCTGGAAGAGATGACGGACATGACCTAGCCTAGTAACGCCAGCAATTGAAGGGAGGAAGAGATGACAGCAACTGGGTACCCGTTCAGAACAGAGAGACTGATAGACATTGGTTTAGGGGTGTGTATTTATAAGTATATGTTGTAATGTTTTATAAAAGGTTCTATAAACAAACAATTGTTAAAAACTGTTAGGAGTCTTTTGATTAATTATTGATTTTAGGTAACATTCAAAGACATTTCACTGTGTAGCTAAAACTAAGAAAAATTAAACTTTCACCAGGCTTTATAGTCTTGGCAAGAGCATTAGGGAATAAGAACAATGGAGTTGGTTGACTGCTTAACTGTATATTGGGGAGGGTTATATTTCATTATACTACATCGCATAATTACAAATATAGAGTCAGACTCACTGTGTCTGGACCCAGCAGGTAAGCTACTTGACCTTGGACCCAATCTCAGTTTCCTGGTCTCTAAAACGAACCTAGTCAATGCTAGTCTTTCTTAGGTTGATTAGAGGATTCAATGAGGCAACGTGCGTCACATGCCTGGCACATGCCTGGCCTATTATAAGTATTCAATAATTATCAACAAATGTGCTTTAAGTTTTGTGATTACCACATGCAAAAAAATATATCCTTAGATATGTGGGAAAACTGTAATAAAAGTGAAAAGTATGTAAAGGAAGTGTAAAACCTTTATTTGCATTCATTATTTTTTACTATTACTATCATTTTATTTAGCTTATTAGGATTAACATACTTTATAGAAAGCAAGTGTCAAAATTCAAAGCATATTAAAAAATATATATTTATTTGAAATAAATATATAATGTTTTGAGGCTTTTTGAGGACTTATTGAACAATGTAGCTAATTTTCAAGAATAACAAGGGGAAAAAAATAATTTCAAAAGAATTTAGTTCATTTTGTCTGTACAACAGACAAAAAAAATTCTCCTTCAGAAATCGGAATATGATTCCAAAGAGCAGCTAAATTTAGAGAGGCTTATCTTACCTGAACTTTCGAACCTGTTGAAAATTCCTCAAGAGGATCTTTCATTCCCTCATTATTTCTCTACCTTTGAAATATTGATACTTGCTCTCATAGTTTTCTTTCATTTTATGTCATCAAAGGTTGCATACTTCATTTTCCTCTTATATGAACTTCAAATATATCTGCTATTTATTCTTCAATTGCATGGCTCATATGCTTAATGACAGTGACAGTAAACTTGCAGAATTATTAAAGGAATATGCCTCATTTCAAAACAAAATTTGCTTTTCACCCATAAGTCCCTGATTATATCTCTCCTGATTCTTTCTAAAAAAAACTTTTTTCTTATTCACTTTACTGAAGTTCATTTGTCCTTGGAATACCCTTTTATCATTTTCAATACCTTTGGTACATATAAAATACTGTAGTTGGATTCTGAATTGACTCAGGAAAGCTAAATATAAGTAGGTAGAGAAATAATTGTTATTAAATGATTACTATCAACTTGTTTAATAGAATGTATGTTTCTTCACATTTCTTTAAAATCAGTCAGTGATGATTGAGGAGGTGGGGAAAGGGGGTTGGTGGAGGAAATTGACTACCTTTTAAATACATGCTAAAAACTAGCTTGCTTAACATTTGAGTCAAGTAAAAACCTTTGCTAAATGAAGAAGCTGAGAAATCTGTCAAGTTAGCTAGGCAGGTGGACCCTTGTCACTCACGTGTTTACATTTGCCTGCTCAGTTGAAAATGACTATCTCTGTCTATTAAAACAAAATTTAAGAAAAAAAATCATAGTTATTTATATACTACGAGAGGAGACTACTTAAACTAATCTTTCCCTGTTTTAAAATAGCCTCATAAATTGCGGGATCTTTACCCATGTCTCTAACATCACATGTTTGGATTTCCAATGATGGTGCTAAGCTGGACAATGACACTATTTGTGTTTCTTTAAATAAATCATTTAACTTTCTGAAGGTGGTACCTCCAATAGTGCATAAGTTCCTCTACCCTCAATTTATGATTATAAAGTAAAAGCCCAGGGCATACTCTGATTGAAAGATAGTGAAGTTTTTTCATCTTTGAATAAACAGTATAAAAATTTACCCATTAAAAGTATTAACATATTTTAACAAAAAGTATTTTGCCTATTCAATTGTTAGCCTTAATATAATGAAACTATTTCTTCTCTATCTATATTGTTAAATAGGCATTTGGGAAATGAGAATCCTAATAATGAATGCTACTTGCCATCATTGCTTACCAAATGTCCAGTATTATACTAACAAGTAGGGGTAAATTAAAAATCAAACAAGCAGATTCCTTATAAAAAGAATCGACTATTGATGATTAATCTATCATCCAAATTTGAGAATGAAAAAAGCATTATGGGTAGTCATACTAGGAGAAGAAACTTAAACTGAGGATGTGCTGGGCTTATCATGGCATGAAGTCATCAGTATATATATTGTAAATGTTTGCAAAAGAAAAAAGAAAAATGGGTAAGACTATGAAACTTACTTACCCTAGTTGGGTAGAATCAAAACCCCTGGTGGGAAGCAAATTATAAACATTTTGCTGTGTTATTTCATTAGCTACAATAAATTAATTCACTGCCTTTGAAATTTGAAGTAACACTAAAATTTTTAAAGGAATGGCACAAGAAAACTCACAACAATCTTTCAATGGAAGCAATAAATGTTTCATTTAGATGAGAAAATTAAAGTAAAAATTTTGAAATAAATATTTCCCTGGACACACAGTGAGTAAGATACAAAGCCAGGACAAAAATATGTGCAAAATATTGTCTCCACACTATGTTTCCTATGAGAAGATGTCTTAGTTGAGCATCACAGGAATTCTTGCTTCGCCGTTATAGATAAAGCTCTCCTGACAATTTCAGTGATCAGAATTTTGCCTGTAGGGAATTCATAAATTAAGCAAAGAGAGCATTCTACACATCCATTACCAGAATAATCCTTTGTGGTATCCATCTCATAAATATCAAGCAACTGTTATTTTAGCTGGAGTAACCAATAATATCCTGTCTATAAAAATGATAAATATCAGCTTCAAATCTAAAGTTTTTATTGAAGTTCATGAAAATATAATTTGAAAGCATATTCAAGTAAACATCAAGTGAGAAAATTTATGTGAACTATAAACTATGCCTAAACTAATTCTTATGATCTCATCGGGTTAAAATTAGAATATATTGCATATTACGTAGTGAATCTGTATGTATTGCTCCATTTCTTTATTAAGCATATGGACAATACCATATAAATTTGGAGAAAATTTCTAAACAGTATTTATCACAATATCTTATAGGAATTTAGTAAATTAATATATTTTTCATAAGGTTAATAAATATATTTGACCATATTAGCACAAGTGCAATCCAGTAATTAGTAGTTGTTAAATTTTATCAGTCATTTAAAACATCACTGTTGTTTTTAAAGTTGTATTTGAACTTAATTCTAAAATAAATATGTCTTAGCCAAGGTCAATGTATTAGGCATACTATACATGGAGAAGTTTAAGTTTACTGGCTAGGTATATAAAATAATAAATTAGAAAAAGAGAACTAGAAACATTTATTTCTTCATTCAATCATTACTACATATGTTTTTAATTCTTACTATGTTCAGGAATTTTAATAAATTCTAGCCTAGAGTGGTGAGTAAAATATGTACTTTTTCTTATAAGGCTTAACATTTTGTGAGAAATTAAATGTTTAACAATTATCAGGCTTTATTAAAAAAAAGGGCAAGCTACTAAAAGAAATGTGTTACCATACTTGTGATTTAGTGTGAAGAGTCAGAAAAGGTGTTTAAGACTTCAGAAGTTCTAGAAAGTTAACCCGTCTTGACTGAGAGTGTGCTTGAGGAAAACAGAAGAGTGAACTTTAAAGAGCTATGCAAATCTTCTGAGGTGACCAAAGGCCTTTCATCAGAACTGAGTAAAAGTCTGTCTATGTCAGTGACTAACACTTTTTTGTTGGAGGAGTGGAGAGCAATTTGTAAACACAATTATAAAGGCTTACAGATTTGGTGGAATATCTTAGGAAGAGAATTTGTTAGGTACTAAACTTCTTTCATCCAATTTAAACATTTTCTTTCTTTCCATTTTGTTACAAATGATTCTACTGTTTTTAGTTAGTTATTTCAGGAAAATTTTCTCTTATTAGAAGTTTGAGTATGAAATTTTGACTCTATAGAGGAGAGAATCAACATTGAATACAGAAAAGCACATGATGTCTGGCTGTCTTACTATTCGTGACACTAATACGGACTGTTGGGTTAGGGGGTCATTATCTTGTATTTCCCATTCTAAAATTGCACTTTTCTTCTAGTATCAGCAAGTAATATGCACTGCAAAGCTTTGTAATCACGCAAATGTACATTTTACCCAGCAAATTAATTCAGAATTAAAGAAAAATCTATGCTTTCACATTAAATTACACATAAGGGGCCAAGTGGGATTCAAAAAAGTATAGACATCCCTTTGCATGTATAAATTAAATATCAATTCATCAAAAATAAAAGAAAAACTCTTAGAAAAAAGAGAAGAGCTTCAAAATAGTTGACTAGAGGTGATTGGCATTTGATTGACAAAGACAGACAAAGACAACAAGCAGGTAAGACATGTAGAAAAGAGCTCCTAAGAGAGAAGGATAAGCTTCACAGGGAACCTGAGTGGTACAGAAGGAAAAGTAAGGTAAGTGAAGCAATCAGCCCAGCCAGGATTGGCTCAGAGCCAGAAGAAACATCCCAGTGTGGGGAAATGTACGCAAGAGATACACAGTGGTCCACATTCTCACTGGGGCCTCCTATAACCCTAAACATAGAAAGCCCTAAGCCCCTAAGAGCCCTGCAATAGTACAGGGAGCTGTGTAGAGTCTCCGTGATGGCATTGTTTCAGAGAGAGAATTTATGCTGGGTCATACACAGCCCTCCCAAGATCCAAGTAGTTGCAGCACTAAGCCATTAGGAGAGCCCAGGCTCCACTATAACCCATTCTGCCCTGGGGTTCCAAAATACTGGCACCTCTACTTCCCTGCAGCCCCACTGACACCCTCCCACACCCACTCAGAGGGCGACAGCATCACAGGACTGGTTAGACCCAGTGGTGTGGCCAAATCCCAAGACTCTCACCCATGCAGTGGCCTACACTTCAGGGAACAGGCAGTTGGTGCACCAAAGGCTGCTCTGAAACAAAGGGGCCAAGTGTGCAGCCACCTGGAACTTCTGCCAATGAGAATAATCTCATCCCATGAATGCAATTTAGGGGTGTTAGGCAGGTGCTCCGTGCCTCCTGCCAGCCACCTCTGTGGCATTTGGGAGTCTGGAGATTGATCTGTTCCATCCATTCCATTTGGTGCTTTCCCACCTATAGAGGGGTCTGAAGATGGGACCATCTTGCCTGATACCACCCTCATCAGTGCCCATATACATAGTACAGGGCTTTGGGGATTGATCCACCCTACCTACTACCAACAGTGTACATGTACCCCTTTCATGGAAATGAGGTTAGGCTCACCCAACCTGCTACTATCACACGGCTGGCATCCTCCCACATACACCAACTAAGGGCCTAGGAACTGGACCACCTGTTCTACTGCAGCCATTGCTGCACCTGCACATGCTTTCTGGGGCTCAAGGATTGGCCTACTGCTGCAACTCCCACCATTGAAATGGCTTACACTACCCAGAGGACAAAGGACATGTCTGCCCACCTGGCACATAGAGGAACCCACCAATGACACTGCCAGCATCTGAGCAAGAAACCCAGAGGCTCAAGAATCAGCCTGCCTGGAACTGCTGGCACTGGCACCTGTGTATACCTCCTGCGGACTCAAGGACAAGCACACTCAGCCCACTGCCACCCCCATGGGGCCTAAGGATGGACCCCACTGAATCCTCAACCCCAGAAAAGCCTCACCACAGCCTCTGCAAACCACCTCCGCCTGGCCCCCAAAGAACTCACAGATACTACTGATGACTGTAACACCCAAAGAAATAATATGGAGGCTACAATACAATTTTTCCCTAAATTTGGAAAAAAAATGACTACATCAACTGATATATGACTATCAATATAAAACAACACAAAAGACATGGTAAAGCCAGGAAACATGACCCTCAAAAGGAGCACAATGATTCTCTAGCAATAGAATATGATGAAAAATAAATGTATGGGATGCCTTTAAAATAATTTAAAATAATTACATAAAAGCTCAGTAGACAGAAAAATAGAAAAGAATCATTATTTGATTATAATATCTGATCATATTGTAAGTACATGTTAAAAATGGGAAAATCTAAAGAAAATGGATATATCCCTCAACCCAACCTACCAAAAATGAAGAAATAAAAAACCTGCACAGATGAATACTGAGTAACAAGATTGAGTCAGTAATAAAAAATCCCGCAACAAAGAAAAGTCCAATGTTAAATGGTTTTACTGTTGAATTCTACCAACTTACAGGACCTCCATCCTTTTAAGGGAGGGGTAACACCAATTCTTCTAAAACTATTACATAAAATTGATGAGAATAAAATAATTTCTAATTCATTCTATGAGGCCATTGTTACCCTAATACCAAAACCAGACAAGAACACAACAAAAAAGAAAACTACAAGACTATATCCCTGATGAACACAATATCCCTACTGACATGCAAAATCCTCAATAAAATACCAGGAAAATGAATCCAAACACACCAAAAAGATAAGGCACCATGATAAAGTGGGATTTTTTCCCAGAATGCAAAGATAGTTCAATATATGTAAATCGATGAAGGTGACAAGAAGAAAATGAAGGACAAAATCTATGCAAACATCTCAACAGATGCAGAAAAAGTATGTGATGAAGTTCAGTATTCCTTCATGATAAAATGCTCTAGTGGTCATTGAAGCAACATACCTCAATATAATAAAAGCTATACATGACAAACCCACAGTTAACATCATACAGAAAGAGAAAAAGCTGAAAGCCCCTTGTTGACTGCAACACCATTCACAATCGCCAAGATATGGAATCCACCTAAGTGTCCATCAATAATGAATAGATAAAAATGTGGGGTATATATAGACATATTTAAACAGCAATTGTTTTATAGCTTAATTCTCATCAGTTCAATCAATGCAAGAAGAAAACTTAAAATATCATGTAAGTTTTGAGAAAAATAATTATTAATCTAAAACCATAGCATTTATAATACCATTAAAAATGAGACCAAAATAAATTTTACCACTCATATTATTCATTGATAGAAAACATATATTCTGTTCATTAGAGGTAATATTGAAATGACGATAAAAAGTAGTAGAAAATACAAACTTCAATTCTACTCTGTGCTTTTTTAAGAATGAAAAGGGGCCTTCTTTCAGTCAAAGTCAAAGTGAGACAGTGCCGATCTGGCCCTGTAAACATAGTGGTGCTGTGGAGGGGGTCCCCTTGCCAGAGTTGTTACTTTTTATAAGGAGATTCTCAGCTAGTCCTTGGAAACTCTATTGTGTTTTAGGGAAAAATAGTTTCCCTAAAATCAATTTCTTCTCTCCAGGATGGAAGATATAGAAACCCTTCGATGGAGTTCATAAATTTCAGCCCTTCGGGAAAAAGAAATGGTGAAAATATTGAAGGTTGGGTGAAGAACGACAAGCTAAAGTAGTACATCTCCTGAGACCAGAGCCTTGCTTTAATATGCATGGCTTCGTTTATGTATCTAATGACACTTGTTAGGAAAGCTTATTATGAATATGTGTTCACACTGTTTCACATAGGCAATTTTTTGAAAAAAATCTAAATTATTGGAGAACATAAAATGAAAATGAAATATATAACAGGAAATGCAGATCTATATAAAACAGCTTTTAACTTCGACTGAGACACATAACTTCAGCAAAATTTTTAAGAAGGTGTTTAAGTGGTCACATAATTTAGAAAGCTAAAAAATGGAAATTTCAAAGATGTGCGAGTAACTATCAAATTCATTATACCAAATGATATTAAAAGATAATTATGTGCTGTTTTTCTTATTTCTAATTGTAGTATCTGTAAATGCTACTATTGAATGCTGCTTGAGTAGCAATTGCAGTATTACACTTTCTCTTAAACATATGTATGAGAGAAATAATATGAAATGTATATATATATATACACAGCCCAAAATAATTGGCAACTTACAACTCAATCTTTTTCAAAGACTCTATTTAAAGGAATCTATAGACTGTCATTTATGTACAAAGATATCCACTGTTCCATTGTGCTGATTCTAAACTGAGTAATAGTCAAGTATGACGTCTCTATGTAAAGGGAATATAAATTTTGTTAACAAAAGATTTTAAATGAAATGTGAAATTCTCCAATGCAAAAAGCAAACTTAAAGAATAATCATTATTCAGAGAATAAAGGAAATGTAAGAACAATAATGGTTATTTTTTATGATAGATGCTATGCTTTGAATATCTGTGTCCCTCCAAAATGCATACATTGAAACCTAAACTGAGAGGTGATGACGGTATTAAAAAGTAAAGCCTTTTGAAAAGTGATTAAGTCATGAGGGTTTCCCTTTATTAAAGAGGCTTCAGAAAGCTGTCTGGCCCTTGCATCTCTCCTGCCATATGAGAACACAGTGTATGACCCTTTATGCTCCCTTCTGCAATATGAGGATGTAGCAAAAAGGAGTCACATGCAAAGCAGAGAACAGGCTTCACCAGACATTCAATTTGAATTGCTTTGATCTTGGCCTTCTCAGGCCCCGGAACTAGGAGAAATAGATTCTCTTCCTTCTAAATTACCCAGTCTAAGGTATTTTGTTATAGCAGAAGAAGTAGACTGAGAGTGGAGTTATTGATGAATACTATTGTCTGCCCTGTAATATCTGAATTTTCCATGTATCTTACAATGATCCATGTTCATGTCATAATGATAAAAAGAAATAGATACTAGAAAAAATAATCAAAATATATTCAGTCAAAAGCTACACCTTCTGGAAGTCTGGATTAAATCTTTTTTATACACACACATGAATGTATATGTGCATCTATATTATGTATTATTATATAGTATAGAGAAACACTATACATGTAAGAAAATTAATGCTAGTTTATAATTATACCTTATGTGTGTTTGTTTGTAGTTGCATGTACACCTTTGTGTATTTTCTGTGTAAAGGAGTTAATGATACTTTTACAAGTGGCAATTTTTCTATAAGCAATTCAGATAGTGCTGAGGGTTTTGTTGGCTTGTTTCTTCTTAATGATCAAACTGAACTACATGAAGAAAGAAACACACATGTTCCTAGCAATGTGAAGGAAAAGAATAGTTCTTCTTCACGTACTCAAGTCGCCTTTTAAAAAATCTATTACAAACCAAATGCCATTAGGGTAAAAGTTTCATTGCATAAAGCATCTGATTCTTGTGGTAGACACAATATGATGTTGAGTAAGAAACCATGCATCTTGATTTTGACAGGTGACTGATGTTTGAATCTGGAAGGCCATAGTCTAAGAGAAATAACTTTACCCATCTTCATTCCTTTAATTCTCAATTACAGTTAACTGAGTAATTTGCCAAGGAAAAGTTCTTTTCTATTTACTTATAGTCACATATGTGTGTATTATTACTATTGACAATATTGGTCAGTTTTTAAGAATGAACAATTCTCAGAGCGTAACTAGCAGATGTAAATGTATTTAATATATGGCCATGTGTGATTTTCTGTAATTACCTTTTTTCTTTAGAATGCATCAGTCAAAAGTTTATCTGTTTTATTCAGTTAACATTCAGAACACTCAGCATATGAATAAAAAGAATCATAATCAGTAGTTAAAACACAGCTTGATTTTCTAATTTTTAAAAAATTGCTTCAATCTATTTTACTAAAAATGATTAGTCAGCCAGCTATGATCTTTTGAGATCTATATCCACATTAATATCCACAAAGCAAAAGTAATTGTGCAACAGAGGGCTATTGGTACTCTGTTATTGATGTCTTAGCTCTAACACGAAGGTAGAAATTTAGCATCATGCTATAAATAGGAAAATTTAGTAGATGACATTGACTGGTCTTGTGTTTTTTAAAGTGGTGGAGCTATCACCACAGGAAAAATTGTTGCTATTTCATTTGACAATAAAGTAATTAGCTTCTCTATCTGAGGGTTTACTGTAGCTTAGTAATTAAGCTATCCTCTGGAATTTATTTAAAATTTGGTGAAAACACAGTAGCGATTGTGTGATTTTTGTCCATTAAATATGTTTATAGTTCCTTGTCTACAAAAAGTAATGATATATTCACATGAGATTTCAAGATAGAGTCTAACTCATCCTAAGATTTATACCTTGCAACTTGTTGAGTATTTAAATGATAAAATAAATATTAAACAGTAGTACCAATGAGGAAAAATTAGTGTTCTAAACTTCAGTACAAATGGGGGTACATTCACAATATTTTTCTGAATGTATAAATGTGTGTTTTAATACCTTAAGTTCCTTGCAGATGACTAGTTAGTGATCAACTCCAATATTCTTTTTTTTTTTTTTTTGCAGTTTTTGGCCAGGGCTGGGCTTGAAACCACTACCTCCGGCGTCCTACTCCTTTGAGCCACAGGCGCCGCCCAACAGTCTTTTAACTACTAAAATCAATTTAGTAAATGGACATAATACAAATGATTTAATACTAGCCTATGTTACTGGTTTGGGGATTGAAACTAGTTTTTCTGCATACTAACAATGACTTGTGTTAGACAAGTATACCAACACCTAAACATCTTAGATTTGTAATTTCCTGTGTCATGAACTATGGAGCCCAAGGACCACGATTCTTGCTATGGAGCTCTCAAACAGTCTAGTGGTAAACATGGACAACAAAATAATTATTATGTTTCATTATGTAGCTGTAAGTGTGAAAGTGCTATGAAGAAGGAGAGGGTGAAGAGAGGATAAACAATGGAGATATGATATAATGTGTGGGTGTCCAGAAAGGGTCTGTTTCATGGGGTCTTTTAACCTGAGAACTGATGGAAGAGTAGTGTCAGTACATAACACAGAGTTAGCTGGCAGTAAGTGCTGCAGTCTAGAGGGAGGAGAGAATATGAGATATGGGAAACCTTTTTAAATGTTCCAGTATGACCAGAAAGAAGTTGGTATACCTTCATTCTACCGCTTATTGGTATGGGAAGATAAATTATTCAGTGAGGCCTTCTGAATGAAATTTTCTTTTGAGAAAGTTAGGGGTTGCCCTAGAAGTTGTTATTAAATGGAACTTTAGTGCGAACTTCACAAATTGCTCTTTATGTAGGTTTAAACAAATGATCAAATGGCAGCAAATTTATATGGTTTGTTCTAAGGTCATTTGAAAAGAAATGCTACATATTTCAAGCTCATGGGAGGGTATTTAATTTTTGTAATGAAACCAGATCAACAGAACTCCAAAAATATTTAAAATATGATTCCCCTTTAGAACTGAATATTTTAAAACTCATACTTTTAAGCTTCTAGCAGAGCTTAGCTTTATCATCATTGTAAAATAGACCTTGCCCTCAGAGTCACTTGTCTGGTGATGTCTATATTTAAAGTTGTGGAGAACTGACTGTTGCTGGTTTCAGCACTGCTGTAGCTGTCTATATCTAGTCAAGACAAATTATACCCAGGCCATGTTGGTAATAGATGAGTACTTGAGTGAACCATCCCTTTGATAGTTAGATCACACCAGCCTTGCGATTTCAGTGTAAATGTAATTTGAAAGGCTTGTTACTTGTTTCTGGTAAGTGTTGTGACTAAGATGAAAATATGTCACACTGGCTTATTGGCTGTACTTGGAAAAGACAGAACTGTCACAGACAAGAGGGAAAAAATGCTTCATCATCTACATTAAACTCTGAGGACCTAAAGGATCTGCTGTGTAAACAAAGTTGATGTATATTTTGTTCACTAACTTCTTCCAACGTCAAAATAAGAGGTGCTCTGGGCCCCATTTTTTCTTAGCTTTTGAAAGATTATTGAGAAAAGTTTTCAGTTTAAGTTTAAGAGAAATGTTTCCCCTCCAGAAAAGACTGGCTTATAACTCTCATGGTAGATCAGGGAAAAAAGCAAAGCATATATCCCATTTGGAAAAGATATGATGGAAAATGTTCACTATGGGATAAAACTCTGTCCTCTGAAAATATATTCTTCTTGAAATAACTCTCATATTTTTAGTAGAGGATGAATTTTCACCTAGAATACAGGAGAGAAATAATAACACAGCAAATGGAAATCATTCCCTAGGATATCTTAGCAGTTACTACAGTATATATACATTAACTAATTTGTGAACCTAGAAAGTTTTTTTCATTTTCTGCTCCATAGTTACATAAAATGTGGTTTTGGAGAACATATTTATCATTTATATTCATTCCAGATTATCATTAAAATTGTATTGTATATTATCATTACTATTCCTCAGTGTGATTATAAATAGCATGTGCCTACTATGAGACAGAGATTTTCATTTCTTCATTTAATACTTGAAACTATAAGAACTAAACCCCTGGTGAGCATAGGTACTTAGACGGAGGTAAATTATGAACTTGCCCTAAGTTACGATGTTTTCTTAGGCATTTTCTGTTTAATGAAATAGGGTCAGAATGCCCAGCAAGCTCATATGTGGTGTATAATTTTTTTAGCTTGCTAGTGGCTTCTTCTTATTGTTTATTTCTAGTGCCAAGTTTTTCTCACTTCCCTTCCATCTGTCTTCGAGAGTTTGGTACTGGATTATGTGCCAGACTTAGTGTTTGTCGATGATATGAATTTCCATTTTATGAGCTTCCATTTCCTTCTGAGTCTTTGTAAGTATTTTAGTGAGAACCTGGGGGAGGTTGTATTGACAGATATATGCAAAATGCAAATTTGAATCAGATTTTAAATATAATCTTTAAGTTATATTTAAATTTAAAAAATTCTATAACTCCAAGAATGTATGGACTTAAATTCAAAAGCAGAAAGAGAGACGGAGGAAGGGGGGTGGGGCCTTGGTGTGTGCCACACCTTCTGGGGGCAAGACATGATTGCAAGAGGGACTTTACCTAACAATTGCAATCAGTGTAACCTGGCTTATTGTACCCTCAATGAATCTCCAACAATAAAAAAAAAAAAAGTAGAGTAACTGATAGGCAATGGACAATGCTGTCAGATTTACAGATAGAAAATTTAGTACCTTTAAGGTGTTAGTAAAGATTTATAAAATTTAATATAAGGAGAGGGGAGGAGAGACATGACAATGACATGGAGAAAGAAAAAAGTGAACTCACAGCAATATATCAAAATTTAAGAAAAATTATGAACATCAGATATGCTCATGAGGTTAAACAAGACTGATCTGTCAGTATACATTTGAAGGAGGCCACATCTATGTTTTGTGATTTTTTTTCTTAAAGTGTTCTTTTGTCCAGGAACTGGAATGAAGAACTGATAAATGAAGTGGATTCGTGATAGAATACTGAATAATAACTTCAGTAAAATATTTTAGACACAATAGAATTTTAGTAAAAGGGAAACACTGAAATGATAGAAGTAGGGTAAGCTTGAGGTCAAGTGAAGTGGACCCATGAAGTGGGTAGAATTGGAAAGAAAAAGACAAAGGATGCTGAGTAGTTATATACACGGTTGCACAAGTATATGGGGCAAGGAGGTTTTGGTGGTGGTGAGGATGGCATCACACTTGATGGAGAGGCTGTTTGTTGATAAGCCTCTGGGGTGACTCTGTGAGGAAGAATAGCTGAAGTGGAGGAAAACTAATGATTAGTGAAACAAAGGAGGGCAAGAAACAAAGTTTAGTTTCTCAGATAGGACCTTAATATGAACATTAACATTGCAGAGAATGGGAAAAGCCACAAATGTGGGAGAAATGAGATTTTCCTGGGAAAGTCGTAAATAGATTCTGGGGAAGAAAACGTTGTAAGAAAACATTGTATTGAAATGATTTGGAAAGGGAGTTAAAGCAGGATAACACCCCTCTTGCATACAGACTGAACAGAACAGTATTCAAGTTCTGAAATTTTGTTTTCTCCATCCAAAAATTTCTAATACTTAACTCAGTATTTTGAGTACATTTGTAATTAACTATAGTTTAATGAATGCCATGTCTAAACATTTTTGTTCCCCCAAATTGGTATATTGAATTCCTATCTCCTGTTCCTCTGAATTGACAGTATTAGGATGTAAGCCTTAAGGGGCTGATTAGGTTATGAGCGTAAGGCCCTTATCAATGGTATTCGTGTCCTTACAAAAGAGACTCAAGGAAGGTTAGTTGTTTTTGCCATCATGTGAGGACCACAGAAAATATCATCTATAAATCAAAAAAGGCCATCACCAAACACTAAATCTGCCTTGATCTTGGACTTCACAGCCTCCAAAACTGTGAAAAATAAATTTATCTTGTTTATAAGCCACCTGATTTATGGTATTTGTTATATCCACTTGATTTTTCTAACACAATGAATGAATAAAAGCCCTTTACACTATCTGAGACTATTGTAGCTTACGATAGGACAGTGATTTTCAACTGGTGCATAGTGATAGGATCTTAGATGTGCTATGAAAAAGTTTGAAGATAATTAATTAAATTATTTTTGAAAGAAGTTCAAAGGACAGTAAGTATAATCTTTTATTTACTCTTTTTTGGAGTACAAAAACATAATTTAAGTGTGCTGCTAAAATTTAACTATAGGTTTAAATGTGCTATGAGATAGAAATATAGCAATTGAAAAACACTGCTA
Source organism: Nycticebus coucang (assembly GCF_027406575.1). Classification (NCBI taxonomy): domain Eukaryota; kingdom Metazoa; phylum Chordata; class Mammalia; order Primates; family Lorisidae; genus Nycticebus; species Nycticebus coucang. The sequence goes on along the minus strand of NC_069781.1, from coordinate 68,036,334 downwards.
TCAAGTATTATGAACCCATACATTTTACATGTGATATTAGTACTTTCATCAAATATTTACAAATCCCCATCTCATCACATGTCAGGAATCATTTCCTCTACCTTTTGTAATTAGCTATATGACTTGATTTTTCCAAATTTTTATGAGAAAAAATCTCTAAAGTGTGATTCAGTATCTCCTCTTCCCCTCCGCTGTGACATAGCTTCCAGAAACATTCCAGATGATGGTGGTACCATGGACTTGTTTCTCTAAGTGATAACAACATGCAGTAAGCCTCTAGCTATTCTGCAATGTTGAAAACTATCGTCATTTTTTATACTTGTAAAAATGAAGCCCTTGGCCATCTGGCAATACACATACAGCATAAATGAAAAACACATCTTATTGTTATAAGCTGCTGACATTCTGGGGATAAATGTTTTATAATTTAGCCTAACTTGTCTGCATATTTACATATATAAATGAACATCTGCTTATGCCCAAAAAGTGGGTATTAAAGTCATCCTCATTACAGATGAGGAGATTAAGTAAATAAAACGTTAAGGTGCTGGTTTATCCCTTATATCTTAAAATGTTGGTCAACTTGATGACTTACTTTTCTAAATACAGTTGTGACATTCAGAAGTGTCTATTCCAAGAACTCCAGTGATTTAGGTAGAAAACATGACAATGAGCCCAACATTAGTACTCCTACCATAGATTAAGTTTAGCTTCATGAATTCTGAGTATTTTTTATATAAGGACTCAAAAATTCTTAATATCTTAAAGGACTAACATAACTGCATGAAAGTGGTAGATACAGATGAGTTGAAAACCAAATGTCCAGAGATGTTTTGTGCAAAATGGAAGAAAATGTTCAGAAAATAATGAGACTAACATTAGATGTCATGTCATATTGATTTGTGCAGCGTTCAGAAAAAAAAAATCCACATTACACCTTTTTATTACATTAAACAAAACAATTATAATCTTGAAAATATGTGATTTAAAAAAATTCTGCAAAAACTAATACCCGTGTTATCTTTCATTTTTTATGTTGAAAAATTTACATTTAACAATAAAATTTGACTGAAATTTTATTGACAGGATAGTCTCAAAAAATATGACATTTAAATAATTCTTCCAATGCTCACAGGGGAGTTTCAGAAAATCCTATATGAATTATGTACAATAAAAACAAATAGATGTAGTAGGAATTGTGAGATGAAATTCCATTTTCAAGATAGAGAGAATAGTTATTAAGAATTGATGTATAGCAGTTTGTTGAAAACAAAGCTACAAGAACAGAAAAACAAATTCTTAGTTTTTTTCATAGACTTATTTCATTCTCTGGCAAGAAATTTCGATTAGTGACTATTCAACCAAATCTAAGCCACTTGGATATTACAGGTTCTTAACTTACAATTAATGCTGGTAATGAAATGTCAATCACTAAATGATTAATTTGAAATCATACTTATACTATACTTGTAGTCAAGGCTCCATAAGTAGATGTCGAATAATGGGAAAATTAACATAATTCTTATGACTTGGGGAACTGTTCCTCTTTCACATTATGCTTTCTAACCCTATAAATTAAGTGAATCTTCAATTGAACAGTTAAAAGTAAATATTAGTTTTGGGTAAAAATATTTATGCTATATTCTTATTGTTTTGTGTAATTCTTAGGGTTCAATGCCTGGAAGGTGCTGGAAGCAAAACTTGTGAATTGGAATTATCTTTGGATAATTGGAATTGTCTCTCTCCCAACCAAGGTGCATTCCTTACCGTGGAGGTGATTCTGAATGCTGATACTAATGGCCATCTTGTAAAGTTCTTTTTATGGCATCTTAATATAGTTGTCACAATTTCCGTTTTGTGGGATATGTTAATATAAGAAAATATAAGAATAATACATAGAAAAATGACTAATATATTTTCAACTCTTCTCTGTTTTGGTATTAATAGTCATATAAAAGATACTTTGTACTTTCTAACGTTATTTAAAAAAACAACAAACACCTGAAGTAGCTAAATACAAGCACAATTAAAATGTTTGAAAATAAAAGAATACACTATCAATTGTACCCAAAGAAGGAAGACCATTTAGAGGTAAAGAAAAAAAAATCAATTTGAAAAGTGTCATGACTTTCCTTCACTCTTGTGCACAACAAACAGAAATCTTAGTTTTGGAAAACTAGCAAAATGCTGTGAAGCAAGATAATGCTTTGAAATGTTTATTAATGTCCAGAAAAATAATGGCAACAAAGCTAAAGGGAAGAGGAAGAGGAACATCTTCTAACCATTAAAAACAATACCTTAGTGTCAAAGCTGGTATATTTTATAATGGCTAATTTTCGGCCATGTTTTTGACAGCACAAAAATTGCTCCTGGTAAGATCAGTAAATAAGTGATATCCTTTATGTTTTAGATAACATGTAATAAAGGTAATTAAAAAATATTTTGTAATTATGTGTCAGATATTTTTCATATTTTTTCCCCCAAATCTATGGCACAAACTAAATTAACGAAACTCAAATTGCAAACAAAGGGAGAAATCTGGTGAAATAACTATCTTATCTGTTTGAGAGGTGATAAGGTAGTTTGATAAACAATTAAATTACAAAGATTTTTCCTATAGGCATTACTGAAGAAAAATTAGAAACTAATTGTATTTAAAGTGTGAAATACAAATATATGGATATATATATAGATATAGATACAAGATGTCCATAAAGTTCCTGTGCAATTTAAAAAATATATATATATACACACATATATATACACACACACATATATGTGTATATATATAAGTAGTTTTCAACACTGTACATGCCATGGAGTTAGCCCTGCTAAGGTGTTATGTTACTCAGTTATTTCCACTGCATGTCTTAGCTCTCCTTTCTTTTGTTTTCTTTTCTTTTTCCCTTCTAAGGCTAAGGTTTAAAATGCAGGTGTAGAGAGAGAGAGAGTGTCCCTCTAGACTAGCACCAGGTGAAATCAATGTTACAGGAGAAGGCAAAAAAAAAAAAAAAAAGAAAGAAATCATTAGCACCAAACTATATCCCAGTTACTAATAATACTTTCTTTTCAGGGAAACTAAGTCACTTACGGTGAACAATGGAGGTAAAAATGAAATAAGATGCATGATGTTTGCCTCGTTTATTTATTTATTCATCAGCCATGTAGAAACAACTAATAATAATAGATAACAGCTGTTGAGAGCCTTCCACGTGTCAGATGCTTTATGTCCAAGTGTTAAACTACCCAACACAGCAGTTGCTGTCAGTCTCGTCTGAGTGGGAAAGATCTCACGTTTAAAGAAGTTAGGAAACTCGGGGGCGGCGCCTGTGGCTCAAGGAGTAGGGCGCTGGTCCCATATGCCGGAGGTGGCGGGTTCGGGTTCAAACCCAGCCCCGGCCAAAACCACAAAAAAAAAAAAAAAAGTTAGGAAACTCATCCCAGATCTTAGCATTGTTGTACGCAGCAACTGAGATTTGAGCCTAGGTTGTTTCATTTCATTCCTATATTCTTTTAACCTGTACTATGCTAGACATTATTTTCAACTGGTAAAAAAATTTGTCCAAAAGGATAAAAATAGAAATTTTGTCCAACTTATAATAGCAAGGAAAGCATAAATGGTGTAAAAATGAAAAAAGAAATGTGTTTGGTATAGAAAGAAGGAAGGAACTCTAAAATCTGGGCTATAAACATTCCAGTTCAAATTTACAGATATACATATACAAAAGAGTTTTAAATGAACAGATCATTCAATACATGAAGGAACGAAAGTCTTGCAATAAAATAATACAAGAGTAATAAAGAATAACAATTCTAGGTCATTATTTACCACTACCGAAACATTTAAAATCTTAAACAGAATAACTGGTAGTATCTATAAAACTGTCTCCCCAAATACTTCATTATTTTTTAAATTAATTTCCTGCATTTTCTAATATAAGTATTAATATTTTAATTACATGGAAGCAAGGTTAACTTCTGAGCAGGCAGCTATGCTAGCTGCTATAAATTCTGGAATTATAAGGAGAGATAAATAAGGTAGTATATTGGATTACTATGCAACACTTAACAGTATATAGTTGTATTTCATTTTTATATTTGGAGAAGTTGAGACATAAAAGAAAGTCAATGAACATATTCTTCTTAGTAAAGTATTCCAAGAATGAAAGAAAAAGTATTCAATGTACTCAGCCCTACTATGAAACTAATTTATGGCTTTCACATGAAAGCTATAACCCAGTTACAACCTAGGAATGGGGGGAGGGAGGAAAGGGAGGTGAAGTAGGGGAAGGTGGGCGGGGGGAGGAGGATTGGTGGGATTGCACCTGCAGTGCTTCTTACAAGGGTATATGTGAAACTTAGTAAATGTGGAATGTAAATGTCTTAGCACAATAAGAAAATGCCAGGAAGGCTATGTTAACCAGTGTGATGAAAATGTGTTAAACGGTCTATGAAACTAGTGTATGGTGCTCCATGATCACATTAATGTACACAGCTATGATTTAATAAAACAAATAAATAAATAAATAAAAAGAAAAAAGTCAATAATATGCCCAAGATCACATAACTACTACATGTTTGAGGCTAGGTTTATATCCATATCTACCTAACCAAAACAGTTGAGCTATTTTTACTACAATGTAGAGCCTTTTCACTAAGACAATATCCTTTGCAAACAAACACACAAAAACTAATAGGGGGATAGGGAGGCTAAGAATGCAAAATGTGTGACAGATCACATCTCTACTTTGTGGGCCTCTCTGAAACTCTGTATGTATTCTATGAAAATCAATAGCCAGGGGCAAGCACCAGCATCAGGAGGTATATTTTAAATAATAATGATTTATGTTAGATTAAATAAAACAACAGCACACAAGAACAAGGAACAACTCTTTTTTTTGTTTTTAGACAGAGTCCTTTGTCACCCTTGGTAAAGTGCTGTAGTGTCATAGCTCACAGCATCCTCAAACTCTTGGGCACAAGTGATCCTCTTGCCTCAGCCTCCTGAGTAGCTGGGAGTACAGGCTCCCGCCACAGTGTCTGGCTAATTTTCTTTTTCTTTAGTTCAGAGACAGAAGGAGTCTTGCTCTTGCTCAGGCTGGTCTCCAACTCCTGAGGTCAGGTAATCCATTGTAATCCACTGCTTCAGCCTTCCAAAGTGCTACGATTACAGACGTGAGCCACCATGCCTGGCCCTAGAACAACTCTTGATAATTTTATCTGCAAACATAAATTTCCTGTTGTAATAAAGCAATAAACAAGTTTTGAAGATACTTTTGTTTAATTTTTAAAATAGCCATATATGTGCAATAAAATGGTTATCAAAGACCCCTTTTTTCTGTTTAAAGTCTTTTACATGAAAACCTACAATGTATATTTATAGTAAGCATATGAATTGGGGACTAAAACAAATGAGTTTTTTTCTCTTCGAGTAACTTCCTTCCCCAGAATCACCAGATGTATATTTATTTCTACTTTGTCCTAATTGCTAGGAAGCTTAGAACTAACTATCAGGTTTTTGTCTTTTATTATCTTTGTTTGTGTGTATTTATGTGGGTGCATGTATTTTTATTCTAATGTACCACAAATAAATTTTAGCACTTGGTTTGGTACAAACAAGCATAAAAAAATAAATGTGTGAGAAATATTCTGGTGCCATAACAGATGCCATTTTTAAAATATTCTTTGTTAATGTATTTTATCAGAAATGCTGTAAATTAACTCTATTTTATCTCTCTTTGCAAGTGATGCAATTAACTCAAAGTTGTGTATGTATTATTTTCATTATATTATTTAGACATTACATTTATTAAAAAATATTTTAAAGATGTTTTACTATATAATCCTAAGAAATATTTTAGTACCATCATGATACTGTCTGTCAATGAACTAAGTTTGCATGTCTTGCTGAGGCACCATAGTTGCAATCAATCTTAAATAGAATGTATATGGTGGTTTCAGCTTAATTTTAATGGGCTATATTGTACATAATAAAATTACCACAGAGAATTCATGACTAGCCTTTAATTAACAAATGGCAGTCTGGTCTTAGAGATGGAAATATTTAATTTATCAAAGACAGAATGATTCTTGAGAAAGAAATATATAAAAAATACCATCTTGTGGACGGTTTTCAACACTTGCCCTTTAAGACAGGAAGCTCAGTTGAAAGTGTTTAGCAACAACTACAAACCCCCGGCTTCCCTTTGTAAGGACTCCCCTTACCAGGTGTTGGCTTCTGTCAAATTCAGCTTGCATTATGGACTTCCCCGCCCCTACAGAAAGCCTCTTAGAAAAGGTTTCCACCCCCTGCTTCTAGGGGTGGAGAGACTTTGAGGTGTGAGCCTGGTCTGGGCTTGGCCGATCAGCGAGGTACCCTTGCTTAATTTGGATTCAGCATGCTGGATTTCTCTATTCCACTTACTTTGGGTATAACATTAGGACAATTAAGTTTGTGAACTTATCTTCATACGCATCTTGACAGCACTTTACAAACCACTTGGTAAGGTTTCATAACATTGATATATCAGTGTCTCACAGCTGTGTTTGTGCTGACATGGGGCAGTGAGCTGCTGAGTGATGTTCCTTATTGTTGTTGCATGTTTTTGTGTGCCATCAGGAGAATATCAGAGCTTAAATTAGAGTAACAGACAAACATTAAATTACTTGTGCTAAAGGAGCTCACTGATGAAAAAGGAGGTTTCAAGTGTGTCAAGCCAAGGCCTTTTGGTAAAAGATGACATGTTGGGCTGTGTTATCTCTGGAGATGAAACACCAGTGTACCAATATGACCCAGAGACAAAGTGTCAAGATGCCCAGTGGAAGTCAGCCAGTTCTCCAGGACCAAAAAAGTTCTGTCAGTCCCAATCAAGAGTCAAAACAATTTTGACAATTTTTTTTTGATATCAGAGGGATTATTCATTAGGATTTTATACCAAATGAACACTCAACCAAGTTTACTATTTGCAAGCGATGAAAAGGCCACATAAAAAAGTTAGAAAAGAATGACCTGAACTTCTTGTCAACAACTCATGGCTCTTACATCACAAAGATGTACCAGCTCACACTGCACTGCCTGTGAGGGAATTTTTAGCCATTGAACAAGTAACTGTATTGGAAACCCTATCTACTCACCTGATCTGGTTCTCAATTACTTTTTTCTCTACCCAAAGATAAAAGAAATATTGAAAGGCAGCCATTTTGATGACATTTAGTATAATATCAAGTTTTTGATGACATCAGATATAACAATAGCTCTGATGGCCTTTCCAAAATTGCTTTTAAGGGTGGACTAGGGGCTGGCTTCAGTGCATAGCTTATCAAGGGGATTCCTTTGAAGATGACCATAGTGATTTTCAACAGTGAGTTATATAGCACTTTTTCTAGGACGAGTTCACAAACTTCATTGACACCTCATATATAGACTAATCAAAGGCCATAGGAGCAAATGTGGAGAAAGTTATTGAGATTTAAGGCCAGGATCTTATCTTTTGTTCTCAACACCTATCTCCTTTACCTTATCCCAGGTTGCCTAGCACGCACAGCCTAAGGGTTCTCAAACTGCGGCCCAAGGGCCACATGAAGTGGTGTGATTGTATTTGTTCCCATTTTGTTTTTTTACTTCGAAATAAGATATGTGCAATGTGCATAGGAATTTGTTCATAGTTTTTTTTTTTTTTTAAACTATAGTCCGGTCCTCCAACGGTCTGAGGGACAGTGAACTGGCCCCCTGCTTAAAAAGTTCGAGGACCCCTGGAAGCAAAGCTGTTAGCTTTACTGCTTTCCTATAACATAGGGGTGAGGCAAGAGAATAATCAATCAGGGAAAGAGGATAAATATATCAGCTGGCCATCAATTAGTGTCAGACATGACTCAAATTAATGAAATTACATCCCCAAAAGTAAAATAAATAACCCCATCTTTGTACTGTTATTCCTAGGGAGGTATACAGCAGAAATTACCCTGGGCTTCTACGTCTTCATGTTCCATTTTCTCTTCCTGGATTGTGATGACATTTGCATTTCTGGGATGTCTGTGTGGAGGTCTTGAGCAGTGTCTCGTCCTTCAGGGCAATAGGGGGCTCCAAAGCAGGAGACAAATAGTGTTTAGAGAATCCAAGAAATTAGACACTCTTGGATTGTACCTGATGAAGCTAGTTGTACACTACACAGAGTAGGGTACCATAAGAGCAGCTTAAACAGATAGCCACAGATTCAGGGACAGCAAGGGTGAGGCGATGCGCACTGCACATGAGTCTGATGCTTCCCTGTAATATCTAGCTATGCAATACCATAAATATGGAACCTCCATGGATGTAAGATGTCCTCACTTTCCCCCCAAGAGGTAGGGTACAGTTCCAGTCACAGAATCTCTAAAGGACAATATCTCTTTTGAGGAATCTGTGAAGCAGGCCTGATTTTACTTGTCTTCTCCACCAACTGTTCACAGGAAGTGTTCCCACAAGGCCTAAGGTGTGGGCTTGAGGGAGAGATGTCAATGCAATAGACTTGCAGGACACCCAGCCACAGCCTGTGTCTGACTATGAATGATTACCTGAGGTGGTGGATATCATGAGAATTAGGCACTGGGTTTCTTTTTTTGTTTTTTTTTGCTCATTAGCTTTTGTTAATGTTTGTGTATTTAATGAGTGGCCTAAGACAGCTTTTAGAGAAGCATTTATAGCCAGCCTGGGTTTGTCTTGGGTGACCCTGAGAGAAGTAGGTGTTAGGGGAGTTTGGGCAACCAGTTTATATAATTTTCTCACATTCTCCAGATTTACTAAGGCCACACTATCATTTCCTTTGAACAATAGATCATTGTTTTTTACTCCAAACTTATGACTCAGCAGTTCTAATAATACCCAAGTTAAAATGCATGTGGGTCACATAGTCCTTTCATGTCCCATATTAAGGGTCTCTCTCTACTAGGATTTAGTCATGTGTTAGGAGTTCTTTTTTTTTTTTCAGTGAAGATCAATTTCTTGGTTGTAGAAAGTGTTACCCTGTTTTATAGCCTAGGATTCTACATGTAAATGTTTTACTGGGGCTTGCCAGATACTCAATATACCATCCTAAATATATAATAGATACCTCTAGCACTCTCAGATCTATACCACATGCTTTGAGTTATGGGGCAGCTCACGCCATAGACCTGTCCTGCTGCGGAAGACATTCTTACACCTGGCACCACTAAACCTGACAGTTTTTTATTAGTAACCCAATAAATGGATCAGAAGATAATTCTTAAATATGTTATATATTCTGCCTCAAAAATACAAAGCAGTCCACTGAGCACTGTAATTAGGAAATATGAGGTGTGTTAAATTTTTATTCGTAGTGGAAAGGATGTTATGATATACTCCGGTTAGTCTCAAGCCCCCAAATATTGACTGATACAGCAGGTCTCTGCATCTTTAACAGGATTTGTTTTCACTCTGTGGCATTTAGAAGTTTTCCTTGGGCATATAGAACATTTGTTAGTTTTTATTCATTGGTTCCAATTAGCGTGACACAGCTTTATTGTAGACCATCATTATGTTCTGCAGAATAGCAAAAGGATCATTGTTCCTGCAGAGTGTATCATAAATGTAAGCATAAGTGTGAAAATAGCCCTGGGGCATTCTTGCAAATGTACTGCTTGCTATCCCTACTATGTGATGTAAAACTGCATTGAATATCTTCTGCTGTCAGAAATCAAGAAAAAGGCAAATATCAAAACAATTCAGTGTGAATTGCACCAATACATACTCTATGATAAACATGTAGTTGCAATTGGAGCTACACTTGGGGCAAATGTGAGGCAGTCCATAGTTATCTATCAACCAGGATTAGTTTTTGATTAATTTTTTTTCATCTGTTCAAGAGGTGACTTGAATGGAGACATCAAAGAAACCACCACCCTGAATTCTTTAACTATTTTATGGTGGTGCTTATCTTAGTAATTCCTCCTGAGATATATTATATATTCTCCATGATAGAAGAGAGAGCATTTGCTTGGCTCTTTCTACCATAATGGCTCTTAGGACACAGATCATAAATCAATGTAAAGATTCTGCCAGCTGTTAAGTATATCAGATTCAATTATCCACTTGGGGACCAAGGAAAAAACTGTAGGGTGGTTGTGTGGACACATTGGATATGAAGTGTTGTGAGACAGACTTAGGCCCAAACTCCATCAATCACCTGGCATCCAAGGCCTCCATTCTAACTGGAAGACTATGACGATATATTATTTCTTCCATTCTGAGTCTCAACTGAGAATCTTTATCTAACAGTTTTTAAAATATCTGTCATTCCTCCCTTCCCAGTTCAGTTATTCTGGTTGACCACATATTTCTTTCAGAAAAGATCAAGAGAAAATCTCCTAATTTATTTGCAGTGATATCACTGAGTGAATTTTCTAAGGCAGTCACCCCCAGCCTTTTTGGCACTAGGGACTGGTTTCATGGAAGACAATTTTTCCATGGACCAGGTGGGGTATGGGGTTTGAGTCTCAGAAGAAGTCCATGACCTAAATCCCTTGCATGTGCACTTTATCTGTGTAATGCAGTTTGTGCTCCTGTGAGAGCTTAATCCCACCCTTGATCTGATAGGAGGCAAAGCCCAAGCGGTGACGCTAGCAGTGGGAGCAGCTGTAAATGCAGACAAAGCTTCTCTCACCTCCCTTCTGCTCACTTCCTGCTGTGTAGCCTTATTTCCAACAGGCCACAGACAAGAAATGGTCCACAACCCGGGGGTTGGGGACAGCAGCTCTAAGGGAACTCCATCTTCCCTTAATCAATGGCTTCTGTGTCTATGAACTGACTTAAGTCTGGCATTTTTTTTGAGTTACCCCAATTTTCTATTTTGATGGCTAATGTCAATTATCAGATTCACAACCTTTCATTTTATTTATTTTTCATATGTGTCAAATAATGTACTATGTACTACTTTGTTTATAACCTATGTTTTTCTAGGACACTAAGATTCATTTGCCATCATTACAGATACCTGATTATCAAGACATCCTAATTTCTATTCCATTCCTGCTGCCATTGGGGTAATTATATCAGTTTCACCTCTGAACATTGAATTCTTCCACCTATCCTCTTCTATTTCATAATCATTCCCATTTATCCTGGAAAGCCCATTTTCATGGAAAAATCCTTCATACACACTGTTAATCCTGTTCCACAGAGAATAAGAAACATTCAGTTTCTTAAGGATGTTGATTTCACCCTCGTGACCTGCTAAATGCATCCCACATTGCCTCAGTGAAGGAAATCGTCTCTCAAAATAGTTTTGAAGTTGAAAATCCTACTCTTATATTACCACATTTTTTTTTCAGTATTTCTTTCTTCTTTTAAATTTTGGTGAGGAAATACTGACATCTCCATCTTATATACGTGCATATACAGGGTTCAAGATTCTAAATTTTGTCTACACAAATTTCCCCTCCCAATTCTCCAAGTGTTGTCCTTTTGCAACCACAATCCTGAATTAAACAGATGAAACCTCTCAAGGTAATATTCTTAACACTCCCAGTTAGATCTTGGGTGCAATTTTCTGCAGAGTGCCCTATACATATGGATGTCAATGTTCTGCATAAATGAAGCCATAGAGGCCCTCTGGCTTTCATAGAATACTTCAGATTGGTCAGGGACTAAGGAAGGGTCACATGACATGAGTCTGTCCACTGAAGATCAATTTTACGATTTGATGGAAACCCTATATACAAGGATTGTTGAGAATATAGATGTGAGCATGAAGGTGCTGCCTATATCTTTCCATTGTTTTGTGAATTTCTGCATGAATTATTCTAACAAAGGAAATTCAAAGTTAAATTCTCACAAAAGAGGAAAAATAAGAGAGGAAGGTAATCTTGGGGACATTGTTTGAGGCCTGGTTTCAACCGTACATGAAATAGCCATTATTTCTTAACCACTCAGCTATCACTACCACTACTATTATCATCACTATTACTACTGGTTTGGTTTAGTCTTCAGTCACTAGCAATTGGTTCATTGGTTGAATATTTTTTCCATTAATTATAATAAATTTACTATAATAATAGAAGATATTAATAACAGAAGTTACTGTTGTGGGATATAGGAACTCCCTGTACTATCCTTGTAACTTTTATATAAATTTAAAACTATTCTAAAATAAAAAGGTTTTTTTTATTTTTTAAAAAAGCATCATATGTAATACTAATCCTCTTTGCCACGAACTCTGCCCAAGGGTAAATGGATCTTCTCGCTAATAAGCACTGTTCCTAAGTCAAAAAGGTAAAGAATACTCATTTCTCTGATGTTCATACATGGGAAATCTGTGCTTCCTGAATAGAAAAATTTCAAGCACAACTTCATATGATCAGTTTGGGGTACAAAGTTTTTAATGAAGAGGAGGAGATGAAAGAGAATAAAAAATGACATTTTAATCAGTCATCTTAATTTATGATCTTGTAAAGAATGGCCCGATTTGTGTCCTGGTTTTTTGTCATTCTAATGTCTATATTCTTTACACTATAAAATACCATAACCAGAAACAGTCTCCTTATTTTTATTTTCTCTATCTTCTATTAACCAAGGTCCAGTCAATCAATCAAGGTTGTATTTTTAATGTGGTGTTTTCCTGCTTGGTATTCTTTAAAAAACCTGCTTTGATCTACTTTTTAGGATTTTTTTTTTTTTTAATACAAAGGAACTGGTCAATTGCGCATAAGGGTAGGGTGAATATATTAAAAATTCCAGAGGCTCTCCATATCTCCAAAAACAAACCTCATGGTATTTATGTTCACAACTCTCACTATGATTTGGAAAGAATGCAATATGGTGCCCCATGATCATACTAATGTACACAGCTATGATTTAATAAAAAAAAAATAAATAAAAATAAAAAAAGAGATAATATTTACATAAACTGATATTCAAATGTTGAAGTCAAGCAGTGTTGAAGACAGGATTTTCTTTCCATTTTACTATTAAACATATTATTTTCTAGTCCTGGGAATTTAGAAGATAGCAATTGGTTTATTAGAAGTTCTGGGAAAAGAAGTAGGAGGAATAAATACAAATCCTACCATTTCTGATTCCACAGGAATTTGAAAGGAAAAATTAGGGAACAAGGAGACTGAAGACCAGACAAGGGTGGCCATGTGCTCTGCATTCTCAGCTCTGGAATTGAAAAGGCTGCAATGTCTGGAGAAGTATGATATTGCTTGAATCTGAGGTCTACGCTCTGTGGGATATCGCCAGTCACTGATTTGGGACAAGGTAAAAAGATTCCACATTGTGTCCGTGTGGTAACATGGAGGCGTGGGCATGATTGGAAGGTGGAGCTGTATTGTCTGGAAGAGAGAAGGTTTAGCTTGTAATTCAAATGCCTCTCTGTTCCTGTGTGTCATGGAGAGGCGAGAGACATGGGGATCCGAGGGTTACGTGGCCTCCTGTGGTAGAGACCAGAGTATCCTCAGAGAAGATGCCAGTAGACCACTCAGACCAGGGTTAGACAGAAGCAGCAAAGATGTAAAAAATCAATTCAACATGAGGGACTCTAGACACTAGTGGAACGAAGAGTAACAAATTATCTGCCACGGAAGTCAACAAGTAGAATCCAGCAAAACTGCAGTTCAGGTAAACCATACCTTAGCATACAAGCCAGGGTACAGTTATATAGAAGTCAAACAAGACCCTTTCCCCAGTGTTACAAGGTTATATCAGCCATCCCTCCATTCTTATAAGATAAGCTTGGAAGCTTGATGCCTTTCAAAAAAATATTGATTGGATCATAATGAGATTAGCAAATAAAAGTAGTCTCCATTTTCCTGCTATTTGATCATTGGAGAAGGATGAAATAGTTATGGAAAAGATACGAAATCTGTATTTCCTTTGCTAATTGGCATGTGAGTTGTTCTGCAACCCTGAAAAGACACATATTTTTGACTTTGCAATTTCCTATCAGCTCAATTCTCTCAACCTCCAGTTTTGCAGTCAGTTCCCAGGTTGAATTTGGCACTGAATCTGATGTTTCTTTCCTGTTTGCTGTGTTTCAGATGTCTCAAGCAGCCTCAAGTAGTCATTGTCTTAGATACTGTCACTCAGTGACTATATCATACTAGTTCTGTTAGGATTGAATTGAATCTTGTTTTTACATATTTTCTTACCAATCTACTTCCTCAATATCATTCCTCTGACCTTTGCTTGCCTCCAGTTATTTCTAGACGTATTTCTCATTGCTGGTCTCAAAGCCACATTTAATACTGAGTTGTGGGTCACATCACTCAGTCTCCTTTCAGTCAGTTTTCCTTTACGTGGTGTGTATATGATCATCCTAAAATAACTTTCCTGCATCCAAAAAGGCACAGATGGAAGACACATGAAACTAACTGGGAAAATGGTTAATTACCAGGAAACACACACAGAGCTGACAACACAGATTTACATGGGGAAGTCAATTAACTAATGATTAGGGACACTCAGAAGATCTGAAAAGTGCTGCGTCTTCTGATCTCCCTCAAAAGTAATCATCCTACCTCTTTGTTCTCACAACACATTAATTGCACTTTGACCATAGCACATATTTCATCCTGTTGTCCAGTAGTCCAAGGGGTTGGTTTGTCTGCCTTCTCAACATTCTTATGTTTTATTCGTCTTTCTCTAGAATATTTTCTAGGGCACCATTTTTCAAGATGTAGATACTTATTATTGTTAGCTGAATTGAATAGCAACTAATTTTAGTTATTAATTGTGGGAGAAAAGGTTTGGTCCAGTTTCACTTCCAATATTTAAATACATTGTAAGTACAACCTCTACATATCTACATAGTAAATGCACCTAAGATGAAGATCGCATTATCTTTATGATTCTTTTAGGGAAAAGGAAGTGTGCAAAAAAAAAAAAAAAAGAGGAATTAGATGGGAAAAGAAGAGATAAATAAATATTTTAATCTTCTGAAGTGCTATATTTGAGTTACGTGTGTGACTATGGTCTCCTATAAGAAGCACAATGTGGCCAACAGCAGCCCTGAATGTTATAAGTCTATGAGAACTAGCAGGAGTCATTAAAATGAAGGGTAAGACTGACTCAAACCCCTTTCCTTGAAAGGAAGGAGATGGACAAACATTTATTGTGGGCCTACAATGTTGCAGGGACTGTGAAGGTTGTGCCTCTTAACATTTTTTCCTCAGAGAGTCATGACAGTCTCCAGACCAACTGAAGCAACCATATATTTTACCAACATAATCACTCAAGTAGCTACATGAGAATTTATTTACTTCCATCACTTTAGTGGTTCTGCAGTGTGTTTGATTTGTAACCATGAGCTCAGTTGATTCTAAATATTTTTCAACAATTTATCCCTCTGGTCTATATCTCATTCTGGTTCTCCCCAGTCAATCTTCAAATTATAACTCCTGATCATCCTTTCCCCCAAATTTGTAGTTTGGTCAGGTCTTCCCCTTTCTGAGTTCTAACTGATGTTAGTAATTTATCATGCCTCTGAAACTGGGGGGAATTTGTTTTTTCCTGTTTTTGGAGATTTCTAAACATATTAACCCTCTTCTCAGCATGATCCCTTTACCAGCTAGGAAACCAATATAACCAAACAGCAATGTTAATTCAACCTTCTGCTTTAGCATAGCACAATTGTTATTCTCTTCTTATTAGATGGCATAGAGAAATTAGGAATTGTTATTTCAAGTATAGTTAATTTTATTCTATTGAATAGAATTGCTATTTTATGGATTTATTTATTTCTCTGAAAAGCCTCTAAGGGGCCAGGTACCATGTTACAATCTAGGTTGGCAGCTGAAGATACAAGGTAGGCTTGGGAGAGCTCACAGCATAAGGGGGACAAACGTGACCTTTGGGCTTTGTAGCCTATGCCAGGAGAGGGCCTTCTGTAAACGCTCTGAGACACAGAGGAGGATGCTTAACTTCATTCTCAGGGTGCAGAGGGTGATGTGATGCGCCACTAGAACCTCATTCAAGACTAAGGGCTTTTTCCTCCCTTCTACTGGGATAAATCTAGAGAGGTCAACTTTACCAAGGTCTTGCTTCTTTCCCAGTTAATGGTCTTTTCAATTTTGTTCCATGACCTGCTTTACTTTCTTTAGGTAGAGGTAACTTTGAATGCCCTGCCTGGCTCCATATTATCCAGCAGAATTGGCTGAGGTGTCTGTCCTAGAGGCATCATAGTTCACCATCTCTGCCCAATACTGCATCCTTCATTTATTATGCTGAAAACATCTTTAATAAACCACCTACAAATAAATACCTTCCAGAGAGTCATAGGGAATTCAACTTGTGGCTTTGACTATCACAGGGATTGAATTAGGGAATGTCTAAAAGAAATTTTGAGGGTAATCTATACAAAGAGCACAGATTATGACCTGGTTTTTGCTCAAAGAGTCATTTGAGGTTTGATGCTGCAAAAGCAGAGTGTTGAGATGTGAGAGGTGTCAGGAGTGACCAGCATTGAGGGTCAAGGTGTAGGAAGGTGCCTGTTGTGAAGATCTACAAAAGCCTTGCTGGGGAGTTGCCAATGTACCAAAGGCTTTAAAGCAGAGAAGTGAGACACATGGGAAGACTGAAGGCAGAAATATCTATTATGGAGAAAGTTATACAGCTTTTATGCTGGGATATACTAGGGAAAAAAAGGGGAAAAAAAGGTTAAATTATATTAAGATATCTTTGATGGACTGGGTATGGTGGCTCACACCTGTAATCCTAGCACTCTGAGAGGCTAAAGCAGGTGGATTTCCTGAGCTCAGGGGTTTAAGACCAGCCTGAGCAAGAGCAAAACCCCATGTTTATTAAAAATGGAAAAATTGCTAGGCATTGTGGTAGGTGCCTGTAGTCCTAGCTACTCAGGAAGCTGAGGCAGGAGGATTGCTTAAGCCCCAAAGTTTGAGATTTCTGGGAGCTATGATGACACCACGGGACTCTACCAAGGCAACAGAGTGAGACTTGGAATTAAAAAAAAAAAAAAGATATCTGTGATAATAGCTAAAGAAGTTAACAGTTTATTAGGGGGAGGTGGCAGAAGAGGATGTGTGAATTCATACCTGATAGGATTTGTACTCCCATAATATTCTGAAATTAAAAAAAAAAAGAAAAAATAAAAAAAGTATGTAGTGTAACATAGAGGTAGAGAGTGTGATTTTGGAATAAGATGACCTGGGTTCAAATTTGGCTCTGCTATTTACCACTTTGAGTAAAATACCTATCTTGCTTAAATCTCAGTTGTGTGTCTGTACAATTGGACTAATAACTGGACCTATCTCAGGAGCTATTTTAAGATGGGCTGAGGTAATGTATAGAAAGAAGTCAGAATGCTATGTTTAGCACTTAATAAATGATCCAAAAAATGATAAAAAATACATATTTTTTGAGACAGAGTCTCACTTTGTCACCCTTAATAGAGTGTTGTGGATTCATAGCTCATAGCAACCTCAGACTCTCAGGCTCAAATGATCTTCTTGCCTCAGCCTCTGGAGTAGCTTAGACTATAGGCACCCGCCACAACACTCGGCTATTTTTTTTCTTTTTTTCCCCCAAAGGGGGTCTGGTCTCTGGTCTTGAACTCACAAGCTCAGGCGATCCGCCCAACTCTACCTCCCAGAGTGCTAGAATTACAGGAGTGAGCCACCACACCTGGCCTGATAAAAGAAAAAAATAAAAAATAAAAAATACTTACTAGGTAAAAAAGATAAGAGAAAGTTGGTAACCAAAAGGGGTGGGGCCTTAGTGTGTGCCACACCTTCTGGGGGCAAGACGTGATTGCAAGAGGGACTTTACCTAACAAATGCAATCAGTGTAACCTGGCTTATTGTACCCTCAATGAATCCCCAACAATAAAAAACAAACAAACAAACAAAAGAAAACAACTTTATGAACTCCAAGTTGTCAAATTGGAGAGAACTTTCACAAAGATGACAAACACAGGCAGAAGAAAAAGAATTTAAATTACCTTCTATAATCCTCGAAACCAAAAACTAAAAAATGTGACAAAAGTAAAAGATAATTGCCAAAATGAAAAAACATATATATGTATGTATAGATATATATATATATGTTCATATATATATTTTTTTATTTTGGCAATTATCTTTTATATGCCAGTCCCCATATGTGGCCTGGCATATAGTAAGCACTCTATTTATTAGTGTGACAACGAGCTGATTCATTACTGGGTCAGTTTAGGGACGAAAAGGCAAATCACATACTGTTAATTATTTTATCTCTCTTTAAGAAGTTTGGAAATATATTACAAATTTCAGATGATCCTTGACATATTTTCTAAGCTAGCACCCCAACAAATGAAGATCTCAAAAGCAACTTTATATTTCATTTTTAAGCCATTGTACTCACACACTTCTTTCCAGGGTCTTGAGTCATGATTTGAAAATCAATAGCAAGAAGCAAGTACTTCAGTGAGCAGTAAGTCAAGGACAGCCTCTAATTCTGCTCTGCAAAGAGTCTAGCACTTTAGAGGCACTCAAACATGAAGTGACGTCTTGCCTAAGCCTAAAAATATTTTAAGTTTAACAGTACCATCATCAAACTTGGGTTGCCAATATGTGATACTTCCTCTTAAAAATAATAGCCAATTTTCACTGAATTTCCTTTGTAATCCAACCTCTAAATGAAAGATTTTATAAATATTTTCTCTAATCTTATTAGTATTCTGATAAGATTTTTATTGATGTCTTCAATTTCTACCTCAGGTTTTGGAATGTTCATTGAGGACCTTGGGCTGCACAGTAGACTTTTAGACAGGGCCACATGCCTTTATGCCCGACTAGCTATGTCATTCCTGAAAATTATCCTGGCAATGCAAAGTGTAGGACAAATAGGAATCATATCTGTGTGTTAATTTAACTGGATTGCTTTCAGGTTTTATAAAAACACCATGAAAAGTAAGTTAGGGAGAAATGTGGTAATTATAGTTCATACGAAAGTCATTGCTTGTGAAAGGACACTAAGTATGCTCAGTAACAATAATGAGTTACATTACTTAGAAGATCTAAACAAAGACAGGGAAATAGTTTGGATTAGCTATCAGTAGAACCTTGAAGGAAGAAAGCAGAAGGCAAGAAAGGAAAATCATCATAATATGCAGATAATTCACTCTGTGTCCCATGGGTGTGTAGGTGTATGTGCATTTTAATTCAAAACATGTAATTCTTTTGCTTCATTTCATCCCAGATTTTTAGTAGTCTCTTCTCCCACACCAAGAAAAATGCGTGTTAGATTAGGTACGATTGATTGAAATGTGGCTGCTACCACTGTTCCTGTCATTTAGTTGTTAAGAAAAGTGCAATCATACAAGTTTTCTGTTGGGCCTACCACCTCTTTTCATACAAAAACTGTCTTTCAACTATGACAGCAGTGGCCAGGATGAGCAGGAAAAGCACTTGAATGTCAGCCTCCCACTCACAGTGTTTTTATTGAACTATACACATTTTCATGGCTGTGCTGCTTTCTGCATGTGTTGGAGAGATAAATGACCCTTACAAGTCATAAGAAAACTGTACCATATTTTTGAAAGATATAATGGTAATTTAGAAATATACATCAAGGATAATAAAAACATAGTGTAATTGTATCAATAGAATATTACTATTGAATTATTTTGATAGATGAAAACCAATAAACACAGACTAAAATACGGTGACATATGTTTACTTTGTACTTTTTTACACACAGTGCTAGTAAAGGAAAACATTTTAAAAGATGAGCAAAAAAGATAATAACCACCTTTTTCTATAATTATCATTTTCAGGTATATCCCTTAAGACTTATTTTTCACTAAACCCCCATACATTAAAAAACATAAAAATATCATCTTAAGTTATAATTCTAAACACTTTCAGAAGAAATTAGGCCAATTTAGGTTCCATAAGAAAACATTCATTTTTATGAGGTTCTGCACATTTTAATTACATCTATATATCACTCATGTGTTTATATTTTCATACAAAAATTTAAGCTTAATTATATATATAATTTAAATTAATAACTATTATGACCTCTTTCTTGTATTCATCAGTTATTGAATATCTCCACATGGATTATGACAAAATACAGAAAGACCACATGATAATCATTGTTACTGATTTTACAATATAAAATATATTGAACCTAGATTTCTCTTATCAAAATAAACAAGAATATAGGAAATAGAGAGGGGAAAAACTTCATTGATCACATTTCCTCAATTTCAATCTCATTTGAGAATAATGTAAATATTATGATTGTTTTTATTTACAATTTTGCAGAATGAAGTAGATTTTAATTCTAAGGAACTCAAAGTGACAGTTGCCTTTCCAATCCATTAGTAAAATGTAAAATGCAATGCTAAATGTCACTACTAACCTTTTAAACTCTGCTCAGTATGATTTTGATATTGATTCTTGTACATGTCTTATCTATTCCCAGTGTTCAGTGCTCTTGATGACAGGTTGTACTACAAATCATTCATATATTTCATCTTGATCTTTAGATATACATTTTTATTGTATTTCCTGTCTTCTTATAGGCAGGATTATAAATGCATTTTACATGTTGGAAAGACATAACTTTAATGGAGTAATTCACCAGAAAACATGCAAAGAGAAAAGATTAAGAATAACGTCTATCTTATATCCCAAGGTGCAAGTATAAACAACACTGATAATAACTGGAAGAAAATACATGATCTCACCTGAAACATCCTTAAAGGTGATTTCAGAACAATAATGATACCTTAAATTTGTATAGCAATTTGGTTTCAAATCATGAAATGTCTTAGGGGATTTTCAGAACCATACTGTGATATAGAAAAGAGTAGATATTATTAAATATTTTCCCTATTATCCAAAACCAGTCACTACAATAATTATGAATGATCATGTGATCTGTTCAGGTTGTAAGTCTGGTAAGTAATGCTGTCATGATATAGACCAGTGTCTCCTTCCTGGTCCTGTGATTTTGTTGTTCATTTCATCACAGATCACTTAGGTTCATAGTAAATACAAGTTAAAAGCAACATACATGAGCTAAGAACTTTTAACTTGCCATTTTTCTCATTTCTCCGCTGAAATTCAGTCTGAAAATGTTCTAATATAAACTTGTGCCTGAAACAATGCTTAGTATTCAAGAAAATTCTTCCAATGATTTTGAGTGAATAGAAGAATGAATGAAGAAATGATTCCATACTCTTGAGTATAGAGACTAAAGAGTTTCTGATTTTTGAGCATTCCCAGGAGCACTCTCAAGTTAATCTGTGCATTATCTGTCCCTGTAATTGCGGTGTATTGCTTACATGTAAAGCAGGCGTCCTCAAAGTTTTTAAACAGGGGTCAATTCACTGTCCCTCAGACTGTTGGAGGGCCGGACTATAGTTTGAAAAAAAAAAAAACTATGAACAAATTCCTAAGCACACTGCACACATCTTATTTTGAAGTAAAAAACAAAACGGGACAAATACAATTCACACCGCTTCATGTGGCCCACAGGGCCGCATTGTGAGGACGCCTGATGTAAAGCATTGATTTGTCTAAGTTATCATTTGACCTTGCCTATTTATGTTTATATTAAATAGAAATTATATGTATATTTATATTTCATTGACTATTCAATGAAAATAATATAGCTATATCAGACTGATGGCAAAAACAATTTTTTTCTTCTGGTTTTCAATTCCTTGTACTATATTGGCAACAATAGTGATAAGATATTACATTTACTTAAATTTAGATTAAAGGAAGATTAGATGTATTTTTTAGAGTTCTGATCTAGAGACTACCAATTCCTATTAGACTGACTCCTGTGTCCCATACATTATTAGATACATCTATTTCTTATCTCACCAGAGTGCTGTAAAATTAAAATAACATAGGGTTGTAAAGACTATAAAAATACTTAATTAATTTTGTATAAACATTAGATTTACTGGGTATATACTGTTATTTCTCAAAGTAATATACATTGCCAATTATTTTTAGCAAGTATGAATAGCCTAATTAGTTTGAATATGTACACTGTATTGCAGTATTTATTGATCTTTTTTTGATTCTCATGCTATCAAAGTACAAACCTCTGCCTTTTTCAGAGAAAAGCATAATGATTGGCAGCAGCTTAGCAGAACAACTTCATGCAATACTTCAAAAGGAAAATGTGTACTCATATTATCCCTGTCCTTTATATCAATTGACACATTACTCAGCTCATGCTTCATCATTTGGGTCATAACAAAAGATTATTTTTGCTAAGAAGAGTTACTCACTGTGAGCATATTTGTGAACAGAACACTGAAAATAGATATCTTCATCAACTTTCAAGATAACTGTCATGAAGTTGGACTGAATTTGGTGAATTTAGTGAGTGTACAGACAGTGCATCTTCGTGACAGGAAAACATGACGGGCTTATTGTACAGATAAAGAAGCATTAACAGATTCAGATGCTCTCATTCCTTTGCATTGTGTCTTGCCTCAGCAAAATCTCTGTGCTAAAGTTACCATTTTAAATGACACTTTGCAACAAGTTATAAGTATTGTTAACTATATTCATTTTAATGCAACATGATGTCATTAGTTTCATAGCACACAAATGTTGAATAGTGAGGTATTCAGTGTATATTTCCTGTATCATTCTAAATGTGCTGTCATAGGGATAAGTGTTAGCCAAACTTTTATATTGGTGAGAACAGATAGTTAAATTTTATGAAGAACAGAATCAACAATGTTAATTATTGAAAGATTTCTATAGGAATGCAACATTTCTGTATGATATATCTTGATAACAACTTGAATATTTCTTTGTACAGTAAAACTAAGTGTATACATGATATGTAGAAAAAAATCCAAGTATTTTCCAACAGCCCAAAACAATTCTTCTAAAAAAGGAAATTTCGGATGAACACTTCCCCCAGGTAGCAAAGGTTATTGATGAGCAGGACGGTATATAGGAGTTCATATACAATTTTAAATTGCACAGGAACTTTATATCCACCCTGTACATGAATCATTTGAAGAATATGCCATCTTACAGAACTATTCATTGGAGAATACAACAAAAGTTTCTCTGACTTTGAGAATCATGATACCACACTCAAATTAGAATTTCAGCCTCACCTAGTTGATATCACCAAGGCGTCTAAGGAACTACAGAAGGAATGGATTGAGCTCTAGGTAGATGATACTTTAAAGTCATTGTTTGATGCTAAGATCCAATTGAAATATGGAAAAATCCAGTGCACCCATGCCTCCAGCAACATACCCAAAGAATGCATACTTTGCATTTAAACCACTTATTGCTACAAATGGACATTTTACTACCTAATCCAAATCAAGATGCCCTTAAAGTCACAAATGTCTGATACTCATCTAGAAGATCCACTCAAATGGTGGACCTCCATGCTAAAGTCAAATAGTCAATGCTTTCCCACCAAAACCAAGCACAACAGAGCCATTAAAAGGCGAGTTAGCACTAATGTTAACAAATAGTTTTCCTTTTTTGAAATTATTAAGTTCATAGCAATTAGATTTTTACAAAATAATGTTACACTTTTAAGTATATCTAATTGAAGTTTCTTGAATGTGGTCTTTGATTACAGGTAAATTAATGGGGGTCCAACATAAAAATGTTCTCACCCTTGGTTTAGTTGTTAATGCACTAGCACCCAGAAAACTTATCTAAAAGGAAAATTGGTAACTCTGAAATTATGAGGAAAAGTACGTTAGTGAGCTTAAAGAACATGGAGCAGATGAAAAGAAAGCTGGGATTAGAAGCTTAGACAGGTGGTGACTCACAACATGCAGTGGCCAAACACTTGTTTAGTTGTGGTATCATTGAAAGCAGATTGCAGGCGTATTAAGCTCAAGAAAAAAGTTGAATATCATTATTTTAACATAGATTCTTGTTTGTTATTGATGTAAATTGATAATAAATTGCAGGAAAATTGAGTTAAAGAGAGTTTATAAGACCATAAATAAAATTGAATAGAGTTTGGATATTAGAAAAGCCAACTGCTTCTCTCTCCTCACAGTAAGAAATTAATTTAATAAATATATTTTGTATAACCCCAGTAAAAATGTTTAGTTAAAGTGATCTAGGGAAAATATCTGAATAAGGTAGATATCCACCATGAAGCTGAGCAAGATGGATGTAAGAGTTAGATAGTAGAAAAATATAAGCTACTTTGATAACTATGTCTACTGAAGAATTGCAAATATGAAATCAACAGGAAGCAAATATATCTGACACCTAATAAAATTAGAAGAAAATCTAAAGCATAAAATGTGTTAAGGCTTTTCAAAACTTTTTAGCTCTTAGGAGTTCATCCTTCATGAGCAATAGGCACATTTCAAAAGATCACGAGCTCTCCAAGAGTCCATGCTCCTCCAAAACCACTTTACATGATAGACAAAGTGTGTGATGAAGTAGAAGCTTCTAGAATGTGGGTCCAAGACCAAAGAAAATGAGGGACAAGACAATTCCTCTTCTGGAGCAGATTCGGAGACTGACGTGAAAGACAGAAGTCTCCGTACTTCTGGGGCAGAGGTCCTCAAACTAAATTAAACAGGGGGCCAGTTCATTGTTGGAGGGCTCAGACCATTGGAGGGCTGGACTATAGTTAAAAAACAAACAAACAAAAAAAAACTGTGAACAAATTCCTATGCACACTGCACATATCTTATTTTGAAGTAAAAAAAACAAAACGGGAACAAATATAATCACACTGCCTTATGTGGCCCGCGGGCCTTAATTTGAGGACCTCTGTTCTAGGGTGTAGGAATTTAATAATGTCAGTTCACTGATGTTTCAGAATTGCTAGAGACAAATGACTGTAAGACCAGATATTTCCCTTTCCAAATGATAGTATTTATTCTGGGTGACCAGTCTCTATATATTGTGTGTGAGTATATGTGTCTATAGTGAAATAACTTAACTCTCTGGTCAAGGAGAATGACAATTTAGACTTCTGGGAGAACATGGAAGTTATCAGGATTCCGTGGTTAGGGCTGTGTATGACTTAATTAGATCATAGACTTTGAACTGGATTTAATAACTGGATAGGACTCTGTGTTATCTTCCTTAGGGAGAAAGAAGGTATGTTCTATGTGTAAGAAGAAAGGAGAAATGGATATTTGGTGATCATAAATGAGGATTATGGAAGAGATAGTATTTTTTTTTAATTTTGCTTTCAGTTGGCTTTCAGTCTTCTTACTTTGAAGATTTTTTCTTTTCTTTTTTTTTCTTTCTTTATTTTTTATTGAGACAGAGTCTCACTATGTGGCCTTCAGTGGAGTACTGTGTTATCATAGCTCACAGCAACCTCCGTCTCTTAGGCTTAAGGAATTCTCTTGCTTCAGACTCCCAAGTAGCTGGGACAACAGGCACCTGCCACAACACCTGGCTTTTCTTTTCTTTTTTTTTTTTTGTAGAGACAGAGTTTTACTTTATTGCCCTTGGTAGAGTGCCGTGGCGTCACACAGCTCACAGCAACCTCCAACTCCTGGGCTTAGGCGATTCTCCTGCCTCAGCCTCCCGAGTAGCTGGGACCACAGGCGCCCGCCACAACGCCCGGCTATTTTTTTGTTGCAGTTTGGCCGAGACTGGGTTTGAACCCACCACCCTCGGTTTATGGGGCCGGCGCCCTACTCACTGAGCCACAGGCGCCGCCCAGCCTGGCTTTTCTTTGGTAGAGATGGAGTCTCACTCTGGCTCATGCTGGTCTGGAACCTCTGAGCTCAGAGCAATCTACCTGCCTCGGCCTCCCAGGGTGCTAGGATTACAGGTGTGAGCCATCATGCCCAGCCGAGATAGTACTTTTTCAAAATTTTGTAGTTAGTTTGGGACTATATAACCAACAATGTCCACGTGACCCTCAATTTTTAAAGGGCACGGTGAGTACACTATTTCTAGGCCTGGCCCTGAAGCTCCTTGCACCAACTTTCGTACTATCCTTTACTTTTGGTACAACCGGGAAGGCCACATCACTCTGCTTGGAGGGTAGTCACCAAGGAAAACCTCTGATTTAAAATAAACTCTTTGTATTCAAGAAGTAAAATTTATGGCATGAATCTACTGGTATTTGGCAGTCCATTTGTTACCTGAGTGTAGCTTAGCAAACCTTATCTAATAGACTACGTCTCACTCAGCTAACAGACATAGCAGTGTTTTATACAGTTTTATATTGAGTACTTAGCAGAGTTTTCTGTACATGGTAAGAACAGCATTTTATGCTCATGAGTATTTGTTTATGGAATGGATCATCAACTCTCTGAACAAGGTCGGGCAGATAAAAATTTACAGATGTGAAAACAAAGATCACATATACATATGCGATAAATTGAATCAATGTTCCCAATTCTTCACTTTCCCATACAGTAGAATTACAAACGGACAACCTTTAACCTACTAATTTTTAGTGTGGTGCCTTTTGAAGCTCACAGTATATTTGCCTGCTCCACTGATATTGGGCTTGCCATGTGAATTGCTTTAGCCATGGCATGAAGGTGTAAGTCACAGCATGCTGGTTTCCAGATAAGAAGTTAAGAAGGATTCAAGTTTCCCTCGACCTAGTAAGCTTCTTTTACACCATAAAAATACTGGACCAAGTTGTTGCTTGTCTCAGGAGATGAGTTAAAAAGCCATGAACCACCTGCAGCCTGTTGCCTAGCCCAGCTTAAGCCCTGTGATCCAGTTAAGCTTAGTGAACATAAAGAACCCACAAGCCTGTCAGCTCCTAAAATTGTTGGAGAGAAAAATTTTCCATGCTGCTTGGAAAAACTGGCTACTATAATGAGTTGAGCAGATAGAAATTTAGTTTTCTGGTTTCAGAGTCAACATTCTATCCACTATGCAGTGAACAGTAAAAGGATTCATTTTAAACTTAAAAAGTGATTCTTTTATCCAGTCTCTACTACATTTTTAATTTAGAATGAATCTTAGTCTTCGAACTGATTCAATTTTATTTGAGGATATTGAGTTTGCTTTGGGTACTTTACTATTACAAAAAGGACTTTTAACTTAAAAAAAAATCTTCATGCAAAAGTAGTTTGTTTTCATAATTACCAAAATTGCCAAGGTAAAAAAATAAATAAAAAATTACAAAATGGTCATTTTAAAGAATACTATTTTTCGGGCGGCGCCTGTGGCTCAGTGAGTAGGGCGCCGGCCCCATATGCCGAGGGTGGGGGGTTCGGACCCAGCCCCGGCCAAACTGCAACAGAAAAATAGCCGGGCGTTGTGGCGGGCGCCTGTAGTCCCAGCTGCTCCGGAGGCTGAGGCAAGAGAATCGCGTAAACCCAAAAGTTGGAGGTTGCTGTGAGCCGTGTGATGCCACGGCACTCTACCCGAGGGCGGTACAGTGAGACTCTGTCTCTACCAAAAAAAAAAAAAAAAAAAAAGAATACAATTTTTCTTCTCTCATGAAAACATTAAACTCTAATGGATTTTGTTAATGCCTCTCAAGTTCTCTATGGCATTTAAGAAATAACATGCACTGGTGTTTATGCAATATAACTCTGTGATTATTTTGCCATTTTCAATGCATAGTATATGGAAATGCTAATCTGTATTTTAATATTTTTTAGGTTTGTTCCTTTAATAACAAACTCTTTAATAGCAAAAAAAAAAGATTCCTAATTATTTGTATTTACTTTTAGCATTTTCCCATTAACTAGACTTTAGAACAATGCTTTTGTAACTTATCCCATTAAGTACCATTATTAATGTAATGCTCTCATGTCTTCAATGACCTCCCTTTCTTGTTTGTGCTTCACTGTTTATTTTATAGTAAATCTTTTAAAATACGAATCTCATTTCCTCATTCACTGTGAGCTAGATTTAAGACCTCTTCCCTGAAGTGACCATTACTTTCAGTTCAATCAAAACCACGATACCAATTTTGGCAGGAAAAGTGAATTTACTACTCAGTTGAAGTTACTAGCAAATTCAGGCAAAAAACTATATTGGTTTACTTTTAGATACAATCTCTGTGGTGTTAAACTTTATTATTTCATATACCACAGCTAAGAATAGGGAATACTAAATTCTAAATTGCTGGATAGCTCTGCAGTATAGAGGGCTTATTGGTATAGAACAAGATGTTATTGCTGGAATTGTTGGATATATTCTACACAGCTGAGACAGTACTGATGCATTTTCTTGCTATTAAGTGTTCTATTTCCTACAATGAATTTGCTAATTGCTTAATAATAATTAAGAAAACAGGAAAATATTTACCAAAGCAAGATAGAATATATTCAATAGTAGTATTTTGACATTTATAAAGGTTTTATTATTATTATTTGTGTTTGTATTTTCCCACTTAAGCACATCTTCACAAATCCAGGTACGAGATGGTACTGATAACACATACAACATTTAGAAGAAAATATGTGGGTCGTGAGAAAAAAATTATTTAACCTTTCCATCCTTGTTTTCATACACCTGTATTTAACTTGTTGTAAAAGTCAGAGGAGAGTTTCATTATTTGGACTTGTGAAAATGAAAGTCAGACAATTGTTTTCAAGTTTATTCATCACGGGACCTTCTCCCATTTTATCACAACTTTCCCATTAAAAATCTCCTTTTCTTTTCCTTTTGAATTTGCACTGGTGGGTTAGCATGACAAATTTTATTCATTCTAAAGTGGCACGAGAAACTCTTGATGGTATCTCCTAGGATATTGAAGACTATATTTTAAGTTCAAGTTGAAATACATAGTGTCAAATGCAATTCAATCAGGAAGGTAGGAATTGTAAATAAGATAATATGACACTAAATTTTTACCCGGACCTGACACTTTTATCAATAAGTGTTAGCCAATTCAAACAAATTCTTGTGGCCAGAGATCTTATATTACCTTTGTATCTTTAGCACAGATTTTCTCAACCATGGCACTATTGATATTTTGGACTAAATGATTCGTTGTTTGGGAGGTTGTCCTGTTTGCTGTGAGATGTTTATCAGGTCACCTGGCCTGTACCCATGTAACTGTCCCTGATTCAATGCACATAAAGCATGCTGGAGGATGGGACCTCATTCTTACAGGGTGCTGCCTCTGAGATGATGCTTTAGATTTTCTTTCAGTAGGTCATCCCAACACTCTGTCAGGTCAGCAGCAGCTGGACCATGCCTTATGTATTACAACCAGTGGATCCTATGATCAGATGCTTTGTGGGGATTACATGG
Source organism: Nycticebus coucang (assembly GCF_027406575.1). Lineage (NCBI taxonomy): Eukaryota > Metazoa > Chordata > Mammalia > Primates > Lorisidae > Nycticebus > Nycticebus coucang. Next base: position 68,007,168 of record NC_069781.1, on the reverse strand, counting down.
CTGTGGACAAGGCATTTTATAAGCACCTGGATAATGATGCTGGCTGAAGTCCTGGAGGAATGAAAGGGCAACTCTCACTCTGTATAGGCACCAGTTCCTCTGAAAATGAACTGTATGATCCTTACATTATAAAAAGTTTCGTTTTTTTTTTTTGTTTGTTTGTTTTTGTAGAGACAGAGTGTCACTTTATGGCCCTCGGGTAGAGTGCCATGGCATCACACAGCTCACAGCAACCTCCAACTCCTGGGCTTAAGCGATTCTCTTGCCTCAGCCTCCCGAGTAGCTGGGACTACGGGTGCCCGCCACAACGCCCAGCTATTTTTTGGTTGCAGTTCTGCTGGGGCCGGGTTTGAACCCGCCACCCTCGGTATATGGGGCCGGCGCCTTACCGACTGAGCCACAGGCGCCACCCCAGCCCTGTGGTCAACTTGAAACAAAGTAGCGCTTTGGCTTCCTCAAGGTAAGCATTGGTCTTTGTTGAAATTGAGAACCTTCACGGGTAGTAATAACAGTAGTTAGACCATCCATGGTAAGTAGGGAGGTATACTTTTGGGTGCATGAATAATTTTTTGTAGTTACAGCTTTATCTTTCATTTACCCACCATGATAGTATTATGGTGGCAGCCAGTATTTCTGCATCAAACTAATATTAACTATTTGAGTGTCACCCTCTGTAGAGTGTCGGGCATCATAGCTCACAGCAACCTCAAACTCTTGGGCTCAAGAATTTTATTGAATGCTTTTCTGCATCTTTTGTTTTTGCTTCTTTTGATATGGTGAATTATGTTTATGGACTTGGGTATGTTAAACTAGCTTTGCATCCCTGGGATGAAACCAGCTTGACTGTGGTGAATGATTTTTTTAATGTGTAGCTGTAATATATTGGGTAGGATTTTATTGAGAATTTTTACATCTATATTCATTAGTGAAATGGGTCTGAAGTTCTCCTTTTTAGTTGGATCTTTTCCTGGTTTTGGTATTAGAGTGATGTTTGCTTCATGGAATGTGTTGGGGAAGATTCTTTCCTTCTCAATTTTTTGGAATAATTTCTACAGTTTGAGTATAAAGTCTTCTTTGAAGGTTTGATAGAAATCTGGACCAGGGCATTTTTTTGTTGGTAGATTTTTCATTGTTTCTTTGATTTCAGTTCTTGAAATTGGTTTGTTCAAGAGATCTGTTTCTTCTTGATTAAGTCTAGGGAGAGGTTGTGATTCCAGGTGTTGACCCATTTCCTTCACATCGTCAAATTTCTGGGCATAGAGTTTCTTGTAGTACTCAGAGATGATCTCTTGTATCTCTGTGACATCTGTTGTTATTTCCCCTTTATTGTTTCTGATTGAGTTCATTAGGGATTTTACTTTTCTGTTTTTAGATAATCTGGTCCTTTTAGATAAAGTGGTCCTCTTGTCTCAGCAACCTGAGTAGCTGGGACTACAGACACCCACCAAAATGTCCAGCTACTTTATTTTATTTATTTATTTATTTATTTATTTTTTGTGACAGAGTCTCAAGCTGTTGCCCTGGGTATAGTGCCATAGTATAGTTCACGGCAACCTCCAACTTGGGCTCAAGTGATCCTCTTGCCTCAATTTTATTTTAGTAGAGATGGAGTCTGTTCTCGAACTCATGAGCTCAAACAATCTACCCACCTTGGCCTCCCAGAGTGCTAGGATTACAGATGTGAGCCACCGTGCCTGGCCTGCCCTGCTATGTTTTTAGAGATGAGGTCTCATCTGACTTAGGCTGGTTTTGAACTCCTTAGCTCAAACCATCCACCTGCCAGGCCTCCCAGAGTGTTAGGATTATTGGCATGAGCCACCACACCCAGTAACCATTGCCTTTGTATTCTAATATGTAAAAACATGCAGAGATTTCTCATGGCTTATCCTTATAGAGTACTTTCAATCAGTTTTGGTTAGTATATGGCAGTAATGTAATGAATAAAGACATAGTCCTGCTCTTGAGAATGCCATATCATCTCCGACACAGTAGAATGTAGAATTCAAGGTAGAGATCTGTGTATGGGGGTTAGGTCATGCAGAAAGCGAGATCTGTGATTTCATCAGTTATGGACTCTTCCATCTGCTTTCAGGTGGGGATTATGTTATTCTGTGCTTTCCCCAAATTTTTCCATCTCAGATTTTTATAACACAATTTCACTGTTTCTGTTAATATTTAAATTGCCTCTTAGACACAAAGCTCTTGTTCACCTCTTTAAATTTGGTCATTCTTCCTGCCCGAGATGCCACTGGACAAGTTGTATCTGCATATCCACATCTTTCCCCCAACCTTTAAAGGCACAGAAGTCAAGGTTTTGTGTGCATCATACAGTTTTACCAGACAAAAGTACATACAGTTTGCTCTCTTCTTTAAATCCACCTGCACATAACTGATTACATTCAACTCCTATAATTCATCCATGTCATTAAATTTGGCATAAGAATATCATCTTTAAAATTATCACTTTTATTACAAAAGGGTTATTCCATTTTAAACATCAAAATTAAATAGGGCCATATCCCTACTATGTTGTAGTAGAAATTGATGGATGGGCTAGCCTATCCTTGAACAGCTATTTTCAAGACTTCTATCGTATGCCTCAGAAAATATTTTATGTGTGGCAAATATAGTGATGATAAGGCAAAAAGGGTGTCTGTCTTCAAGAAGCTTATAATCTAGTAATATAGATATGTTAAAAGGGAAAAAAATAGCTATAGTTACTGACTTTGAAATAATGGAAATAATAAAAATTTTAAAAATAATAAAAACTGTGCTGGCATTTTTGACAACAGACCAGTTCCTGAATTAACTGTTGGTGGTAGTGGGACATATTTTAATAGTGTCTTGGAGTGTCTAGTTTTTTTTTTTTTTTTTTTTTTTTTTAGACAGAGTCTCACTTTGTCATCCTCTTGCCCTTGGTAGAGTGCTTTGGCATCACAGCTCACAGCAACCTCAAACTCCTGAGCTTAGGTGATTCTCTTGCCTCAGCCTTCCGAGTAGCTGGGACTACCGGTGCCCTCCACAACACCCAGCTATTTTTTTGTTGCAGTTTGGCCAGGGCTGGGTTTGAACCCGCCACCCTTGGTATATGAGGCTGGTGCCCTACTCACTGAGCCACAGGCGTCACCCAGGAATGTCTAGTTTTTTTCAGAATAGTCCTAAAATGCCTTATCAAAGGAGTTGACAATGACATCTATCAGGTTAATTCTTCCCTCATGTGGTAAGGAGACAGTTATAAGACAAATGTAGACAAATAGAGGAAGCACTAGCACAGAAGTCTGGAAAGCCAGTGCAACTAGAGAACAGTGAAGGAGGAGTAGGTGATACAAGGTAAGGATGGAGAAAAACACTGTTCTTGTTAGCAAATGCTGAAGTTAATTTTGAAATTATTTCTCACTGATTTTTTTTCATTTATTTTTTATTTTTTTATTGTTGGGGATTCACTGAGGGTACAATAAGCCAGGTTACACTGATTGCATTTGTTAGGTAAAGTCCCTCTTGCAATCGTGTCTTGCCCCCAAAAGGTGTGGCACACACCAAGGCTCTACCCTCCTTCTTTCTCTCTCTCTCTCCTTCCTTGCTCTCCCCTTCCCCCACCCCCAACGTGACCTTAATTGTCATTAATTGTCCTCATATCAAAACTGAGTACATAGGATTCATGCTTCTCCATTCTTGTGATGCTTTACTAAGAATAATGTCTTCCACATCCATCCAGGTTAATACGAAGGATGTAAAGTCTCCACATTTTTTAATAGCTGAATAGTGTTCCATGGTATAGATTTTTTTTAACCAAATGCTGTGTACTCCCTGGTGGGATATGGGACTGTCCCTTTGGGTTTTGTTGTTTATTTACATATCAATAACAAATTACGCTCATAATTATTACCAATAATGTCTGAATAAAGATTATGTCTCATCTTCCCAAATGGCTTTTCAGCTTAGCCCTCCTTAAAGTTGCACATATCAACAATAAAGAGCTAAAACTGTTCTGGCGTTTTTGACAACCAACCGGTTCCTGAATTAAGCTGTTGGTGGTAGTGGGACATATCTCAAAACTTGAAAAATTATGAAAAGCTGACCCCCCAACTTCACAGAGAGGAAAATGCAATGAATCTTTTTACTAAATTTCTGGCCCTCCTATGTTCGGGTGACCCAGAACTGAAATAATCTATGCTTAGAGTACTGTCATTTTTTTCAAGATTAATTAAATTAATTTATACCCTGAAGTTCTCCCTTCTATTATCTCTTGCCTCTGAGGTAATGTGAAAATTTCCCAATTGTTAGTGTAGTTTAATTAATGCAACAATTATAAGAATATATGATATCTTTTGAATAGTATATACAAAACATTTTGCTAAGGATCTTACATATTTTTTTCAAATTTTATTCTCTCAGGGCTCTATCAGAGAATATTCTGATTGCCTGTATTTATAAGATTCATAAAAAGAAGATAAGAAAATTAAAGTAGTTTATCTCATGTCACACAATTTGTAAATGACAGAAACAGGATTTAAATCCAGTCAGCTTGATTCTTGAGTTTACATGTAGCCACTACTCTGTCAAATCAAACCTCATCAAATCAACAAACAAAAACTTATTTAGAAATATGGATTATGTGTTTTGATTATTTCCAATAATCAAATTAGTTAGATAATTATAAATACACCACATCTCTTCATGCCAGATTTTAACAGTGAAAGATCTATTTTAAATATAAAATCAAGACAGAATATGAAATAAAAGATTATATAATTTTTGAGTGATGTACAATGAATATGAATTCATGATACAAATGTGATTTTATAGATAGCATGGTAAGAAAAATTCCTAATTCTAGAATTCTATTTCTTCAATAAATTACTTCTATGAAGTCAAGTTACCTTCATGAATCTTTCAACCCAGTTTCCACGTATACTATAAAGAAATAAAATAACTTCTTATCAAGAATCTAAACATGTTAATTCTTGAAATCACAATGTGTGTTTTGTGCATCTTCTCAAATACCTAAAATATGACAGTTAATGTTAGATATCACCATGTATGTTTTATACATACATAATTACAGGGAATGCTAAACAAAAAGGACATTTATCAAGAATCTTGTTACTGTGCACAGGAGATTTTCAGCCTTCAGAGCGTCAAGTACGCACTTCCTCCACTGCTCACTTATGGATTAATTATTCCAGAATAATTTTATGATGTGATGATCTAAACAATATAGATGTTGTAGTTTGACTGTTGGAGAATGTTTCAATTATAGAAGTATAGCTGCAAATAAATTAAAATCCAGAAATACATTATTTTTAACTTTTTGCCAGATCTTATATTTTGTGGGCCCTTTTAGTCTTTTTACTATTTGGAATCTTTTATTTTCTTCAGCTTTCACTTGATTTTATTGTGAAAGTCTTTTTAAAAACATGTCTATCTTTTGTGATGTCGTTGGAATTATCTCACCTTTGTCTTGTGTGTTTTTTATCCTCCTTTATCCTTATTCTTTTTGGAGTCAGCTTCAGTATTCAGAGCATGAAGTTGTGAACTAATTCAGGACGATACAGATTCACAAGCTTAAACCAACAATGGGCAGGTGGCCAACAGGAGGAACATACTTTTCACTTGGGCTACAACCTAGATTTTTCAGGTTATTAGGTTGAAGATTAGTCAGCCTTGTCTTTGTAGATATCTAATTTTTTGAAAAAAAAAAAAAAAGAAAAAGATTAAACTCAGTATATGTTTAAAACATTGGTCACTAATTCAAAGGCCTTTAAAAGACAGTATCCCCCAAAATAATGTGCACAGCTTGTTATTTAAAACTATAAAGGATGAAGGATTGACTTTGATATAAACTTTGGAGTTTGCTAATAGTGACTGATGATGAGTTCATTTTGCTACCTGAAACTCTAATTTTTTTCCCATGTTACATAAAATAATACTATATCACATGGTGGTTTTGAGTATTACAAAATGTAAGTAAATGTGAAAATTCTAGGCACATTTTCTTATATACAGAAAGTTTTAACTACATTTTAACTATCCCTCCCCCTTTTTCTTTCCTCTTGCCACATATGATCTGGCTAAATGTTTGTTACTTACTGTAAATCAGGGGGGTCCAACCTGCAGCCCAAGGGCCACAGGCTAATTTTGTGAGGACATTTTTTTGCTAATCAGTAGTGTAAGATATCAGGAAAAGTATGCACAGGCTTTGTTAATGAAATTTTGTAAGTGTTGGTGTGTTTAATGAGTGTCCCAAAACAACTCTTATTTTTCCAACATGTGGTAGAGAAAAAAAAGTTGGACACCCCCAGACTCTCTTTTCTTTTTTTCTTTTTTTTTTTGTAGAGACAGAGTTTCACTTTATGGCCCTCGGTAGAGTGCCGTGGCGTCACACAGCTCACAGCAACCTCCAACTCCTGGGCTTAGGCGATTCTCCTGCCTCAGCCTCCCGAGTAGCTGGGACTACAGGTGCCCGCCACAACGCCCGGCTATTTTCAGACTCTCTTTTCTTACACTCCTTTTCTTTTCAAATTTGTCCAGCCTTTCTGTTATTGTTATTGTTATTGTTATTATTATTTTATGATTGGTTATTGTCATTAACTACATCCTCACTTTAGAAAATGTGATTTTCCCCTTTGCTTTGCTGATGTTTTCATTTCAAAATTAGAAGCAAATAGAACAAACATCAGGTGGTCTTCTAATCTGGTCTACAACTATGCTTGATCCACAGGAGCTTGATGAAAAATGGAAATTCTTAACTTGCATGTGTAGAAATAATCTATATAAATTCAATGTTTTTAATAAAAAAAGAACTTCACTATAGGTGTTTGGGTAATCCCTTGGAAAGCCTGCTAAATTTTGGGGAGAACGAAAGTGAGGGCAGCTATTCAGGGCTCACAGAAATAGTTCCAGATTTCTTTGTTTGATTTATTTACATTTTGCTGCAATTTTGTTGTTCCCAACTTCAATCCTCATTTTTGTTTATGATAAATTTGTCTAGATGCATATTGCTTTTGCTGTTATCAAACTTTTTTTTTTTCGGTAGAGTGCCGTGGCCTCACACAGCTCACAGCAACCTCCAACTCCTGGGCTTAAGCGATTCTCTTGCCTCAGCCTGCCGAGTAGCTGGGACTACAGGCGCCCACCACAACACCCGGCTATTTTTTGGTTGCAGTTTGGCCGGGGCCGGATTTGAACCTGCCACCCTCGGTATATGGGGCTGGCGCCTTACTGACTGAGCCACAGGCGCCGCCCCGTTATCAAACTTTTTGTTTCCAAATTATAATGATTGTTTTTTCTACCTGACTCAACATTTCTATTGACTGTAAACATTAATGTTAGCATGCTCTAAATTCATCAGTATTTTGTACTGTCCGTTTTCAAACCAATATCATGTTTTGTGGGCAACAGAAAATAAATATAATGCATATCCTGCTGGAAAGAAAAAAATTAACAAATTTACTATTTTCTGTATATTTCTATATACTTTTGATGGTTGAGTAATAAACATATATTTCATTTATCATATTTTCATGAAAAATGTATTTTTAATCTTAAGGAATTAACAAATATATGGTTCTGAAAATTAACTGAAATGTTATATCTCATAAACACAAGATTGGATTGATATATAGTCCTGGTGATTTCAATGCACAAAAATGAACAGACTTTTATGACTCCCTGTGAGTCTGGACATGTATATTCCTCTAATTGTACAATTCAGACCTCTTTATAGTTCCATCTTTTAGGGATATCAGGGAAGACATGTTTCATTAATTTTTCTTTCATTTTTACTTGTAAATTTTATTTTTCATTCATAGATTCAGTTCTTTCATTTTCACACATAGTAGTTGAAATAATTTAACTATTTTTTATAAAGTAAGTAAACATAGAAAACATACTTTGTGGGACCATTTCATAAACATTTTATATTTTAGGAATTTCTCAATAAAGCAATGGTTCCTTTACTACTGGTAAATTTGAAGAAACATATTAAAACAATCAATTTTAGAAATTGTTATTTTGCAGTTTCATTTCTCTGATATCCATAGCAATTGATACTAGAACTTGAAATGTATAGCATAACAAAATTACAAAATAATCTCATATACAAATATATATTGAAAAGTCTAAAGTTCAAACACATAAAATCCACCAATAAATTAAAATAAAAATGAATGTTTAGTATTAGGAAATCTATTAATATAATGCATCATATCAGTAGGTGTAGGGAGAAATACTGTATGATCATATTGATAGATGACCCAGAAGCAATATTGGGCATGCATCCTTCCTTTTAAAAATCTCAGCAAACTAGTAATAAAGGGATAAATACATGTTACAAAGTTAATGTTACATAACTTACACTTGATCTTAATGAAAAAATACTAGAAGCAAAATAAATCAGGCACAAATCCAAAACAATGTAAGGGAAACAAGGAAAACAACAGTGAGACTGTGAAATAACATGTATGCCTTCCTAACATAGTATGTTGTAAATTAAGGTTAAAGTAAGCCTTGTATCAAATTACTCAGACTAGATAGACATTTCCATTTAATTTTGGGGCAACACCAAGTTGGCCATTATGGTAATTATTTTTTTTATTTTTTTTTTTGTAGAGACAGAGTCTCACTTTATGGCCCTCGGTAGAGTGCCGTGGCCTCACACAGCTCACAGCAACCTCCAACTCCTGGGCTTAAGCGATTCTCTTGCCTCAGCCTCCCGAGTAGCTGGGACTACAGGCGCCCGCCACAACGCCCGGCTATTTTTTGGTTGCAGTTTGGCCGGGGCCGGGTTTGAACCCGCCACCCTCGGTATATGGGGCCGGCGCCTTACCGACTGAGCCACAGGCGCCGCCCTATGGTAATTATTTTTTAACATCCTGTTGGAAGTTATTATATAACTATTAAGAAAAAATAATTTAAAAATTATAAACAAAGCAGAGAGAGGGAAGGAGGGAGGAGTTGGGGGAATGGAAGAGCATAGAGAGGGAGGAGGTGTGGTGGATGAGGGACAGTGTGACACACCTTTTGGGGGCAGGACCAATTATGAGGTACTTTACCTAACAGATGCAATCAAGATAACCTGGTTCTTTGTATCATCAATGAATCCCCAACAGTAAAAAAATAATAAGGGCTCGGCGCCTGTGGCTCAAGCAGCTAAGGTGCCAGCCACATACACCTGAGCTGGCAGATTCGCATCCAGCCTGGGCCCGCCAAACAACAAAGACGGCTGCAACCAAAAAACAAAACAAACAAACAAACAAAAAAAGTTAGCAGGGCATTGTGGTGGGCACCTGTAGTCCTAGCTACTTGTGAGGCGGAGGCAAGAGAATAGCTTGAGCCCAGAAGTTGGAGATTACTGTGAGCTGTGATGCCAGAGCACTCTATCCAGGGCGACAGTTTGAGGCTGTGTCTCAAAAATAATAATAATAAGAATAAAGAAAATAAAACATAAAAATTATAAACAAAAGAGGAAAATAAATATTAATTGCTGATGATATAATTTTCTACTTTGGAAATTTAGGAGCACTAACCAAAGACCTATTGGAACTTATCTGTATATCAGTATCATGATGTAGATTCAATAGATTGAATATAAGAGTGAAATAAAATTCCTCTAGATATGTATAAATTATAAACACTTAAAAAAAGAAAATAAAGGGCCACATGTAACAAAATATGTAAAACTCGAAGCAACTTAAAAATAATAAATTTCTGGAATCTTTGCGAAGTAAGTGACACACATTTTTCTATGGAATTTAATGGAAAGGTGAAAATAAAGAAACATACTTTTTCTTCAGACATAGAAAGGGTAAGATAGCAACATTTCCTAAATTTAAATACACATATAAGACCATGCCAACTAAAATTTTAACTTTAAGAAGGCATACTAAACTGGACTAAATATCATAAACATCATTTGGATAGATACTTATTTGGAATTATAATAGCAAATGTGAAGGAGCTTCTCTGATAATCTGAAAAATGTTGATATACTATTTATAAAACAACATGTTAACAGTAAAAAAGTGCATGGGTAGAATAAGGCAAAAGTTATAAAAGTTCAAAAGCAAAGGTATTTATGCACAATTACTCCTTAATCTCAATTTGTCATTTTAGGTAGGATGACTAAATAGATTAATCAACAACTGGCAATGGAATAATTGGCTAACGATAAACATACCTACATCATATTTTATACAAATGAAATCCTTAATGTATTAAAGACTTGTAATTATTTTCATTGTATTTCATCATTAATCTTCAGGTATTGTTTTTATACCTCGTGTTGGTGAGGGCACTTCAATATACTGTCAACAAAGTGTGAATTTTTACCAAATTTCTTCTAAGCAAAGTGACAATAAGTGTCTCTTGTCTTAAAAACATTCATAACTTATTTTATGGTTAAAAATGTTTTCTAAATATTCAATAATATTTAAAAGGTCTTCATTACTATATGATAAGACTAGCAAAATCTTGCAAACACAAAGTATTTATCAATATGGGACTGGTTAAATAAATTAGACTCTATTTAAATAGTTGATCTGTGGTCATTAAAATAGACTATCTTTGACTTGTGTAGAAAGATGTTCAGAATTTCCATCTTCTATCTTTCCATTTTTGTCTTTCTCTGTTTCTCTCTATATATACACATTGAGCATATTTGCACACGCACACGCACACACACACCCGCACACACATAAATTACAAGTAAATGAATCATAAGGCCAATATAAGGCCAATAATTATCAGAGGTAATAAGATCATCTTTTAAAATTTCTTCTTCTTTTGCATTTCATGATTTTTTTCCTCTTCACTACAGTTATAAATTACTCATAAAATAGACTATTACTATTTTCATTGGAAAATAATTGTAAGTATTTGTGTGATGGATATTTTTGTCAATTATACTTGCTTTGGTTGCTAGTTAATTTTCACTTGAGATATCTGTGTCCCTATCCAGACTATAAAAGTAGTCTTTTTTTTTTTTTTTTTTTTTAGAGACAGAGTCTCACTGTACCGCCCTTGGTAGAGTGCCGTGGCGTCACACGGCTCACAGCAATCTCTAACTCTTGGGCTTACGCGATTCTCTTGCCTCAGCCTCCCGAGTAGCTGGGACTACAGGCGCCCGCCACAACGCCCGGCTATAGACTATAAAAGTAGTCTTAATGAATGATAACACCTTTATATCCTTCATGGTCCAACCATTCTGTTCAATGTTTAAGAAATATTGGTTATGTTGGATGGCGCCTGTGCTCCAGGAGTAGGGCGCTGGCCCCCTCTACCAGAGGTGGTGGGTTCAAACCTGGCCCTGGCCAAAAAAAAAAAAAAAAATGGCAAAAAAAATTGGTTATATTGACATAGTGAATATGGTACCATTATTATTATTATTATTATTTTGCAGTTTTCGGCCAGGGCTGGGTTTGAACCTGCCACCTCCGTCTGGCATATAGGGTCGGCACCCTACTCCTTTGAGCCACAGGCACTGCTATGGCTAGATACCATTATTTTGAATGTAGTTTTTTAATTCTGAAAATACAGAAACTAATAATAAACTTACAGTCTTTGCCTTCGAAAATCACTCAAACATTTCTGAAAACATAAAATACTACAGGAGTCGATAAATGTGACATGGACAAAAAGGTTCTGCAGAGCTTTCTTGAGAATAGAGTGCTACACTGTAAATAAGACTTGGACTTAATCAGGTGAAGAAGCTGTGGAAAATGGGGTGATTACAGAGATGAGGCAGGAAATGAAGATTGGAATCAAGAAAAATTCAATCCTTAATTTGTTTTTGAAAAGTTGAACTATTGCATCCTAAAAGAGGGGAGGCAGCTGGATCTCCAAAAGCCTTCAGTGATGTGCTAAGCAGTTTAAGTTTTATCTTTAAAGTACTGAAAGCCTTTGACATAAGTGAAGTGTGAAAAGAGGAAACGCCCACATACTATGTAAATGCATTTTGAGATTTATTTCAGGTGTCCGAAATGCAGCGGTTCTTTGGAAACTTTAAAACACACTCTTGCTTCATGGTATTCTGACTTTCAGTGAAACACCCATAAGTTTTCTTCCTGTAAATTTTCCCTTATATACATTTTTTCCTTCTTTCATTTCATGTGTGTGGGCCTTGATTCATATTCTATACACATAAAGACAAAACTTATAAAATATATGAGCTCTGACAATTAAGTTCACAAACTCATCCTAGAAAAAGCGCTACATACCTTATTGCTAAATAATTACTATGGTCACAAAGTATTCCCCTTGTTTGGGAAGCTAGCCTGTGACTATTCTACCCTTCAAAGTGATTTTGGAACTCTTTTTCTCGAATGGCCATCAGAACTGTTCCCAACAAGCTCTGATAATTAAGTGCATTGACTTGCCACCGTACGCTTACGTTGGCAGCACTGTAGAAACAACTCAGTAAGGTGTCCTAATCTTGATATATGGGTTTCTCACAGCTGCATTCACGTCAATGTGTGACAGTGTCTTGCTGAATGGTATTTGTTCTTGCATGATTGTGTGTGCCATGTGACGATAGCTCTGATGGCCATTTCAGTCAGAGTTCCAAATTACTCTGAAGGGTGGATTAGGCACTGGAGTCAGCGCATAGCTTCCCAAGGCAAGTATTTTGCAGGTAAACGTGCTCTGATATTTAGCAACAAGGTATGGAGCCCTTTTTCTAGGATGAGTTTGCAAACTTACTTGTGAGACCAGAATATACATATTAATAAGCAGAAAATAATAGAGTAAAATTCACAGTCAGAAATACCCAATAATGACAGAGAATAGACATGATTCACGTGTGAAAACTTTCCCTGGGTAAGATAAGTGCAAAGACAAGTCTTAAAAGAAGCAGTATGTACAAATTCACTGTGATGCGTAAACAGCGCTAATGTATAGAAATACACACAAGCTAGCAGAAACTCACTCACACATGGGGTTTTGAGACATAGTGGAGAGAGAGATCACAGACAAGTGAGGAAAGTGCTGAAACAATCACTTTTCCACATGGAAGGGGGAAACAAACATACTAGCGATGTAAAAATCAAAACTTTAAAACAAGTGGTAGTGTAAAATAGGAACTGTAGTGTCTTTTTATCTATAAATAGAGAAAAAATTATGATGGATGAAATAAATAAAAAATGAATGATAAAATGAGACTGTCAGTGTTAAAAAACTGTGCTAGAAAAGGCTTAAAAAGCACATGGGGAGAAGATATATAAAATTTATATAAAATTTTAGGTATTAGGATACATAAATTCTCCATATCAAAAGAAAGCAGAAACAATATAAAAATATGAAGAGACATAAACAGTCCAAAGACAGAGAAAGTCCAAAGACCAAGAAATATATACACCCAGAAATCAGTACAATATAATCTCCCCAGAAATCAATACAATATAATTTCAAATCATAATTACTTTCACATTCATGAAATTGGAAAACACTAAAAAGTCTTATCGTAACCAATGGAAAAGGAAGTAAGGAAGCAGATGCTCCATACGTTTCTAGCAGAAGTAAAAAAATGCACAACTTTTTAAAATAACAGTTAAATACCTTATGAATTTGGCTGTATACATACCAGATAACCAAGAAATCTCATTTTTTTCTTGCTTTTTTTTTTTTTTTCTTTCGAAGATAGAGTCTTACTCTGTCACCCTGGGTAGGGTGCTATGGCGTCACAGTTCACAGCAACCTGAAACATCTGGGCTCAAGCCATCTTCTTACCAAGCCTTTCTCCCGATTAGCTGGGACTACAGGCATGTGCCACCATGTCCAGCTATATGTTCTATTTTTAATAGAGATGAAGTCTCTCTTTGTTCAGGTTGGTCTCCTTAGGATTACAGGGATGAGCCATCATGCCAGGCAAGAAATCTTATTTCTAAGAATATTCTTGCAAAATAAGGTAGGCGATATGCACAAAGATTCTCTCCAAGTCTGGGGCACGGAGGGATATATAAAATAGGTGAAGTTAAAAAATTAGCATAGTATGTTCATATACTATAAATGGGATACTCAACATCACTTATAAAGAGTGATCTAAATATTACAGATCTCAAAAGATGTTAAATAAAGAAGCAAGTTACAAATGATTACATGAGTGTAATTAGTGAGCACATAATTTTTATAAATGTAAGGATACATATACATTATACATAGCATATATACACTTATATATACACTGTACACACATTTTATATTTGGGCATATGGGCTAGCTACAAATCAAATCCAGGATAGTTAAGTCTGGGAATGAAGAAGAATGGCTTTTGTAGGTAAACACAGGAATTTCAACTTTAATTTCTGTAAAGGTATATTGAAAATAAATATGTCAATATGATAGCCTTTGTTCATTTGTTTGTACAAAGAAATGGGCATAAGAATGTAAGAGTATCCTTTACGAATTTCATGTTTTTAAAAGTTATCATTGGGCGGCGCCTGTGGCTCAGTCGGTAAGGAGCCGGCCCCATATACCTAGGGTGATGGGTTCAAACCTGGCCCCCGCCAAACTGCAACCAAAAACTAGCCGGGCGTTGTGGCAGGCACCTGTAGTCCCAGCTACTTGGGAGGCTGAGGCAAGAGAATTGCTTAAGCCCAGTGTGAGGCCACGGCACTCTACCAAGGGCCATAAAGTGAGACTCTGTCTCTACAAAAAAAAAATAAATAAAATAAAAGTTATCATTATGAAAACATAGTTGGATTGAGCTTTTCTGGAAAAATGGGATATGTTTAAGTTCAAACTTGATATAATGTTCACCACAAAATAGTTAATAATTTGGGATCACATTACTACCCTGTTTCCCTGAAAATAAGACATCCTCCGAAAATAAGACCTACTTACAGGAAAGATAAGACATCCCCTGAAAATAAGACCTAGCACATCTTTGGGAGCACACCTTAAAATATGTATAAAATAAGACAGTGTCTTATTTTAAGGGAAACAGGGTAGAGTGAAATGACAACTGGTCTTTGAAACTCTTCTGGAAACTGCATTGAAGCATGTAATTTCTATCTGGCAATAGAAAGAACAACCAAGGTGATAGTCCAGGAAATATGCTAAATGTGATTAAATGTTTAACTTAGCAAGGACAGTGCAAGGAAATACAGTCCCTTTGTGTGAATTACTGAACACAACATCTCCTAGGGATAAATTGCAAAATTACAAACTGTCCTGTGGCTGTATGATAACACAGCATCCCTTCTCGTGGCTACTCATAGCATTGCCTTCTCTGGGAGTGCCAGGCCCAGGAAGTGTCTTGACTAACTGGATTTCAGCAGCATAGATACATCGAGCCAAGAACTTTTGTGTTTTGGCAAAAACCAACAAATGCTGATTTGGAGATTTTATGACAAGAGAATGTACAAATTAATGTTGTATTTTTTGGCTAGCTTCTATCCCTTGTATAGTGGGGAATGCATTCTATGTTACACTGCTGTACTTTTAGAGTTTATATTCATGAGAAGTCTAAATTTCAGTCATTTTATTATAGTGTCTTCCTATGCCCTACCCATGTCCTAGCCATTGGTTCACTAATGTCTATGCCATAAAAATTGGCAGAATTCAACTAAAACTTCTTGTTTCTATGAGTTTGGGTATATTATAGTCAATCTGCCAGGTGTTTAATGGCCTTTACCTTCTATGTATATGTCAAATAATCTACATAAACATACATACATACATATGAAAGGCATATTTTCACGTGTGTGTTTGTGTGTATGTAATGCCTGTAGAGATAAGCAGCTTCAGAACTGGCAGAGAGAGAGGCCATCTCTGTGTCTTCTGATGAATGACTTATGACCTTCCATATTCACTTACTTTGTTGTCCAAAGCTGTAACCTCCTAAGCTAGAACAACAGATGCACTTTGGTACTTCCATTGTTGCTAAAGAAAAAAATCACACACTGCATAGGAATATATCCTCTGCATTTGGACATAACTAATCAATATTTGAAAAAAAAAAAAAAAAAAAGACCTGTAATGTTTTATAAGGTCTATTTCCATGTAAGCACTATGTGGATGTACATTTCCAAATGCAAGAATTCTTAATGTTATTGTTTCTGTGTCTATATGTACAGATATACTTAATGTATATGTGTGTGTGTGTATGCTAAAAAAAAATCTGGCGTTAGCTAACATTTTAAGCCTTTTATTACAAGTGAGCCATGAATAACACAACTGTTCTGAAATTTCTTTGGGCCAAAAGGTAGGAAAGGCAAACGAAATCTTGGGAGCCAAATAGGATGGATGTCAGAAAGGACTGATAAAAAGTTAAGTTTTAATACTTAAACCTCTGTGCCTGGACAAGCTGAACTGGATGTAGTGGGATGAAAAAGAAGCAGAAGAAATTGAGTGCAGATACAAGAAAAAACTAAGAGACAGAAGTGAGAAATAAAAACAAAAACATTGCAACCTGCCCTCACTAAGGAACACCCGCACCTTGCACAGCAGTTCTAGGACAAGTGCAGGAGTTTGGCAAGAACATTGTTCTGTGGGTCAAGGGACAAGGATTTTTAAATCTAGCTCTTCTGTAACAAAGCTGTTGATTTCTGGTCAACCCATCTTCTTGTTATGGGTCTTGTTTACTCATCCAATTCATCCTATATCTCCACGTCATTGTACGGTACCATAAATCCTTGTAATCTCTTTTTACCATACTCAGATTGCTGTTAATTGTCATATTCTTTTATCTCTTCTACCTTGTGTAGTATATCGCCACACTTTCTTCTTTCATTTCATCATAGCATTGCTAAAATCTGACTATTGCAAAAGATTTGAACCTACTATATGGCCAAACTTCTAGAAATTCACAGTCTAGCTTTCATATTCCTTTAAAAATTCCTACTTTCTTTAATAAATCCCAAGACCATAGTCATCTGCAAGCATTAAGTTTCATGGAGCATCTTGGCATTGCAGAACCATCATCTTTTCCTTCCCTATCCTGGGACTTCCGCCCACAGAACTTTACCATAATAGGCCTGAGTCTTTATATCAATCCCACCAAGCGGTACAGTATTGTTGAAAAAATGTAATAATAAATTCAACTTAGTAGAGAGAGCAACTGAATTATAACGTGGGTAAAGTTCAAAATTATTTGCAAAAAAGAAAGTCACAGAAATAGACCAGTCAGCACATTTAGAATAAAGGTTAACAACACTGTCATAGTAGATACAACAATGCTCACCTATGGACTCCCAAGTTCTTCATCCCAGGTATTCACCATGAGTATCTTAACATGTGAATGAATGACAATGATCTCAGATGTTTACAAAGCTCAACTGGCCTCTCTAAGTCTAGCCATGCAGGAGCAGGTCAGGTAGGCTTGTATGAATATTTGTGGGAACTAACACATCAAAACCCAAGGATTTCATCAATCACATGTTCATCATTAACACAGCACAGACTATACTAGAGTGAGATTCAGTATAGTCAGACCTCAATATAGCCCTTGTACATTTTATTTAACATTCTCAACCTCCACAAACTGGAGCAGATTGATCATAATAATTTTCTGAAGTCAGAGCCATGGCATTTATGACAGAATTAGTTGCCCAAATGTTCTTTGAGAGGAAGCTAGCTGGCCTTCAGACCTGCTGTACGGCTATCCTACCTAGAATTAAATTTTAACTCAAGAAGGCTGGAGCCTGAAGCACATGGTGACTTGAGACCCTGAATGAGTATAAGAGTAGGTGGACAGTTAAGGATGATCACCTAAACAACACAGAATGATAAGAACATAGAAATTTTGAAGGGGAGAAATGAGATGGTCTCTAAAAAGGACATCAGTTCAACCAAAGACAATCCCAAGAGCATGAGCTGAGACACAGAATTTGGTGAATAGGTGGTAATGAGATAAATAAACTAGAAAGCTAGGGCTGGAATCCCAAAGGATTTTGAGTAGATGGCATAGAAAAAATATCTGGACTGCTTGCTGTGTAGAACTTGCTTATAAATTGATCTGTCCACAAGCTTTCTATAAAAATGTGATTATAAAGTTCATCTCTACCCTTCCTCCAGCCAGGATAGATGGATGGTTGGGTGGAGAGTGAGATACAGAAATAGATAACAATGAAATTATAGACACAATACTTTCTGTGTTTTAAATTGCTTTTATTTTCTAACCTATCTCTAAAAGCATTAACATGAGACATTTTTAGCCATGGAATTCTGCCAAATATTTGCATTGTTAATGAAGTGGCCAGCTCAGTGGCTGAAGAATCAAGTTCTATGGAGTCAGAAAGAAATCCCAGAAGACTTGAAATTAACTGTGTGGTATATTTTAATTTATGAATGTTTCTAAATAAGTTTCCAAAGTTTATGTGGATTGATTGCCCCTTGATCTATCTTCTTGGAATAATTCTTAGTGCTATACAATGAAAGTCTTGACTTTGGATTTAGGTGTATCTTTAAAATTCCTGCGTTGACATGGCAAGGTGTTTGACCTTGGGTTGTTATCCTAACCTCTTCCATCCTAAGTTTACTTCATCTACAAAATGGAAACATCAATATTTTAGCACATTGCCATGGAAATTAATGGCATGATTCATGTAATGCACCCAATGCATGATTGCCACATAAGGAATGCTCTATAAATAAATTTTCATGACTAACTTTATGAACTTTCAGAAAAGGTTATGGGATGTAGAAAGGGACAACAATGAGATAAGATTCATAGAATTATAGTCTGCAGTACAAAAGTGTAACACAAATTAAATGGAAAGATAATTTGATGCAGATATTGGAAATGTATCAAACCATGAAAAAGTTATTTAATATATTCTCTGAGACTGTTATATTCATAACACAAATAACATCATGAAGTCTAAAGGACTTACGTCCTTCTAAATGTTAGTTGTAAATTACTAAGTAAAAAATTTAACATTGTTTTGAGGTAGTGCCTGTGGCCCAAAGGAGTAGGGCACCAGCCCCATATGCCAGAGGTGGCAGGTTCAAACCCAGCCCCAGCCAAAATCTGCAAATAAAATAAAATAAAATTGTTTTGAAATAAAACCTTATAATAAATATTTTTGTTTTTTTATTGTACAAGTAATATATGTAGTTACAAAAAATGAAGTAAAAAAATATTTAAAAAACTCACCTGTTATTCTCTCTCTCCGGGAACCACTGGGAACGTATTGAGAATGTCCAGTTCATATACATATCCGTATATGCAGATGCACATATACTTAAAAAATAGTCATATACTCATGCTACATATATTATTTGGTATCATTCACATTAAACTGTACATCCATTTTTAATGTCCTTAATTTACTTCCCAAGTAAAATATGCTGCAATATTCTATGCAATTGGTGAGTGAGCAAAGCACTATTCTAAATGCTCTTAGGAAGAAGTGGCTCTAGAGACCAGAGGCTTTTGGAAACTGGGTTACAATTTAATTTCATAAAATAAAACACCTTGTTCTATTTAATTTTTTACCTGATTATAAAGTTATATTTTATTCCATTTGGAAAGCAGGGCTTGCTGGTTTGTGAAATACTGTGTGATCTTTGATTGAAAATCCTAAATATTATTATAACCATTAGTTTTCACATAGTAAAAACTTCTGACTAGAAAAGGCATTGTTTTGTTTTCCTGCTGCATTAAGGGACGTTATTGCATTTTTGGCTCTAGCTATTGCTATTAATTCTCCAACTTTTATGACCGTGAACCACTGTCCTCAAAATCTTTTCTTCCCATTTTCATCAATATAGCTATATATAATCTTGTTTTTGCAATGAGAAAACACAGACCAACAGTGCATTACAATTGGCAGGCTTATGCAAAATTAAATATTACCTGTTGTCTTAAGCACACCTTTACACCAGCTCTGAATCTATAATCACTTTTCATATGGAAGCCATCCGTTAATTTAGGTACTTGAAGACAATCAGCAAGAAGTAATACTGGCATCCTATATTAATTTATTAATAAGTAATAGGAACATTGGAAATGACCATTCTTTACCAAAGTTACTGAAATTTAATTAATAATGACTTTATACACCTAGGATGGAAGACCAATAGTTTCTTATAGCTCAGTTTTACACACACACATACACTCACGCGCGTGTGCACACACGTATCATATACCCCTTACAAGTTTTCTTCATTTAGCATTTAAATCATAAACCCAATTTGAGAGTTTAACTCTAAGGGTTTGCTATATAAATAACAATAATTGCCATTTAAATTATATAAATATTAACATGACCTAGCCTCTCCTCTATCCTAAAGTATTCGTATCATATTGTCGACTTCTAATTTGCCCAATCTCTTTCCTCCCCAGAGCCAATTAAAGTAGGTTTTCTATACCATTGTTACGGATGTTATTGTGATTTTGGTCTGTGTTCCACATAGGTTTATTTTCTAAAAGCCTTTCATCATCAGAAACCCGTTAGTTCTTAAGGTACTTGCTGCCTAAATCTTAGTCTTAAAATAAATAATAAAGCAGAGAAATAATTACTTCATGTGCTGGGAAAAAAAGAAGAGAATGTCACCTATAAGGATATGACATTTTGTAGTGGGCCTGAAGAAAGCAAAATGTCACTTACGTCATGACCACTAACTTCATCTTCATGTTGCCAAGAATGGTCGTGACATTGATCAGTATGTTGTAATAGGAAAACAAACAAACAAACAAACAACAAAACAGAAAAAAATACTCCATGGCAATGGAACACAGGGCGTTCAAATTTTCCCCCTTCCCCTACTGTGCGAATTGAATAACGGGCAGAAATGGTAAGTTATTAATTCCAAAAGCCATTCTAATTTCTTTGTCCTGTGCCCAGGAAAAGCAACCTTTTCTTTTTGAACATTAGTCTTATTTCTAATATGGTAATAAAAATACTTTCTGGAAAAACTGTTGGGAAGAATAAAACTGCTACATTTACTATCTAAACCAGCTCCCAGAACCTGACTAAAGAAAAGGCAGCTGTAATTATGATAGTTGCTATTAATCATGCTAGTCAAACTTCCAGGGAAAGAGGCTCAAGAGCTTTTAGCTTTTCCTCCCACCTTAACCTTCACCAGCCCCATCTGCATTTTAACACAGAGGAATTTATTATACCAGTTGAAGGCAAATGAGTAAAAAGGGGAAAACAAACAAACAAACAAACAAAAACCCAATAGAATATTTGTTGTAGCAAGCACCTGGATGGGACACCCTAGTGGAGAACTTCTGTAATGAAGTAACTTAATTAAGAACTTCCTTCTTTTCTTCCCTCCCTCCCTCTCTTTCTTCCCTTTCTCAATTTAACTCTTCCTCTGTCTACATACAAACTTACACACGTGCATGCAGACACTCAGCATAAAAGCATGTAATTACATGAACATAGACATTCTCACCGTTTGTTCCAAAACTATTTTCCCGTTCTATTTGCATTCAAAGATATTTTAAAATATTTGTAGAGGATTTTTGTTCTTAGCGGAAACAATGTCAGCAATGTCTCTGACTTTAGTCTTTGAGGAATCAGTATGTCTTCTTAGAAATTACTCTATGTAAAATCTCAAATTGTAGCTGCAGGTAAGGAACCACACAAGCTTGTTAATGTGAACATGTGTAAGAATGTCTTTATTTAACTTCTGATAAATTCTGAGAATAATTCTTTACACACAGTCCTTAGGAACCATTTTCAGTCTGTTTTAGTGTTATGGATAGCATACTTTTACTTTTTTTTATTTTAGAATATTAGGAGGCACATGTATTTTGTTACATACTTCACTTTTTTGTACAAATTGACTCAAAGTTTTTAAGTGTGCCCCTTAACCCTGACAGTGTGTGATGTACCAAATAACATACTTTGAAATTAAAGTGTATATGTTTAAATCCCTAGGGTCTGCTTAGATATTTTTTCTAAAGGTCCTCTTGCATAACTGAAAGGCTTTACTTTCATTTCTCTCTCTATTCCATTTATTCTTAATGCAAAATATGGTATTTTCGAGCCATACACATCCCTATTTTTTGCAGCATAGAAGAATTGTCGATCTATTATGGAATTTAAGGTTTTAGCTGTGCTCTCTTCTCTATTGATAAAAAAAAAATAACTCCCAGAATAAGTTAACAAATCTCGTGCTTAAGTCTCAAAAACTATGATGATTCAATAACAGTCGTGATGATTAAGTAATGGCTGCTCGCCTTCCATGCGCCCTGCTTTGAAATCTA
Organism: Nycticebus coucang; assembly: GCF_027406575.1. Taxonomy (NCBI): domain Eukaryota; kingdom Metazoa; phylum Chordata; class Mammalia; order Primates; family Lorisidae; genus Nycticebus; species Nycticebus coucang. Next base: position 67,985,012 of record NC_069781.1, on the reverse strand, counting down.
TTTTGAAGCCTCTGATTTGGGGGCAAGTTTCTTTCGTGGGTGTTAGGCATTTAGATGTATTGTGAACTGGAAGAAAATGCAGAGAATGAAATCTCTCAACCAATATGTCTCCAAAGGTTCAACATCAAGATCTATAAAGTAAGATACTGAAGGAAGCTGTCAGGATCCCATTGTTTGTGGCAGCATCACAAGCCCTCTGAATTGTTAGCGATATTCTGCAACCTTAGCTTGTCCTTGAGGCTTACGAGCAAGAAGATAATATGGCAGTTAGAGCCCAGGTAGCAACTGGAGTCAAATTAAAATTGAAGAATGCTGCTGTTTTCTGTCTTTGCAAAACTGAGCTTGTACAGTATCTGAGAGGTACATCTGTTGTTTTTTTTTAATGCATTAAAATCATTGTTTGGTAGTATCATGCTTTTCTATGAAGCTGAGTGAATTGTTTTCCCACAAGTAAGTAGCAACTAATAAACTTGTGAACTTTCACATACTCCTATAGCCTTAGAGGAAAAATTTGGTAACCTTTTTGAGGGCAGCTGTAAGAGTTTGGATTAAGTGGGAGATCATTTGAAAATTTGACAACTTTAAATGTACTCTTAAATAGTTTGGACCTTATTCCTTCTTGATTTCCCAGATGTTATTTTACTATTCCAGTGAGCAAAAAAGGAAAACCTATTTGCATCCTTTAGAGAGTAATGGGAGGTAATGGGAGGGTGGTGACTGTGATTCAGTGAGTAGGGTGCTGGCCCCATATACCGTGAGTGGCAGGTTCTAACCCAACCCCAGCCAAACTACACCAACAATGAAATAGAGATTAATGTGAGTTTAAGTGTTAATTTTTTAAAGCCTCAAGAGAAATAAGTTGTGGGAGAGAAAGTGTGTTAGAATCAACTGATAAACTTGTTGGAGTTGAAGATACACAGTTCCGCTAACATAAATTTATCATAATACCTAAGGAATATTTTTTTAATAAAGTTAGAGATAAAATTCATATATTCCTACTGGATTTTTGCATTATGCATAATATTCATGTAGAAGAAATCCTTTGAACATGGGGAAATGGTTATTTTCTTATTATTACTTGTTAATAATTGAATTGATTGATAACATTTTAACAAGATATCCAAAAAGCCTCTCAGGTTAACCTTTATATGCAATTTAAATCCAAAGCCTCAACAATTAAATACATTGAAAATATTCATTATTATTCATTATTCATATTAAATGCATTGAAAATATTCAGGATCAAGCCGATGCTTTTACATACACCCCAAAGTTACTCACTAGTAGAGTCCAGAAGAAACTAAGTAAACTATAGAAATAAACCTGGCTATAATCATTATGTTTAGTTGCAGGGAATAACTCTGTATAGTACTTGCTATTACCTGAATTCCTCCAAACTACTGTTCCTTAGTTTTGTTTATGGATTCAATGTTATTGTTCAATATGTGCAAAAGCCACATAAATTATTGCGGTGCCCAGGCAGTGCGAATCCACCAATTTACTTCCCCTCACCACAGTACTAAATGTCAAGGTGTCAACTTGTCCCTTTAGGTTTCATTGGCAAACATAAATTATTGCTAATAGAATGCACCAGCAAAATTTCTGAATAACCAATGACTTTGGAAAGCGTCACTATCCAAAGGAGCAATAGGACACTTGAGATAATTTATGATACAAATATTTTCAAAAGCTGGTCTGCTTGGAAGGTTGATTTCTAAATGTAAAATAAATAACTGACAGAGTTCCCCGTGTTCAACTCATCCTCCTGCAATTTCTGTCAAATACTTTCTTAAAGAAGACATAGCTCTGACTGCAAACTCACTGTGCCCTTATGGTGCCAAAGTACTTGGTGGAAGATTCAGCTGCAGATGAATCCCCTAAGTTCCTCTAAACGAACTTTTTTTTTTTTTTAATAGATTCAAAGGTTACTGTTTCACATAATATATAGTGTCCCTTTTACGTTACTGTGAGCTTAGCTCAGCTAGAATTCCCAAGGCTCTGGCTTCCTGAGTTTCTTCTCTGTGCTATTTTCTTCCCTCTCCAAATGGAGAGGAGGTCAGTAGAGGGTGAGTACTCTCTGTATTCTTTTAAAAACTTTTTACTGGAATATCTAGCAAAGTCATTTGCTTTTGAAGGAGATTCTGAAGGTAGGTTCCATGAAAAAGCTTACACAGCGAAAAATCAGGAAAACAAAAATCTGTGACTAAAATTAAAAAGAGTTCTCTGCAATTCACAATCCAAATCTGTGCATTCCCCCATGTGGATTCAGTCAAGGTAAGAACTGGGCTGGCCAAATATCAACGTAACCAAAGGAATCTGAATCATTTCCACTACAGGTTGATTTTTTTCCCACTCACAGAATTTCATATCATAGAAAAGTAAACATAAGAGCTAACATGAAAAATTTGATATAAATATCAACACTTTAAAACATTAAATAGAAATATATCATGATTTTCACAGCTATAAACCTACACAGAAAAATAGAAATAAATTGTTTAGCAAAATGTTTACTTTTGATTTCCCTCAATATCTATTTATCCTATATTATATATCACATTTTTGCAATGTTTCTAAATTAATGGGCTTATGGGTAGTTTTGTACTTAGCATTTCTTAGTAATTTTAGAGTAACCTATTATTATTTTTATTTTTTTCAGTTTTTGGCCAGGGCTGGGTTTGAACCCACCACTTCCAGTATATGGGGCCGGCGCCCTACTCTTTGAGCCACAGGCACCACCCAGAATAGAATAACTTTTTAATGCAAAATATTGGAAACTAAATGACATAGGTTATCTGAAAAAAAGAGGCTAATTTATTCCTGGGCTTCAATGCAGAAAGGGTCTCATTCTACAAACAACACAAGTAAACTCAGAAGATGATAAACTAAGAAGGGGGAGGCTGGCAGTAGATGATTGATAAACATTTACTTAGCTGGTACAGAGAACACTCTTCAGGTAAGAGGTACACCTAAGCCATGACTTCAGTGTTATGTAAGTCATCCATGTAACAACAACAAAAAAAACACACATCACTTGTGACCCCTAAACTATTGAAATAAAAAAAAAATATTGAAATACCAAGATATAGACATTGTCAAAAAAATAATACTAAGCCCCCAACTCCCCAAAGAAAGCTCTTTGGGAAAATGTTTTACTCTCAAAGTTATATTTGCCATATTTGAATTATTTTATGGTTTGCTTACAAAAAGCTTAAAATTTTTTAAAAATATATTTAAAAGATTTATTATGTTCTCTCTTACACTTTTCCTATCAACATCTTTAAATGGAAAAGTAAAATCAACTATACTAGTAATATATGACTATAAGTTTATTTACATTCTTTTATTATTTTATTTCGTTATTTAATGACATGTTAAAATTATTTTTATGGCTATTCTCTTTCTTTACTTGCCTAAATATAAATTTCTAGATCTTATATGTGATTTCTAAACATTTGTTGAGCATAAAAATCATTTGGAGGCTTTGTTAGAACAGGGATTGTCATCACCATTTCCATATGTTCTGAGTCATGAACATGTCTCATGTCATGGGTATGACAGGAGAGCCCGTGATCTACATTTTAGCAAGTAGCCCATATGACTTAGATGTTGGTTACATAGGCCACACTCGGAATCAATCTATTAATTGATTAATCACTAATCTGGTCATTATTAATGAAAGATTTATTTAGGGAGCAGCTAAAACTTATTTGGTATTTTAAATATTACTCCATTGTTAAATTTGAAATTAATAATGAGGAGGTGAAACAGACAGAGGAGATAATGAGAATTTTGGAATCAGACACACCTGGACTTGTCTCATCTCTGCCATTTGCTGGATGTGTTACGCTAGGCAGTTATCACAATCATTGAGAATGATTATTTTTGTTTTTTTCTTTTGCCAAATGATAGCTCATAACTACCATGGGGTGGTTATTGTAAGGAATAAAACACATTTTTGTGTATGTACCTACCAAGTCATAGGACATCTCTAAATGTTTTACAAAAAAAAAGAAAAAAGAAAAATATAATTATTTTACTCTGTTTTCTTATAGAAAAGTATATAAATGTTATTTGGTTTGCGTGGTGATTGAGTATGCATTACTATTAGTTAATTTATCCTATTAAATGCTCAATCCTCTTAAATCTAAGGTTCAAGCCACCATTTTAAACCAGGATTATAACAAAAGCATCCTAATTATTATCCATGAATCTAGTATTACTCTTTTAATTCCTTTTCTGTTATACATCCCAGCTAATTTTATTCATATCCAACTCTAGTGAGACATCTCTCTGCTGCTTAAAATTATCAATGGTTCCCTATTGTATGAAGAAAAGAGGTCACTCTACAGAGCTTTTAATGACTTTGACATTTCTTATGTTTCCAGCATTATTTCTAATCATTCCTAGTTTACTCCCTCATCTCTAGCCAAAAGGAAATTGAAAAGTCCACGATGAAACCAAACTCTCTCTTAATTATTCCTTATGGATCTAGCATATGCTACCCTGCACTTGGCTAAGCGATACATATTTTAGATCTTCCTTCTTCGTACGTGCTCCTGCCCCCCCAAAAACAAACTGTTTTGTTTTACTTTTCCAGAAGTCTCTCCATGACATGTACAACAAGCATTGTGCATACTGAGGTCTGACAGTTATGTTCATGAACTCATCCAAGAAAAAGCGCTACATATCTCATTGCTGATTATCATGATAGTCACCTTTGAAGCCCTCCCCTTGGGAAGCTTTGCACTAACACCAGCGCCTAGTCCACCCTTCCAAGCAATTTTGGAACTATTTTACTGGATTGGCCATCAGAGCTATCATTGCATTACCCTTGATGTCCTGATATCATCAAAATGTCTTCCTTTCAACATTTCCTTCGGGTGAAGAAAAAGTCATTGGGAGCCAGATCAGGTGAGTAGGAGTTACTGGAATTTCTTTCCTCAGAAGGTCCTTGGTCTTCAAAGAATGAATCCATGGGCCACAGATCAGTGGTAAGACAGGATTTATTCTACAGAAAATAATACAGAAAAAGCACCAGAGCTCCTGGCAGAGGGAAAGACTTACGTCAGAAAATCTTTGCCTGGGTCTTTTGTCTAGGGGTATATGGACGTGGTCCCTTCCACTGGGGCAAGATGAATGAGTGCACCCATGAATAGATACAGTGCCTTCCAATGGGGTCAAGGTGAATGGGCACATTCATCAATGGATACTGTCCATTCATGAAATTGTCCAAGGGCTCGGAAACTTAAGTGATATTGCCCAGGACTTGGGCCTGTGAAATGCTCATAGGGGAGTAGTACAGCCAGAGGAGGGCTCTGTAAGTCCAAGAGTGGTTCTGGAGTTGGTACTGACTGCTGACCACAGGCTGTACCATGGTCTCTCTCAACTAACTAGGGACCCACAGGCTTCCACTGCGCTCTCTCTCTCTGCAGCACTTGGATCTTCAGTCCTTCTCTGCCCTGGTCTGCTGCAACAGCACCCCCCAGGCAGAGATGCAGAAGGCGGGCAGGTCCTCTTGGGTGGCTAGTACAGACCAAGCTGGGTTGGACCCACCCTGAATCAGTTCTCCCTCTCTGAGTAGAAACTCTAACTGCTGTTAGGACAAAGGGCGAAGACTCGATCTAACTGCTCCCCACTGAATCAGGTGATGAGAGAAGGGGGCAGTCAGCATTTCTCCAGAGGGAGAGCACTCCAAATTCCACAATAGAATCAGGTCTTGGACTGGAACAATCTTTACTGTTTGTGCTTGATGACATTTCTGGAAGACACAAATCTGGCACATTAAAAGGCAAGGGTAGAACAGTGAGAGGAGGGGGTTAATTACAGTGTCAGTGGTGTCCGGTTGAGATAACGAAGTCAGGGATATTAAAAGAAAACTATGTCAACACTTTCTTTGATGTCTTCTAAATAATAACTTAGTTTTCTTTAGGCTTACAAGTGTAGGTGGACTGGGGTTGATTCCCTTCATGGTCTGCTTCTGTAGGAAGGGGTAGGTTCCAGGATTTTACTAGCGAATGATGTATCCAAGAATCTATTCCTGTAACTTTAACAGTTGTAGAAGAAGACAAGATAATAGAAATGGGAACTTCCCACCTTGGGGTCAGGGAAGGTGAATTGGAGGGAAGAATTTTGATCATAACTAGATCTCCAGGAGAGAAAAACGCTTTTAGTGTTGAATTTGAAAATGTAGTTGAGAGGTTTTTTTAAGGATTCACTGAAATTTTGCTAAAGAAGAAATATGTTTTACTAATTCTGTAGTGTCTTAATCTAATGATAAATCATTAGTTAAAAAAGGCCTTCATATAATAATTCAAATGGGCTCCAACCCAGTTTCTGAGGTAAATTTCTTATTCTTAGGAGAACAATGGAAAGTAATTTAGTGCAAGGGAGATGAATGTCTTGAGTTAGCCTTCATAACTGTCCTTTGATTTTATTGTTTATTTTTTCTACCTTCGTAGAGGATTGGTGCCTTTAAGAACAGTGTAGATGATATTTTATGACCATGGATTTAAATATTCTCTGTGTAACAGCTGCTTTGAAGGTAGGCCCATTATCACTTTGCAAACTCTGAGGGTGTCTAAACCTGGAGATAAAGCCTTTGCAACTTCCTGAGCCTTTTCTGTCTTTCAAGGAAATGCTTCAACCCAATTAGTAAGATTATTCACAAATACCAGCAAATAGAGTATACTATATACTTTTCAGAGATAAGTAAAATCTATTTGCCAATCTTCACCTTGGATATTTACCTTGTTTTTGTATGCCTGGAGAAGCTAGATGATGGTATTTCTTTAACTTAATTTGGATCCATTTAACATATTTTTCTCTTCCCACCTATCCCTCAGTAGTCTGTACTTCTGGGTTAATTTCTGTCTCTAATAAGGGAAGGCATAGTATAGTTCTTGTCCCATATTCATACAAATCAGTGGTTTTCCCCCTTCCTAATGCCACGGCCCTTTAATACAGTTCCTGTGGGTCACAACCCACAGGTTGAGAACCACTGATATAAATGGTTGTTCTTACTTATTTAGTATATCCCACCCCAAAAGTGGGGCAGGACTTTCTGGCATGATTAGGAAGGTTTTAAAGAACAGCCAGTCATCCCATTTGCACCTTAAAGGCTGAGGAAAGAATTTGGTGATCAGTTTTCCACATATCCCCTGTAGAGTTACAGGTTTGGGGGATAGAAGACCAGAGTTAGAGAGTACAGAAAAGGTTGTTCCAGTGTCCAGAAGAAATTCTGTCTCTTGGAATTCCACTGTGAGGCAAACCCAGGCCTCTTGAGGGGTGATGACACAAGATGGAGCTTGAGAAACTGCCCCTGGCCCCCTCAGTCCAATCAGAGGGCTGATGGGGTCACTGTCTGAGGAGGCCCTCACCTTTGGGGACAGGCTGCCAGCCAGTGGTCACCCCTGTATTCTGGACAGGGGCCTGGTGGCTTGCCTAGCAGGTGGTGCTTTGGGGGGCAATCTCTCTTGAAGTGGCCAGTCTGACCACGTTGGAAGCACTTGTTCTTAGCCGCTCTAGCTTCCTTCTGTTCCTGAATGGTGGCTATTTGTAGGAATGTCACTACTAGAGCTGTCATCCTTTTTATTTTATCCCTTCTCTGTTTTTTCTTCCTCTTCCTGATCTCACTGTAGCCATTTTAAAGAACATTCTCCAGGTAATGATCTGGGCCTAGAGCAAATTTCTAGAGTTTTCTTCTACTATCTGGGGCAGCTTGAATGATAAATTTATCTTTTAAAATAATTTGGCCCTGTAAGGAGTCAGGTGTCAACTGAGAGTGTTTTCTCATCGCCTCCCTAAGCCTCTGAAGAAAGGCTGAGGGGCTCTCATTTTGCTCCTGGTAAATACTAGACAACTTAGAATAATTCACAGTCTTTTTCTTGGATTGACAGAAATCTTCCAGGAAACATGTTAGAAAATGTTTATGCCACCAGTCACCTTGTTTCTTGGGGTCCTATTTGTTATCCTCAAAGGAAAGTACCCATTTTCCCATGGGGTATCTGTCCCTTTCGTCAGAGGACATCTGCCATCAGTATTAGACATGAACCACAAATCACTCCACTTTCTAGCCTCATCCAAGACTTCATTTTTCTCATTCAAAGTTAAAGTTTGATCTAGTAGTAGCATTACACATCTCCAAGAAGGTCAGAGCTTTGTCCTAGCTCTTGGAGAACATCTGTGTACCTATCTGGGTCATCAGAAAATTTGCCTAAATCAACCTTAATTTGTTTTAAGTCTGCCAGAGAAAATGGAGTGGATACTCAGGCATTTCCTCTCTCACCATCCTCAGCCTCGACCAAGGAACACAAAGAAGGATTCAGTTGCTTTCTTGGGGTCCCAACAGGAACAGAAGAAATTCCTGAATCAGACTCTTCCCTGGGGTTTTCTAAGGGTGTGAAGGAAGGTGTGGGAGAAGTAGATGGCAGGTTTGAACTAGGTGGTGACAGCGTCTCTCTCAGGAATCCCTGGTCGTTTGGGAAGTTATTACCAACAGGAGAGTTGAATCTATCTGACGGTTTTTACACAGTTGGGGTTGTCTCTGAGAAAAAAGAAAGCTTGCACATAGGTAATTCAGACCATTTCTCCTCTTATTTACCATAATTTAGAGTACCCTCTGGTGGTTATTGTTCACCATTGGAGGGTTGATATTAAGGCTAGGCCTAGGTGCAGAAGAAAACACTACATTCCTTTCCCAGAATCTGGGGATCAAACATGTTCCGACACTTCATAATACAGCCCATCAGAGTGTTCCAGAGGTGCAGGCCAAAATATCAGGTGTCCAGGAGCCACAGTAGTCCCACCTGATGAAAGTTCTCTTGGTGAGAGAATGTGTTACTGGGTGTTCTCTTAGAGAGAGAATGTTACCCATCTGTGGGAAAGAACAAATGTCCAGCATTTTAAATTAATCTCTCCCTCTGTGTTCCTGGTTTGTCAAAGCATCCTCTGACCAACTCAGAAAGCCTTCCAGCCAAACAAAATCCCCTGTGCTTATTTGGATTTAGCCACTAATACCAGTCTAGCACTTTGTAGTCAGGGGCTCTCCTGTGCTTATTACTTGCCAGCAGCACAACTTAAGAAATCAGGTATCCTGGAACCTAGTCCCACCTGATGCAAATGCAAGTTCTGCCACTTTCTGCCCCTGCCATTGAGTATATACCTGTCAGTCAAAGTGGGGATGAGCCTGGCCCCATCACGGTGCTTGTGCGTGTAACCTTTATAATTTTTATAAGCTTTTTCTAAATTCCTAGTAACAAAGGAAAACAGGCTTTCTATCATGAGCAGGTGTTAAATGCTATGTTTTCCAACCTCCCTTTCTTCACCCAAAGTTAGCAAAGCAACAATAATTAAACTCAGTAACAAATCAGGGTTGAGAGACGCTTTGAAACTTTTACATTAGAATTAGTTACAACTAGCCTAAGTCTTAGAGAAAACTGGAGTTATCTTAAATTTTCCCAATTACACCAATAGACCAGAAAAAAATCAAATACCCAGGATCATTTTCCTTGCCTTTCTTCATTTTTAAGAGACTGAACTATAGCCTAGGGTTTGGGGACATTCTTGCCTTGGGGAGTTGCCCCCCTCCGCCCTTCACAGGCTCCTGGTTGCCCAGAGAAGCCTGTAGGGAGTCATTTTATCCTTTGTATGGAGCCAACTTCTTGGCCTCTGTTAATAGGGTCCATGTGTTTCTCTCAAATATGTAAAAAGCCAATTGAATTGAATTTTGCAATGAAAGGCAATGAAAAGGAGCTTTTGAAGCATGCTTATAACATCTGAAAAATATCAGAAAGAGCCAGTACAAATTTAACTAAATATATAAAGCAGGACTTTACAAACATTCAGACAAAGCACACATACTACAAGGGAGGGAGCGAGAGAGAAAGTGGCAGGGGTCTCTAGAGATCAGTAGAGAAAGTTTGGGACCAAATAAGACATGAGCAGATAGTAAAAGGGCTGGGAAAGCATGTTTTCAGAAGACCCCCCAGTGCCCTGGGGTCAGAACCATTGCAGGGGACCTAGGACGTCTGGCTGCTACTTCTTTGCTGGGCTCTCAACCAGAGAAAAGGAGTGGGTACAGAACAGGTTCTAACATTCCCTTCAGCTCCTTTTAGGAGCCAAGAGGAATTAGCAAGTTCATTCCCAGCAGCCTCTCTCCTACGACTTGGAGGTCAGCAGCCGCATTATATGCTTTTAGGGGCTGATGGGCATCTGAATTGTTTTTTTTTCTTTTTTTTGGTTGCAGTTTTTGGCAGGGGCTGAGTTTGAACCCGCCACCTCCAGCATACGGGGCCAGCGCCCTACTCCTTTGAGCCACAGGTGCCACCCTAAGTCAAAAAATTTTTGCGTGGGTCCTATACAGCCTAACAAATGAATGGATACATCCCTTCCATTGGAGTCACATGGATGTGTACATCAATGAGTGGGTACAGTCCCTTTGCCTAGGGGAAGGTGAATGCACCACATTAATGAATGGATACAGTCCATTCATGACATTTCCCAGGCCTAGGAAACTTACACGAAATTGACCAGGCCTAGGAAATGGGGAGTTCCCCCTTTCAGCGCTGAATGAAGGAACCCTGCACCCTGCGCCGGAGCCACTCCCAGCCCCAGAAGCTGTGTGAGCGCCCCAGAGGGCGGTCTCTCAGCGGCAGCGCTGGACCCCAAAAGAGGGGAAAGTAGAGGCGGCTCAGGCTGCAGCACGGGCTGCGCTATGTCTCCCTCAGCCAACGAGGGACTCGCCAGCTTCTGTCACTCTTGCCCCTCTCCACGCACTTGCTCCCCAGCCCTCACCTCCCCTCATCCTACTGCACCAACACCCGTGGGCGGGCGGCGACTCAGAAGGCAAGGCTGGTCCTCGCAGGCAGCCCGCCAGGCTCTACCCAGCCTGCCTCATAGGGAGGATGTTCCAATGCGGTTGTTAACTGGCTGAAGACTCCCTCACAGCCAGTGCCCTGGGAGGGCTTTGCTTTTGTTCACTGGCGAGCTCCTTCAGGACCCTTTCTGCACACACTTTTCTCATGCCAAGATTTTCAGTTAAGATTTTTCAATTTCCTGTCAATCATTACTTGGCCCACTACACTTCTCACAGTCACCTGATGATTGTGATGCACAATTCAATAAATATTTGCAATGTTTTGTCACTTCCGTTCATCCCTGGCTGCCCGCAGCTCTCTTTATCAGGAATGCTTTCTCTCCCGTCAGAAAAATCTTTAATCAATGTGTACACTGTTTATTTTCTTCATAACATTATTCTCACAAATTTGGACTTACATGTCCCTGATTTCACTTCCATTCTTGCCATGTTTAACAAGAAATTTAATGTTTGTTTGTGTTTGAATGCACACATCCATTCAACATCTGACATTTTAGCAACATCATTCATGAAGGCCACTCAGCAAGACACCAGCACACATCAGCATGAACACAGCTGTGGGACACTGGTACACCAAGGTCGTGAAAGTTGACTGGGCTGTTGGTACAGTGCTGCCAATGTGAGTGCATGGTGGCGAGGTTGTGAACTTAATCGGCAAACCTCGGCAAACCTCCTATTTCAGTTGCCTATACTCACCACTCTGCCCCTTTCGCCTAGGGATTCCATTTCTTTAGTTATGTTCTGGTGCCCAACACAGTGTTTATTCATAATACTTCTTCACAAAAAGTATTGGTTTAAGGGCAGTGCCTGAGGCTCAAAGGAGTAGGGCACCCGCTGGCCTCATATGCTGGAGGTGGCAGGTTCAAACCCAGCCCGGGCCAAAAACTGCAAAAATAAATAAAATAAAATAAAATAAAATAAAATAAAATAAAATAAAATAAAATAAAATAAATTAAAATAAATAATAATAAAAGCATTTGTTTAATGAACGAAGGCATCATCTTGTGAATACTACAGTACCAAAGAATAGTTTCCAGATTCTGGATTTATCATCAAAATAGCCATGGTGAAGAGGGGAATATGGTAAAGTTAAAAGTCAAGAGAAAATCATAAGACTATTTAAACTTTAAGATCATGTGAAGGAGTTTTGAGAAAGAACACAGACATTGAAAGTTTGATAGCAATCTTCTTGCAACTGTAGTAGAACAAATTATTCTGCAAAACATGTTACCTGTCACATAGTGTATTTTGCAGTGTTTTTCTGGGCCTACAATATCAGAAGCTAGTGTTTTCAGTATTCACTCTGTCTTGGAGAAATATTTAGAAACTAGATGACTATTATCCTTTTATTAACTGAGGTCAGAGTTATACTTTTTAAAAACTTAACATCACTTTTGTCTATACCAAGGTTTTTTCATAATATACGTGTATTAAAGACATTCTTGAACTTGTTAAGAAATAATTTTAAGTTGTACACATCTGTGTATTATGCACTTAAAGATTTCATTTTGCCTATGAATACAGTACTCGATGTTTTAATATTTTTATTTAATCCTTAGAGATATTGATTTCCCCAAATGTATTAAGTACCTACAAATTATTATGCAATGCTTAGTGTTAATAGGAATTCAGGGTAAAAGGTTAAACTGCTCTAAGCACATATGATCATAACAATAACAGATTTACATTTAGTGTAAATTGTATTTTAAACAAAAATTTTAAAGGGGTCCTTGAACCTTTCCTTAAATTTTACTTTAGGGAAATTTTATCAGAATTTTGGAAATTGGCCTAGATAAAAAATATTACACTTCTTTACCAAAAATTCTGAGTATAAAATTTCTTAACCGTCTATATTTGGATGTAGTAGATTTTTGCCTAGCTAAAAAGCTAAATAGATTAACAAGTGGAAGGAAAACCTTGAACTTTTTAAAACTCTGCATATTAGAATTTGTGTTAAATCATGCTTATTATTTTAATGAAAAAGTAATGAGCGTTTATCATAGCTATAATTTTATATAATCATATGTAACATAATTACAGACTATATAAATTATAATTATTATATATATTTTTTAAATTCAATGTACAATATAGCATGGAGACCAGCAGTATGTCTCAACATTGAAAATTGATTTTTCAGTAATTTTAGCATAAAGAGAAGGCAGAAGCCACTGATATGTGTTAAATGCCTATTGTATATCAGACACTACCAAGTCCTTACATATGCAATAAAGCCTACACGGATGTTATGAATATTAAAATAAGTTTTAAAAATACACAAATTGCCTAGTACAAAATTTAAGACACAATAGGAAAAAATTAAATTAAAATATTCTATTCTTAATCTTTACAACCAACCTGAAGGCAAATGGTCTCCATTTTACAGATGAGGAAAATGAGCTTCGAAAACATTGTTTTGTGTTTTTGGCCAAAACCACATTATTTGGAAGTGGCATATCAAATTTCAATCTTTTCATGTTTTATTCCAAGTCATTTTTCTGGATCTGTAACCTGTGGACCCCGATGTCTTGTAAGTAGCAACATTTAGTGCAGAGAGCACACGTCTGTCGTGAGGGCCCTCCCTGTCCTACCTTCTTTCTGTCCTTCCGTCCTCCCGCCCTTTTCTAGCATAGTCCCATCATTTTTCATGCACAGTCATATTACCCTTTTCACTTTTCTGAAAGAACTTGAGGACCTATTACAGACATTTCAATAATGAATGTGCTATAGCCCATATAGAAGAGCAAATCAGGAAAGAGATCTTAGAAAGTTTAGTGTCCATCATTGAAGGAGAAAGCTTATCACAAATGGGGAGAGAGATTAGAAACATGAATTAATACACATGAAGCTGCTTTGTAGATGAAAGAAAGAATTTGGATTTTTGAGGAGACCAAATGTTAGGTAGAAAGATTAAAATTAAAAATGATTCAGCTATTTTGTGAGCTAGAAGGAATTCTATTTGTGGACATTCTTGAGGAAAGGCTGATGATTTTCTGTCAGGGGCACCAAAGACATTGCAATAGCTAGGTACTTGAGATGACCTTTAGTTTCTTTGCAACTCTGAAATGCGTGTTTAAATGGAGATTTTTGCCTTTGTAGTCCAGAACCTGAAATCCTGTTTTACCTGTAGTGAAGGATTCAGTAGTATTTTACCTTAGAAAATAAATGCCTTGGTTTCAACTAAGTATTTACTTATAAGCAACAAAATATTATCTAGGTACAATATTATCTCTTAAATAGATACCCAAGAACAAGTCTTAAAAATATATTTCTGGGACACCTTTGGTTCCAGTTCCCTACTTATTTATGTCCTTCCTCTCAAATCTATTAATGAAATAATTTCCTTTTCAGAATAGGTCTATCTACTGTTTGTTTGGCTACTTCAATGATGAGGTGAGCCATTGGGTATAAAAGATTTTTTGATAAACAGTCTTCCCTAATAGCTGGGAAAAGAAAAGTCTTCAGAACCACAAGTAAAAAATGTCGAGCTGTTTCAGGGAAAATATCGTATCTGGGGAAAGAAGATTGTGGCCATTTATAGTAGCAATCATAAGAACAGTAAAGACTAGGGGAAAAGTTATCATTCAGTTTTAATCAGGTTACTCAAATGGAACAGCTGCAAGCAGAGATTGCTGTTTAGGCTGAAAATGGGAAAGATTCTTTCTTATAAAGTATAATGCTGTAGGGTCATATATGAAAAATGGATGCTTTCTCTGCTTTTTCCATAATAAAGCATAAAAGTATGTTTTAACCGGTCTGAGGCCTAACTGGGTATTGATTAATATCACCATATAATGGCCTAGATGTGCTTTCAAGGACAAAGGTAGGTAAAAACATCAATACAAGGACAAAATATATTCTTTTTAACACAGTTTATTTCGTTTGAATTGCGATTTCCAACTTAGTAATGATCCTAAAAACCAGAAGTTTGAATGAAGTATTCTTTAAATCTCTAAATATCACCATGTAATAAGGTCATATGATTCCAGCAAACAAAACCTATATTTTAAAATGGATTCAGCTTGTTAATTTAAATATTGAAGTTTTTAATATGCATTTTTTTCTGTGGAGTAAGGAAGAATACAAGTATTGACCCATGATGTTCTTTTTTTTTTCTTTTAAAGGAAGAATCAACAATATCAGAAAGCATAAAAAAATTGCCATTGTGATTTAATTAACAGCAGCTTAATAACAAAATAACACATGAAATGTCAATTCTCTTTAATAATATCAAAGTAATAACTGGGATTAATCCTGCAAGTGTTTAGAACATCTTAAGCTATAAAAGACACAATCTATCTTTAAGAAATGGAAATAAAATATATTTCTTTTACTTTCTAATCTTTGCATGAGAGAAATCAAATTAACTTCTCTGGAGCCATATTTGGCACTCATAAATAACCTGCTGTTTCCTGGCACTGGCTTCTTGTTTTGGTGATTCTTCCTGTCTTATTAGAGTCAAGGGGGAGAAATTTCTGTAGGAAGGACACTTTCAGTGCATAATAATCTGCACCTCAGGATTTCACTGGATGTATTTGCTGTTCTTTGCTGGACAGCACCTGATAACTCTGATTATGGTATATTCAGCAGTGGAAGCCTTAATACAATAGTGTGTAAGACAGTATTGAAGGGTTACAATGTGTATGTGTGTATATATATATATATACTGTAAATGTGTATGTACACTGTAAACACAATACCATGTGTTCGGATTTTCATAATTATTTGAGCATTTAAAGCTTAATAGCAAAAGTTGTGATAATTTTTAGACTATTTTAATAAGCTGTAATAGACTGGATTGATGCAGTTTCTTTTACTTCAAAATCATTTTTTTGACCCCCCAGGGGAAATTAGGTTGCAGAAATAGAAAAATTTAGGTCATTAAAAATGTATATATAATGTAGCTTAAGTTTTGAAATGCCCATTTTTTTCAAGAACATGAAGCAACAGGTATGCTTAGGCAATGCTGGTGGTAGTAAAAATGTGCACTCAATTAGGAATAGACACTTATTTTTACCACATATTTTGAACCAAGAAAAAAAGTTACATTTCTCTTTTTAATGCTTTCCAAAAAGGCCTTTCCTACCATACATAGATCTATATATACAGATGCTGAGCTGGGCAAAAATAACAGATCTGCTGAGCTTAGCAAAAGTCACCTGATCTGGCCATTGAGAATCCTCCCGGAGGGGAAGAGAAGATGTAGTCCCAACTTCAGTCTTTTTTTGTTCCCCAAAGTCTCACATTGGGTAGTTAGTCTTTAATGTTCCTGTCTCCTCAATAATCCAAGAGTTTTCAATGTTATACAGGTGAAATGTCTCTCCTTTTTTCTTTCCCTAAATCCCTCTCCAAGTCAGCAGGAGGCTGTGGTGAACTGGGTAGAAAGCAGTTGAAGATCATCTCCGGAGGGGAAAGCAAGGTGGGGGCTTCCATACTCAGCGTTCTAGATGCTCCCCATTTCACCTGTTCAACAAATCCTCCGGCTATTCCTTCTTTTCCTCCACACACAGTCTTCTGGATAATCCTCCATTTAAAAAAAATAATGGTTCCTAGCTTCTTACCACTTGATTTCTCTAAAAGTTTTCTATCTAACTTCTAATATACACCACTGCAATCATCAGCTGCTATTAGACTAACTAGGCTGTGTGTTGCCTATGGTGTCCTCAGCTTCCTACTGGCAAGTCATTAACTCATTACAAACTCTGCCCAGCTTTTCAGTCAGCCTACCTACCAGTTCTTGAAGCTGTGTTCTACCAGAAGATTCCAGACTCTATGGACCTGGCTTTCTTTTCATTGCTTATTTTCTACTTTTCCCTGGATTGCTTGAAAATAACGGCTGCATTTCTCATAAGCTCTCTGGTGAATCACCCTTGTCCTGTGGGTGAATGTGCTCCACTTTTGGACTCTGGATATGACAGTAGAATCCTACTTCTATGCCCTAAAGTAATGTGGGCTCCATGTTGTGTGCTGTTACTAAGAAAAAGAAAAAGAAAGAAAAAAAACACACTTTGGAATCTTGAGACGGATACCAGTACCATTACTTGGTTCATTCCGAAACGCAAACAAGCAAAAATTATTTTGGTTTTCTCTTTACTATGCCCTTTGGTCATAGTAGAGCTGTCTACACCATCTATCAGGATTACAGAAAAGTTTCCCTGTTCATTGTTTTCCTTAATCATGGAATCGGAATATGTGTAGTCTTGTAAGAAGCAGAGAGATACGCAGCACTTGGCCACAGTGGTAGATGTGGAAAAAGCATAGCCCAAATTTCCCTTCCATGAAGACTTTACTGCCTCGCTCTAGGGAGTGCAATCTGCAGGAGCAGCTGGCTGTCGTTCCCCTTGGGTTATACTTTAGCTTAAAATAGGCTCCTCAAAGTAGGCTCTGTCCTTCCCACTGTACCCTGCCTCCTGCACTGTGAGGCAAAGCCAGATTTAGGCAGAGAAGGCCAGAGGTCTGGCCTAATCATTTTGCCATTTAGCTACCTGGTTATAATGAGTGAGAATATTTTCAATTTGAACCTGGCTTTCCATGGTTTTATATGGTATATCTGTCAATGTAAGAATAGAAAACACATTTTATTAAAAAGTTTTTAGCCAGATTTTAAAAAACTTTCAATATTGTACATTTGTGTCTTGCTTCAGGCTGAGCAATTGCACACTGGGACACCTGGAGTGCAAGTGAAACCTTGAAAACATCTAAATGATGACCACAGGGCTTCTCCTAGAGCATAATGCACTCATAATATCATGTTTAGTGTTTGAGAGAGTAGTTCTGTTTTGTATTGTGAATGTACATGTCTAAGTTTTCATTTTCATTTGCATGAATGCCTTGAAAGAATGTGAACTCTGATTCTTAACTGGCATCATTGTTGAGCAAAGGTCTTGGGCAAATAGGAAGAAAATTGCTTGCTATAGGTGGGAAATTATAGAGAGGAGGCTCACTGGGTACCAGGGCTCTTTCTTCCTTGTTGTGCTTTGGAGAAACTGTGGGGCTGTATCTCAGCAAGGGACATCACTTCCCTGCTCTCCCTCCGTGTGGATCAAGAATGAAAGTAATCTCCCCTGGAGGGAATGATAATTGGGGAGCAAGTACCAAGGAGCCTAAGATTACATGCCAGCTAACTGAGCAAGACCTTAGTAAAAACTATTAAAAATAAATAAATATAAAAATCTATTTTCCCAGAACCTAGCAACCTTGGGGATCCCATTTCCTGTGAAAGGTGATCTGTGTGCGGACTCCAGCTGGGAAGAGATAGTGGTCCCAGATAGCTTGTTAACAGGCAAGGCAGAGAGTTGATTTCAGTCATTCACCAGACAAGTCTATTGCTCTCCTCAGCCCATAGAAGAATAGTACCCATGTTTCTAAAGGTAAAACATTTACAGGTACAGTATTTATAGAAAAGGACAGGATTTGTGTTCTATCAGCAGTTAGTCTAAATTTAGATAGTTTTCTCTCTGACTTACCAGTATATACATGCCAATAAGGAATTTAATTCCTTAAATTTTGATTTTCTTGGAAATACTGGCTAAGTTTTCCTGGTTATTTCTAACCCATACTTAGGTCCACAAAAAAAAAATGAATTTTATGTTATAGAAGTGTTTAAACATCACATATTATAATTCTTTGGTGGGGAGGATAGAATTTTAGACCTGTAGGTCCTATAGTGTCCATGTAGTGCAAAAAATGCAACCTTGAATATTACTTGCTTTAAATGCTATGTATATTTCTTAGGCCAAAACATTTCTATGGTATCAATATGTTATGTAATTAAAGTCAAAGAAATACTGTATAGATTTTCATTGTCTATTAAAATATATATTAGAAAATAATAGAAAAGGGTAAAGAAAAAATATATTTTAAAAAGAAACACTCCCTACTAATAATTTAATATTCAAAAATCGATAACATAATTATGAAAAGAACATAACTCTCACTGTCCAGACTGGCCTCTGATGGTCCAACTTATCTTCAGACAGCCATTTAGTAGTTTAATAATCTTAGAAAGCTAATCAAGAAATATTTCCTAGGTTTTCATAAAACATATTTTCTTATGAGTTGTTCTTAGCACACTGTTCTTTTGGGTTGTTGTTGTTGTTGTTTATTTTTTATTTTTTTTTTCTACTTGGAGACTTCACTGCAACACACTAGTATCTACCTATAGAAATTCTGAAGCCTCTATTTATTGTGATAAATATAGTAGGACGTAATATATAGAAAAATCTAGAAAACTTTATTTTTTCATTTATTTATTTTGAGACAGAGTTTCATTCTGTTGCCCTGGGTAGAGTGCTGTGGCATCATAGCTCACAGTAACCTCAAACTCTTGGGGTTGAACAATCCTCTTGCTTCGATCTCCTGAGTAGCTGGTACTATCAGCACCCGCCACTATGCCCAGCTAGTTTTTCCATGTTTTTTTTTTTTTTTCTTAAGTGGAGACATGGTCTTGCTCTTATTCAAGCTGATCTTGAACTCATGAGCTCAGGTAATCTACCTGCCTGGAACTTTCAAACTAGAACTCTACTTTAAATTGTAGTATAGTAGCCCAAGCTCCAATGCCAGGTTCTCCTATAGTTTCTTATTTTTCTTACTACAAAACAGAAGGGGCATTAATTCAGCTAATGCCTTTTTACTATCTCTTGTGCCAGCTTTTAGGCAGTATAGCATAGTGATTAAAACTTAAGACTCTAGGGGAAATAGCTTTAATTTCAGAACTGATTCTGGGATTTACTGTTAGCCCCTTTCCCCTAATAATTTTTAGCAAAATGTCTGACACACAGTAAGTAGCAAATAAAAGTGATTTGAACATTATTGCAAAGCCAAACAGCAAAAAGAATTAATTTGAATAGACAAAGAAATTAATGTTGTATTTTAGACTGTGTTTTATCATTTATAGGTTCAACTTTTAAAACATAATTCTTCTGCATCTTTGAGGAAAATACTCTGATTTAATAAAAATAAATGGACTTTGAGGGTGATGCCTGTGGCTCAAAGGAGTAGGGCGCCGGCCCCATATGCTGGAGGTGGTGAGTTCAAACCCAGCCCCAGCCAAAAACTGAAAAGACAAAAATAAATAAATAAATAAATAAAATCAATGGACTTTGAAATCAAATATCCAGGGATTGTTTCTTAAGGCCTTCAAACAAAGTGTCTTATATCAGTTTATGAGTGAGCTTTAGTTCTTGCTCTTGTGAAACAAAGATAACATGAAAGTGCATTGTGATAATTAAATGAGGTATCTCCATAAAGTGCACAGAACACTGTTGGTCCATGTTAGGAACTTGGTCAGGGTAATAGCATTCTAACTCAGCCCAACTCATTCTTGGGACCCATATACTCCAGCTAAAGAATACTGAGTTTGCAGAAAGTCTTGTTATTAATCCTGACTGTGGCCTGGGAATTCAAAACTCAAAAAGTTTATCTTTTATCTCTGTAATTAAATTTGAAGGCCATGCTTGTATTCTTTAACTTATACATTTTAAATACCAACATATTATAAATAATAGCTCTTTTAGCTGTTTTAATTTTTAGTTTTACTTTACAATGGAAAATATGTAATCTTTTAATCAGAGTAACAAGTGAATATTTTGCTTCCTCCTTAATTTACCAATTTTGTAAAGAGATTTAAGGGGTTTCATTTATGTTTTTTTTTTTTTTTCAGGCCACAAAACTGTTTCATGATACCGAAGTCAAATCTGTAACTTACAAGGAAGACATGAAATATTCCTTTAATGAGGTGCTAATATGGGTCTAACGCAATGTTGCTAGTCACTGTTAATGTCAGTGATCTATAGTAGCTTAGTTTGTTACATATAATTAGTACTAACCTTCAGTCACTTGGCATTTAAAGACATTAAAAGCTACTCAAATCATCTAGTTAGGAAGCAGCTGATAATTGATTAGTTCCTAGTTCTAGCCTTAGGAAATTGTAATCTCAGCTGAAAGTCTCCAGATAGAGTTACAAAAAAACAAGCTAACAAATAAACCATCTTCCTTATTGCTCTGGATGTAAAGTGTACTTCAGATCAAATAAACATTAATTATAAAATGTCGAGAATTAAAAATGGAATTTTCCCATCACTTTGTTATTCCTTGGTGTGTGTCACACTTTATGGGGGCAAGACATGATTGCAAGAGGGACTTTACCTAACAATTGCAATCAGTGTAACCTGGCTTAATGTACCCTCAAAGAATCCCCAACAATAAAAAAAAATAAATAAATAAAAAACATTTATGTTAAATTTGTTTAACAAATGGTACTATGTCTAGAGAAGAAAAAAGATAAACTAGTCTCTTTAGTTTTTCCTAGACAAATTTTAGCTTTACCACTACCAAAACACTACAGATGTCTTTAACTCTACAGTTTCCTTCATTTCTCCCTTCCTCTTTTTTCTTCCTTCCTTCCTTCCTTCCTTCCTTCCTTCCTTCCTTCCTTCCTTCCTTCCTTCCTTCCTTCCTCCCTCCCTCCCTTCCTTTTCATAGTTTCACTTTATCATCCTTGGTAGAATGCCATGGCATCATAGCTCATAGCAATCCCTAACTCTTGGGCTCAAATGATCCTCTTGCCTCAGTTTTTTAATTTTTAGTAGAGACAGGGTCTCACTCTTGCTAGGCTGGTCTAAAACTCGTGAGCTCAGGTAATCCATCCACCTCTGCCTTCCTCTGCTAGGATTACAGGTGTGAACACCATGCCCTCCCCTACAGATATCTTTCTTAACAGCAACAAATAATACTGTGGTTATAGCACTCAACCTCATCTTGAGTTTTCTCTGAAAGTTGGACTGAGAAAAGAATGATAACTGGTAAGTATATACATAAACACAGATTTATAAACATTTTCTTCATTCAATTCAGAAAGTGACCAGGTATGGTCAAGAAGTCTATATAGACTGCTTAAAATTTGGCATGTTGGTTTTGACACCTCTTAACTTGGAACAGAGAAATTTTTGTATTGGTATCATATATAATTATAATCTCCTGGAGCCTTGCTATTCAAAGTATGGTTCATGAATGACAGATTGATATCACCAAGAGGTTGAACAAAATCATAGCCTGAGACCTATGGAATCAGAATTCATTTCTTGTGTAGGGCCCAAGATACTGAATGTCTAACAAGCTCCAATTTGATGCCGATGTTACGGAGTCACAGAACACACTTTGAATGACAAGGCCCTCGTGCTCCTACTATACACCACTCAAATCAAAGACATACATTTATACTTGAGCTATATAGTTTTAGATTTTATTATAAAAACCTTATCAGGAATATAATATACCATGATATTTGATCTCAAGTGGAGTGAATATCTTAAACCCCAGGACTTCTGATACAAATGGCTTGGGGTTAAGTTGAAACATTAGTATTTTGTAGAAAGCTCTCCAAGTGAGTCTATTGCAGAGCTGGGATTAAGCACATTGAGATAGCAGCAGAGATGACATTGAAAGAAGCAAACGCAACAACAGAAAAAGCAAGTGAGGACCGTGGTGGACAGGATCATACCCCCACCCTGCCAAACATGTCCACATTCTAATCTTTGGACCCTGTGAAAATGTTACCTTCTTGAGAAAAAGATTTGTGGATATGATTAAGACCAGCAGTCTTGAGATGGAAGGTTATCTTGGATTATTATCACATAAGCACATTCTAATCATGTGATGTCAAAGGTGGAATAGGAAGCAGAGAAGTACAGCAGGTAATAGTGCGGCCAGAAGGAGAAGAAATATTGTCATGAGAGGGATCTGAGCCCCAGTTGCTACCTTGAAAGGTGGAGAATAGACACCAGGGGAGCGAAGAATTCTGGCTACCTTCGAAAGCTGAGATCATCATGTGGCTGACAACTAGTAAGAAAGTAAGTTTGGCCAACAACCTGAATAACAAAGGAAGTAGATTTTCTCTGAGAGACTCCAAAAATGAACTCAGCCCTGCTGACGCCTTGATTTTAGCCCAGTAAGATTCATTTTGGATTTCTGACCCATAGAACTATAAGATAATATATTTGCATTGTTTTAGTCGCTAAATGTGTGAATACTTATTGCAACAGAAATAGAAAATTAACATGAGGATACAATCCATTTTGCTTCCTTAAGCCTCTTCTTTAAAGGTAAACTGGCTAAATAATTCCTCAATGTTTTGTAAGGTAAAGGTTTATTTTACACTGATATGTTTCCAATAATAAATATAATTTTGCCGTGTTTTCCTGTTGTACTAAATTGCAAGAAACCTCGGAACTAGTTAAATAAGCTGACAAAGATAGAATTGTAACATTTGTTGAATGCCTACTATGTGTCAGAAAGTGCTCCCAGCACCACGTTATATGTATCGCATAACAAACTCATTCTGTCCTCCCACCAACGCTATGGGGAGAGCATATTTATTCTGCCTTATCATAGGTGTGCATGCTGAATAGGAATGCCAGAAAGGTGGTGTACAGATGGGTTTGAGGCAGGCCAAGCTGCTTGTGTTAGTCTACAGCACTGCCAATTTAGAGAAAACAGAATGTTTCTTTATAAATACTGTTACAAGAAATGAAACTCAGAAAGATTAATTATCAAGATGTCACATTGCCAGGAAGTCATAGAGCTTGATTTTTAAGCTTAGATTTTTGAGGTCCTGGAAAAGTCATACTTTCACTGAACTATGATATGTAGATAAAATCTAAATGGAGACAGCACACATTTTCTCTATTAATAAAGCAGGTAATAATCAGTACATGACTTTGAGGGAATAAAAGTTGTGAATTCTCTAATTTTCAATTTCAGGCAAAATAAAGAAGCTTTGGGAGCTTACTGAGTATTAAGAAAGACAATACCAAAACAGCTATTCACTTGTGTCATGAAGGCCTCACTGGGTACCCCATTTCTGAAATGATTTAGAGATGCTTTTTGTGGTAATCAGAAACACTGGAATTGAAGATTAGTTATAAAATGAAAGAATTACTCTGTATCATTTTTTTTCCCTTTACTCCAGGGAATACATAAAGACAAAGTTAGTGGGGGAAGGTTGGAAAAAGGGAAAGACAGTTGGAAGTTCCAGTAGCTTTTTTTCCACTCACATGCATAAGTAGCAGGAAAAAATAAAGTTCTCTAAAGAATAAAAGTCTCATGTCCTGCCTCCCTTCCCTGACTCCAGGTTTTCTTAAGTCCTTTTGAGAGGCCTAGAGATAAGAAGAGTTGGTTATCTTAGTTGATAAAGGATGCCACTGGAGAAAAACTTAAATAAAGATTTAGAGATGGACAAAGCTGTGTGGAATGGCAAAGGGACGCTGTGACAGAATGAAGTCTTATAAAAGGTGTCAGTGAATTTAGCAACAAAAATGTATGGGGGTGTCAGAAAAGACGTTTATAGACTTTTTTTCTTATAGTAAAGCTTAAAGATTTGCTTTTCCAGAGGAAGAATTTTCATGGTAGATATTGTGAACTCACTTCACTTAAAAATTGGTTTTGTAAAAATTATGTGCTTTGAAATGCAAAATTCAATTATAAAAAATATTAGCTATGCTGGCAAAGCTATTCTGTAACTCAGATAAATACATTTATTTGAATCATTTACTGATTCATTAGTCAATGCATTAAAAAATAGCAAAAAATGTAAAGTACTCATTTAATATTGTACTGGGGAACATCTCCTCCCTTACCTATAATATACTGTTATGGCAACATAGCTAAAATCTGGCAGAGGGGAGAAAGCAGTCTCTGAATAACTCACGCAGAACATACACAGTCTTTTATTCTAAAAGGAGCTTTACAATCTTAGACATTTTTATACGATACACAATTCAAATATTCAAAATTATCTTATTCCTCAGTTTATAGAAAATAGGAAGTAAGAACCCTGTGGTGCATCTTACAGGGGTATTTGCGAAACTTGGTAAATGTAGAATGTAAATGTTTTGGCACAGTAACTGAGATAACGCCAGAAAGGCTATGTTAACCACTGTGATAAAAATGTGTCAAATGGTTTATGAAGCGAGTGTATGATGCCCCATGATCATATCAATGTATACAGTTATGATTTAATAAAAATAAATAAATAAATAAATAAATAAAATATAATAAAAAAAAAAAAAAAGAAAGAGAGATTTTCATTTTGAAGCACCAAGCCCTTGACCCAAGGTAATGCCGTGGAAAGGCTCATTATTCAGGTACAGTTACCTGATTGCAAAAAGATATAAATGCCAAGATATTTATTCTTCCTTTCATACTTTTTGAAATAGCAAATGTAGTGTAAGAATCAATTCCCATTTCAAGGTTAAAAAAGGATGGTTCACCTACATAATGTATTAGTATGCGTTCATTTAAAAAGAAAATGAGTGTGTTCTATTATACCAGTATGGAAGGATTGAAAAAATATATTAAGTGAAAGACAGCAAGACATATCAACCTATCTTATTAAAGAAAAACTTTAGACAAATTAAATTTGACTTTCTTTGAGCAAAGTACTACACATGAATTGGACAGTGTCAGAAGGGGTTCAGATAAGCAGTGAGATTGTGTGGATAAAATACAGAGGCAAGGTCGAGAAATCACCCTACGGGCTGTAGCTATGCATCTGCCTTGTTCGGGGTGGTGTAATGAGTTGTCTGCTTGTAATTGCCTGAAATTTAGTTGTTTGTAATACTCCTGAATTAGATTTCAGTTTGTTTAAGTACCAACTTAAGATTGCATTTATTATGTAGGAATTCTAAATGTGGAGACAGCCTTAGGCTAATGGCCTCCTGTTTATTTAATTTAATAGTGTGAAAATGTAATTTTTTATATTTGAAATCCATAGGCATTCCTTAAAGTACAGACAAAAAAAATACATTAATTTTGTGTGTAAAAATGAGAGTAGAATTACAAAGGAATGGCCTCCCCAAATCTTAGGCATTTTACAAAGATTATAATAGCATGGGGAGAGGGTAATAATTTGCCAATGCTATTAGGTTTGAGTCCTGTATTCAAATCCAGGAAATCCAGCTCCAAAGGGAGTGCACATAACCATATTATACAATGCTGTGTTTCATGAGAATAAAAACCCACATATTATATAATAAAATGCCAATTTTATGGCTATTGCTTTTTATCCATCTGGTCATTCATTCAGCTTTATTTAAGTTCACTTTAAAATGAAACCAAAAAATAAAACCATAATGATAATAACATAATTCTCTTTCCTTAGACGTGCATCTTTATATTAATGTTTGTGCATACATACTTTGGAAAAGATTCCAAGGTTAGACTATCTTTCACAGAATAACTTTGCCCTCTAGAATTCCCAGGCAAATAGTGTCTCCCAACTCCTGCTGGTAGAAAATGCAGTGATCTATGAATGTAAACAGGTTTAGAGGCCATTTACCAGAGCTCTGCAATCAGCGCTAACTACCTCAGGCTCCAAGTGAAATTTAGATATTGATTTTAATTTATAAATCCCCTTCTGGTGACCTGCCATGTTGCCTTACAGATTATCTCTGTACCTGTAAATCATTCTGCAGCTGGGGTGGGTTGAACCATTCATAAACCTGATTCTTTGATTTAAATGCTAGCGGACTGAAGGCAGTTGTTTTCATTAATCTTTTATGTATTTTTTCTTACACATTTTTCTTCAAGATAGCATGAAGATAATTATAGTTTTAACCTTCTTTGATTTATAATTTAAAGTATTTGGCTTAAGATAGAACATGTACGAAGGGTTAGCCTCAAGGAAATTTGTGAAATTGCTATTTTTGGAAATCTGCACTTCTTTTTCTGGCCTCTTTTTTTCCATCTTGTAAGGCTCCTCTCTCACTCCCTCAGGTATTTACTTCTTTGGCTTTTTCCCTCATATTAACATATTTATATCCACTTTCATTGCTGTAAATTATATACAACTCTTATCAGTTTTTATTATTTCCATTGGGGCTCAGGGGTCCCAGTTCCCCTAAGCCAGTTGACAAGGTTCGATTACTCAGCTGAGTTACAAAGTTCAAGCGAGGCATAGCAGTAATTGAAAACAAAAATGAATGGAAGCAGAAAATAAAACTAGAGCAGCACAGGCAGCATGAAGAGAGAGCAAAAGTAACCTGCACACATTTCAGTATAACAAGGAGAAATTTTATTTAGGTAGAACAAAGAGAACGTTTAGAGCACTTCCAAAGAGAGTTGGAAGTGGGTCCCTCTCCAGAAGGAGCAGAGGGCGAGAGACAAAGACACAAAGGCCTGCAGGGGTATAAATACCCTTTCTGTTTGAAACTGGTGGCAAGTCTTTCACTGGCCTCTCTGTGCTTTAGGCAGTATTTCTCTTGTCTACTGGCCATAGATTATCTCTTTATATTGGTCATTATTACCTAGGTTACGTCATACCCACACTCTTATGGGCCCTCCAGACTTGGCCCAGGTTCAGCAGGCCAGGTTTTCCACCCACGCTCCTTGAAACACCTTTCTTGGTGTCCCTTCTCAATTTCTATCCTAATCTTTAAACATCAGTAAGGATCACCTCCTTTAAGGGAATCTTTAAAATTACCTACCATTCATGGGGTGGGGGTGCATCATGTGAGGCAATCAAAAGGGAGTATTTGCCAAGCTCAGAATTATGTCTTAACTATTCTCCTCACTGGCAGCCATGTTTAGTCTACCCTACCTCCCCCCTGGCTGTAATAAATTGGATGAGGTATGGTCATTTGATACAGGATAAGCTGATCAAATTCCCACTAAACAGTTTGATTTGAGAATAAAGGTTTCTGATTCATGTTTGCCTAGTGATGTAAAATCTCAGAAGTTGCAGCTCTCTGAATCAACTGTCCATGTATCAAGCATGAGAGAAATTAGGCCTGCAAAAGATAATGAATTTAAAGTGTGAATAAAAAGTCTGAAAAAGGGAGGTTCAAACTGTGAATCCCTGTTCCATTTCAATGAAGTCAATGAATTTGTGAAAATTAGCTCATTTTAATTAAATTAGACCAAATTGGTTTCTGTTACTTGCAAAGTACTCTCGCAATATGTATGTTGCCTAACATCCCCCTTTATACTGAAATTATTCAATATTCTGTATAGAGGTAAGACTTTTGCACCCGCAAAAGATAAAATTGTTTCCACCTCCGGCTCCAGACTGAAGCTTTGGATATAAACTAAGCAGGACATCTTATTTTCCAGCAAGTGTGACTGGATTAGGGATAGTCTCAAAGTGCATTAAGAAGCAATGGATGTAGGAGACTTCTGTTGGAATTCCCGAGAGATTTGCATTTTTACTGCGGGATTTGAACTTACAATTTTGTAGTCTAGAACAACTGAAATCTCTTGCTGTCAAGAATTGTGGCTTACATAAAAGCAGGGTAAGCCTAGAGAGAATGGGCAAAACAGAATTCTAGTGGTGTCAGTGAAGCCCTAGGTTCAAACTCTTACTGATTACATGGTCTGCACCTTCACAACTAAAAGGCTACTGTGCCAGTGTTAGCTACTAATTTCTGTCTTATTTTTTGAAATAAAAGAAAAATT
The DNA here is from genome assembly GCF_027406575.1 of Nycticebus coucang. NCBI lineage: Eukaryota > Metazoa > Chordata > Mammalia > Primates > Lorisidae > Nycticebus > Nycticebus coucang. The sequence continues at coordinate 67,956,688 of NC_069781.1, read as the reverse complement.
TCAGATACTAGGAGTGTTACATTCAAATTTCTATTTTCCATACATAAAACATTTAATTCAGTTTTTCATTAATTCATATAAACAAAGTAATCTATTTTATACCCTACGTTTTGAAATGCAATATTTCAAATAAAGACTAGACATTGCACTGATAAAAAGCTACAGAGAGAGATTTGAAAACCCATCTTTCTCCTTAATTTTACTATATACTAGTTATTTAAAGGCATGGAAATCACAGCCTCTATTGTTTTCAAGAAATAAATGACATACTGTTGTGAGCTGTGATGTCACAGCACTCTACAAAGAGTAACATAGTGATACTCTGTCTCAAATAAATAAATAAATAAAAGAAGAAGAAGAAGACGACGAAAGAAAAGAGAGAAATGATGGAATTTCTACCTAGCCAACCCATAAAGTTCCTGTGCAGTTAAAGGGACAGGTTGCCATGTTCAAAGAGCTTTGGAAATATTTAAGTGACATACATATGTACCTGTGTATTATTTGGATATCAAAATAAAATTTCTTAGGTTTTATATTTATAATGTATTTTCTCTTGTTATTAACATCTAGAACATAATATCAAAGTTCGTAAGGTCTCAATTTCCATCCCAATTTCTGAACCAAAGAAGACTTCTTTTCTGCTTATTATGTGGCCATAATGAAGTAGTTAGAATGTTTCAAATAGTATGACAAGGTACTGCTCCAAGGAGATGGGCAACGTAGCATATAGCCTCAGATTAAAAGAAATACTTTTCTGGTCCTAGCAGGATTTAACTGTGATGAAATCTGTTGGCAAAAATAAGGATGAATAAAAGTCAAAACTTTTAAAATTTCCAATTAATAGTATTATTCTTTCAATTATTGAAACTATTCTTATACATTTGATCAAAATTAAACCATTTTTTATTAAGAAATATATTTTTAGGATAATTTTTGCTTTAACCATCAAGTATACATTTTGAGTATGTTGAACAGTCAACAAAAGTTTGCCTTAAATATTTATATGGTAATTTGTAAGCCCATATTCTTAAAAATCAGTGAGAGAAATATAAAATAATGAAATTTTATCCTTGAAAGGTAGATGTGAATTAATTTAGCATTACAGCCCTTTCTCTGCCAGGACTTTACTTTGGTTATACTATGACACTCCTATTGATGTTTTACCTATTTATTTCTGCGGCAAGTTCTGAGTTCTCAGGTGTTACAACTTATGTTTTAATTATTTTATAATCTTAGTTCCTAGTACATAGTAGGTCCAATAACTATTTGTTGACAGAATGCATGTTACGATTCCTGGCTATGAAAAAGAACATCAAGGCTCAGCGCCTGTGGCTCAAGCGGCTAAGGCGCCAGCCACATACCTCTCAGCTGGTGGGTTCGAATCCAGCCCGGGGCCCACCAAACAATGATGATGATGGCTGCAACCAAAAAATATCCGGGCATTGTGGTGGTCTCCTGTAGTCCCAGCTACTTGGGAGGCAGAGGCAGGAGAATCGCTTGAGCCCAGAAGTTAGAGGTTGCTGTGAGCTGTGATGCCGCAGCACTCTGCCCAGGGTGACAGCTTGATGCTCTGTCTCAAAAAAATTTTATTTGGTCTACCCCAATATTAGTAGTACCACTAATAGTCTTTGAAAATTCCAAATAAATGTATTTGCATATTGAGGACAAAGACAAAGTGGATTTGTTTTTAATAAAATATAGCGAACAGAATTTTAAAGGGTTTTCCATTATTATCTTAGTAGGGAAATAGAATGGGAATGGTACTTTAAATGCTAATGCTTTTTCTTCTATTTAAATAGGAAAATATATTCATTATATAAACTTTAGTAAATTCAGAACCTGTAAAGGATTAAAAGTAACTTAAATAACTATCTCAACAATAACTGATATTTGCTAAGTTATTTATAATATTTTCTCTTTCTCTCTCACACACAAGGCTCATTCTGATAAAGCTGAAGGAAAAATCCATGCCTCTGGACATATTTCAAAGTCAGATTTTTTTCCATGATTTTTTCTTAGAATCTTGGTGACTAGATTTATTTACCAACAAACATCCTGAGAAATAGCACTGAATCAGAAATGTTGTGATTTTAATTTCTGGGAAGGCAGACATTCCCAGCCTAGCCTCAATTCTAATCTTCTACACACTATTTATCCACTCACTAACTGATGAGCACTTGGGTTGATTATGTACCTTTGCTATAAATTGTACTGTGATAAACATTCAAGCACAGATATCTTTTATAAAATTATGTCTTTTGCTTTGAGTAGATACCCAGTAGTGGGATTGCTGGATCTAAGGGTAGGTCTACTTGTTGTTCTTTGAGGAATTGCCATACTGCTTTTCATAGCAGTTGCTCAAGCTTAAATTCCCACCAAGACTGCATAAGCATTCTCTATTCACTGCAATGGCTCCAACGTCTATTGTTTTTTGACTTTATGATGTAAAGATGATTCTGACAGGCATAAGGTAGTATCTTATTGTGGTTTTAATTTACATTCCATTGATAATTGGTGATGTTGGAAATTTTGTTTTTAATATCCTTGCCATCTATTTGTCCATCTTATTTTGAGAAGAGTTTTTTTCATCTCTTTCCCCCACTTTTATGAGTTGTGTATCTTTTTCTTGATGATTTGTTTGAGTCCTTTGCAGATTTTGGATACTAGCCCTTTGTCAGATGTATAATTTGCCAGTATTTTCTCCCACTTTGTAGGATGTCTATTTACTCTGTTGATGATTTCCTTTGCTAGAAAATTTTTGGTTTAATTTAGTTCTATTTATAAATTATTGTTACTGTTCAACAGTATTTGATTGGGGGATATTAATCATAAATATTTTACCTAGGCCAATGTCTAGAAGAGCTTTTTCTCCCATAATATCTTCCAGAAGTGGTCTTTTTTCAGGGTTTAATTTTAAGCCATTAATCCATGTTTAGCTAACTTTTTATATGGTAGATATAGGGATTCAGTGTCATTTTTTTGCATGTGGTTATACACCTTTACCTGCATGATATGTTGACTAGCATATTTTTTTCTCAGTGTATATTTCTAAATGATTTGTCAAACATCAGTTGATCATAGCTGTATGGTCTATTGCCTAGTCAATCCCATTGGTATGTGTCTACCTTTATGACAGTATAATGCTCTTTTGATGACTAACACCCTGTAGTATAATTTGAAATAAAGTAACGTCATACCTGCAAATTTATTCTTTTTGCTTGGGATTATTTTGGCTATTTGGGGTCTTTATTGTTTTCACATGATGTTTAGAATTATTTTTTCTAGATCCATGAAAAATGACATTGGGATTTTTATGGGAATTTCATTGACTCTGTAAATCACTTTGGGTGGTATGGACATTTTAACAATGTTGATTCTTCTAGTCTATGAGCATAGGATATTTTTCCATCTACCTGTGTCCCTTCTGATTTCTTTCATCAGTGTTTTGTCCTTCTTCTTGTAGAAACTTGTAGAGATCTTTCATTTCTTTGGATAAGTATATTCCTAGGTATTTAATATTCTTTGTAGATGTTATAAATGGCATCGAGTTCTTGATATGGCTCTCAACTTGACTGTTATTAGTATAGGGAAATGCTATTTTTTTGTACATTAATTTTATAAACTGAAAATCTACTGAATTAATTGATCAGTTCTAGGAATCTTTTAATGGATTTTTTAGGGTTGTCTAGGTGTAAGATCATGTCATTGACAAATGGGGATTGTTTGAAGTCCTCTTTCCTAATTTGAATGAAATTTATTTCTTTCTCTTGCCTGATTGGTCTGCTACTGTACTGAATAAAATGGTAACAGTGACCACCGAGGTCTTTTTCATGTTCTTTGAAATGTTTTGTCTGGGTGTTCCTGTGTCCCTTGATTCTCAGTGTAAAGAATGAGTACTGGTACCAATCTGAGTTAATGATGGAGTAATCATAGATATAGAACACTCTCACACAAATAGTTTATTACAGGAAAAGTAAAGAAGCTAAATGAGGTGAAAACTGAAGAAGGAAGCTGTACAAAGTGGCATATAGTAAAAATACCTTCCAGACAGAGAGAACAGTTCAGTCTCTGATGGAGAAAGATCCTGGAATCTGAGTACCTGCTGCCATTTGTCTGACCTCGCTCCTGGCAGGATAGCTTGTCATTTCTTGCCTTTGGAGGTGATTGACAAGTTGGAAGTTAGTAACAGATTATATAACAGGTTACATAACACGGTTTTTATATAATAATATCCCTTTCTATGCATCTGTCATCCCCAGGACCCTTCACAAAAGCTCCATACATGCTCTGCTAATTAGATGGATGGCAATTAGCTCTAGGTCAGTTAAATATCTGACCACCAAGAACTCCTTACTCTGATGCTCCCACCAGGGGACACTTCTCATCCACAATTTGGGGACACTTCTCATCCACAATTTGGATCCTACCTATAATTTAGTTCCTGCTCTCCACCCTTAGCCACTTTCTTGCCACCTGTTTACCCACTGCCAACTTAATGAGGGAAAGTTTTCAGATTTTCTCCATTCAGTATGATATTGGTCATGAGGTTATCTTATACATTTTTTGTTAGCTTGAGGTAAAAGGTATGCTAATTATATGCCTCTTTTGTTGAGGGTTTTTATCATGAAGAGTTGGTGAGTATTATCAAATGCTTTTACTGCATCTGTTGATCATATGGTCTTTGTCTTTAACTTTGTGTGGGGAATTACATTTGTTGATTTGCTCATTCTTTGTATCCCTGAGATGAATCCCACTTGATTGTGGTGTATTATTTTCTTGATGTGCTGTTGAAATCAGGTTGCTAATATTTTGTTGAAGATTTTTGCATCTATATTCATAGGGATACATAAGGGATATTATTCTGTAGTTTTCCTTTTTTTTGACTGTCCTTTTCTGTCTTTGGTATTAGGGTGATACTGGCTTTGTATAGTGAATTAGAGAGGTTGCGCCTTCTCAAGGTTATGAAACATATTTAACTGGCCTAGAGCTAATTCTATAGCATGAATGCCAATTCTTTTTTGTAGATCTGGTAGATTTTGACTGTGAATCCTTCTGGTACAGGGCTCGTTTGTTGTTGTTGGGACAGTATTTATTACAATTTTAATCTTGTTACTCTTTGACCAGTTCAATATTTCTTGTTCTTCTTGATCAAATGTGGAAGTTCATGTTTTACAAAAAAATAATCTGTCCCTTTCCTCTAGATTTTCCACTGTTTCTCTATGGAGGTTTTTATCGTAGTCATGGATGATATTTTGTATATCTTTGGTATCAGTTGTAATATGTCCTTTTTCATTTCTGACTGAGAGTATTGGGGTCCTTTTGCTCCTATTACTGGTCCATGTAGTTTTATCAATTTTGTTTATCTTTTCAAAGAACCAGCTTTTTGTTTTTGCTGATCCTTTTTTGTTTATTTTCATTTCCTCGGGTTCCGTTCTGACCATTGTTCTTTCTTTTCTTCTTCTAGCTTTAGGTTTGGGTTTTTCTCTTTTTCTAGTTCTTAAGATCTTAGGCTGTTAATTTGTGAACTCTCTATCTTTTTAATTATTTAGGCTATGAATTTCCCTATTAATGCTGCTTTTCTATATACCATAGATTTTGGATATTTGCATCATGATTGTCATTCAGTTTAAAAAATATCTGGATTTCCACCCTAACGTCATCATTGACCAAGGGATCATTTAGCAGCAGGTTATTTAAATCCATGACTTTGTAGATTTGAGAGTTCCTCTTGGAACTAATTTGTAATTTTCTAACATTATGATCTGAGAAGATACATGGGATTATTTTAACTTTTCTGAATTTGGGAAGACTTGTTTTGTTGGCTAACATGTGATCTATCTTAGAAAACATCTCATGCAGTTAAGAATGTACCTTATACCGTGTTGGGTTGCAATGCTCTGTAAATGTCTGTTAGGTCTATTTATTCTAAAATCTTGGGTAAGTTCAGTTTTCGTTTTTGCTGTTTTGTTTTATTTTTTGCAGTTTTTGGCCAGGGCTGAGTTAGAACCCACCACTTCTGGCATATGGGGCCGGTGCCCCACTCCTTTGAGCCACAGGTGCCACCTGGGTAAGTTCAGTTTTATGCTGCCTTAATGATTTTCCCAGTTCTGACTGTGGAGTGTTGAAGTCCCCAGAAATTATGATGCTGTTGTTTATATTTTGGCTTAAATTTAGTAGTATTTAATTTATAAATCTGGGAGCTGCATCGTTAGGTATATATATATATATATATATAATTTTTATTATTATATATTATTCCTGTATCGTTCCTTTTATCATTATATAATGGCATCTTTGTCGTTTTGTTTTTTACCATTGTTGATTTAAAATCTATTTTATCTGATATGAAAATAGCTATTCCCGCTCACTTTTGGTTTCCATTTGTGTGGGATATTTTTTCCCATCCCTTTACCTTGATACAATGAAAATCCTTGAAAGTTGAGTTGATTTCAACACTGAGATAGCATATACCTGAGATGTGTTTTTTAATCTATTCAGCAAGTTGATATATTTTTAAATGGTGCATTAAGACAATTTATGCACAATGTTAGGATTGTTCCGTTCGTCATGTTGAATAACACCTAGTTGTTTTGTTTTCTCCCTGTGTTACTGTTTTATAAGAGTTGTGAGCTTTAACCTTCGACTGTTTTTATACTGGAGGGTATTCATTGCTCTGTTCCATGTATAGAACATTTTTAAGCATTTCTTGCAGGGCAGATCTAGTGCTGACAAATTCTCTTAGTGTTTTTATAGGAAAGATTTTATTTCTCATTTGTGTATGAAAACTTAATTGAGGGGGTTACAAAATTCTTGATTGGCAGTTATTCTGTTTCAGAAGATTAAAAATGGAACCACAATCTTTTCTGACTTGAAAGGTCTGCTGAGGGGTCTGCTGTTAGTGTAATGGATTTTTCTTTGTGAGTAACTTGTTGCTCTCATCTCTTACCTGATAGGATTTTCTCCTTCACTTTGACTTTGGAAAGGTTGATGACTATGCCTTGGTGATGTGATTTCATATTTGATGTGAGTCTCTCAGATGTTTGATTACCATCTTATATCTGGGTATCTAAGCTTCTGGCAATACCAAGGACATTTTTCTCCATTATTCTTGCAAATAGAATATCTATGTTTATTGCTTTTTTTCTTCTGCCTTGGGGATACCTGTAATTCTTACCTTTTCATTTTGCAAATCCCATATTTCTTTCAGTAGTTATTCATTCTTCTTTGTTCTTTTGTCTGTATATTTTTCTGACTGGATAACTTCAATATCTTGTCTTTAAGCTCTGAAATTTTTTCTTCTGCTTCTTCTAAACTATTGTTAAAGCTTTTTGCTGTTCATAAAAATTTTCTTAATGACTCTTTATAAAGTTCTGATATCTGTTTTCTAATATTATCTATCTCCTTTGTGAATTTTTTTCGCATTAAGAATTATCTTTTTTTATTTTCTTGAGATGGTTTTCCACCATCTTCTCCATTCCATTCATCTTATTTGAAACACAATCTTAATTCTGTACCTGTCAATTCAACAATTTCCTTTTGGCTGGAGTTCATTATGGGAGAGCTATCGTTATCCTTTCTGGGTGTTGAGATAACCTGTTTTTTCATGTTGCTAGAGTTTTTATGCTGTCTTCCTCCTCTGGGCCTCCTCCCACTCTCAAAGCATATAGTAGATACAGTACACCTGTTCTCCTCTGTTGAAACCTCTGTTGCTACGTGATGATAGGGATGGGTCCCTCAGTGGCATGCTTGATTCCAACTCTGGAAGCTTGACCAGGCAAAAGAGTGTAGAATACATTCTGAGCCTTTAGTGCTGTTGCTCTCTGCATCTCCTCTGTTCCCGTGTGTCGTCACTGGGCCCAGGTGGCAGGGCTAGCCCCTGGTACCAGGTGCACACATGAGAAGGGGCTGTCAGGACATGGGATGGAAGGGTTCTGAAGGGCACAGAATGCACACATGCAGGCCTGGTAATTCAGGTGCCAGGACATTGGAGAGGAAAGGTAAGTGCGGGTGCATATACATGTAGTGGGCCTGTGGGGTGGAATGAACCTGTGGCGTGGAGCAAGCTGGTGGGGTCACAGCTCAGTGCAGTGTGGAGTAGGACACCGGGACAGAGTGGACCTGCAGGTTAGGGCACCAACATGAGACAGAGCATGTCTGCAGAACATAGCACTCATGCACATGAGCCAGGTCGGCTGCAAAGCAGGGTGTACGCACAGGGCATGGCTCCTAAGGCCTGGTTAGGACAGCATGGGTCTGTGGCATGCAGTCTGCCCAGAAATAAAGTCAGCAATTGAGTTAGCTTTTGTTCCATGCAGAGCCTTTCAGGTAGCAGTGGTGGCAGCTGTTCCAGCTGCTTCACAGTGGGAAATAGGCACCGAGGGGTATGGGTACCTGCTTTACCTGAATCCCATGGGAAGTATGGTTGATGGGATCTCTCAGTAGACAGCAGTGGGCACTGGGCTTGTGGTCTCCTTCTTTGCCCAGGGCCTCTAGCATCTGTGGTGGCAAGGTACATGTTATCTGCTCATGGGGATCCTGTGAGCACTAGGATTGCCCATGCCTTCCCTGCCTTGCCAGGGATAAGCAGGCAGCAGCATTCACAAATCTGACCCATATGCAAAAGTAGTGCTCCAGGTTTGGGATGTTACAATAGCATTAGCTGTAGTACCAGGTTTTACAAGCCATAGTCCCTTCTCTCCAGCAGCATGGCTGCACAGCCTCCAGTCAGGTCTCTATATCCCTCAGGAGGCCTGCTACAGTGGAGGGGCCCTCCCACTGTTCTGGTAGTAGAATCCTCTGTCCCTTTACCATATGTGGGTACCTTCCCTGGTTTCCTCAGGTCATGCTGAACAGTGTGTCCCATTTCTATCTTCTTCACGTCTCTCTCCCTCCTCATGTGGATTCCCAGTGCTCTTGTGTGGTCAATTCAAAGGTAGAAAGTTTACCATCTTCAATCTTGTCCATAACAGGGTCATTGTGCAGGATGCTTCTAGTCCTCTATCTTGGCCCCAGTCAATAGGGTCTAAATTCCTGTAGCAAGTTATTATGGTTATCAAGTCTGAGTAGTCCCACAAAGAGTGTCTGCAAGCTGGAGGCCCAGGAAAGCTGGTGGCTCAGGAAAGCAGGTGGCTCAGGAAAGCTGGAGGCTCAGGAAAGCTGGCAGTTTCATTCGGCCTGAGTCCAAGGGCTTGGGAACCAGGGGAGCCAGTGGCATGAAAGCCAGTGGCTTTCTCAGTGTGAAAGCAGAAGACTAATCAATATTTCTTTTTAAATTATGAAAAAACTAAAAGAGATACATTTTATTTTATCCATAAATGTAATTAAAGATGAGATTTCTGTTTTAAAAAAACTCTAAGTTCTACATACTTTTAGTTAGTGATTAATAAATAGAGTGCAATTATAAAAACTAAATTATGGATTCAAATTTCTCAAAAAAATAACATGTTTTACTGGTAACCTTGGATTCTTCAAGTCATCTCTTATAAATCTGAGGTATACTGATATCTCTATCCCAGAGTAAATTTAGAGAATTATGATTAGGAGAGATATAAATGAGATCATGACATGTCCAATAAAATAACTTGTGAAACTTAAAATGTAAGCTTAAAGATAATAAACAAATATTTATATCTTGGAAAGAAATAAAAATGTGTTGACTACAGAGATGAAGATCAAAAATTATATTCAAGTGAAAAAAATATACTAAGTATATAAAACCAAGCACTATATAATAATTATTCAAAGAATAAAATTATATCATTCTAGAGCTGGGAGGTGGCAAACTTTTACTTAATAAACAATTTTCCTAAGAAATTTTGATATAAAACTATATCTAATTCTTATACATAAGATTCATTTATTAAGAAGAATATATAAATTTCAATATGTAAAAAATACATTTTGGAGCTACAGTGATAACCATTTGTGAATTATTAGTAGAGTAGTAATTTTGTTCATTAAAAATATATATATATATTTTTTTAGAAAAGTAACCTATGTTGGTTTACCGTTATCAAAGTAAGTCTTCATAGCAATATGGCAAGTAAAAGTACTAACGCAAAAGACAATGTGAATGGAAGAAATATGCTAAATTCTCTGATAGTAAATGTTGCTTGTAAACACAAATGAGCCTAACTGACTGGTTAGAACTAACAAAAGAAATGCATTTGTAAATTTTTTCCTGCCTATAAATACTGTTTTATTGTATACCTTTTATAATATATATATATAGGGATATTTTGATGGAAGTAATATTAATTTGATGAAAATCTTCACTATCTCTTGATAGTCGTTGGGTGTTTTAATATTTAATTGTTATTACAACCTTGAAGGCTCTTTCCAATTTGTTTCTTTCCTCACAAATCTAACTACTACTTGTTTTTCCTCACTTTCTGTTCATGATTGATTATACTTACAACTTTATTGATTCATGATGGCAAAAATGCCTAGACATTTCTGAATTACTTTATGTCCATTTAAATTTTCCGTTTCTTCACTCACTCTATTTTTAAGTCTTTAACACATTTATCTCTGCCGTATTCTTTCTTACTTTTTCAAGAGAACCTGTTTTAAGTCTCCATCCTCTCTGCAGCATTAGCTTTTATCTCTCTATGATCTTTTACAAAATGCCCATGTACGTGCCCCATTCCCATTTTGGTAAAAGATTGTTCCTTCTGTTTTTACTATGGTGAAATTGCTGTCAACCTCTTCTCTCAATTTAAGTGACAACCTTATCCAAAGAGTAGTCTTTGATGTGGCTTCTACCTCAATATATCCTTACTGTAACATCATTTTTTACTGACTTAAATACAGAAAAGTGGAATGTATCATATGTATTCAACCTAATGAATTTTTGCAAAGAGGTACAGCTGTGTAACCAGCACCCAGACAAAAGAACAAGTATTTGCTGGCAACCCAGAAGCTTCTAAACAAGTCCACTCCTTTCATTATCATAGCAAAGGCAATCACTATCCTGAAACTAAATACCACAGATTAATTTTGCTTGATTTTAAATGTTAATAGTAAGTAGAACTATGTAGCATGTAGTCATTTTTTTGTCTCACTTCATTCACTGACTATGTTGTTGTGAGTAGTTTAATTTATTTTCTTGCTTTATAAAGCCCTTTTTAAGAATATACTACAATGTTTTAGCCATTCTATGGTATTGGTCATTTGAGTTGCTTTCAATCTTGGTTATTAGGGATATTTGCACTAAGGGTATTCATGTCTATGTGGGTCTTTTGATGATCATATATATGCTTTCCCATTGGTTACACATTTAAGAGTACATTGTACTGGGTTATGAGATTAGCATATGTTTAACTTTTGGTGGGAACTGCAAAGCAGTATTTCAAAGCGGTTGCAACCTTTGCTCTCCTACCAGCAGTGAATAAGTTCCTGTTAATTCACATTCTCACCAACATTTAGGAGTATATTTTTAATTTTAGCTATTTGAATGCATTTGCCAAACAAAACATTTCAATTTTGAATGTCTTGTTTAAATTTTAAATTTGTTTCTCTTTTTTGCTGTTTAAAGCCATTCTAGTTGTAGTGGTTAGTAATGCCTTGGTGTGATTTTAATTTACATTTCCTGATAATTTAATGAAGTTGAATATATTTTGGTCATTGACCATTTGAATCGACTCTTGTATGAACATGTTAAGTTTTCTTCTTGCTTTTTTTTTATTGGTTTGCCAGTCTTGTCTTAATGATTTATAGTTCTTTTCAAGTTCAGATGTGAGTCTTTTCTGAGATGTGTGCATTTTCCACTTTGTGGCTTTTCACTTCACTGTCTTAATAGTGTCTTATAGTGAACAGAGGCTTTAGTTCATAATTTCTGCATCCTGATTAATAATTCTTTCTCTACCACAAAATCATGAAGTTGTTTTTCAATATTTCCTTCCTTAAGCTTTATTATCTTACCTTTTAAATGTAAATCTTTGATGTTTATTTTTTGGTGTATCTGATCAAGATAATTTTTGTAAGAATATCCAATTGACTCAGACCATGTTTTGAAATGAGCATTCTCTCTCCACTGCACTACAATACAATATCCCTAACATCATTGTGACAGGCAGCCTTGGTGGCCCTCCATGATCCTTAAACTCTGGATTCACATCCTGTATGGTGTTCTACATAGTATGCACTTCTGATTTTAAACGATGAACAACTGAGCCTTCTGTTGTGAGCAATCTCTCATTTGTCCTCTTTCTTTCTTTCTCATAACATTTGCTGGAAGAAGCCAGCTGCTATGAAGGTCTGTGGAGAGGCCCTTGTGATAAGGAACTGAGCCTTTTACCAAGAACCACCTGAGCAACCTTGGAAATGGACAGGGCAGCCCTGCAGCTGGCAGCTTGACAGCAAACCTGTGATAGACCCTGAGCCAGACTCCCAGCTAGGCAGCTCCAGAATCCTGACACAAAGAAACGAGGTGAGGTGACAAATGTATACTTTTTAAATTGCTGAATTTGGGCATAATTTGTTAGGCAGAAAATATGACAAATACATTCACCAAATGATTCTGTATCTTAGGTTATGGATTCTTTTCTGTTCTGCTGGTCTACTTTTCTCTCTGTGTACCATCATGAAATTGCATAACTATCATACTACTAAAGTAAAATTATCTGGTTGTATAAAGAGGACTAAAATGTTCTCTAAGATGTTTTTTCATATTCATGGTCTTTTAAATGGTCATATATATTTTTTAATCAGGTCAATTTTCATACACTCACAACACACATAAAAACAAAACACCAACAGTGATTTTTGAGTAATTGAATCTATACATGAATTAGACAAAAGTAACATCTTAAAATACTGAGAATTCTAAGCCATGAAAATTCTGTAATGTATTATAGTTGTTAAAATGTCTAACAATATTACTTTATGGTGTAAATTGTAGAAATCTTGCCGACATTTCACTTAACTTGAAGTTTAATAGTATTTAAATAAAAGCATATCAACTTTTTTTCTTACTTTTTTCTGTTGTATGAAAATGTAAATTTGTCACCTTATTGTCGGTCACTAAAACTGATAGATTTTCTTATAAATTCCTTTGGGTTTTCTATACATAGAATCACGTGGCCTGCAAAAGTTGATAATTTTATTTCTTTTTTTCAATTTTTTTATTTCTTTCATTGCTTTTTCTTTCCTTATGTTACTGACCAGGACTTTGGTGCAATGTGGAAAAAGGTGGTATACTGCACATCAATTTATTTTCCTCTATTTCTTTAATATTATGTTTTTAATCTCAAGAAAATATTTAAGTTATCATATATATGATATTTTATATAGTTTTTGCATCAATATTCTTTATAAGATTAAAGATACTGCCTTTTATTGTTAATTTTATGAGAGTTATTAATCATAAATGTATCTTCTACTTTGGCAATATATTTTTATATCTATGGAAATATCCACATAAGTTTTTTCTTCTCTCTCTTTTCTTGTTTACAGTGATGAAGTTCAATGTTGACTTTTTTTTGTGATTTTATATTTTTCAAACATGTTCATATAAGAAAATTCAAATATACGGATAAATTGGAAGAATTTTACAAGGAACATGCATAGTCCCACCTACATTCCGTAATTAAGATGTTGCTATAAATATTTAATACCTATCCTTCTATCCTCATACTTATCCCTCTATCCATTCATCAATCCATTTCATTTAAAGAAATTATTACTGAACATTCAACCAGTCTTGAACTAAGTTCCACATGGTTTGATATATTATCATTTTTTATATTTCAGGGATTATATATGATTATATTGTTAGTTATTTGCATTTATATTTAAAAATTCTCTCTGTATTTTCTATATTTGTAATGTCCTTGTCAGGTTTTGTGACTCAAGATATGTTACCCTCATGAAATGAATTGTCAAACATTCCCATTTCTTCTATTGTTGGAGAAAGCTTATATGAGATTGGTGTGATATAATTTGTTTTTTTAATTTGAGAGGAAATTCAATAGCATAGTCAATTGACATTAGAATTTTGAATAATGAATATTATTTGTTAAATAATGAATTCATTTTATTTAACAAATAGGAGTATTTAAGATTTCTGAGGTTTTCTTTTCATCTTCAATAGATTTAAGAGGTGCAAATGTTTTATAGTTACATGAATGAATTGTGTAGAGTTGAATTTACAGATTTTAGTGTACCCATTATCTGAACAGTATACAATTATCCAATAGGTAGTTTTTGATGCCTCACCCTCCTTCCAACAGCTCTCCCTTCTGAGTTCTTTTTTTAAAAAATTTATTTATTTTTATTGTTAAATCATAGCTGTGTACATTAGTGCAATCAAGGGGTACAATGTGCGGGTTTCATATACAATCTGAAATATTCTCATCAAACTGTTCAACGTAGCCTTCATGGCATTTTCTTAGTTACTGTATGTAGACATTTGTATTCTGCATTTAGTAAGTTTCACCTGTACCCATTCTAAGATGCACTATAGATGTGGCCCCACCCATTACCCTCCCTCCACTCAGCTCTTCTAAGTGACTACATGCAATATTTGTTCTCCCATTCTTAAGATACTTCAAGTTGCATTATGTCTTGCAGTCCCACCCAGGGTGCTTCAAAACATCCTATTTCATTTTTTATGCCTGAGTAGTCACGATATCTATCTATCTATCATCTATCTAATCTGCCTAGAAAGATATATAGATACACCCACCATATTTTGTTTATCCACTCACTAATTGATGGGCAAAGAAGTTGATTCTGTATCTTTGCAACTGTGAAGAGTGCAGCAGTAAACATAGTAGTGCATGGATCTTTTTGATACAATGTCTTCTTTTCCTTTGGGTAGACACCCAGTAGAGGGATTGCAGGATGAACTGATAGGTTTACTTTTAGTTCTCTGAGTAAGCTTCATACTGTTTCCTATAATGATTCTACTAATTTACATTCCCACCAACAGTGACTTAAGTGTTCCCCTTTCCTTGTATCCATGCCATCTATTGTTTATTGACTTTTTTATAATGGCTATTCTGACAGGGGTAAAGTGGTGTCTTACTGAGGTTTTAATTTGCATTTCCCTGACAAATAGTGATTCTGAGCACTTTTTTCATATGTTTGTTGGCCATTTGTATATCTTCTTTTGAAAATGGCTGTTCATGTTTTCTCTCCATTTTTAAACAGGTTGTTTTCTGCTTGCTGATTTGTTCCCATATATTATTAAGTCAGTTTCTGTTAATGTAACATCTTACATCACCATGACACAATAATTTAAATGACTATCCACTAATCCAGAGAGTTTATTCATATTTCCCTATTGGCTCAGAATGCCTGTAGAGTCTGATCCAGGACCTCCTATCGCACATTAATTGTCCTGTGTCTATAGTCTCCTTCAATCAAAGATAGCTGTTCTACCTGTCCCGATATGAACACTGTTCAAGAGCACTGGCCAGCTTTTGGCAGAATGTCCCTCAGTTTGGTCTGTTGATGCTTTCTCATAGTTTGACTAAGCTGATTCACCTTAGACAAGAATCTCTCACAAGGGATGCTGTGCCCTTCTCCGTGCGTCCTATCACAGGGTAGGTCATGTTGATTTGTCTTGATTCTTGACAGTATTAACTTTGATACTAGGTAAGGTGGTGTTGGACTGATTTTTCCACATAAGTTAATATTTCCTTCTATGTATCAGTAATTAGTATTTTGTGAGAAAACACTATGAGATTATGCAAATATTTCTTTCTTGTCATATTTTGTCCACTAATTTTAGCATCTATTAATGACTTTGGTTTGTAACAATTAACTACTCTAATATTTATAAAATGGCAATTTCCTATTCTGACATTCCTTCTACAGTATGTCTATAAAGAAGTATGCTACTGTAACGAAGAACTGCCATTTCTCCTGTATTTACTTATTCATGAAATCATTATTAAATTAAAAATATTTTAAATTGATATATAATAGATATAGATGTTTCATGGTACATATAGCAGGGTGATACATTGATATAATTGGAATATCCATCACCTTGAATATTTATCTTTTCTTTATGCTATAAACATTTGAATTATTCTCTTCTATTATGAAATTTACAATAGATTCTTTCCCCTTATAATCACTGTAATAATCTATACAACACTGTCTTTTCTTCTACTTGACTATATTTAAATTTGTGCCCATTAATTAAATTCTTTTCATCTCCCACATCCCCACTTCCCAGCCTCTAGTAACCATAAGTCTACTCTCCACTTTATGAGATCTACACTTTTAGCTCTCACATATATGTGAGAGGATATGATGTTTATCTTTCTGTGCTGGGCTTATTTCACTTAACTTAATGAAGTTAAGTTCCACCCATGCTCTGCAAAGACAGGATTTCATTTCTTATTGATGAATAATATTTCATTGTGCATATATACATTTTCTTTATCCATTCAAACTTTGATAGGCAGTAAGGTTGATTCCATATATTGGCTATTATGAAGAGTGCAGCAGTAAAGATGGGCATACAGATAGCTCTTTGATACAGATTTCCGTTCTTTTGGATGTATATTCAGTAGTAGAACTTCTGTATCATAAAGTAGCTCTATTTTTAAATTTGTGGAGGACCTCTATACCATTTTTATAGTGGCTGTACTAATGAACATTTTAACACTGTATGAAGGTTATCTTTATTCCATATCCTTGCCCACATCTGTTTTTCCCTTTTATGATAAAAACCATTTTTACTGGGGTATAATACTATCTCAATGTGGTCTTGATTTGAATTTTTCTGATGATTAGTGATGTTGGGCATTTTTTTCCAATACCCGTTAACCATTTGTATGTCTGTCTTTGAAAAATGTGTACACAGATCTTTAGACCATTTTTAAATTGAATATTTTTTTCTATTGAGTTGTTTGAGCTTCTAATGTATTGTGGTTATTAATCCTTTATCATATGGATAGTTTGTTAATATTTTCTTCCATTCTGTGGATTCCTTTTCATTTTGTTAATTAGTCCTTTTGCTGTGTACAAGCTTTTTAGCTTGGTATAATCCCATTTATTTATATTTGGGGTTTTTGCCTGTGCTTTTGTGGTCTTATCTAAAAAAATTCTTTTTGCCCTTATCAAGGGATTTGGGCAATTCCCTATTTTTTTTATTTTTTATTTTTTAGTAGTTTTAGCATCTTAGGTCTTAGATTTAAGTCTGTATCCACTTTGATTTTATTTTTGTAGATAGTGAGAGGCAGACGTCTAGTTTCATTCCTATATACATGGTTGTCCTGTTTTCTCAACTCAGTTTATGGAAAAGATTGTCCTTTTCCCATTGTGTGTTTTTGGCAAATTTGTGGAAAATTAGTTGTCTGTAAATGTATGGAATAACATCTGGTTCTCTGTTCTGTCTCTTTGTTCTCTGTGTCTGCTTTAATGCAAGTACCATGCTGACTTGGTTACTGAAGTTTTTATACCATACTTTGAAGCCAGGTATTCTGATGCCTCCATCTTTATCGTTTTCCTTTAGGATTGCTGGGGGTATTTGTGGCTTCTTATAAATTTCCACACTTTTTTCTATTTCTGTGAAGAATTCCATTGGTATTTTGTTAGAAAATGGATTGAATCTGTAGATTGCTTAGGGTAGTATTGACAGTTTGACAAAATTTCCAAACCCTCAGCATAGCATATCTTTCAAATTTTTATGCCCTTTAAAATTTTTTTCATCAGTGATTTTTATATTTTCATTTCTTTGATTGAATTGATTCC
The DNA here is from genome assembly GCF_027406575.1 of Nycticebus coucang. Lineage (NCBI taxonomy): Eukaryota > Metazoa > Chordata > Mammalia > Primates > Lorisidae > Nycticebus > Nycticebus coucang. Next base: position 67,938,976 of record NC_069781.1, on the reverse strand, counting down.
GAGGTACTTTGAGTTATTTGTAGGTAATGTAAATAAGACTGATTTATTTCTTTTTCAGATTATTCTTTATTAGCATACAAAAATGCTACTGATTTTCCTATGCTGATTTTGTATCTTGACACTTTACTGAATTTGTTTACAAATTCTAGTAGTATTTTGGTGTGATTTCAATGTTTTGTAAATATAAGATCATGTCACCTTCAAAATAGGACCAATTTGACTTCTTCCTTTCCAATTTTGTTGCTCTTATTTTTCTCTCACCTAATTTTTTTGGAAAGGTTTTCTAGTGTTATGCTGAATCAAAGTGAGGACAGTGAGTATCCTTGTCTTGTTTTAGATATTAGAAGATAAGCTTTCAATCTGTCCCTGTGCGGTGTGATGCTAGCTGTTGGTTTTGCATTTATGGCCCTTATTATTTTTAAGTATATTCCTTTCATACTCAGTTTGTTGAACATTATTATCATTACAAGATTTTGAATTTCATCAAATGCCTTTTCAATATCTATTAAAATAGTCGTGTGATTTTTGTTCTTGGTTCTATTAATATAATGCATCATATTTATTGATTTGTGCATGCTTTACCATCCTTGCATCCCTAAGGTGAATCTTACTTGATCATGGTGAATAATCTTTAATGTATTGTTGAATTAGATTTATTAGTGTTTTGTTGAGGATTTTTACATTTACACTCATCATTGATGTTAACCTATATTCTTCATTTTTGGTTGTTGTGTCCTTGTCTGGTAATGCTGTCAAAATAATGCCAACAGCATAGAAAAATTTGGAAATATTCCCTCCTTTTCAGTTTTTTGAAGAATTTGAGTAGAATTGATAACAGTTTTTTAAAAGTTTGGTAGAATTTAGTGGTGAAGTCATCAGGGCCTGAGCATTTCTTTGGTGGGTATTTTTTGTTGTTGTTGTTATTAATGATTCAAACTCACTACTCATTATTTGTTCAGATTTTCTATTTCTTCACTATTCAATTTTAGTAGGTTTTATATGTCCAGAGATTTATCTACCTCCTTAGGTTTTTTAATTGTTTTAGTGTACAGTTGTTCATAGTAAACTCTAGTGATACTTATTTCTGTGGTCTCATTTGTTGTCTTCTTTTTCATTTCTTGTTTTATTTATTTGAGTTTTCTCATTTCTTGTTGTTAGTATAGCTGGAGATGGATCAAGTTTGTTCATGTTCTCAAAAAAAACCTTTTCTTTTGTCATTTTCCTGTATCATACTTTTAGTCTTAATTTCATTTATTTCTGCATGGACCTTTATTCTTTTTTCTACTAATTTTGGACCTGGTTTGTTCCTGTTTTTTATTTTTTGCAGTTTTTGGGCAGGGCTGGGTTTGAACTAGCCACCTCCAGCATATGGGGCTGGTGCCCTATACCCTTGAGCCACAGGTGCCGCCTTTTTCTTGTTTGTTTCTTGAAGTACACTGTTAGCTTGTTTATTGGAAGTCTTTTTACTTTTTTTTTTTTTTTTGTGGTTTTTGGCCGGGGCTGGGTTTGAACCCGCCACCTCCGGCATATGGGACCAGCGCCCTACTCCTTGAGCCACAGGCGCCGCCCTGTCTTTTTACTTTTTTAATGTAAGGATTCATTGCTATGAACTTCTTGCTTAGTACTATTTATATTGTATTCCATAGATTTTGAGATGTTATAATTTCATTTCCATTTGTTTCAAAAAATGTTTTAAATTTCTTTATTAAAGTCTTCCTTGTCTCATTGTTCATGCAAGAGCTACTTGTTTAATGTCCATGTGTTTGTATAGTTTCCCAAGGTCTTCTTGTTATTAATTTCCAGTTTAATTTGTTGTGGTCAGAAAAGATACTTGATATGATTTCTATGCTTTTGAATTTTTGAGGCTTGTTTTGTGGCCTGAGATGTGGTCTGTTCTGAGGAATGTTCCATGGACTGATGAAAAGAATATGTATTCTGCAGCAGTTAATCTCTATAAGTGTCAGGCTTATTTGGACTGGTGTGTAGATTAAATTCACTGTTGATTTTATGTCTGAAAGATCTGTCCATTACTTAGAGTGAGGTGTTGAAATCCCCTCCTATTATTCAATGCAGTTTATACCTTCCATTAAATCTATTAGTGTGCTTTATATGCTTGAAAACTCCAGTATGGGGTGTATATATAATTGTTATATTCTCCCATGGGATTGACACTTTTGTTATCACATAGTGACTATCATTGTTTCTTTATAGGATTTTTGATTTGTAATCTATTTTATATGTTATAAGTATAGCTATCTCTGCTCTTTTTTGCTTTCAAGGTATACTCAATATCTGTCTGCACCACTGCACTTTCAGTTTGTGTATCTATAGGCAAAGTTGGTTTCTTGTATGCAGCATGTACTTAGGTCTTTTTTCTTTATCCTTTTTGCCATTCTCTACTTTTTAATTGGAGAAGTATGTCCATGTACCTTCAATTTTATTATTGATGGAAAAGTCTTATGAACACCAGTTTGCTTATTTTTTTTCAGGTTGTTTTATAATTAATTCTCTTCCTTTTACTTATTCACTTCTTTTTTGGTTAAGTGATCTTTCCCTGGTAATATGGTTTAAGTCATTCCTTTTTATTTTTAGTGTATCAATTGTATTACTGGCTTTTGTATTAGGCTATGATGAGACTTACAAAGAACTTCTGACATAAGATAAAGCAAAAAGAATAGAAAGATAGAAAACTTTGAGGTAGAAATAGAAGCTGGACTGGGAAACAAGCCCCTGTGAAGACATCAGCCTGGTGGAGAGGCCTGAGAGGAGAGCAACATGGCAGCCGAGTAACAGCTTCCTTGCATCTGGGCACTGCGAGTCTGGGGAGATAGGACTCCAGGCATCTCTGGCTGGTGGGATCTGCCTATCATCACCCCTGTGAGGATACAGGGAGTCAGCCAGAGAAACTTCTGGACCACAAGAGGAGGACTAAAACAGTGGAAAACCAGTGTGAGAACTTAAAGAGCAAGAGGAAGTGAAAGGAAAATAGGACACGGAAACAGATAAAAGAAATCACTCATGAGGAAGAATCAGCAGAAAACTCCAGGCAACATGAAATACCAGTTCAGAACAACCCCGCCAAGGGACCATGAGGTAGCTACTGCAGAGGATTCCACCTATACAGAAATGTTAGGAATGACAGAAAGGGAATTCAGTATACACATGATGAAAACAATGAAAGAAATGATGGAAACAATGAAGGAAACTGCTAATAAAGTGGAAAATAACCAAAAGGAAATCCAAAAACAGAATCAAATAAGAGATGAATGATATGAAGAATATAAAAAGGATATAGCAGAGCTGCAGGAACTGAAACAGTCAATTAGGGAACTTAAAGATGCAATGGAAAGTATCAGCAACAGGTTAGACCATGCAGAAGAAAGAATTTCAGAGGTAGAAGGCAAAATTCTTGAGATAACTCAGACAGTAAAAGAGGCAGAAAAGAAGAGAGAGAAAGCAGAATGTTCACTGTCAGAATTATGGGAATTTATGAAGTGTTCCAACATACGAGTTATAGGAATTCCAGGAGGGGAAGAAGAATGCCCTAGAGGAATGGAAGCCATACCAGAGAATATTATAAAAGAAAATTTCCCAAATATCAGCAAAGATTCTGACACATTGTTTTCAGAGGGATATCGGACCCCAGGTCGCCTCAACTCTAACTGAGCTTCTCCAAGATACACTGTGATGAACCTGTCCAAAGTCAAGACAAAAGAAAAGATTCTGCAAGCTGCCAGGAGTAAGCGCCAGTTGACCTACAGGGGCAAATCCATCAGAGTGACCACAGCCTTCTCTAATGAAACTTTCCAAGCAAGAAGACAATGGTCATCTACCTTTAATCTACTTAAACAGAACAATTTTCAGCTCAGAATTCTTTACCCTGCAAAGCTAAGCTTCAAAATTGATGGAGAAATCAAATCATTTACGGATATACAAACATTGAGGAAATTCGCCACAACAAGACCAGATCTACAGGAAATACTTCAACCTGGTCTGCACACTGACCACCACAATGGATCAGCATCAAAGAAAGAACTCAGAAATTAAAAGACAGAACCTAACCTCCACACTGATGCAAAAGATAAAACTAAGCAATGGACTCTCACAAAATAAGATGAATAGAATACTACCACACTTATCAATTATCTCAATAAATGTTACTGGCTTGAATTCCCCACTGAAGAGACATAGATTGGCTGACTGGATTAAAAAACACAAGCCATCCATTTGCTGTCTACAAGAAACACACCTGGCTTCAAAAGACAAATTAAAGCTCTGAGTCAAGGGTTGGAAGACAATTTTTCAGGCAAATGGAATTCAGAAGAAAAGAGGAGTTGCGATCTTATTTTCAGATTCATGTGGATTTAAAGCAACTAAAGTCAAAAGACAAAGATGGTCACTTTATATTGGTCAAGGGAAAAATACAACAAGATGTTTCAATTCTAAATATTTATGCACCCAATATAAATGCTCCCAGATTCTTGAAACAGACCTTACTCAGTCTGAGCAATATGATATCTGATAATACCATAATAACAGGGGACTTTAATACTCTTCTTACAGAGTTGGACAATTTCTCTAAACAGAAATTAAACAAAGATATAAGAGATTTAAATGAGACCCTGGAACAACTGTGCTTGATAGACGCATATGGAACACTCTATCCCAGAGATAAAGAATATACATTCTTCTCATCACCCCATGGAACATTCTCCAAAATTGATCATATCCTGGGACACAAAACAAATATCAACAGAATCAAAAGAATTGAAATTTTACCTTGTATCTTCTCAGACCATAAGGCACTAAAGGTGGAACTCAACTCTAACAAAAATGCTCGACCCCACCCAAAGGCATGGAAATTAAACAATCTTCTGTTGAATAACAGATGGGTGCAGGAAGAAATAAAACAGGAAATCATTAACTTCCTTGAGCATAACAACAATGAAGACACAAGCTACCAAAACCTGTGGGATACTGCAAAAGCAGTTTTGAGAGGAAAATTCATCGCTTTAGATGCCTACATTCGAAAAACAGAAAGAGAGCGCATCAACAATCTCACAAGCTATCTTATGGAATTGGAAAAAGAAGAACAATCTAAGCCTAAACTCAGTAGAAGAAAAGAAATATCCAAAGTCAAATCAGAGATCAATGAAATTGAAAACTTCTGATTATTCAGGAAATTAATGAAACAAGGAGTTGGTTTTTTGAAAACATAAATAAAATAGATAAACCATTGGCCAGACTAATGAGAAATAGAAAAGTAAAATCTCTAGTAACCTCAATCAGAAATGATATAGGGGAAATAACAACTGATTCCACAGAGATACAAGAGATCATCTCTGAATACTACCAGAAACTCTATGCCCAGAAATTTGACAATGTGAAGGAAATGGATCAATATTTGGAAACGCACCCTCTCCCTAGATTTAGCCAGGAAGAAATAGAGCTCCTGGACAGACCAATTTCAAGCACTGAGATCAAAGAAACAATAAAAAAGCTTCCAACCAAAAAATGCCTTGGTCCAGATGGCTTCACTCCAGAATTCTATCAAACCTTCAAGGAAGAGCTGATTCCTGTACTGCAGACATTATTCCCAAAAATCGAGGAAGAAGGAATCTTCCTCAGCACATTCTATGAAGCAAACATCACCCTGATATCAAAACCAGGAAAAGACCCAAACAAAAAGGAGAATTTCAGACCAATCTCACTCATGAATATAGATGCAAAAATTCTCAACAAAATCCTAGCCAATAGATTACAGCTTATCATCAAAAAAGTCATTCATCATGATCAAGTAGGCTTCATCCCAGGGACGCAAGGCTGGTTTAACATACGCAAGTCCATATTAACAGAGGCAAAAATAAAGATCACATGATCCTCTCAATAGATGCAGAAAAAGCATTTGATAAAACCCAGCATCCTTTTCTAATTAGAACACTGAGGAGTATAGGCATAGGTGGCACATTTCTAAAACTGACTGAAGCTATCTATGACAAATCCACAGCTAATATTTTACTGAATGGAGTAAAACTGAAAGCTTTTCCTCTTAGAACTGGAACCAGACAAGGTTGTCCTCTGTCACCTTTACTGTTCAACATAGTGCTGGAAGTTCTAGCCAATACAATTAGGCAAGACAAGGAAATAAAGGGAATCCAAATGGGAGCAGAGGAGGTCAAACTCTCCGTCTTTGCTGACAACATGATCTTATACTTAGAGAACTCCAAAGACTCAACCACAAGACTCCTAGAAGTCATCAAAAAATACAGTAATGTTTCAGGATATAAAATCAATGTCCACAAGTCAGTAGCCTTTGTATACACCAATAACAGTCAAGATGAGAAGCTAATTAAGGACACAACTCCCTTCACCATAGTTTCAAAGAAAATGAAATACCTAGGAATATACCTAACGAAGGAGGTGAAGGACCTCTATAAATAAAATTATGAAATCCTCAGAAAGGAAATAGCAGAGGATATTAACAAATGGAAGAACATACCATGCTCATGGATGGGAAGAATCAACATTGTTAAAATGTCTATACTTCCCAATGCAATCTACCTGTTCAATGCCATTCCTATCAAAATACCAACACTGTACTTTCAAGATTTGGAGAAAATGATTCTGTGTTTTGTATGGAACCAGAAAAAACCCCGTATAGCTAAGGCAGTTCTTAGTAATAAAAATAAAGCTGGGGGCATCAGCATACCAGATTTTAGTCTGTACTACAAAGCCATAGTGGTCAAGACAGCATGGTACTGGCACAAAAACAGAGACATAGACACTTGGAATCGAATTGAAAACCAAGAAATGAAGCTAACATCTTACTACCACCTAATCTTCAATAAACCAAACAAGAACATACCTTGGGGGAAAGACTCCCTATTCAGTAAATGGTGTTGGGAGAACTGGATGTCTACATGTAAAAGACTGAAACTGGACCCACACCTTTTCCCACTCACAAAAATTGATTCAAAATGGATAAAGGACTTAAATTTAAGGCATGAAACAATAAAAATCCTCAAAGAAAGCATAGGAAAAACACTGGAAGATATTGGCCTGGGGAAAGACTTCATGAAGAAGACTGCCATGGCAATTGCAACAACAACAAAAATAAACAAATGGGACTTCATTAAACTGAAAAGCTTCTGTACAGCTAAGGAGACAACAACCAAAGCAAAGAGACAACTTACACAATGGGAAAGGATATTTGCATATTTTCAATCAGACAAAAGCTTGATAACTAGGATCTATAGAGAACTCAAATTAATCCACATGAAAAAAGCCAACAATCCCATATATCAATGGGCAAGAGACATGAATAGAACCTTCTCTAAAGATGACAGACAAATGGCTAACAAACACATAAAAAAATGTTCATCATCCCTATATATTAGAGAAATGCAAATCAAAACAACCCTGAGATATCATCTAACCCCAGTGAGAATGGCCCACATCACAAAATCTCAAAACTGCAGATGCTGGTGTGGATGTGGAGAGAAGGGAATACTTTTACACTGCTGGTGGGACTGCAAATTAGTACAACCTTTCTGGAAGGAAGTATGGAGAAACCTCAAAGCACTCAAGCTGGACCATTTGATCCTGCAATCCCATTACTGGGCATCTACCCAGAAGGGAAAAAATCCTTTTATCATAAGGACACTTGTACTAGACTGTTTATTGCAGCTCAATTTACAATCGCCAAAATGTGGAAACATCCTAAATGCCCACCAACCCAGGAATGGATTGACAAGCTGTGGTATATGTGTACCGTGGAATACTATTCAGGTATTAAAAAAAAATGGAGACTTTACATCCTTCGTATTAACCTGGATGGAGGTGGAAGACATTACTCTTAGTAAAGCATCACAAGAATGGAGAAGCATGAATTGTATGTACTCAATTTTGTTATGAGGACAATTAATGACAATTAAGGTTATTGGGGGGGAGGAAAAGCAGAAAGAGGGATGGAGGGAGGGGGTGGGGCCTTAGTGTGTGTCACACGTTATGGGGGCAAGACATGATTGCAAGAGGGACTTTACCTAACAATTGCAATCAGTGTAATCTGGCTTATTGTACCCTCAATGAATCCCCAACAATAAAAAAAAAAGAAAGAAAGAAAATTTGTTTCTTTGCAGCAGAGTGAAAGAGGGAAATGTGTTTACCAAATGTGTTCCTTCCCTGCCCCCACCCCCGCCAATGTACATACTCATCTGCAGAAGTGAATTTTGTTTGGAACTAAGCTTAACTTGTTCTTAAATTTCAAGGAGAAATTTTGTGTGTGATTTGTGTAAGTGACAGGTTGACAGTAGACATTTCTTAAAAATGGAAAAAATAGATTTTGCCAGAGACTTAACTGATGTGTTGCCATGGGCAGTTCTTCCATTCCTTTGTAGGTACTTAAGTATCTTGTTTCTCCCATCAGTCTCTTGTTGGAGCTAGTTTGCTTTGACTAGGAGTGAAAGAACTGACCGAGTCAGTGGGCTTTACCTGCAGTACAGATGTTCTTTCTTAAGCCCTCTCTTTTATGTTTTTGACTATTCACTCTTGAAATAAAAGACAAAGACTTGCTTAGGAACTTGTAACTTTGCCAATTTTTAGTTTATAAACTACTGTAAATAAGTTTGTTTTCTAAATGAATCTAACTTAAAAATAACAATAAAAACACTTTTCAAAAAAAAGAAAGATAGAAAACTTTAAGAAATCTATGTTTTATCCCTCCCATATTCTGCATTTTTTATTGTCTTAATTTGCATATTTATATTGTATTCCTCTAAATAGCTTCAGGTTAATGTAGTTGTTCTCATTTTTGATATATTTGTTTTTAGACTTAATACTAGAGTTGTGAGTGAATTGTATACCAAGTTTACAATATTAGAGTATTCTGGATTTGTTTGTGTACTTACTATTTTCATTATTTTATACCTTCAAATGGTTTCTGTTTACATTAGTGTTATTTTTCTTTCTGAATGAAGAATTCCCTCTTACATTTCTTGTAAGATTGGTCTGATGCTAGTGAATTCTCTACCTTTCATTAATTAGGAAAGAATACCTTTGATGGATACAATATTTTTGGATGGCAATTATTTTACATTCAGCACTTTGAAAATGTTCTACCCTCCCCTGGACTTTATGATTTTCATTGAGATGTCTGTTAGTAGATGAATTAGAGATTGTTTGTATGTTATTTGAGTTTTTTTCTCTTAATGATTTTAATATCCTCTCCTTGTCCTTGACCTTTGAGAGTTTTATTATTATATGCCTATAGGTAGTCTTATTTGGGTCAAATCTGTTGGGCATTTGATGATCTTTCTCTACCTGGCAATTCATATCTTTCTCAAGTTTTAGAAAACTTTGTTATTTTTTTCTTTGCATAAACTTTCTCCATCTTGCTCTTATTCAACTCTCTCTTTAACAAAAACAATTCTTAGATTTTTTAAAATATATTTTTTCATGACTTATATGTGTTCTTTGTTCTTTTTCAGCTTTTTTTTTCTTTTTTCTCCTCTGATTATATACTTGAAACAAGCTGTCTTTGAGCTCTGCTTGATCCACTCTACACTGGAAAGCATCTGATGAATTTTTTAGTTCCGCAAATGTATTTTTCAGTTCTATGATTTCTGTTTGGTTATTTTCTTATTTAAATATTTTTGTTACATTTTTATGATAAATTTCTAAAATGCTTTTTTGTGTTATCTTGTAGGTCACTAAGTTCTCTTAGGACTCTGATAATAAATTCATGGTCAGTGAACTCACATTGATTGTAAACCCATTAGGACCAGTTACTGGTTCCTTGTTTTGTCCGTTTGGGGGGTCATGGTTCTCTCTTTGCTGCTTGTTTCTTGTGGATGTTTGTCTATGTCATTGCATTGAATGAATAGTTATTTATTTCAATATTATTTGTTTTTTTTTTCATTTATATGCCCATAAATTTATACATATGAATATGTACATAACATTTACTTATAAATAAACATAAAACATACATATATAAACTCGGGGTCAGGGAGAAGAAAATATTATTTGCAAATTAAGGATTAGAAAGATATTCCAGAGAAAAGATAAAGCTCCTTCTATTTTTGTTGTTGTTGTTGTTGTTGTTGGGGATTCATTGAGGGTACAATAAGCCAGGTTACACTGATTGCAATTGTTAGGTAAAGTCCCTCTTGCAATCATGTCTTGCCCCCATAAAGTGTGACACACACCAAGGCCCCACCCCCCTCCCTCTGTCCCTCTTTCTGCTCCCCCACCTATAACCTCGATTGTCATTAATTGTCCTCATATCAAAATTGAGTACATAGGATTCATGCTTTTCCATTCTTGTGATGCTTTACTAAGAATATGTCTTCCGCTTCCTCCAGGTTAATACGAAGGATGTAAAGTCTCCATTTTTTTTTAATGGCTGAATAGTATTCCATGGTATACATATACCACAGCTTGTTAATCCATTCCTGGGTTGGTGGGCATTTAGGCTGTTTCCACATTTTGGCGATTGTAAATTAAGCTGCAACAAACAGTCTAGTACAAGTGTCCTTATGATAAAAGGATTTTTTCCCTTCTGGGTAGATGCCCAGTAATGGGATTGCAGGATCAAATGGGAGTTCTAGGTTGAGTGCTTTGAGGTTTCTCCATACTTCCTTCCAGAAAGAAAGCTCCTTCTTTTACACATAGGGCAATAGAAAAATGGAACTAAAAATATCAATATTCCAAAACAAATAAGCACAATTAAATTTCTCTTAACAATTTCTTCTATACTATGCAAATTGTATCTGTCTTTTGGAGTTCAGATTAACAGCCAGTTTCCATGAAATTGTCAGCTTCTGAATGGAAAGTGGCCCAGGAAATTTATCGAAAGATGTTAATTTAATCTTCAGAGCCTGTTCCTATGAATTTAGTGTTTGAAATGTCAATAGTCAAAATACTTGATAAAACTCTTTTTGATGAAGCATTGAGATTATCTTTCCTTGTTAAAAGCCTGATGTGTAGCCTGTAGCTTATAACAAAACTTTAACCAGTAAGCCCAAATAGCTATGGTTAATTTACCCCAATAACCAATAACAAGGGGGATGGAGGAGAATAAAATTCTCCTTCTGGTTATAATATACCAATCACTGTTTCCTCTGGGGGTAACAACATGCCCAGGACAGCAAGGGCATGACAAATCTATGTATGAAATTTATGATTTCTGAAATATTTGTACCTACTGTATTTTATCTACATCAAAAAAATTTGTGAGAACCAGACATTTTCCTTTGATTTGATAAGCACCTGGTATGCAGCTTGTGTAAGTTGGAGTTATAAGTTGTCATACTTAAGACATTTTTAGCCAAGCCAAGTTTATTTTAACATTCTCTTGATATAAAGTAAAAGAAAAAAATCTATGTTAGCATCCAGTGAAATATAGTTTAAATGTAAGAGACATTTAACACACACATTTAATAAATAAAAAGCCTGATTCTGACAAAGCAAAATCAAAATATTTATCAAAAGGTACATGCATATTTGGTCTCTTGACTAAGACAGAGTCACCGGTCCTGAGCTTGGGTACCTATTAGCTTGGGGACCTGCTCACCAAAGTGACATTATAATATTTTAAACAAGCATACGATGTACAACAATTAGACGGAAACTCAGCTCTTTCACATTTCTGGGATATGTTTGCAACGATTCTTTTCAATATGTTTGTTGTATTGCTTTTTTTTCTTCCAATAGGTTTCTGCGTTTTTTTTTTTAGCACTAAAGTGGGTAGCTTAAGCCAATGTTTAGTAAATGATCAGAGTGCTGCCTATTTTGAAATGGACGAGGCTCTAAGAAAATAACCTGGCAGCATGAGAAGGCTAAGCAGAAGTACATTCTCAGGAGAACTGTGGAACATTCTTTCTATAGTGTGCTGTTATGAAAAACTATCATTTGTTTTTCCCTTTGGTTGAATTACAGAGCCGAGCTTCCATAGTTGGGGATGGTAGTCCTGTTTCCCCACTTTGTCTCTAACTGTCATCATGGATATTTCCTCACCAGGTACTTCCTATGCTCCCCCTGTGCTAAGGCAGGAAATCCATGATGATGGGAAACCTGATTATTAACTTTGGTTGCCTTTTTCTCAAAGCTAAAAAAATATTATCAGGGAAAATTTTATGCGAATGGGGGGCCAGGCAGATTATGGGGAGAGGTGTTGTGAATATGGAACTTCAGTTCTCATAACATAGGCTAGAATTCATTTCTTTTCTGTGGCTCCAGGAACTGTCTGATCCACATGTTTGAGTACTGAGATATTCCTGGCAATAATATCAGTGCTACATATGTGTTTTGTGTTTTATTTGTGGAGAAGAGTCAAGCAAACTTGATCCTATTCCACAACTTTAGAACTGCCTAACCTATAATTTCTTCATTCATTTATCCATTGATACATACCTAGCTTTATATATCCTTGCTATTGTAAGTAATGCAATAAACATGGGGGTATTTTGTGTATATAGTCAGCAGACAAGTTGCTCAATAAAATAGTTTTATTTGTAATTTTTGGAGGAATCTTGATATTGTTTTCAATAATGGCTACACCGATTTACATTTCCACCAATAATATACAAGTGATCATATTTTTCCATGTTCTTGACAAGACTTGTTATCTCTTATCTTTTGATAATAACCATCCTAACAAGTGGCAGGTCATATCTATTGTGGTTTTGATTTGTTTTTCCTTAATGACTAGTGATAGTGAGTAATTTTTCATATATTCTTGGCCATTTGTATTTTAGACAAATATTTACAATTTCCTTTGCTCATTTAAAAAAATATCATAATATAAGTGAGCATAAATGGTTTGTTTATATATTTTGTTTTTCTAAAAATTGAGTCATATTAAGTGTTTCCTACATCCAGATAATGTGCACTGCACTCAAGAGATGTGAATTTAGCCATCCCCTCAACACCCATTTTAGTTTTCATTGAGATTTATTTCCATATGTGCACTTAAGTGTTGATAGATTAATTCTAATTTTGTATTGAGCTTCTTTTATTTTTCTCTATTCTTGCAATGTTTTGATTAAAAGAGTGGTTTCCAGTTTCATCCATGTTGTCACAAAAGATACTAGATTAGCATATTTTTTATGGCTGAGTAATACTCCACAGTATGCATATACTACATTTTATTAATCCATTCATGTATTGGTGGGCACTTGGGTTGTTTCCACATTTTTACAATTATGAACTATGCTGTTATAGACATCCAAGTATAGGTGTCCTTTGCAAAATGGTCTTTGTTCCTTTTGTTATATACCTAGCCAGGAGGTTGCTGGATCAACTCCTTTTCTCATTTTTAATTAAGTTGAGTTATTTGTATTTTGGGACACATTATTCTCCTATCAGAAATATGGTTCACATATATTTTATCCTAACCCATATACTGTATTTTCATTTTGTTGGGTTTTTTTCTTTGTTGTGAAGAAGCTTTTAAGTTTTATGTAGTCCAACTTGATTATTTTTGCTTTGTTGCCTTGCCTTTTAGTTTGCTATCCATAAAGTTATAATAAACTCAATGTGAAGAAACATTTCTCATATATTTTCTCTAGGAATTTTACAGTTTAAAGTCCTATGTTTAGGTTTTAAATCCATACTTTGTTGATTTTTTTTTGTGTGTATAGCACAAAATAAATACCTAATTATTTTCTTTTCATATGACTATCTTTTCCTAAATGTCATATATTAAAGAGATTATACTTTTTGAAAAAATAGAAGGAAATAAATATAGGGGATGCCTCTTGTATCATTACATGAGGCCAGCACCATCCTCATACCACAGCCAAAGATGCTACAATTAAAAAAAAAAAAAACCTACACGCCAGTATCTCTGGTAAATACAAATGTAAAAATTTTTCATAAGATAATTTGGCTCACGCCCTTAGCTCAGTGGTTAGGGTGCCAGTCACATACACCAGGGCTGGCGAGTTTGAACCCGGCCCAGGCCTGCTAAATAACAATGACAACTACAACCAAAAAATTATTGGGTATTGTGGCGGGTGTCTGTAATCCAGCTACTGGGGAGGCTGAGGCAAGAGAGTCACTTAAGCCCAAGACTTTGATATTGCTGTCACTCTACCAAGGGTGCCATACTGAGACTGTCTCCCCCCCAAAAAAAGTTGTTCAACACATCATAAAGATTAAACATTTTGAAAAGTTAGATTTATCCCTTAAGTGCAAGTTTGTGTTAACATATGCAAATAAATATAAAGAATGTTAATGTTAAAAGAATGAAATATTAAACCCACCTGAAAATCTCAATAGATGCAGAAAAAAATTCGACAAAGCTCAACATCACTTATTGATAAAAACTCTCAATCATTTAAATATTAAGAAAATTTTTTAATATAATAAAATCCATTTGTCAAAACCCAACAGCTGACATCATAATCAATTAGTATAAACTAAAAGTTTTTCCTCTAAGATCAGGCACAATGTAAATGCCCACCAACCCAGGAATGGATTAACAAGCTGTGGTATATGTATACCATGGAATACTATTCAGCTATTAAAAAAAATGGAGAATTTACATCCTTTGTATTAACCTGGAGGAAGTGGAAGACATATTCTTAGTAAAGCATCACAAGAATGGAAAAGCATGAATCCTATGTACTCAATTTTGATATGAGGACAATTAATGACAATTAAGGTTATGGGGGGGAAGCAGAAAGAGGGACGGAGGGAGGGGGGTGGGGCCTTGGTGTGTGTCACACTTTATGGGGGCAAGACATGATTGCAAGAGGGACTTTGCCTAACAATTCTAACAATTGCAATCAGTGTAACTGGCTTATTGTACCCTCAATGAATCCCCAACAATAAAAAAAGAAAAAAAAAAAGAATGCCCACTTTTACCAATAAGACAAAACAATAAAAAATAAAAGGTGGAGGAGACAAGATGGCTGACTGAAGCCAGCTTTCCACAGAGGCTCCCGTCCAGTAGGAGAGTTATAGGACAAAAATTCAGTAAGTAACCTGGTGGATTTGAGCTGCACTAAGAGAGAAGTTTGAAGAATGCAGGTCAACCCCGCTGAGGTGAGCTGCGACCACAAGGATACAAACAAAAGGTACAAAATCCATCACCAAGTGGACGGGAGTCCCCTCCCCCATGAGAACGGCTCAGAGTGCCCCACAAATAATCGGGCAGAGTTCAAAGGTCCTCCCACTACACTCCATGGGAGAGGCCCTCTAAAAACTGGACCTACCTCCCCTACTAGGGTTCCATGGTGTCCTCCTGCCAGGCATAAAACTGTATAAATTGTATATAGTCTCTACCTGGAATTCTGAGCTCCCAGTGTTCCCCTTTACTCACACTGAGGTCTGGAGGCCAGTCCCGGTTGGTGGAGAGGGGACCACACTGGAGTGGAAGTTCCCTGTGGCACAGTGCGACAGCCGTCTTTTGGTAACAATACGGCCAGGCATAAGACTATGTAAAGTTGTGTGTGCTCTGCCTGCAACCCGAGGCTCCCAGCACTCCCCGCACTCCCCTCTGCTCTTGCTCCAAGGTCTGGAGGCCTGTCCCCCAGGGGTCCAGACTCTTGGGCGATTGCTCGAGGGGTGTAGACAGTGCTGGGCTGCAGCCGGTCGGTGCAGACTCTGGGGTACAGGAGCAAAGAGAGGATGGTTTGCCGGAAGGGAGCTACACCAGAGCAGCTGTTGCCTGAGCCATAAAACAGCAGCCCTCTTTTGCTAGCAATACGGTTTACTACCGAATATTCTGAAGCCACACCCCCTGTCTCCCTGGGCAACCAGAGACTCTGAGTATAGGATTTGCCTGAGGCTACTCCAACTTGCAAACCGGGGAAACTCCCAGGGCGGGGCTGACCCAGAGGTCTGCTTTACTAAACCTAAACTGCACCTGGCCCTCAGGGGATCATCAGCCTATAGAAAATACAAGTGCAAAGACAAGCTGATTTGGAATTCAATTCAGCTTCTCTTCTGCAGGGGAACTACAGAGTTGTTCTGTTCTGTTCTGTCAGTAACATTAATCAGGGGTGAGACTGGACCTGAGTGAAAACCCCCCAACCTTCATCAAGAGCCTGAGGTTGTCAGGCCTCACCTCCTCCTGCTAGAGAGAGGCAGAGTGCAGCCATCTGGCAGACTTCCTTGTGATTCAGGCAGGTGCAAACTCCTGGAGTACTGATTCACTACAGCCAACTGGGTCAGCCAACTGCAAGGCTATCAGTGACTGGGTGTGACAGCGGTGCAAGATGAGGAAGGAGGCATCAACCTTCCCAGACTGATCTATTGGATGGGTGGCTCCTCCTGACTCCACGCAGCACTGGAGCAAGCCACACCAGAGTAGTCACCAGACCCCTGTGATCCAGTTCCCAGAGACCTCTTAAACTCTCTCACCCGCAACAGGTACAGACTGAGACAATTGATTTGGACTTTTTGAACTGAACCAATCGCCTGAGGACAAATCAGGTGATGCCCTGGGCGCACAGTAGTAGGAAGGTTTGATTTTTCTTTTCCAATTGTTTGCCGGTGGGGGGTGGGTGACATAATTACTGATATTTCTCCACAGCTGAGACTTCAATCCAGAGTATCTGTTTCACCAAGGTAGAACAGAAACCAGCTGAAAACAAGACAGAACCACTTAGCCACACCACACCAGACAGGGCCCCAGTTTCTCAGGCCACAACACTGTACGGGCCCTCGACAAAGCCCCAGGAGAAAAAAATCAGAGGGAGTAAAACAACCATGGGGCAGAATCAGCGGAAAAACTCTGGTAACATGAATAACCAGAATAGATCAATCCCCCCAAGGAAAGATATGGCAGATGCAATTGAAGATCCCATTCATAAACAACTGGCTGAGATATCAGAAATCAAATTCAGAATTTGGATTGCAGACAAGATTAACAAAGTGGAATTAGGAATTTGAGGAGAAATTCAAAAGTTGTCTCAAGAATTTAACAAATTTAAAGACAAAACCACCAAACACTTAGACACACTGAAGCAAGAATTTTCAGCCCTCAAAGATATGAAAAATACAGTAGAATCCCTCAGTAACAGAATAGAGCAAGCAGAAGAAAGGATTTCTGACATTGAAGACAAAGCATTTGAACGGTCGCAAACTCTCAAAGAGGAAGAGAAATGGAGAGCAAAAACGGATCATTCTCTCAGAGAGCTCTGGGATAATTTGAAGAAGGCAAATATCTGATTTATAGGAGTTCCAGAAACAGATGAAGTGGCCTCGCTGGGCACAGAGGCCCTTCTGCATGAAATTATGAAAGAGAATTTTCCAGACATGCCTAGAGGTTCTGAAATTCAGATAGCGGACAGCTTCAGAACCCCAGCATGACTCAACCCCAATAAGACACCCCCCAGGCATATCATAATTAACTTCACTAAAGTTAATATGAAGGAGAAAATCCTCAAAGCTTCCAGGAGAAAGAAAACCATTACCTTCAAAGGGAAGAATATTAGAATGACTGCAGATCTCTGCTGACACTTTTCAAGCCAGAAGAGGGTGGTCACCGACTTTTAATCTCCTAAAGCAAAATAACTTTCAACCCCAGATCCTATATCCAGCTAAACTGAGTTTCATTTATGATGGAGAAATTAAATACTTTAATGACATTCATATGTTGAAGAAATTTGCCATAACCAAACCAGCTCTTCAGGATATTCTCAGACCTATCCTCCATAATGACCAACCCAATCCTATACCATAAAAGTAAACTCACACAGAAACTTCAGATCAAACTCCAATTTCCACACTGGCGAAAGGATTAAAAATGCTTTCACACGAAGACTATAACCCAACTATAGCACAAGACTATGGGGAAAGGGCCAAGGAAGGGGAAGGGAGGGGGGAAGTTTTGGTCGAGGGAGGGTAATGGGTGGGGCCACATCTATGGTGCATCTTAGAATCGGTACAGATGATTGCACTAATGTACACAGCTATGATTTAACAATAAAAAAAAAAATGCCCTGTGGACTTTTGAAAAACTCGATACCCAAAACTTCACCAGACTTATCAATATTCTCCATTAATGTGAACGGCTTAAACTGTCCTCTAAAGAGGCATAGGTTAGCTGACTGGATAAAAAAACTCAGGCCAGATATCTGTTGCATACAAGAGTCACATCATAACTTAAAAGACAAATACAGACTCAGGGTGAAAGGATGGTCATCCATATTTCAGGCAAATGGTAATGAGAAAAAAACAGGTGTTGCAATTTTATTTGCAGATACAATAGGCTTTAAACCAACAAAAGTAAGGAAGGACAAGAATGGTCACTTCATATTTGTTAAGGGTAATACTCAATATGATGAGATCTCAATTATTAATATCTATGCACCAACCAGAATGCACCTCAATTTATAAGAGAAATTCTAACAGACATGAGCAACTTGATTTCCTCCAGCTCCATAATAGTCGGAGATTTCAACAGTCCTTTGGCAATGTTGGATTGATCCTCTAACAAGAAGCTGAGCAAAGAAATCTTAGATTTAAACCTAACCATGCAACATTTGGATGTAGCAGACATCTACAGAACATTTCATCCCAACAAAACTGAATACACATACTTCTCATCAGCCTATGGAACTTACTCCAAAATTGATCACATTTTAGGTCACAAGTCTAACCTCAGT
Organism: Nycticebus coucang; assembly: GCF_027406575.1. Lineage (NCBI taxonomy): Eukaryota > Metazoa > Chordata > Mammalia > Primates > Lorisidae > Nycticebus > Nycticebus coucang. The sequence continues at coordinate 67,920,359 of NC_069781.1, read as the reverse complement.
AAATTTAAAGGAATAGAAATTATTCCATGCATCTTCTCGGACCACCATGGAATAAAACTTGAGCTGAGTAACAACAGGAATCTGCATACTCATACAAAAACATGGAAGTTAAATAACCTTATGCTGAATGATAGCTGGGTCAGAGATGAGATTAAGAAAGAAATTGCCAAGTTTTTGGAACAAAACAACAATGAAGACCCGAACTATCAGAACCTCTGGGACACCGCAAAGGCAGTTCTAAGAGGGAAATTAATAGCACTGCAAGCCTTCCTCAAGAGAATGGAAAGAGAGGAAGTTAACAACTTAATGGGACATCTCAAGCAACTGGAAAAGGAAGAACATTCCAACCCCAAACCCAGTAGAAGAAAAGAAATAACCAAAATTAGAGCAGAATTAAATGAAATTGAAAACAAAAGAATAATACAACAGATCAATAAATCAAAAAGCTGGTTTTTTGAAAAGGTCAATAAAATAGATAAACCCTTGGCCAACCTAATCAGGAAAAAAGGAGTAAAATCTCTAATCCTATCAATCAGAAACAACAAAGATGAAATAACAACCGACTCCTCAGAAATCAAAAAAATCCTTAATGAATATTACAAGAAACTGTATTCTCAGAAATATGAAAATCTGAAGGAAATTGACCGATACTTGGAAGCATGTCACCTTCCAAGACTTAGCCAGAATCAAGTGGAAATGGTGAATAGGCCCATATCAAGTTCGGAAATAGCATCAACCATACAAAACCTCCCTAAAAAGAAAAGCCCGAGACCAGATGGTTTCACATCAGAATTCTACCAAACTTTTAAAGAGGAATTAGTACCTATATTACTCAACCTGTTACAAAATGTAGAAAAAGAAGGAAGACTACCCAACACGTTCTATGAAGCAAACATCACCCTGATCCCCAAACCAGGAAAAGACCCAACAAGAAAAGAAAATTATAGACTGATATCACTAATGAATATAGATGCAAAAATATTCAACAAGATCCTAACAAACAGAATCCAGCAACACATCAAACAAATTATACATCATGATCAAGTCGGTTTTATCCCAGGGTCTCAAGGCTGGTTCAATATACGTAAATCTATAAATGTAATCCAGCACATAAACAAATTAAAAAACAAAGACCATACGATTCTCTCAATCGATGCAGAAAAAGCTTTTGATAATATCCAGCATTTCTTCGTGATCAGAACACTTATGAAAGTCAGTATAGAAGGGACATTTCTTAAACTGATAGAGACCATCTACAGCAAACCCACAGCCAATATCATATTGAATGGAGTTAAATTGGAATCATTTCCACTCAGATCAGGAACCAGACAAGGCTGCCCATTGTCTCCATTGCTTTTTAACACTGTAATGGAAGTTTTAGCCACTGCAATTAGGGAAGAAAAGGCAATCAAGGGTATCCATATAGGGTCAGAAGAGATCAAACTTTCACTCTTCACAGATGATATGATTGTTTATCTGGAAAACACTAGGGACTCTACTACAAAACTCTTAGAAGTGATCAAGGAATACAGCAGCGTCTCAGGTTACAAAATCAACATTCATAAATCGGTAGCCGTTATAGATACCAACAATAGTCAAGTTGAAAAAACAGTTAAGGACTCTATCCCATTCACAGTAGTGCCAAAGAAGATGAAATATTTGGGAATTTATGTAACAAAGGACGTGAAAGATCTCTATAAAGAGAACTATGAAACTCTAAGAAAAGAAATAGCTGAAAATATTACAAATTGGAAAAACATACCATGCTCATGGCTGGGAAGAATCAACATTGTTAAAATGTCCATACTACCCAAAGCAATATATAATTTCAATGCAATCCCTATTAAAGCTCCACTGTTATACTTTAAAGATCTTGAAAAAACAATACTTCATTTTATATGGAATCAGAAAAAACCTCGAATAGCCAAGACATTACTCAGAAATAAAAACAAAGCAGGAGGAATTACGCTACCAGACCTCAGACTATACTACAAATCAATAGTGATCAAAACAGCATGGTATTGGCACAAAAACAGAGAAGTAGATGTCTGGAACAGAATAGAGAACAAAGAGATGAACCCAGATACTTACTGTTATTTAATCTTTGATAAGCCAATTAAAAACATTCAGTGGGGAAAAGATTCCCTGTTTAACAAATGGTGCTGGGTGAACTGGCTGGCAACCTGTAGAAGACTGAAACTGGACCCACACCTTTCACCATTAACTAAGATAGACTCTCACTGGATCAAAGATTTAAACTTAAGTCATGAAACTATAAAGATACTAGAGGAGAGTACAGGGAAAACCCTTGAAGAAATCAGTCTGGGCGAGTATTTTATGAGGAGGACCCCCCAGGCAATTGAAGCAGCTTCAAAAATACACTACTGGGACTTGATCAAACTAAAAAGCTTCTGCATAGCCAAGAACACAGTAAGTAAAGCAAGCAAACAGCCCTCAGAATGGGAAAAGATATTTACAGGTTATGTCTCCGACAAAGGTTTAATAACCAGAATCCACAGAGAACTCAAATGCATTAGCAAGAATAGAACAAGGGATCCCATCGCAGGCTGGGCAAGGGATTTGAAGAGAAACTTCTCTGAAGAAGACAGCCATGTGGCCTTCAGACATATGAAAAAATGCTCATCATCTTTAATCATCAGAGAAATGCAAATCAAAACTACTTTGAGATACCATCTAACTCCAGTGAGACTAGCCTATATCACAAAATCCCAAGACCAGAGATGTTGACGTGGATGTGGAGAAAAGGGAACACTTTTGCACTGCTGGTGGGAATGCAAATTAATATATTCCTTTTGTAAAGAGATATGGAGAACACTTAGAGATCTAAAAATAGATCTGCCATTCAATCCTATAATTCCTCTACTAGGCATATACCCAGAAGACCAAAAATCACATCATAACAAAGATATTTGTACCAGAATGTTTATTGCAACCCAATTCATAATTGCTGAGTCATGGAAGAAGCCTAAGTGCCCATCGATCCACGAATGGATTAATAAATTGTGGTATATGTACACCATGGAATATTATGCAGCCTTAAAGAAAGATGGAGACTTTACCTCTTTCATGTTTACATGGATGGAGCTGGGACATATTCTTCTTAGTAAAGTATCTCAAGGATGGAAGAAAAAGTACCCAATGTACTCAGCCCTACTATGAAACTAATTTAGGGTTTTCACATGAAAGGTATAACCCAGTTACAACCTAAGAATAGGGGGAAGGGGGAAAGGGAGGGGAGGGAGGAGGGAGGTGGGTAGAGGGAAGGGGATTGGTGGGATTACACCAGCAGTGCATCTTACAAGCGTATATGTGAAACTTGGTAAACGGTCTGTGAAGCTAGTGAATGATGCCCCGTGAATATATCAATGTACACAGCTATGATTTAATAAAAAAATAAATTAATTAATTAATTAAAAAAATTAAAAAAAAAGAATAAAAGGCATCCAAATCAGAAAAGAAGAGGTAAAAATATCTTAAGGTAACAAGAACTTATCTGTAAAAAAAACTTTGAAGACTGCACACAGAAATACAAACACACACATACACACACCTGTTGGAACTAATCAATGAATCCAAGTTGCAGGATACGCAATCAACATACAAAAATCAGTTACAGTTCTTTACATCATTAATGACCTATCTGACAAACAAATTAGGTGGGGGTATCTTGATTGGATGTTTAACACTTTAAATATATTATCCAATTTGGTCTGCACGAAGCAAATATACAAAACAAAACAAACAAGGGAACAGCAAAATCATCAATGAAACCAATCCCACTTCAGTTTACCTATTTCCATCTCATAATCATCCTTCATTATCCTCTTTTACCAGGCTACTACCTAGTTTTCCAAAACATCTGTCCTGTCCTTGTCTTTATATTATTAAAAACTTCTATCAATTTTTATTTATTTCCTCTTAGTACCTATATCTCATTTTTCTTTACAATATCCTTATTTTCTTTTATAGAAATCTCTTTCCCCTTTATTAGTGACCAAGTGGCTCATTTTTCTTCACTAAAAATGAAGACATAATCCAATCAATGCTAAACACATTTTCCCCCTCAAAATATAATTTTCAAGTCTAGTTATCCAAAGGAAAAAAAATTAATTAGAGTTGATTCTCCGCAATGATTATACATAACAGAAACAATATAAGTGCTTTTATTACCTTGATCTTCTGTGCTTGGTCTAGAAGTGATTCTTTTATAGAGTAGCTAGAAACGCAAAGGGAATATATTTTTAATTTGCAAGAATTAATATATGATTTAACTAAAGGCCAGAAAGAGCTGGATTTTCTATAAGAGAACTAAGAATTGAGAAGATGTCAATCCATGACACTTGAAGACTAGACAAGAGAAGATTTAGGGTACCAGGATCAGAACCTAAAATTGTTATCTTCTAAAATGGTATCCTCTTCTGCAACTCTATAGGATCAATCCAAAGATAAAAAGGAGAAACAGTGATAAATCTATATTTACTTATTTTGTCCTAGAAGCAAACATTCAGGTTCTGAGGCAAACTATTATTATTACCTACAGCAGTATCTCACTGTGTTGGTTTCCTATAGTCCATTCTCTTCCTTAGAGTAATGTAATAAGAACTAGATGGATAGGCATGCGTTTTCAAAGGAGTATGTACCTTAGGAGAAGATCCCCAAAATTATGAGTCTGGAGTTGATATAGAAACTGCCACATAGCTTCTCTCCCCAACTTCTTAGAGTAAAAGAGAAAATTAATCTCCTTAATGTAAACAAATATTATCTGTACAAAGAAGGAAAGCCCTGGTTTACAACTCTTTAGAATGTAAATGTATAGCCTCTGGTTTTATTAAATTTTTAAATGTACACAGATCACTACAGGGGATGATGAATCTCTCTGTCTTTCCAGAGGTCTCTATTTAATTACTCTTTAACTTTCAATCTTATACTTTAACTCATGTTCCAGTTTTCTATACTCAGAAATCTCTAACCATGCAGAAATATCTATAGTTGCACAAAAAGTTACTGCTATTTTTCTATAAATAAGACATTAAATTCAGTTAGAAGTTGATTAAGAGAAAATAGTTTCTTTTAAGAAGTAATACATTCTCAGTTACTATACTCATTCAAACATATGGTCAAGTTGACCATTTATTAGAGGTGTTATAACAGGGATTCAGGCATTCAACAAGTCTTTAGATGTCTGTATTATCAGGACATGGCAGCAAACAGATGGCACATTCAAAGAAAAATATAGAAAACAGTATAATAAATGAATTCTTTGCAAAATATGGTATGGTTAAGGGAAGCATAAAGAGACAGTAGAACATCCTGAAACTAAGATCAATTAGGAACCATTCCCACTCTGAAGTCAAACATGTGAAGGGAGTGAGTAGTCGCCAGAACTCAGAAATCCAGTCCCTTCATTTCACGGAGAGGACCACACAACAGGAATGTGGGCCATAGATGAAGAACAGAGCCAGTACAATCTTGCTACCAGGTAGGCAGGAAGGTGGAAAAATAAATATCTTAACATCTCTCTGTTGTCACTCCTATCACTCAACCTCAACTTTTTGTTGGTGCTTTTGTTTGTTAAACACAATAGGAAAACAGAAAGCAGAAGAGTCCAGTTAACAGAGGCCATCAACTTAGTGCACATGTCCTTATTGTGAGAAGGCACCTGATGGGTAAGACAGCAAGTATCTAGCCCAAACCCTTAAAAGAACATGTTAACTGGCCAGACATGGCAGTTCACACTAATAATCCTTGCACTCTGGGAGACCAAGGTTGGAGAAAAGCTTGAATTTAGGAGTTCACGACTAGTGAGACCCTGCCTTTACCAAAAATAGAAAAAATCAGCCACCTGTAGTGGTGCATCCCTGTAGTCCTAGCTAGTCAGGAGGCTGAGAGAGGATGAACCCTCTCTCAGCTTGCTTGAATCCAGAAGTTGCAGGTTGCAGTGAGCTATGATGATGCCACTGCACTCTATTCTGCCCCAGGTAACAGAGTGAGACTCTGCCTTAAAAAACAAAACAAACAAACAAACAAAAAAAGAAAAAAGAAAAAAAACAAGGGAGGGGAAAAAAGACATATTAATTTAATTCTGAAATTAACTGATTCTGTGAAAGGCTAATCCTATTATATTCTTTCAAGAAAAGTCACACTACATAAAGGAAATACTTAAAGATAAGAACGAACATTTCTTGTATAGAAATAGATATTCATAAGTCAAATGTTAAATATAAATTAATATAATTTGATGGCAAAGGTTAAATGAACCTCCACTAATGGAGAAGACTAAACTGTACTTTTTCTGTCTTTTTTGACTCAAACATTTTATTCTGAAATTATCAGGCTAGAACATGAGCCAATTTGGTTTACAATCTTCTGATCTCAGGCAGACCCTTTAAGAGTCAAGGATCTGTACCATGTGAGCTAGATAAAAGGAGACCCAGTGCTTGTTGCCAATAGCATACTGATGACACTACATTATGAAACATCTCACTCTTTCCCCCAGAGGATTCCCTGAAAAGCCTTCACAGGCACTACCATATGTCAGGAAGAACTGCAATATCTAGTCACGAACTAGGAGAAACAAGTGCAAAAGCTACTAGTTTCTTATGTTTTAGTTTCAAATATGCATTCTACCAGTAGAAGAGCTGAAATAAAAATACTTTTATATGTCTCATTTAGAATTTTGACTGTCAGTCAATAGTAATGGAACCCAGATAGTCAAAGCAATTATGCTGCTTTTTGTCATAAATTAAAATGTTCTATTAACTAAACAAATTCTCAATGGCATAAATCAGTCCACACTAAGTAAATCATAGTTAGTGAAAACCAAATTGTAATTCCATTAAAGTGATTAAGTGCTGGCAGGATATTGTGAGATATATCATCGCGGTGGAGAGAATTATTATATTATTAAGAATCTATACGTTTTATTTTTGACTGGTTAATTTCTTCTATGTTTGGTATTTTTCTGGAGGTATTTAAGGAAAAACTATGCATCACATGAAATTTTTTATCGTGTTTTTATTTTGGAATGTTTTTGTCGTAGTCTCCTCATTAGAGCATACTTTGAAATATGGCTGATGACTGCCTTCACAAATCTGAAAACCTATAATGTATCATATATTTATCCTAAGATGGAAATAACATTTTTGTCAGTCGTGTCAAACATTTGTAATCTACAAGGTTTAGTCTTCCCAATATGCTATGAACACTAATTGATTGCTTCCAGTTATTTCTTTTAGAAACTCATTTTTTTTTTTTGCCACCTGAGTGAAGCATGGCAATTTTACAGATTTATATAAGCTTTCATTTAAAAGCTTCTAAGAAACATTGGTGTAATTACTGCATAGATATAAAATACAATCAGAAAATAATTATACACCATTTACTTGTGTAATGTTCTGAAGATGTTGAATTCTGATGTACTTGGACAACTCTATTTCATAAGCTACTATAGTGGCCTCTCACAAGTTTCCTTGTTTCCATGTTTAACATCACATTCTATTCTTCAAAAAACAATGAAAGCAATTAAGTTAAAAATGCAAATCAGAGCATGATATTGGCCAACTCAAACCCTCTCTCTAATTGTTGCCCATCAAATTTAACACAAAATACATAATCCTCCCAATTGCTCCAAGATCCTATTTCCTTTTGCCATCCCTCCAGCCTTCTACCCTCCTGCTCTCACAGCTAAGTGTATTTCTATTACGAAGTCTTTTTTTGGCCTGGGTAGCGTGCTATGGCAGCATGGCTCATAACAACCTCTAACTCTTGGGCTCAGCCTCCTGAGTAGCTGGGACTATGGGTGCCCATCACGACGCCAGGCTAGTTTTTCTATTTTTAGTACAGGTGGGTTCTCACTCTTGCTCAGGCTGGCCTCAAACTCCTGAGTTTAGGCAATCTACCAGGCTTGGCCTTTTAGAGTGGGGGATATTAAAGGTATAAGCAACCACCCCCCACCCCCTTATGAAGTCTTCATTGCTGTTCTTCAAACACATCAATGTGACCCTCACCACTCTTACCCAGCATAACTCCCCCTTGATGTCCTCCCCTCTCATAGATAGTGAATACATTGCTCTTTCACTTACCTCATAAAAAATTATGTTCAAATGTCTTCCTGTCAGAGAGACCAACCTTAACCATTCTACCTAAGTAGCCTCAGTCACTCCTGATACCTTCACACCCTTAATAAGCTTCACTTTTATGTGTCTTACATAGGTAATTTTGTAATATATATGTAAATATACATATAAACATCTATCTTGTCTATTTATATAGAGTGAGGTTGTATTTATCGGTCTTCCCTATTGACATATCAGTTCTAAGTAGGCTCTTTTATTTACCCACGGTACAAACAGGGTCAGTTGTTTAAGAGTTCAGTACATTTTTATATAATTAATAAATAGGAATTATTGAACTATATCTACTAATAGTGCATATATAATCTATTCCATTTGTTATATTTGAACAGAAGTTATTTTTCAGATAATATACTGAGAGTTAGTGATAGGTGGACCTTAATCCCCCAAACATTATACAGTTTTGCCTCTATATCTGGGCAAGGGAGGCCCCCATTTTAAGACCCATGCCTTCAGGTACCCTACAATTTGGAGAGCTTTCTCAATATTTTCCATTTCCTCTTTAATGCCTGGATCTGAGGTCAGCAGTGCTAGGTAGTTGGGATGCCACCGTCCATGACCAGAGGTTTTCAATCATGAGTTGTTGGGACTAGCTTATCTAGGAAGCCTAAACAGGGACCTGCAAGACACAAAATTCCCATTTTTTAACAACTGGATTTCTTTCTAGCTATTAAGTATCCCCACATCTACTTGTGTCATTGACCAAATATCCTAAAAACTTTGTGACTGGTACTTAGAGGTTGTCCCAGGGCCTAGTAGTTAAGTCCCATTTCTATACAGATGGCCTAGCAAGAATTGTTACTTTTGTGTGGTTATGTGAAATTTGGCTGTATAGTGTTGATCCACTATTTTTAAGTCACATGTTCATGCTGGACTCAAAATATGTATAGGACCCTGAACTGAGCTTGGGACTGAGCTTCTGTAAAGGATATTGGGTAAACTCTCATATTTCTGTATTCATCTCTGTACTTGTACTCCCAGGGACCTCTCTCCACGAGGTCCTACCTCCTCTAAAATGGCTGAGAACTTCGCTTCAAAAGCCATACGGGGAGTACTTCAAAGGTGACTGCAGTGATATTCAGCAAAGAGGTAGGTAGCACTTTTTCTAAAACCTGTTTAAAAACTTAATTGTCATACCTCATATATCCTGTATTTCATAATCCCCTACTCTCATAAACTAGTCATAATACCATTTTACATCCCATGATATAAGTGACAGTTTAGAATCTAATTCTAGCAAACTATCTCAGCATTCCTTTTTTTATTTTTTTATTTTTGTTATTTTCATAAATGACTACAGGCAACTTTGGGGGAAGAATCCAAAGAATTTTTATTTTATATAATTTGATGATAGTGCAAGACATTTTAAAAGAGATTTTAGCCTACTTATCAATTGATAGGTTCTGAAACTCACTGTCTGTGATCTGGCCAAGAGTTGATGCTTTTTCACTGTGCCAGTAACATGAGCCTTTTGTCCACCAGCTATTGGTTTTATTTTTCTGCTCATACAAGTAAAAATGTATCTTTATTGACTACACATCTAATGTTTCCTTACAAACAACATAGTTTGTATTTAACTCTACAGATTCTAGCAGGTCAAATGCCAACAGATACCAATCTACTGTTGCTATCTATAGTGGTAATTAAATCCTAGCCTCTAAGAGACCAGAATTTTATAATCTCTTTTGATTCAAGTTCCATGGACAATCTCTTTTGTCAATCCAGGTCTTTGAGAACAGCTTTCATGGAACTTCTCAAGTAAGATGGTGTGTTATAAAATATTGCCTTTAGTGAAGGCAGGGTTTTCTTGTCTCTTCTTAGGATACAAGCAAGTGGTAAGTGTCTTATCGCACATAATAAATGTGTTTGAATTTCTGTGACTTTGGACCTGGCCCTCAATACTCTATTAATACACACAATCCAACATTTCCACTTAGTTACTACTGTAGTTCTACTGTGTTCAAGTTTTAAAGAGTCATCTCAGCAGAGGTTTTAGAATTAGGTCCAAGATTTATTTGAAAGGATATTAAATTATGAGGCTCAGCATGACATTTATCTCAGGTTAATATTTTTTCCTATCTAGGCTCATATTTTACCCACATCCTCCATTCAAGACACTCAAAATACAAACTTACCCACATCTCACTGCTTCTGATAACACTACACAAATGGTAGATCTCTTCTTTTGTGTATACCCCATTCAGATTAGGCAGAAATCTAACATTAACCACTATCTAGAAGCAATGAAGGAAGTCAGGAGGGGATATTTTGTGAGAAAAGGCATCATTTTTCTAAAAGAATTGCCCCATGTGAATTCTTTGCATGGTATTCAGGAAAAGACTGTTCTCCTTTAGGATGAATGTGGGGGGGGGGTGTTACTTCACCCTATAAGTCGAATACTATTCAGCATAACCTGTTCTCAGGCATTGTTGGCCAAATTTCTCCATCCCTGTTCTCAGGGTTTACATTATTCCCTATTAAGGTTTGATTTTTTAAAAATAAGAATCCTATCAAAATTATACATCAGTTTCCTTTGCAATTTTGCCAGTTTTTTTGAATTAAATTCTTGGCCTGAATATCAACACAATTTTCACTGCAGCTGCAGGAGACAAGGGTTGCTTTTAATACTATCTTGAAGTCGTTCACATTTTCAGAGAATACACATAATGGAGAATTGGGTATGGACCTGTAAGTTCTTTTCAAAAAGGTTTTCAAAACCACTAGCAAATCTGAGCAATGGACAATCTTTGTAATTGCCACCATCCCATTCCCTTTAAATGCTAGAGAGCTTCACATAATTTAATTTTTCTTATTCATCAGTGTCTCTTAAACCACAGTGGCAAAACATATTGGTATTTACTGTTCTACAGCATGCTAGGAGTTAATAGAACACACTTACTGCCAGTAATGGAGGACCTATACCCGCTAGATCAGTCTCATCCTGAGGCTTACTCTCTTAGATCATTTCCACAATTGCATGTACAGTTTTGTAGGTTCTAAAAGCAAAGAGAAGGATTTATGTTCGGTAGTTTATTTGGCAGGGATCCTGGTAAGGATAAGTGAGAGAGAGAAAAGTAAGGAAAGACAATGAAAGATGTTCTTCTTATTATTAAGCTATAACTCCTAAGGAGAACTAGAAATAAACTCAACAGGGTATCTTCTAAGCCATGCTGAAGAATACATCTCAGAATACATCTCTGAATACTCTCTTTAAAACATTTAGCCCTTCACTTCTTATTTTACTGTTTGAAGGCTAATTCTTCCATGCTCTTATCCGGGCTTGTATATGAGATAAGAAACCGTCCACATCTTTGTATTCAGGAAAAAATATAGAGTATGAACTTGAATATTGTCAAACCCAGCTTCAGCTCCAGGGAGCTGAGGAAATGTTGTTTGCACCATCACAGTAATCTGTTATAAGGCCTTAGCAATTGTGTTATAGATGAAAAGATTTCTAAACTTTGAGCATAGAAATTCTCCTTATTTTACACAAATTATTTCAAAGAAAACAAATCATACCTATCAAATTTATTTTGTGTAGCTAGTATAACTTTTCAAACAATTAAGAAATAATAAAAAATTCTACAATTTTCCTTATGAACACATCAAAAATTCTAAATAAAATATTGACAAATTGAATTTGGCTATGAATAAAAAGTTGCTATCTGATGATCCAGTATATATTATCATAGAACTGCAGGAAAGATTTAACATTAAAGAAAGTCTATCAATGTGTGTTATACATTAACAAGATAAGTGTAAAATCTATCAAATCATCTTAACAAGTGCAAAAAAGGGTGGAATAAAATGTAACATTTATGATAAAAATCTCTTAGAAAAAAATATTTTTTCTATGAAAACAGTTGTTATATTTGTTTTTTAAAATGTGTATTTTTTGTTTGTTTGTTTTTATTAAATCATAGCTGTGTACATTAATGCAATCATGGGGTACCATGTGCTGGTTTTATATACAATTTGAGATATTTACATCACTCTATTTAACATAGCCTTCCTGGCATTTTCTTAGTTATTGTGTTAAGACATTTATATTCTACATTTAGTAACTATCACATGTAACCTTGTAAGATGCATCATAGTGTGGTCCCAACAAATACCCTCCCTCCACCCATCCCCCTCCTCCACTCTCTTTCCCCTTTCCCCATATTCTTGGGCTATAATTGGGTTATAACTTTTATACAAAAGCTATAAATTAGTTTCATAGTAGGGCTGAGTACATTGGATAATTTTTCTTCCATTCTTGAGATACTTTGCTAAGAAGAATATGTTCCAGCTCCATCCATGTAAACATGAAAGAGGTAAAGTCTCCATTTTTCTTTAAGGCTGCATAATATTCCATGGTGTACATATACCACAATTTATTAATCCATTCACGGGTCAATGGGCACTTGGGCTTCTTCCATGACTCAGCAATTATGAATTGGGCTGCAATAAACATTCTGGTACAAATATCTTTGTTATAATGTGATTTTTGGTCTTCTGGGTATATACCTAGGAGAGAAGTTGTAAGATTGAGTGGCAGGTCTATTTTTAGATCTCTAAGTGTTCTCCAAACATCTTTCCAAAAGGAATGTATTAGTTTGCATTCCCACCAGCAGTGTAGAAGTGTTCCCTTTTCTCCACATCCACGCCAACATCTCTGGTTTTGGGATTTTGTGATATGAGCTAATCTTACTGGAGTTAAATGATATCTCAAAGTAGTTTTGATTTGCATTTATCTGATAATTAAGGATGATGAGCATTTTTTTCCTATGTCTGTAGGCCGTGTACCTGTCAGCTAGACCCACACCTTTCACCATTAACTAAGATAGATTCTCACTGGATTAAAGATTTAAACTTAAGACATGAAACTATAAAAATACTAGAAGAAAGGGCAGGGAAAATTCTTGAGGAAATAGTCTTGGGCGGATATTTTATGAGGAGGACCCCCCGGGCAATCAAGCAGCATGAAAAATACACTACTAGGACCTGATCAAACTAAAAAGCGTCTGCACAGCCAAGAACAGTTAGTAAAGCAAGCAGAAAGCCCTCAGAATGGGAGAAGATATTTGCAGGTTATGTCTCCGACAAAGGTTTAATAATCAGAATCCACAGAGAACTCTTTTTGTATTAGCAAAAAAAGAACACGTGATCCCATCTCAGTTTGGGCAAGGGACTTGAAGAGAAACTTCTCTTAGAAAATTAAAAGTAGACAATAACTTATATAACCCAGTAAAGGTACATGTTAAAATCACACCAAAAACAGTCTAAATTGGTATTTTATAAATATTTTAATTAAAGAAAAAAGTAATTATAATAATACCAATTTATTTAACATTTTACTGGAATTTATAGCTGTAACATCAATTAAAATATGAAATAGGGAAATAAATTAAAAAGAAAAACACATTTTGTCTCTTATTTGCAAGCAATGTAGCTGCTTACATTTGAAATCCAAGTGATTCCATAAAATATGAAAATGAATTAGATAATTCATTATTGTTATATATTTTTCAGTGTATAAAAATTAAATCCATTTATGTAAATTGGGAAGAACCAATTGGAAAATGCAGTACACCCCCAAATGCCATTCTAATAGCATTAAAACCTATGAGAAGGAGGCGGAGCATGATGGCAGACAGGACAGACATGTAGCCCAACTCTCCCAAGCCATCAGGTGAGAGGAAAGGGGGTCTGGACCTTCCCCGTGTGTGAATTATTGGTGTGGACGGACAGTTGGAGACGCTCAGCAAATTGGTGGATTACTATATATGAGGGGTAATTTAAAACCACAGACTCTGTTGTAGAGATTCTTCCCTGCTTGGCCGTGCTGGCCAGCAGGCCCCTCCCTTACAGAGGACAGCAGATTGCAAATGCAGACAAAACCCAATGACAAATATTTATTCCTGAACTGAGGGAGGCATCCGAAAGGAGAGCCATTCAAAACCACGGGGAGCTGGGCAACCTGATGGAAAACTGAAGGGAAGCGATCCCGCCTGGGAAACAGACATTTTGAACTAACCAAAAGGGCGGGCACCTTCCCCCAGTCCAGGAGTGATTGAATAGCATTCCTGGTGGAGAATGTTGGAGGGGGCTGGCGGTTCAGACTGCGCAGCGAACTGATGGGTCCTGATCCAAAAAGGAAACTCTGAACCATAAAACTCAGAATAAGGTCCCTGACAGCTACAGCCGCAGGAACCAGCTACGGCGGTGGGAATCGGCTACAGCTGCGGAACCCGCCAGCAACCGCTCAAACCCAGAAGCACCCTCCCCCACAGCTGATTGCAGTCACCAGTTTGCAGGAGAAACTGGGAGGAGAGTGGAAAGATTTGAGAAGTGTGGACTCCTGCACTGAGCGGGAAGGTTGGTTGTGAGTGCTCTCTGGAGCAGAACAGCTGAGGTTACACAACACTTAGGTGACAAACTTTTACAGAAACTCCAAAATGGCCATCACCATGGAAGGTGGTTAACATGGTAACAGTATAAACTGTGAATCAGATATAAGCCTGGAAACCACTCACAGCGACACCGGGTGTCCAGAAAGTATATTGCAGTGTGAATATATTCCTACAAAAGTTGATCCCTACATCATACATATAGATGTATATTTCTACATACAAGAATAATATTTTTGTGGTTGGTGCCTTTTTTTTTTCTTTTCTCTTTCTCTCTCTCTCTTTTTTGTTTGTTTGTTTGTTTTGTTCTGTTTTTTCCTCACCATTTTCTTAGAGGAGCTTTTGTTAATTTTTTATTATTACTTTTTATATAGATATATTTTTTATTTCTATTTTTTCTATTTTTAATTTATCCTTTCTTCTCTTTTAACCTTTCTACGAACACCACCTTTTTTCTTTTTTTTTTCAATTATTTTATGATTATCACTACTTTTATTGCAGATGTTTTTATGTTGCTGTAGTCGTGGGTGTTGTCTGTATGTCTATGTGTCTCTGTCTGTTTCTGTATCTATGGGCTTATGTGTCTGGTAGCCTTTGTATCTGTTTATTTGCTCGTTTGCTCTCAAGGAGCTTGATGACGACCTTCAACCCTGAGCTCCCAGCACTTCCCTCCACTCTCACCCTGAGGTCTGGAGGCCTGCCCCCAAGAAATCCAGATTCTTGGGTGATTTCTTGAGAGGTGTGGACAGGACCTGGACTGCAGCTGGACAGTGCTGATTCTGCAACAAGGAGATGACAGTTGGCTAAGAGGGAATCACGCAGAGTGGCGGTGCCCCGAGATACATAGCAGCAGCTGTCTTTAGCAATAACAAGGCCCACTCCCAGATATCCCATAGCCACTCCTCCTGTCTCCCTGGGCAACCAGATGAGGCCAGGCATCTTCACAGATGGCAACCACCATGGAACGGACCTGGGAATGAAACACAGGCTCCATGAGTAAAGAGTTTGCCTGAGGTGGTACTGGCCTGGGTGGAATGTGGGGACTAGGAAATGCATGCGCAGAGCCAGGAAACTCCCAGGGTGGGGCTGATCCAGAGGACCACTTTACTGAGCCTAAGATGCACCTGGCCCTCAGGAGATCATCAGCCTATAGACAAAGCAGGCCAAGAGCCTACAGCTGACAACTAATTGGGCTGCGAATACAAACCTGCAGGAGTAAAGACAGGGCATGAGGCACAGGTTCTGGGAACTTGAATCAGCTTCTCTGCAGAGGAATTTAGCAGGGTCAGAAATAAACTCCCACAGGTTTGTTCTGTTCCGCCAGTAACATAAACTAAGGATGGAGCTGGAACTGAGTGAAAACCCCCAGCCTCCGTCAAGTGCCCAAGGTTGACAGGCCTCACCACCACCTGCTGAATAGAGGCAGAGAGCAGCAGCCTGGATGAGCAGATACAGACTTCCCTGTGATTTAGGCAGGTGCAAACCTCTGGAGTATCTGCCCACTGCAGACAACTGACTGGGTCACAGCACTGCGGGGTTAGCAGAGACTGGGTGTGACAGAGCTGCAAGGTGTGGAAGGAGGCATCAACCTTCCCAAACTGATCTATTTGCTGGGTGGCTCCTCCTGACTCAACGCAGCACTGGAGCAAGCCATATTAGAGTAGTCAACCAGACCCCTGTGATCCAGTTCCCAGAGACCTCTTAAAATCTCCCACCTGAGACAGGTGCTGACTGAGACAATTGATTTGGACCCTTTGAACTGAGCTAATCGTTTGAGAACTATTCAGGTGGTGCCTTGGGTGTGTGGTTGTAGGAAGGTTTGATTTTCCTTTTCCAATTATTGCCTGTGGTGGGCTGGGTGACTTAATTGCTGATATTTCTCCACAGCTGAGACTTCAACCCAGAGTAACTGTTTCACTAGGGTCGAACAGAAACCATGTGAAAATAAGACAGAACCACTTAGCCACACCGCATCAAACAGGGCCCCAGTTGCTCAGGCCACAGCACTGTATGGGTCCTCAAAAAAGCTCCAGGGGAAAAATCAAAGGGAGTAAAACAATCATGGGGCGGAATCATTGGAAAAACTCTGGTAACATGAATAACCAGAATAGACCAATCCCCCCAAGGAAAGATATGGCAGACGTAATTGAAGATCCCATTCACAAATAACTGGCTGAGATCTCAAAAATCAAATTCAGAATTTGGATTGCAAACAAGATTAATAAAATGGAATTAGGAATTCGAGGAGAAATTCAAAAGTTGTGTCAAGAATTTAATGAATTTAAAGACAAAAGCACCAAAGACTTAGACACACTGAAGCAAGAATTTGCAGCCCTCAAAGATCTGAAAAATACAGTAGAATCCCTCAGTAACAGAGTAGAGCAAGCAGAAGAAAGGCTTTCTGACATTGAAGACAAAGCCTTTGAACGGTCCCAAACTCTCAAAGAGGAAGAGAAATGGAGAGCAAAACTGGATCATTCTCTCTCAGAGCTCTGGGATAATTCAAAGAAGGCAAATATCCAAATCATTGGAATCCCTGAATCCAATGAAGTGGCCTCGCTAGGCACAGAGGCCCTTCTGCATGAAATTATGAAAGAGAATTTTCCAGACATGCCTAGAGATTCTGAAATTTAGATAGCAGACAGCTTCAGAACCCCAGCACGACTCAGCCCAATAAGACATCCCCCAGGCATATCATAATTAACTTTACTAAAGTTAATATGAAGGAGAAGATTCTCAAAGCAGCCAGACATAAGAAAGCCATTACCTACAAAGGGAAGAATTTTAGAATGACTGCAGATCTCTCTGCTGAAACCTTTCAAGGCAGAAGAGGGTGGTCACTGACTTTTAATCTCTTCAAGCAAAATAACTTTCAACCCCAGATCCTATATCCAGCTAAACTGAGTTTCATTTATGATGGAGAAATTAAATACTTTAATGACATTCATATGTTGAAGAAATTTGCCATAACCAAACCAGCTCTTCAGGATATCCTCAGATCTATCCTCCATAATGACCAACCCAATCCTATACGACAAAAGTAAACTCACTCAGAAACTTTGGATCAAACTCCAACTTCCACGCTGGCGAAAGGACTAAAAATGTCCACTGGACATTTGAAAAACTCGATACCCAAAATTTTATCAGACTTATCAATATTCTTCGTCAATTTGAATGGCTTAAACTGTCCTCTCAAGAGACATAGCCTAGCTGACTGGATACAAAAACTCATGCCAGATATTTGTTGCATACAAGAATCACATCTTAACTTAAAAGACAAATATAGACTCAGGGTGAAAGGATGGTCATCCATATTTCAGGCAAATGGTAATCAGAAAAAAGCAGGTGTTGCAATTTTATTTGCAGATACAATAGGCTTTAAACCAACAAAAGTAAGGAAGGATAAAAATGGTCACTTCATATTTGTCAAGGGTAATACTCTATATGATGAGATTTCAATTATTAATATCTATGCACCCAACCAGAATGCACCTCAATTTATAAGAGAAACTCTAACAGACACGAGCACTTGATTTCCTCCAGCTCCATAATAGTCAGAGATTTCAACACTCCTTTGGCAGTGTTGGATCGATCCTCTAATAAGAAGCTGAGCAAAGAAATTTTAGATTTAAACCTAACCATCCAACATTTGGAGATAGCAGACATGTACAGAACATTTCATCCCAACAAAAATGAGTACACATACTTCTATCAGCCCACGGAACTTACTCCAAAATTGATCACATCTTAGGCCACAAGTCTAACCTCAGTAAATTTAAAGGAATAGAAATTATTCCTTGCATCTTCTTGGACCACCATGGAATAAAAGTTGAACTCAGTAACAACAGAAATCTGCATACTCATACAAAAACATGGAAGCTAAATAACTTTATGCTGAATGATAGCTGGGTCAGAGATGAGATCAAGAAGGAAATTGCCAAATTTTTGGAACAAAATGACAATGAAGACACAAATTATCAGAACCTCTGCGATACCGCTAAGGCAGTCCTAAGAGGGAAATTTATAGCACTGCAAGCCTTCCTCAAGAGAAGGAAAAGAGAGGAAGTCAACAACTTAATGGGACATCTCAAGCAACTGGAAAAGGAAGAACATTCCAACCCCAAACCCAGTAGAAGAAAAGAAATAACCAAAATTAAAGCAGAATTAAATGAAATCGAAAACAAAAGAATTATACAACAGATCAAAAATCAAAAAGTTGTTTTTTTGAAAAGGTAAATAAAATAAATAAACCTTTGGCCAACCTAATCAGGAAAAAAAGTAAAATCTCTAATCTCATCAATCAGAAACGACAAAGACAAAATAACAACAGACTCCTCAGAAACTCAAAAAATCCTTAATGAATATTACAAGAAACTGTATTCTCAGAAATATGAAAATCTGAAGGAAATTGACCGATACTTGGAAGCACATCACCTTCCAAAACTTAGCCAGAATCAAGTGGAAATGTTGAACAGACCCATATCAAGTTCTGAAGTAGCATCAACCATACAAAACCTCCCTAAAAAGAAAAGGCCAGGACAAGATGGTTTCATGTCAGAATTCTACCAAACCTTTAAAGAGGAATTAGTACCTGTATTACTCAACCTTTTCCAAAATGTACAAAAAGAAGGAAGACTACCCAACACATTCTATGAAGCAAACATCACCCTGATCCCCAAACCAGGAAAAGACCCCAAAAGAAAAGAAAATTATAGACCAATATCACTAATGAATATAGATGCAAAAATGTTTAACGAGATCCTAACAAACAGAATCCAGCAACACATCAAAAAAATTATACATCATGACCAAGTCAGTTTTATCCCAGGATCTCAAGGCTGGTTCAATATCCATAAATCTGTAAGTATAATTTAGCACATAGACAAATTAAAAAACAAAGACCATACGATTCTCTCAATCGATGCAGAAAAAGCTTTGGATAATATCCAGCATCCCTTCATGATCAGAACATTTAAGAAAATTGGTATAGAAGGGACATTTCTTAAACTGATAGAGGCCATCTAGCAAACCCACAGCCAATATCATATTGAATGGAGTTAAATTGGAATCATTTACACTCAGATAAGGAACCAGACAAGGCTGCCCATTGTCTCCATTGCTCTTTAACATTGTAATGGAAGTTTTAGCCATTGCAATTAGGGAAGAAAAGGCGATCAAGGTTATCCATATAGGGTCAGAAGAAATCAAACATTTGCTCTTCGCACGTGATATGATTGTATATCTGGAAAACACTAGGGAGTCTACTACAAAACTCTTAGAATTGATCAAGGATACAGCAGCGTCTCAGGTTACAAAATCAACATTCATAAATCTGTAGCCTTTATATATACCAACAACAGTCCAGGTGAAAAAACAGTTAAGGACTCTATCGCATTCACAGTAGTGCCAAAGAAGATGAAATATTTGGGAGTTTAATCTAACAAAGGACGTGAAAGATCTCTGTAAAGAGAACTATGAAACTCTAAGAAAATAAATAGCAAAAATGTTAACAAATGGAAAAACATACCATGCTCATGGCTGGGAAGAATCAACATCGTTAAAATGTCCATACTACCCAAAGCAATATATAATTTTAAAGCAACCCCTATTAAAGCTCCATTGTCATAGTTTAAAGATCTTGAAAAAACAATACTTCATTTTATATGGAATCAGAAAAAACCTGGAATAGCCAAGACATTACTCAGAAATAAAAACAAAGCGGGGGGAATCACGCTACCAGACCTCAGACTATAATCAATAGTGATCAAAACAGCATGGTACTGGTACAAAAACATAGAAGTAGATGTCTGGAACAGAATAGAGAACCAAGAGATAAATCCAGCTACTTACCGTTATTTGATCTTTGACAAGCCAATTAAAAACATTCAGTGGGGAAAAGATTCCCTATTTAACAAATGGTGCTGGGTGAACTGGCTGGCAACCTGCAGAAGATTGAAACTGGACCCACACCTTTCACCATTAACTAAGATAGACTCTCACTTTATTACAGATTTAAACTTAAGACATGAAACTATAAAA
Organism: Nycticebus coucang; assembly: GCF_027406575.1. Classification (NCBI taxonomy): domain Eukaryota; kingdom Metazoa; phylum Chordata; class Mammalia; order Primates; family Lorisidae; genus Nycticebus; species Nycticebus coucang. The sequence continues at coordinate 67,899,775 of NC_069781.1, read as the reverse complement.
ATACTAGAAGAGAGTGCAGGGAAAACCCTTGAAGTAATCGGCCTGTGCGAGTATTTTATGAGGAGGAACCCCTGGGCAATTGAAGCAGCTTCAAAAATACACTATTGAGACTTGATCAAACTAAAAAGCTTCTGCACAGCCTAGAACACAGTAAGTAAAGCAAGCAAACAGCCCTCAGAATGGGAGAAGATACTTGCAGGTTATGTCTCCAGCAAAAGTTTAATATCCAGAATCCATAGAGAACTCAAACATATAAGCAAGAAAAGAACAAGTGATCCCATCGCAGGCTGGGCAAGGGATTTTAAGAGAAACTTCTCTGAAGAAGACAGACGCGTGGCCTACAGACATATGAAAATATGTTCATCATCTTTAATCATCAGAGAAATGCAAATCAAAACTACTTTGAGATATCATCTAACTCCAGTAAGATTAGCCTATATCACAAAATCCCAAGACCAGAGATGTTGGCGTGGATGTGGAGAAAGGGAACACTTCTACACTGCTGGTGGGAATGCAAATTAATCCATTCCTTTTGGAAAGAGATATGGAGAACTCTTAGAGATCTAAAAATAGATCTGCCATTCAATCCTATAATTCCTCTACTAGGCATATACCCAGAAGACCAAAAATCACATCATAACAAAGATATTTCTACCAGAATGTAGAATTGCAGCCCAATTCATAATTGCTAAACCATGGAAAAAGCCCAAGTGCCCATCGATCCGCGAATGGATTAATAAATTGTGGTATATGTACACCATGGAATATTATGCAGCCTTAAAGAAAGATGGAGACTTTACCTCTTTCATGTTTACGTAGATGGAGCTGGAGCGTATTCTTCTAAGTAAAGTATTTCAAGATGGAAGAAAAAGTATCCAATGTACTCAGCCCTACTGTGAAACTGATTTATGGCTTTCACATGAAAGCTATAACCCAGTTACAACCTAAGAATAGGGGGAAGGAGAAAGAGAGGGGAGGGAGGGGGGAGGTGGGCAGAGGGAGGGAGATTAGTGAGATTACACCTGTGGTGCACATCTTACTAGGGTATATGTGAAACTTAGTAACTGTGGAATGTAAATGTCTTAGCACAATAACTAGGAAAATGCCAGGAAGGCTATGTTAACCAGTGTGATGGAAATGTGTCAAATGGTCTATGAAACTAGTATATGGTACCCCATGATCACTTTAATGTACACAGCTATGATTTAATTAAAAAAAAAACTATGGGAAATGTATTTAATAAATATGTATAGGGTCTTTATATAGTCAGTTTAAATATTATTGAAGAAAAAATATGAGTAACTGCAAAATAGACCTGAATGGAAGATTAGTACATATTTATGGAAGAGAAGATGCAATTTCATAAAGGGGTTAGTTTTCCCCATACTATTCTATAAATTTAATGTAAATTCAATCTATAACTCCAGTCTTTGTGGAGCTAATCAAATGTGCTAAAGTCCATATGGAAATTTAAAACTTAATAAAGAATATACACATAAAAAGTAAGACACAAGTGGATAACATAATAGCTATCAACATGAAGCATAAAACTATAGTGCAATTTAACTTAATAGATCCAAAAATATATTTATCAGAGTGGAAATACCAGAAGTAGGACAAAGTCTACAAAGGAAATTGTGATGTTACATGGGCAACATTATCAACCAATGGATAATGACGCATTATTTGAGAAACGATGTATGGATAGTTGAATTTTAATATGATAAAATGTCAGTAGATCTTTACTGTAGATTTTACTAAAATGTAAGTTCTAGTGAAATTAAAGAATTTAGAGAAAAACATGTAAGATTCACTTTCTTGACATTAGAAATAAAAATATAGTGGTAGATTTGATTAAATAAAAATCATCTTTTATAGGACCTCAAATATCATACATTATATAAAAGTCCAGCCAAGAGTTGGATAAGAGATTTGCAACACAGAAAGTTGAAAAATGGTTAGCATACAAAATTCACAAAATCTATAATTTGATAAAGAAAAATGGTAAAAAAAAAAATGGGCAAAGTATATGAAGGCATGTCACAAAATAGAGAATATGAGGAGCCACAAAAAATTATCAAACCTCTCATGGATCAGAAGAATTAATATGACCATATGCCCCAAAGCAATCTACAGATTTAATGCAATCTCTATCAAGATTTCAAAGTTGCTTTTTTTTTTTTTTTTTTTTTACAGAATTAAAATAACAAAATCCTAAAATTTCTATGGAACCATAAAAGAGCTCCAATAGCCAAAGCAATCTTAACAATAAATAAATAATCTGGAGGCATCAGTTTATGTGATTTCAAATTATACTGTAAAGTATAGTAGTGGTATAAAAATAGATATATATGTATTATCAGTGGAACAGAATAAGGAACCCAGAAATGAAATCATAAATTTACAGTCAAATTACTTTGACAAAGTTGACAAGAAATCATCTTTAATCATCAGAGAAATGCAAATCAAAACTACTTTGAGATATCATCTAACTCCAGTAAGATTAGCCCATATCACAAAATCCCAAGAGATGTTGGCGTGGATGTGGAGAAAAGGGAATACTTCTACACTGCTGGTGGGAATGCAAATTAATACATTCCTTTTGGAAAGATGTTTGGAGAACACTTAGAGATCTAAAAATATATCTGCCATTCAATCCTATAATTCTTCTACAAGGCATATACCCAGAAGACCAAAAAAAACATGATAACAAAGATATTTGTACCAGAATGTTTTTTGCAGCCCAATTCATAATTGCTAAGTCATGGAAAAAGCCCAAGTGCCCATCAATCCATGAATGGATTAATAAATTGTGGTATATGTACACCATGGAATATTATGTAGCCTTAAAAAAAGATGGAGACTTTACCTCTTTCATGTTTACATGGATGGAGCTGGAACATATTCTTCTTAGTAAAGTATCTCAAGAATGGAAGAAAAATTATCCAATGTACTCAGCCCTACTATGAAACTAATTTATGGCTTTCACATGAAAGCTATAACCCAGTTATAACCTAAGACTAGGGGGAAGGGGGAAAGGTAGGGGAGGGTGGGAGAAAGTGGGCGGAGGGAGGGGGATTGGTGGGATTACACCTGCAGTGCATCTTACAAGGGTATATGTGAAACTTTGTAATTTTTGAATGTAAATGTCTTAGCACAATAACTAAGATAATGCCAGGAAGGCTATGTTAACCAGTGTGATGAAAATGTGTCAAATGGTCTATAAAAGCAGTGTATGGTGCCCCATGATCGCATTAATGTACACAGCTATGATTTAATAATAATAATAATAATAATAAAAGAAATGATAAAAAAAGAACTTACACTAGGGGTAAGACACACTTTTCAAGAAATGGTCTTGGGAAAGTGAATTGCCATATGTGGAATAGTGAAACTGAAGTTTTATTTCTCACCATACAAAAAAACTACTCAAAATGAATCAACATCTTACATGTAAGATCTGAAACTTTAAAAATACCAGGAAAAATCTAGGTAAAACACTTGCAGGGCTCCTCAAACTTTTTAAACAGGGGGCCAGTTCACTGTCCCTCAGACAGTTGGAGGGCCGAACTATAGTTTTAAAAAAAAACTATGAACAAATTCCTATGCACACTTGCACATATATTATTTTGAAGAAAAAAAAAAAAACGGGAACAAATAAAATCACACTGCCTCATGTGGCCCGCGGGCTGTAGTTTGAGGACCCCTGGTAGGCAAATAATTATCATTAAGATCTTGAAAACATAAGCAAAACAAAATATAAACAAATAATACAATTAAACTGAAAAAAAAATTCTGCACTGCAAAAGAAATAATCAATAGACTGAACAGACTACATACAGAAGGGGAAAAATATATACAAGCTATGCAGCCAATGGGGCACTACTGTCCTTGTTCCATAAGGAACTCAAACAACTCAACAGCAAAGCCCCAAATAACCCCATTAAAAAGTGGGCAAAGGCCATAAATAGTCATTTTTCAAAAGAAGTTATCATATAATAATAAGTCTCAGTGTGGATTTTGTTAGATTCATCTTATTTGAAGTCATTTTGGTTTGCTCTATCTGAATGTGAATATTCTTGCCTATTTTTGGTAAATTATCAATCATTATTCTTTAAATAACCTTTCTAGACCTTTTAATCTTTTCTCCTTTTTAGACTTCCAAAATACATATATTGGCCAACTTGATGTATTCCGTAAGTCCCTCCAAATTTCCTCACTCATTTTCATTCTTTTTTTTTTTTTTTTCTTCTCTCTAACAGGATATATTTTCACATGGTTTTTATTTTTATTTTGAATTTCCAGTTTGGAGTAATTTATAACTGTAAGTAAGACATACCTGTCTTACTGGGATCAATTTCTGGAGATTTGTCTTGTTACTGTATTTGGATCATGTTTCCTATTTCTGCTTTTTCTTTGCCTCTTCATGTTGATATCTATGCATTAGAAAAAGAAGCCTTTTTCCCAGTCTTCACAAATTGGGCACTTGTGTGAGAAGTCACTCCAGCAAGAGCTTCTGTGAACCTTTGAACCTTCATGTTACCATCCTATCTGTTCTTAGTGGTCCCCTGATGTCTCAAGTATTTCAGTCCTGTTAGCACTCCAACACAGATGAGACTGAAGCCAATCCTCAGGGTGGCACCTAGAGAAACTGGGATAATGGATGCAGAGTTCAACTCTTCCCCCCGCCCCCCCCCCAAAGAGAAGCTAGTGTTTGGAGATTTTATCCTCTGGTTTTATGGTGGGCTGGAGGCAGACGCCATAGCAGATTCCATACCACTTCCTTCTTCTCAGTGGCCCCTAGCAATCTAGAAGATACCAGATTCTGTCAGCCCTTCGAAACAGAAGCTAGTTTCTTGGGCAATTCCTTAGAAAGTTTAAAATGTTAGAAACAGTCCAACTTGTTCTCTTCTCAGGGAGAACCTGGAAGCTGTTATTTATTTATTTATTTAGTAGTTTTATATTTTTTTGCCCTGTTGTTAGTCAGAAGTGAAAGCTGTGGTAAATGTCCATGTGCTTGTTTAAACTACCACCTTGTTCCCTGTAGCCCTCTGGGGGCCTAGTCCAGGTCTTTTCGGTGACTTATAACAGGTGGGATAAAAGGCAGTCCCTCAGGTAGGACCCAGAAAGTTGAAGATATTGCATATGTTTTCCTCCCCAGGGAAATTTGGAAGGTGGAGGTTTCCTGCAACTGGTGGAGGTTTCCTGCCAATTCTGACATAGTGGGAAATATGCTAAGTGGGCATCTCCAATTTTTCTACCAATTTAATGTGACGGTTTGCACTGTCTTGTGCTATAGGAGCTTCTCAACTAGTCTCTTGATTGTTCACAATAAAAATTTACCCGTGTATTACTGTTGAATCAATGGCGGTGGGGAGAAAGGAGGGTCCAGGGCTTCCTGGTTTACCAGCTTGTTTATGTCTTTAAGAAGTATTTGTGATTGTAGGAAAAAAATAGCAACAATTTAAATGGAAAAAGATCAATGAAGCATATTTATATAATGTAATATATAGATCATTTACTACAGTATTAATGAAACACATACAAATAGATCAATATGTATCTCAATAAATAATAAAATAAAAAGTAAGTTTCAGAATAATAGCTAACATATATCACTAATGTGATTTGAAAACCTGTGACAAAATAGTACATGCTGATCAGACATTATATATTTAACAAAATATTAAATAATGTGGCTTAAATAGCAGTGAAGGGAAACCATGATTTTTTATTTAAAGTAAGTAAAATAATTGTGTCAGTCAGTTATTAGGCAATGAAAATAAAGTTTCTGAATAACTATAACTCCTTGAAGAATTTACAATTGTGTAGAAAAAAAAGTTAGCGTTAGTATAGTGATACTAGTGATCTGGGTACTGAGAAGAGAGCAGAGCTTTGTGGTACATGTAGGTAGGAAGGTTGACATAATAAATCTATTTCTTCTTTCTTATCTTTTTGAACCAGTTAATTCCTTCACTTAAAGTTTACCAACGAAGTTTCAGAATGTCAGCTTCCTTTAACATAGGCCTCTAGGAGCTCAGCTTTCTGTCAACCAAGGAAGGAAGAAGTAGAGACACTCCTAGCTTGTCTGTTCAGGGTATAGGCACTAACTTCAGAATCTCTGGGTCATCCTTCCATCCTCGGCTCTACTCATTAGTACTTTCTATTTTATCAGGTACAATTGTCTTTAACATTCATGCACAGCATTTATTCCCAAATTTCTGCAGGTTCTAAATGGGTAATAACTATAAAAATCTTGCAATTATTTTGTTGTGTATAACATCTTATTCTGGTTCACATATTGGTATGTTCTCCACTTGCTATATGGAGATATTTATTTGTTCCCCTGTGTTCTGTTGGTATTTGAGCCTACTTACAGATCTGGAAACAAAAGAGGTGGCAAGGGTAGGTATTAAGGAGAAGAAGTATTCACCTGAGATGCAATTAACTCATACTTGATGATTACATATTTCAGGCAAAGGGATACAGTGTTGCTGCTGCTTGTAGGGAAGGCTTATATTCCTTGAAAAATGAATAGCATTGAAAAATGAATAGCATTTAGTGTGACTCTGAGTTTGGGAGAAAATTCTATGTAAAGCCAAGACAAGTAATGCAAGTGATCAAGATCATAAAAGGGCATGTTCAGGGAAAAGAAATTGGCATATAATTGATTACACAGTAATGTGGCAAAGCATGTGGCACAGATTGATGGTAATTAAAGAAAGACTACATTGTAAGGGTCCTTGTAAACCATATATAGATTGCAGATATTGCATAAAGAACCATTAGCTATTTTTTTTCAGGAGAGGAGAGACTAGGTCACGCTGGAATTTAGATAGAACCTTCTAGCTACAATGTGTAGACTGAATATGAGAAGAGAAAAATGGACCTATATGTCACTATTATGCCAGCATGAATTTTGATTGATGTGATTTTAATATTTGGAAATAAATATTGTGAAATATAAAAAAAAAATAGAATTGATTAAAGCAATGGGGGAGAGTTATTTTGCCAGTAGAAGTCTTAAAATTAAGTGTCATGGCAAATATTATACTAAAATAAGTGTTAGAAAAGCTTTTGCTCTGAACTCATGTTTTCTTTTTAAACAATTTCACCTTGAACATGGGAATCAAAAGCACATATTACATAATGCCAATTGTATGTTAACATTTAGGTGAGACAAGGTATTTGAAAAAAATGTGAATAGACTCATCTGAAACAAAAGTAAAATTCAAGATATGGCTATTTCACTAGTGAGCTTGTGGGAGAGATTTTTGAATGAGGATAAATTTGAAGAATTAGAAAGAAGTTTTAATCAGGCGGTAAAAAACAAAAACAAAAACAAACAAACGAACAAAAAAACAATGATTAGTGAACCTAAGGCCCATTAGCAAATGAATGGCTAAAAAAATGTATTGGAATATATTGGAAGCCTTAAAAAAGAATGAAATCCTGTCACATGCTACAACATGGATAAAACTTGAGGACATAATGCTGAGAAAAATGGTTGTCAGAAAAAGAAAAACACCCTACTCCTAGAGGGTGTTTAAAGGCATCAAAATCATAGAAACAAAGTAGAAAAGTGAATGCCAAAGACAGGGTGGGGGTGGAGAGGGAGAATTAGTGTTTGGTAGGTACAGACTTTTAGTTTTGTGAGATGACACAGTTCTAGAGATCTGTTATGTAACAATGTGAGCATATTTCATACCACTCAACCATACAGTTGAAAATGCTTAAGATGGTAAAGTTAAAATCATGTTTATTTTTTTCATCTGTTTTTGTTGTTGTTGTAACCACATTTAAAGAAAGGAAAACAATGGAGAGTGTAGTTTGGAACCAGTGCCCAAACTCAGCATGGCAGACTGACTTTGTTACCTCTTTGCAGGAAAATTTTGTCACTAGAAGCTGTATGAGTTATTTTTGTGAAAGATGTTTGAGGCTCTGGATAAAATAAAGCTATGAAATCATGAGAGTGATGAGGAGCAATGGCGCTCCTGGGGCTAGACAGAGTCCGGGAGAGGTCTCATCTGCACAGAGGCCCACGCTGCAGTTACCGTGACGTACTGCCTCCCAAAACAGAAGTTAGGAGGCCACGGCACCAGAACACAGACAGACTTTGCGATACCCTTTAGGACTTCCTGAGGAAAGACCCTGAGAGAGGGAGTTACATCCTGTGTATTTGGGATATTACCACAGGGGTGAAAAGCTGGGTCTATGAAACCAGACTGCCTGGGTTTGAATCTGACTTTGCCAGTTGTGACCTTGGACAAGTTTCTTAACATCGAAATCCTCATAAGTGAAAGATGAATTATCAGAGATAACCCATAATTATGTACCATAAATAAATACTTTTGTATTTTAAAAGAGATAATGTGAGTGAAACATTTTGGAGAGTACTTGGAACCTCTACAAATATTGGCTATTACTATTTTCATTTATAATCTTAATTAGGAAGCCTTGAATTTATATGGGTAATACTGAGATTAAAAAAAATAAATAAAAGGCCGTATTTTTAAGGAATCCAGACTAGTCGCAAGGAAAGACCTCTAACAATCAAGTCTAATACAATTAGAAAAATGACATAACCAAGGTTGATTTGCGATTAGTAAGAACACATATGGAAGGATGTATTTTTTTTTTCCTTTTCTTCACACTTTTTTTTTTTTTTTTGGTAGAGGCGGAGTCTCACTGTACCGCCCTCCAGTAGAGTGCTGTGGTGTCACACGGCTCACAGCAACCTCTAACTCCTGGGCTTACGCGATTCTCTTGCCTCAGCCTCCCGAGCAGCTGGGACTACAGGCGCCCGCCACAACGCCCGGTTATTTTTTTTGTTGTTGTTGCAGTTTGGCCCGGGCTGGGTTTGAACCCGCCACCCTCGGCATATGGGGCCGGCGCCCTACTCACTGAGCCACAGGCGCGGCCCCACACTTTTTTTTTAATGAGATAAAATTTACATATGGAGAAATGTAGATCCAACAAGTTCATTACCGCAGTCAAGATATTAAACATTTTGATCCCACCGGAGTGTTCTCTTGTACCACTTTTCATTCAACCTCCACCTTTCAGAGGTAACTATTGTACTAATAGTTTTTTTTTTTTTTTTTAACCACAGATGGACATGAAGTCTCATCTCTTTACAATGAAAATGGCACTTCATCCAGGACCAGAAAGGTGAGCAGGATTTCCAAAGGAAGCTACAGTGTCTTAGATCGCATGTGTATAACAAGATGTAGAATTAGGACTACTGTAGTTGAAGTTTAAAATGCATCGATGAGAGAAAGATAGGCAGAACTGTCAGGAGAGAAGATTGAATATGCTGAAGGTTTAGTTCATTGCAAACAGGCTTTAGAAACCAAACCATATGAGCAGTTTTTTAACTTTACCATGCATTGGAATCACCTGTAGAATTTGCCAAATATTCAATTGCAAGGAATTTCTTTCTGTTTTCTGAGATGCTCGTTTGGGAGGCTTGGAAGAAGAACAGACGCTCTAATATCCAACAAATTTTTGTGAACCAGGGCTGTAGACAAGTGGCTGTCAAATTTTAGCTTGTATCGTTCTCCTGGAGAGCTTGTTAAAAGCTGTATTAGCCTCAGACCTTCTGATTCAGTACACCTGGGTGGAGCCTGTAACTTTTCATTTTCAATGAATTTTGTCTGGTGAGGTGAGGCTGATAGGATAACTATACTTTGAGAACTATCACTGTTGGACGTCAATTTACTACTAGTTTAGAATGTCTAACTAGTCACTAGAGGTCACTAGAGGTTATTTCTAAGAATATCTACACCCAGACCCCAGGCCCTCTATTGTCCTTCTTCCCTCACCTCTGTCCTGATCACAATTCACCCTCACTGACACTTTTGATATGCCCTAGAATAGGAGTTGTATGTTAAAGCATTTCCTAGGCTGAGTTGTTAGAAAATAAAACGTGATACCATAAATGAAAAATGGTTTGTAACTATAAAGAGCAATATGTATGAAAGATATTAATTTTGTTTCTAATGGTATACTTACACTGCTCAATACAATTTCAAATTCAATACAATTCCTGTGTAGTCCAAGATGCCAGACCTTATATTAGAATGAAAGGAAAAACAAATTTTATAGAAGAACAACAGAAATACAATACATTTGGAAATAGTTATTACCCATTCTTGTGCTTGTTTCTGTAAATGTTAGCTTGGGTCTATGCCCTGTGTTAGGCAGTGAACAGCAGTATTTGATAACTGTGTGCCCTCCTATGCCTAGTTACCTGGTATTTACATGTACTTTAGTCTATAACCCATCAGACCTGAGTGTGCTTAGTAAAGTGGAATTACTTTCTACAGGTACTAAATAATAAAATGTTGATAGAAAAATGGGACTAACTCATATTCTGTAATGATTATGGAGATTTCAATGGAAGAAAAAGGGGCAAAGACCAGGTTTTCAAATACTACCTACTGGATGAATGAAAGCAATTTTTCTGGAATAAATAGAAGAAGGTAATTGTGAGGTGGAATAAGCACTTTCTCCAAAAATCCCCTCCCAACAAAATGAGAATATATGGTAAACTCTTATCAAAGATGTCAGCTGGAGATGGGCATAGTATGAGGTTATTATTCTATATTCTCTGGTTCTAGTGAAAAAATTAAAAGAAAATAAAAACAGCTCCTTGAAACTCAATGCAATTATATTGCATGAGAAATCAAAAATGAAGCAACCACCCCAACAGCAAAAGTCAACTTATTAAAACAGTATATAAGATAACATTCAAAATACATCTTCCTTAAAAATGTTTTGGTTTTGAAAAGTAAATCTTTCAAATTGCCTTTGTTTTCTAAAGATTCTCATGTCTGTCTTGGGAATCTAAGAGAAGAGGAGTTGGGTAAGAGAGAAAACAGTCAAATGCTCAAAGAGTTAGAGGAAAAAGAGAGTAAGCAGAGCAGTCCTGTGGCTCAGTGGGTAGGGCGCCAGCCCCATATACTGAGGGTGGCAGGTTCAAACCGGCCCTGGACAAATTGCAACAAAAAATAACCAGACGTTGTGGCAGGTGCCTGTGGTCCCAACTACTCGGGAAGCTGAGGCAAGAGAATTGCCTAAGTCCAAGAGCTAGAGGTTGCTATGAGCTGTGACACCATGGAACTCTACTGAGGGTGACAAAATAAGACTCTGTCTCTAAAAAAAAAAAGAGAGAGAGAGAGAGAAAGAGAGAGAGAGGAAGAAGGCAAACTTTATAGTCCCTCACTGACAAGCTCCCCCCTATTGATATAGACATAATTTTTTACAAGTGTTATTTTTGTATTGTTTTGATCCCTAGAAGAGGCTGTCATATGTGTTTGGAATGAGGAATATTTACTAAACTTTATTTGCTGTTGAGTGAATATAAAGTCACTAGGAGTTTAGGAACTGAAAGGTAAACAGTAGTCATCATCCAGTTGTTAACACTTATTCCAGTTGCAGTTGCAGTGAACACCATTCCAGGTGTGAAAAAAACTCATGCTGAGATAGGTGAAGTAGAGTGAGTGAAGGCTTAGGTCTCACATTTTAAGGGGGCGAAGAGGAGGTAAGCTACTGGGAAATGGGGGAGTCTGAGCTAGCTGGTGCATGAGCCATTCTAGAAGATTACAGATGTAAGAACAGGGTAAATTTAAATCAAGCTAGAGTAAGAGAACTAAATATTGACAACTGTTTCCAGGAGAAATGAGCTGAACATAATTATGATGAATTAAAATGCCTAGCAAGATACATTGGTTAGAATCCTGCATTAAAATCATTTACCGTTATATCTATCTCTTCTATGATTTCTGTTATCACGTGTAAAATTAATTGATGAAAATAACCTCTGGTTCACTTTCATTAGACAAAAGCAACACTATATATATTTACCAAAGAGTGTTAGGAGTCACATAGTACAACTTTGGCTCCATTTCCAATTTCTGTTTTCCATAGTACAAAGGGTACAGATTAGTCTTCCTTCAAGAACACAGAACATGACACTTAAAAAATTCACATTGTATTTTTGAATGGACTGTCATGTTATATCAAAAGTCTGTCTGAGACTGTGATATTTAGAGAAGATAGTCAACTGGGCTTTAAATTTTTCTCTTAGATTGTGTTAGGCCAGCAGATTATTGTGTCTTTAGATCACAATCGGTTAGTTTAATACAGGATCACTTTCCCTGAAGTCCTTTCTCATGTCGAATCCACTGCTTTTGCTAAAGGCTGTTATAAGAAATAGCTAGTAAAAAATGTGTTTGTCAGTTATTGCAAAACTGTGGTAAGGAACATGGTGGAATATATTTCTTATATAAGATCCCAGGTGAAAAATTTTTTCCAGAATTTTATTCTGGCAAGAACTTATTCTTCTCTTGACTAAGTAGCATTTTTTCTATAGAAAAACAAATCCAATGTAACTTTTTCTCTCCTTTCCTCCAAATATAGTTAAATGGTTAAGAGAATAACTTAGAGCAGTGGTTCTCAACCTGTGGGTCATGACCTACAGGAACTGTATTAAAGGTTCAAGGCATTAGGAAGGTTGAGAACCACTGGCTTAGAGAGACTGATTCCATAGCTTACATCCTAGGTGTGACCTAGGTATTTGTCTTTTTAATCATTTATAAGTATAGAATCAACTTCTCTTATTAGTTGGTAAATATCAATTCATACTTCTATAGCACATTATCCATATTACCTAATATTTTCTCTATTATACATACTACTTTTTCTCTACCCACAATATTTTCCACCACAATTTTAAGGTTTTCTAACTCAGAAAGTTTGCTTCATGTATTGTCAAATCAACATAGAAATGAGGACAATCATCTGTAGCATTATAAATTGTTAAAATGCTAGAATTATAAAATATGAGAATTATTTAAACCCAATCATAAGAATCCTATTCAAAGGAATATCTACTTCACATCTGTGCTCAGCCTATAGATTTTAATACCTCCTAAGATTACCCACTTCAATCTGTAATAACTCTGTTTAACTATCCACTACTATAGTTTTGTCACTTTGCAATGAATTTTAAAAACACCATAGAGAAGTCTTAATTATTAAAATCTAGTTATTATCTACACAAGGAAGCTGACAGATTCATAGATTTTGTTTTATTTTATTTTTTTTTCCGGCTCAGAGATAGAAATTCATGGATGTAGATTTTTACTTTGGGCTTTTGGGATTTTCTGGTCCCTTCTTACATTTGGATGTCTTTAGGAAGTAACTCACAGCAAATTTTATTTGTTTTTTATTCTAAGCTTTTTAGTCTTTTTCACAATACCAAAATTTCACCAAACTGATGATAGTTTGTACTAACCTAACGAATAAAACAACTCGTTCTGTAGGATTACTAAACAAAATAGTTATTTTTGAAAATAAACTGTATTTTTCACAAAAAAGGATGATTTTCAAGGGAACAATTGAAAAAAATGATGTATTTCCACTTTGAAATTAATAACTTACAAACATATCTACATGCAAGTTATATTATTTTTCTGCACTTGATCTTAGCCAAAAGGCTGAGAAATGATTTTATTAATTTTCTACTATAATTATGTTTTTATATCTATATTTGTGTGTAAGACTTACACCATAATTTTTCTAGAATTTAGTATCATTTTCTCTGCATGAAATAAGTATATAATACAGTACATAGGCAATCTAGGATATGTGAAAGGGAGTATAATAAGAGCAATGCTGAACATAGGAAATTTCAAGTAGCAGTATTTTAACCTTACAAGGGTACATGTGAAATCTGGTAAACGGTCTGTGAAGCTAGTGAATGATGCCCCATGATTATATCAATGTACATAGCTATGATTTAATAATAAAAAAAAGAAAGTTAAATTTAGTTATGTGTATTGTCTTCACCACTAGACCTTCCATCAGATGTTTGTCAACCACATTAAATATGAAAGAGACCTGGTAAAAATACTGAGCATGATGATCACGGGAGAGTCGGGAAAGCAAATAATGTTTCACTCACTGTTAGGCTTTTGAGCAGGTGGTAGCTAGACCCTAACTCATGCCCAAATCCCATCTGCTAATGGGGAGTGAATCCCTTGTACATGGAGTGTGATCCAGTCTTCTTTCATTGGCTAAGCTTCATCCTTGAGCCCAGTCTGTATTCATCATCACTGAAGTCAGCTAGGGTAAAGGCAAGGCCAAGGTATAGGCTGGGATAAGCCAAGGACTTAGACTTTCATCTAGTATTTACATACCAAACCCAATGTCTCGTTCTGCTTCGTAATTTGTAATGGTTTCTAATGTTTAGTGCTTCTTGGCTATTTAATACTGGCACCTCAAATTCAGCCATAGGTAATAAATAACCTTGTAATCTTCACTGCCTTCACTTGTGCTCTCCCCGCCCACCACTTTCATTATGACTGATAATTTCCACACATTGAAAAATTCTCTTTCTCACTTGAAACCTCACACATAAGAGATTACCAAATTTCTGATTTCTACCCTGAAAACATTGTTAGGTTTTTGCATATTATTTGCCCTCTTCTTTTCTTCATAATCTTCCTTTAAGAAGGATTTAGTGTCCTAGTTTCTAGAACAACTGTTCAGAGATAATTTTTGCAGTGGTGAGGTGAAACTTGGCCCTTTCCCTAAAAGTTTACTAAAAGAGGACTTACAATTAAGAAGATTAATAAGAGAAATGTTTACTTACCTATATTACATAGTAATTACCCAATATCTCAGGGAAGTTTAGATATTTTTACACATGTCTTTTATACGGGAGGAGGGAAAATGATGAGTATAGGTAATTCTGTTTAGGTGCTATAAAGGATTGCTCAGGAGGAAGAATGGATGGGAGGTAACAGATATTAACCTGTAAATTAACCTGAGAGGCAGGTAGTTGTTTTAGATAATTTGGGCCAGGCCTGGTTGCATTCTTGGTCTTTCTAGCAATATATTGAGATAATAGGGAAAGAAAGGGAAGTTCATCATCACCTTTGATCTTTTGTTCAGGTCAGTCTGATTTATGCAGACAGAGGGACAGCCTTTTCCAAGTGTCTGTTAATCTCTAAGAGCCCTTTATTCATATTCTTTATACCAAGGAATCATATTTTGGGTGAAATTTCGTGAGCTCCTTCACTTTCAACTGCTATCTCTCAGAGGTTATTTTAGCTAGAGAGATTCTCCACGTCCAAAGAGAAAATAGAAAGTTCTCATAGTCTCAGTGCAGCACAGAAGATTTCTGATGGGTCATGGTAGCTGCAAAGTTTCTAACGGAGTAGGCTGAGGCTGCTGGTCTAATCTTGCTTCCTTCTTATTTTTTTCCATAGGTAATGATTCTAAGGTGCTCCCATCCTAAAAAATACCATGAACACTAAACTTTTCCCTAGAGTCTATTTCTCAGTGAACTTAAATGGGGACATATGTATATTTTGCTTTTATATTTATAGTTGGATGGAGAGGCAGAATCAGACAGCAATTGCAGTGTTAGGTAGACAGTGTGGTTTTCATGGGGGACACAGGGTGGGCTCGGAGGCCCCCATCTCAGTATTGCTCTACCTTAATCCTGTCTATAGTGATCGCCCACACCTGGGGAGGAGGAGAAGCCCTATCAATCTGCCAATCAGAATTAGTATGCCAAGTGCAAAGGAACACAGAGGATTCTCTAGCCCACAGGCCAAACAGCATAGGTAAAATGGGGTCTGGAAGGTGACCTAGAACAACTTTAATGCTAATAATCATGTCATTATCATATCAAATCTACATTGTAGTTCAAACCCCACAAATGGGTGTTCAGGGGAGCTTATGGAAAGGTCTCCATGCTTGGTAATACTCAGTGGTTCCAAGGTGACCTCTAAACCACAGGATGGGCCTAACCCAGCCAGTATAAGACAAAATCCCTGGCCACAACCAAGGACATTTTTTGTCATGACAAGGGGGGATGGGCATTTTGTTTTCTACAAAGGTTCCGTAAACCTTTCTCTTCCTTTATAAACTTTGTTTCATGCTTGCCTTCCTTTTAGGGTGTTTGGATATTCTTTATCCAAGAATACAAACAATTGCTTGAAGACTGACAGTAGCATTACATTTTTTTTTCTTGAATGCTTTGTTTTTTTGACTGTGTTATTAAAATGTTATTAGTATGCACTCTAAATGACATTTTGAAATTACTTTATTTTCCCATAGACTTCCATAGTAACTTTCAAAGACTAACAGTCAACAAAAATTTATCATGCCAAATTAAACTCTTACAAGCTAATATTTATATAGAGAAAAAGCCTTTAATAGTTTCCTATGGACTTGTAGACTGTAGAAAGTAACTTAGTAAGAAATATCTAGAAGTGCTGGGTGAAAACTGATGCTGTGCTCATTAAGATGAGCATAACATTTTTTTTTGAAACCTAAAATAGAAAGAATCCATAAGAGCAAGGAACATATTTAACAATTCAAGGTTTTTATAATGAGAGGAATGGGGGTTTTGATGCAGGGGGTTTACAACATAATGAAAAAGCTATAAGAAGTCTATGGAGACTTGAGTTTTTATTTTTAGCTCCTGAATGACAAGGGCTGACCTGAAAATACTTCTCTCTTTCCCCAAACCTGTTCAAGGACCACATTTCTTTTTAACTTCAAACTGAATTTCCTAAATGTCTGAGTTCAAATGATTGTGAGAACTTCATACCAGTCAGTTATGTGTGAAGAAAAAAAGGACGAAAAGGTAGATGGGGCATGATTTACAAGTTATCTTCCCTTCAGATCCCCTTCTGGGGAGGAGACTGAGGACAAAACCATAAATGAGTGATTAATGTCAGGAAGATTTTCTCGATGGGCCATTTTCAAAAGAAAATATTGCCTGGATTATGTTCAAAATAATGACTCAACAATAGTTCTGCCTAAAGAAAAATACAATTATGCATATGTGTTTGTATGTATAAGGGGAATCTCAAAACCTTTTCCAACTTTATTGAATAATGTGACTTCTGATACTCAGGCTGTGTTTCTTGAAAAAAAAAAAGAACATGATAAACATTGATAAAGACCACTAACAATATTATTCAGTTAAAATTTTATTATATTTAAAATATTATTAGGTTACTTAATGCATTTTATGTTGAACAGCTGAGGCTTATTCTTAACTTGGTTATTACATAAATGAAAACAAATATTTTTTCCGGAGTTTTGGAGATGAATTTTCCCCAGATCCATATTTATAATGAATTATAGTTGTAGATATATTCTCTTTTCCTTATGGAAGAGATAGGGTGAAAAGTGAGCCCAATATTAATATAAAAACAATAAACTATCTGGATCAGAATTTGCTATAATGTTGAGGTCTCCAGATTCTGCAGAGGTCATTGTGGACTTACCAGGCATATGATTGCAATCACATTGCTTAGGCATCTATGTTCTATGAAAAGGAAGGGAGCACAATCTGAGAAGCATATCCTGCACTGTTACCAGAATCATTAACCGTGGCTCACCCTCTGCAAAAAGAGAAATCTCTCTTTCTCAGGATGAGTTACTTTCTAAGATGGACTCCAGCAAGTGTATGACCCCTCTAGCTATTTGGTTTATGACATCACTATTGGCTTATTAAGACATAATTATAAATATTTTTAAAAATACATTATAATAAAAGTTTAGTATAAAAAAATTAGATTTTTAAAGGAAAACATGGACTTCTTTAAGACCGATGAAATAAGACCTAGCTGAGGAAACATTTTTTTTTTTTTTTCATAGTTCTCCTAAGGGAAATCAGGAATGAAGTGTTGGCAGTGGAACTAAGTTTCTCGGGAAGAAGACTTCACACAGAACCCATTGTGATTACTTACAAATTTCTAATTCATCTAAAATACATTCCAGATTAAAAAAACATTCAAGAATGTGTATTATCTGCTGAAATTCTGAAGTGTATTGGGCAAACACAAAGTTCAGTAATAAATGGATGAAAACTTTAAGTTTCTTCTGAGATAAGGGAGGTTATTAAAACAAATAAAGTTAAGAAAATTCACTAATCTTTATTGGAAAAATCATTGAAATTGATAATTATTGAAATATATAAAACTGTAAACCATAAATTCTATAACTATAAAAGTGGATTTAGTAAAGCATTTTCATTATGAACTCATTTAATAAGAGATTATTTAATGAAATTCACATCACTCTTTTCTTATTTCTCCATCCGCTTTTTCCTCCCTCCATTCACCTAGTGTACATGTTACAAATTCATCAAATGCTCCCTACAGGAATGCCAGTCAAGGTATAATTTTGTTTGCTCATTCATCCTGAGAACAAAATGATAAATAATAAACAAAATTATCAATCTACATAAAATCACCATTCCTATGACTAAAATACAGTAAGTGTTGCATAATATAAATTTAATATGAGAAATCTACTCTTAAAGTTTCTTCTATAATCACCGATTTTTTTCTTTACTCCTCCCACTGTTTTTTTTCCAGTGATATTCTTACTTGATTATGATTCCTCCCAAATGAGAACTATCTTTCTTTTAAATCCAACATTCATGGTCACTTTACTTTAACTTCTCGTGCAGTCTGGCCAAATGTACTGATTTGTTTTATCGATGTTTACTGAGTTTCTATGAAATGCCAGATAATTTGCTAGTTCTAAAACTATAAAGCTACAGCTAAAAATAGAACTTATGGTTCTCTAAGAAATACCCAAGGTCTAGTATGTGGGGACAGGTATGTCAATAGACAATAATACAGCCACAAGGTAAAATGTAAGAACAAGCGGCCGAGGAAACAATTAAAAAATTGAAGCAAGGCCACATTTTGGAAAGCTTCAAAAAGTCACTAAAGGCAGATTTGAATCAGGATGATATGAAAAATTAGTCAGGAGAAATATAAATATGTGGGATTAGAAGGAGTGGTTTAAGAAGGTAAGTACCACATCAATCAGGCAAAAAGTGAAGGATATGTCAAAGCTTGACAAAAATAGGTTTTTTTATTTGTTTGTTTTTTCTGGGAACTACAACTAATTAACTATTGATGTAACTCAGTGCACAAAGTTGACAGAAGATACTGGAGGGGTAGCATCAAAGTAAGAATTAATCAGACTTTAGGTTTTATGATTTAGATACTAGGCAGGAATGAAAAGATTTTAGGCAGGGATGTTCTATGACCATATGAGCAGATTAGAAGTATGACAAATAGTTTGGAAGGTGCAAAGCTGGTGAAGGTATTATTCCACCTGCAAACTGTAAGAACATACCAAATTGCATAATTTTTTGAGTCTGACTTTTCTCATCTGACAAAAAACAAACAAACAAACAAAAAACCCCCCAAAAATCATATTAGTAGCTTCATTTCAAAGTGATTGTGAGATGATTCGAGGATGTCCATATAAAGCAGGTAGTACAGTGGCAGTGGTCTTGTAGGTACTGGTTCAGAGGTTTCCTTTGACCAGCTCAAGCTTCTGGAACGTTAGTTTCCCTTTCTACATGGAAGATGATATTTTCCCTATAACATAATTTTTCTTTCTCCTGACAACACAATCTTTCACATGAGCACAAGAATGGGAAGTTGGCTCTCCTGCTAGGAATAGATTAACACATACATTTATGTGCTTAGTACATGAAGCATATCATTTTAAAATTGCAATTTCAAAGGCATATTGCATGTATTTGTAGCTTAAACTAAAAATCCAGGCACATACAGTGAATTGAGAAACTCTAATTCTGCTATTTTGCCATAAAATCACAAACACAGTGTGTGCTGGAGCCATCCTGGGAAAGGATGCACGCTAGCACTGATCAGATCTAAATATATTTTTACAAGTGGGATAGATTTTTAGTTTCCAAGTCGGCTTGTCATAGTAAATGATATTTGTGAAGATCAGCCGCAAATCAATGAACCAGATAAATGACAATGTGAACATATGTATTTATAAATGTGCACGCTTTGTACACTTCCCCCTATGTCTTTCTCTCCGTTTATCTCCCCTAATTTTAGTGCTAAATCCCATGAAGACCAGAAAAAAAATGCTTCCTTCTAAAACACTTTTTGCTTGACTCCCAAATAGGTTTTTGAAGGTGAAAAGAACATTTTCAAATGCTTTCACAAAAAGTAAGTTTCCTATGTTGAAGCTTAATAGTTTTTACAGCTATGCCTAAGGAAATATTCAGAAAATTAGCAACTGGACAGTCTGGTTGAAGTTGTCTCCCTTGTAGGATATGGTGTTAATTTCAGGCACATTTAACTGTGTGATTGAGTGGCAATTAAGCTGTGTAGTGACTACTAGTCATGGGTTAAAATAATTTGTAAGGCTTAATTAATTGCTACAACAACTGATAGCCCTGTCAAATTAGCAAATAAGTTCATTGATCTTAAAATTCAGCTGAGTTCAAGAGAAAGACTGACAAAATAATTTGTAGACTGTGACAGAGAGATAGCTAGAGATACGTAACAGCTAGAGATGTGTGATAGTAAAGGATATATCACCGGGAGAGAGAAAACCGAGATGGTATTTTCAAAGAAATATTATGCCTACGTATCTCCAGAGACAAAACTCCAAGAACCAAATACCTATCCTTCTCATGTATTGTGAACATAAGGGATTTTTTGTACTTTTAATGACCTCCTACTTTTCAGTTTCTACTCAGCACATGATAAATAGATTAGATTCTGCACCAAGTTCATTTATTCTCACATTTTCAAAGCAAAAATAGCCACAAATCTAGCCTGAGTGTAAGGTATTAAGTGCCTTCTTATACATGCACTGCCAACTCTCAGGCTTCCTGTAATCCTCTCAAGGATGAAAGAAGCCTGATGCATTTCTCTTTTTATGTTAAGGACAAATGAGCGTGTTTTACCCTGTAGTCTGGAGATCTTGTGGAAATTTGAGACACCCTGACACCAAGGAGCTGTCCACCTCTAATTGATATTCACTCACCTTTCACGGGTGCAATGAGTAATAAAGGGAACAATAGACAATGTCCCCACTTCTTCCAAGATTTAAAAGTGAAAAAAACCAGTTCTTGAACTAAGTGACTAAATTGTGGTACAACAGTTTACAGTTTACAATCCTTGATGCCCAATCTGTTGGAATACGTTACATTGTACAAAAAGAGGTCAAGATAATCATATCACCCATGTTACATTTTGTAATCTGGCAAATAGCTGTGGGACACGTTAATGGTAATGACCTCACAAACAATACTTCGAAAGAAGGGACAGACTACTGACATTTGATGAAGCAGTTTCCAAAACAAGAGCCCAGATAAAACTCAGACACTTTGTATCAGGCACCTTTTAAGTCCCATATAATACCGTCTCTGCCTCATCTGTCCTTGTCTTTGGGATGTCTGGGTGACTTTCAACATCCCAGTCCATGGCTACTCTAATTAATTCTGAGTGAGTTCTTCCTCCAACTCCCAAGTCCACTTTGACAAAAAGTCGCATCTGGGCCTTTCAAAAAATAATCCTGAAACACTGAGCAATTCATTACACTTGACAGTAGTAATAGATCCTTGAGTTGACTTTTCTCCTTCCCTGCCTCACTCATTTTTACCTCACTTCAGCTCCTTGAAATTGCCCTCCATTATAAATTAGTAGTCTATAAACCTTTGATTTTTTAAAATAAAATTTTGGGGAGGCTATCAATTTGGATAGACCTTCTGACCTAGGCCCTAACAGATCAAACCAAAATGGAATCACTCATGCTAAGATTATACATGACCAAACCAAAACCTAAATGGTTTACTTGTAAGATCTGACACCAAAAATCTAGAGAGAGATGATAGCCAAGTCCCTGAATAGAGCAGTTTTCTGAAAAAAGCAAGTGATTTACAGCAACCAATCTAAAGGAAGCCCAAATGTGAGCCAGTATAATAATGAAGTCTTCTCTGCTTTAACCCATACAAGGAAGGGGACCTGAAGTAACTTAATAGTAATCAGTTTGATTTTTGCAGTATGCTATTTCCTTGAACATCCTCAAGCTACCTTACAACAATCAGCTATTCTGTTACTCTTATTTTTTTTAAGGGGGGTGGACAGATCACGACACCCAGGCATCCCGCAAAGTAGGCAGGTCACCTTTGGGGCAACTTTTACCCCAAAAATTCATCTCACATAAGCAGTGAGGATTCGGGCATTTTCCTGAATTGTTATTTTCTTTACTCATATGGAGCACCTTTCTATTACCTAGACAGGATGCTGCCCTGTTCATGAATCCATAATAAAATTCAGTCAGATCTTTCAATTTGTGGAAATTTTGTTTTTTTGACACTTTGCTTCTACTCTCTGGTAACTCATAGTAAAACTTAACTTCTTTTGCAAGTAATATAGAAAAAATACTTCTTATAGTATAAAAATGTATTAGCCTGGTACCAATATGATAAAAAAATTAAAATGCTATGACTTCTTTTTATTGAAATTTACAGCTCTTCATTCTCCAAGGTAATAATGAAGAATCTGGGAGTTCTAAATTTCTCACACATTCAACTGTGGGCAAAGAACTTTAGGTACAAGAATGTTTATACCATTAATTTCAAAAGAAAGGATGTGTGAATTGCTGGTTTACCATAGCTAGGGCCCTTAGCCTATTTTGGTGTATTCATGCTTCTTTTGCTTTGGAGTAGTAAGAATCCTTAGATGTAGAGAATATATTCATGTCTACAACTACAGTTATTAGTATTAAAAGCTTTAATAGTTCTAGCAGAAACCATATTTTAGAACCTACAAACTATGTTGTTGTCTCCTCTATTCATTTCTCATACTCTTGCTTCAGATTCATCTTGCCTGAAAACTTTTCCACTGGTGGGAAAACAAAGTTGTTTTTTTTTTTTTTAACTGGTTGTGCATTACTTTTCTTCATGAATATCATTCCCATGGAGTGTTTTTTGAATTCTTTAAAGAACAGTCAAAATCTAGGAGAAATTAATGAACTAACACCTTCTGAGTTTTTGTATAAATATATATGATATTTGTGAAAACCTGGTTTAAAGAAGGCAAGATCAATAAACTAAGGAAAATAGACATTTGCAAATATTGGAGTGAATGGCATTTCCAGGTCCTTAACAAAACTTGGAAGATATAACTAAACTCTGATTAGAGAGTAATGCTTTGGGATTATAAGCTTGCAAAAATACACTAACAATGAAATGTATCACTACAGTTTCATTTATTTTATTTCTAGTAAATTATTGGGATAAATATTTTCATACATAGGTCTTTAGTTGAAAGGTACAATATAATGCTATATATATCATATTAATGTTTTACTTTTAAAAGTTTTATCTAACAATTTGATTATTATTTTACATAGCAAATGTTTACAAGAAAACCTTGAAATCTCAGAATTACCCTTGAGACTAAGATTACAAGGACAACGTAAACATAGTTTCTGTCCTTAACAGGCTACCATATAGTAAGTAGAGTAAAACAAGCAAAATTAAAAGTAATGGCTTATTATAATCCATGTTATGATAGATATCTCTGTGGAGAACTACTGGATCACAAGATAGAGACACTTAACATTAAGTTTATATTAGGTGGGGGACAAGGTCTAGGCATCAAGGGAAATATTTTTGAACCAATAAAAGTTTAGTCATTAAGGAAGTGTGGGAGCTACTTGAGCACATATTGGATCTTGTGTTTGGAAAGAGAGTATGTTACAGATAATATTAACAGCCACACTGGTACTAAATAGTATCATAGAAATGGAGAATCTTCAAGTCACTGTTGAAGGGTCAGATGTATAGGGGTCAAGTGATACAAGATAAGGCCGGAAAGATAGGAAAACAACATGGATAAAGCTTCAGTAATTAAATAGTATTATGAAATCTTTGGGAAGGATTAAAATTATTTTTAAAGGCAATAGTTTATTTAGGTTTGCATTGGGTCTCTTGATTAGTGTGTTTGGGAAAACTAAACCAAATTAGAAACAGAGACGAGTGAAGCCCTCCTCTAAACCAAAAATGATGAAAATCAGAAGAGCAGCAGCGGAAGTGGAAATAGAGAAGACATCGGAGATCAGTGAGATCACTCTTAGAAAGGAAACTTGATTTGCCCTAGTGACAGAATAAAGAATATAACTGAGATTATTGTGATAATGTTTTTCAGTATGAACAAGAAATTTCTGGTGGAGGCAGCCTAATGATGGGTCCTGATGCCCTTCAAACAGTAAAGAAAAATTGAGCTTAGGAGGATGCTTTGGAGCATGGTACACAAAGGAATTTATTTTTAACGTGTGAAATTTGAGTTATATTTTTGGAAGCATACATGGAGATGTCTTAAAATGTTGATAAAGACAATGGTCCATGTAACAATGTTTGGGTCAATGATGGACTGCATATAAGATGGCGGTCCAGTAAGATTATAATGGACTTGAAAAATTCTTTAGGCCTGCTGATATCACAGCTGTCACAAAATTACAGTGTAATGCACTACTCATGTGTTTTTGGTGATGTTGATGCAAACAAATTTACTATGTTGCCAGTTGTGTAAATTATTTGTAATGATGCACAGTAAATAATAGTTGATGAGCAGCTGTATTACTGGTTTATGTATGTACTGTACTTTTTATTTTTATTTTATAGTTGTGTATGCATGCTTCTTTTGCTTTCTATATAAGATTGGTTGGGAGATAGATAAATAAAAAAAATAGATACTTTCTTTTCCTGGCAACGTTGTCTTCTTATTTTGTTGTAAAGGTAATGGCAGCTTCTTTGAATATGCATAAAGTAGGATATGTCTTCTCCTCTTCAGTTTTCTATTAGCATTTCTGTAGAATTGCTATTATTTTTTCCTTAATGTTTGGTAAAATCAAAGGAATGTTTTTTAATAGAACTGGTAAAAATTTCTGTGCTTTTTTTTGGCAAAGTTTTAAAATACAAATTCAATTCTTCAATAGATTTAAGCTATCCAAGTTATTTATTCTAGTTACTATGCAATGAGTGTCATTATTTTATAACTTTCATGGAATTTATCTATTTTAATCTAAATTGTCACATTGATTTATATAAAGTTTTTCTTACTTACCTATTGCTGTGTGACACACTGCTTCCATCGACAATCCTTAAAACACAAAACATTTATTATCTCAAGTTCCCCTGAGTCAGGAATTCAGGGGAAGCTTAGCTGGATGATTTCAGCTCAAGGTCTGTCATGTGGCTGCAGTCATCAGAGGCTTGATGAGTGAAAGTATCTAACTCTAAGATGGATAATTCACATGGCTGCTGGAAGAAGACCTCGGTTCCTTGACAGTTGGCAGGGGGCCTAAGTTCCTCTCCACACTGTTCTGTTCATAAGCTGCTTAAATGATTAAGTACTTTTAAAACATGAACACTTCTCCCAGAGAAGTGACTCAAGAGAAAGTGAGAGGGGAAGAAGCCAGTGTCTTTCATAATCTCTAAACTTGTACATCATCATATCTACCTTATCCAACTTATAACCAACACAACACTAAGTCAAGCCCACACTGGAGGAGGGGGCATAAGGCTCCACTTTTTAAAAGATTAACAAAGAATTTTAGATATATTTTAAAACTACTGTAAGTTATTCAGATTAGTCTCCTTTATTATTTTATCTAATCTACAGGAATTGTTTCTCTCTTGATTCTGATATTGGTATTGTTATCTTTCTTTTGTGTATGATTAATTGGTCTACAAGTGGATTAAATTTATGGCTTTTCTGCAAATAACTTATTTTTTATTGATTTTATACATTATTTTATTTTCCATAATATTTCCTGTGCTTTTATCTTTACATTTTCCATCTATATATTTTGGATTTGATTTTCTCTTCCTAATCTTTGTTTGCTTTCTTACATAGACTAGGTCATTAGAGTTTTTTAATACAAACATTTGGTGTTATAAATATCACTTCAAAGCTCATTATAGTTGCATCCCATAAATTTTTATGTGTGAATTCATTTTCATTCTGTTCAAAATACATTCTCATTTAACTTTCTTCTTTTATCATGGGTTGCTTAGAAATGTATTTTATTTCCTTAAATTTGGAAATTTTCAAAATATCTGTTATTCATTTTGAATGTAATTATCTTATAAAGAACATGCTTTGTATAGTTTGAGTTTTGTAAAAATACTGAGTATAATTTTATCATTCAGAATAAGCTGTGTCCTCAGAAAAGCTCTATGTGGGCATGAAAAGAATGAGTTTGAAGTCTGAATTATTGCATGGACTATTTCCTAATTATCAGACAGATTAAATTAGTTGATAGGCTATTCAAGCATTCCATGTTACTGATTTTATATCAACATTTTTCTATCAATTATTGAGAAAATATTGTTAATGTCTCCTACAATTGTTGATTTGTGTATTTCTTTTTGCAGTCCTATCAATTTTTCCTTGTGTATCTTTAAGCCTTATTAATACATTCATAAATATCCAGATTTTTTTTGTCTTTTAGAAGAACTTAAGAAATGACAATCTTTATTCTTTTTATAATATTTTTCTCTGCAATCTAGTTCATCTGATATTACTATCACTTCTTCAGTTTTCTTTTGATTAATTTTGGTATGGTAGATATTTTTTCATCCTATTACCTTATACTTTGAAGTTTAGTTTAGCCTCTTATGTCCAATACATAATCAAATACATATTTTTTCCAATCTGAAAATCCTATCTTTTAATTGGAGTATGTAACATTTGAAATTAAATGTCATTATTGACATAATCATATTTAAATATTACCATCTATTTTCTATTATTCAAATGTTACTTTGTTCCTTTTCTTCTATTTGTATTCCTTCTATGGAAGAAAAGAATATTTTCTGTCATTCCAATTTATTAGCTTTACTGGCTCATTCTTAACTGATCGCAATCTACAAATGATAATTATGCCACTTCATGGGCATCCTTGTATTTGTCTTCTGTTTTTGTTGTTGTTGTTGTTTTTGTTGGTATGTTTTACTTAGAATATTTTTCTAAACCCCACAAAACATTTTTGTTACTTTTTCTTACTGCATGGTATTTTAAAGATATTAAAAAATATATTTTATATTTGCCTACATATTTGCCATTTCTTTTTATTTTTATTCTGTTGTCTGGGCTCAATTCTTTTTACCTGGTAAGAGTTTTCTCTTTCCTAACATATTTTAATACTTATTTCCTTTTATCATATTATTTCATTTATCATCTTTTGATAATTGCTTTTACCAGTTTTGGTATGTCTAAGATAATTCACTTTCTTGTTAATAAATGTACTTTTAATTTTAAAATAGTTTTAGATTTAGAGAAAACATATAGTACAGAAAATTCTCATATACAATACCCAGGATTTCCTGTATTAACATCTTACATCAGTATGATATAGAATTAACCAATATCAACGCATTATTATTAACTGACTTTCATACTTTATTTTGATTTCCTTGATTTTTATCATTTTTTAAAATCCAGGATACCATATTACATTTAGCTGGTATGTAGGTGAACTCTCTGGGATAATTACAAAAAAATAAAAAACTGTTACTAAGAATCATAGAAAGAGTTCAACAAGACCTATGATTTATGTTGTCAGAAAGTGATAATCACTCAACATATATATACAAAGTTCATTCTAGATATCCAGCATTTAATAATGCATTTTCTCTACTTACATATAAAAATATTCAATTTTACTTTCTCAACAAAGCAGAAAACCGCATACCTCTTGAAAACTGCATACCCTTTTTGTACAGATAAAACCAAAAGCAATAAAAAAAAGAAGAAGAATGATGAAATTCAATAAATTGTGACTCACTTTTTAAAGTAGTTATCATGTTTAGGCCAATTTTATTGTACTATAAGATATTTTCTAATCAATATCTTCTTGGAAACAATTGTCCACTCTATTTCTTAATGAATATTATTATTAATATTATCGTTGTTATTAATACTTGTAGTAACTTTTTCCAACAAGATTCACTGCTAAGAGTCTACACACAGCAATGAATAAAAGGAATAAATATACAATACTTTGGGCTACACATTTGAAATTGTAACAAATAATACTTTTTTAGTTATTTTAATTGCTGTCAATTCTGAAGCTGCTTTTTAAAATTTTATTTATTTGTTTATCTGGAATAGCAAAGGTCTAAGAAGCACCCAAGGACAGTTTGGCCTAGACAAAGTATATACTTACGTTATTACAATCATGAATTTATTTGAAATGCTTTTCTTAACTCCCATTTTCAGCTATTTTTAAAGGTCAGGATTAAAGGCTTTCAATCAGGATTAAAGGATTAGGTAACACATAAATTAGTGTTTCATCTTAGAAAAGAACGAAACATATTCATTTAGATTCTTTTTATCAAGGGATAAATGACTATTCTTTGCAGCATTTTTTTCCCTTCACTTAAGCTGCGATAACAATACATTCATGGTTTTTTCAGTATTCTTCTATGTTGATCCCTTATTCATCTTTTGCTCTGAATGCTTAAATATGATTTACAGGTTACTATGTATAAAAATAACACTACCATAGGGTTAAGCATCACTACTTTTGGATAATAATGTTGTTAAGCAACTATTTCTTTAAATCATAAGAAATATGATGGCAAAACAGAAAAAAATTGAATATAAGCATAAAATGTTTCATAATTACTTTGATTTCAGGGAAAATAAAATATAGGAAGTCATTTTTAGACATTTGCACTTTCAGCATACTTTGTCGAGTCTTACGTGTACAAAGATTATTCCCACAAGTGACTCATTAAATAACATTTTTACTTTAATGGTATCCACTCCCCCTTTGTTCTTAATGAGCTGGCCTTTGATAGCTAGCAAAGATAGCCTTTGGTAGCCACTTGATTGGTTAGTGGTATAGAGTTGCCAAATATATCCGTCTTGGGAGATTTCTTACTCCTGCTACACCTTGAAAAAATCATTCATCATGATCAAGTAAGTTTCATCCCAGGGATGCAAGGCTGGTTTAACATATACAAGTCCATGAACATAATTTACCATATCAAAAGAAGCAAAAACAAAGACCCTATGATCCTCTCAGTAGATGCAGGAAAACCATTTGATAAAATTCAGCATCTTTTCCTAATTTGAATACTTAAGATGTTAGGCATAGGTGGAACATTTCTTAATCTGATTGAAACCATCTATGACAAACCCACAGCTAATATTATACTGAATGGAGTAAAACTGAAAGCTTTTCCACTTAGAACAGGAACCAGACAAGGTTGTCCTCTATTGCCACTACTATTCACCATAGTGCTGGAAGTTCTCACCAATACCATCAGGCAAGAGGAAATAAAAGGCATCTAAATGGAGGCAGAGGAGGTCACAGTCTTGTTCTTTGCCAACAATATGATCTTATACTTACTTAGAGAACCCCAAAGACTCAACCACAAGACTCCTTGAAGTGATCAATAAATACAGCAATGTCTCAGATTATAAAATCAATGTCCGCTAATCAGTAACTTTTGTATATACCAATAACAGCCAAGATGAGAAGCTAATCAAACAATAATCTTCACGGCAGTTTAAAAAAAAATATGTAGGAATATACACAAAAAAAGAGATGAAGGACCTCTATAAAGATAATTACAAAACCCTAAGAAAAGAAATAGTAGAAGATATTAACAAATGGAGGAATATACCACGCTCATGAGTGGGAAGAATCAACATGGTGAAAATGTCTCTAATACCCAAAACAATCTATAGATTCAGTGCAATCCCCATTCAAATACCATTATGATACTTTCAAGATTTGGAAAAAAGAATTCTTCATTTTGTCTGAAACCAGAAGAAACCTTTTGTCTGAAACCAGAAGAAACCTCATCTAGCCGAGGCAATTTTCAGTAATAAAAACAAATTGGGGGTATCACCAGAGAAGACTTTTGGCTATACTACAGGCCATAGTGATCATAACAGCATAGTATTGGCACAAAAATAGGGACATTGGCATTTGGAACCAAATAGAAAACCATAAGATGAAACTAACATATTACAGACAACTGATCTTTTTTTTTTGCAGTTTTTGGCCAGGGCTGGGTTTGAACCTGCCACCTCTGGTATATGAAGCTGGTGCCCTACTCCTTTGAGCCACAGGAACCACCCAACCACCTGATCTTTGATAAACCAAACAAGAATACACACTGGGGAAAAGAATCCCTATTCAATGAATGGTGCTGGGAGAAGTAGATAACCACATGTAAAAGACTGAAACTAGACTCTCACCTCTCACCACTTACAAAAATTGATTCAAAATGGATAAAAGATTTAAATCTAAAGCATGAAATAATAAAAATCCTTTAAGATAGTGTGGGGAAAATACTTGAAGATATTAGCCTGGGGAAAGATTTTATGAAGAAGACTTCCATGGCAATTGCAACAACAACAAAAATAAACAAATGATACTTATTAAACTGAAAAGCTTCTGTACAGCTAAGGACACAACAAGTAAAGGGAAAAGATATTTGCATATTATGAATCGAACAAAAACTTGATAACTAGGATCTAAAGAGAACTCAAATTAATTAACAACAACAACAACAACAACAAAGACTCAATAATCTCATATATCACTAGGCAAGAGAGATGACTAGAACATTCTCAAAAGAAAACAGATGAATGGCTATCAAACATATGAGAAAATATTTATCATTCCTAATCATCAGAGAAGCAAA
The DNA here is from genome assembly GCF_027406575.1 of Nycticebus coucang. Classification (NCBI taxonomy): domain Eukaryota; kingdom Metazoa; phylum Chordata; class Mammalia; order Primates; family Lorisidae; genus Nycticebus; species Nycticebus coucang. The sequence continues at coordinate 67,869,219 of NC_069781.1, read as the reverse complement.
AATCGAAACTACCCTGAGATATTACCTAACCTCAGTGAGAATGGCCCACATTACAGTCTCAAAGCTACAGATGCTGGTGTTGATGTGGAGCGAAAGGAACACTTTTACACTGCTGATGGGATTGCAAACTCATACAACCTTTTTGGAATGGAAGTATGGAGAACCTTCAAAGTACTCAAATTAGACCTCCCATTTGATCCCGCAATCCCATTACTAGCCATCTACTCAGAAGAAAAAAAAATCCTTTTATCATAAGACATTAGCACTAGACTGTTTATTGAAGCTCAATTTACAATCACCAAAATGTGGAAACAGTCTTAATGCCCACCAATCCAGGAAAGGATTAACAAGCTGTGCTATATGTATACCATGGAATACTATTCAGCCACTGAGAAAGATGGAGACTTTATGTATTTTATATTAACCTGGATGGAGGTGGAACACATTCTTCTTAGTAAAGCACCACAAGAACGGAGAAGCAAGAATCCAATGTACTCTATTCTAACATGAAGGCAGAAGATGAGCTAATTCAAGGTGGGGTAGGAGAATGAGCAAGTAGGGAAAGAGCAGGACAGAAGTCACAGTGTGTGATACTTCTCTTGGGGGTGGGACACAATTATAAGAGGGACTTTATCCAACAAATGTAATCGGTGTAACTTAATTCTTTATATCCTCAATAAATCTCAAATGATAGAAAAAAATAACAAATATGTTGAACCTCAACTTAGACCCAAATGTATACATTTATTTATATTTATACCGTTAAATGTATTTATGGATAATTGAAATACATACTATCTGTTAATGGCTATCAACTGACAAGATTCATAACAGATGCACTTTCACTTACATTTACATTTTTAACTCTAATTACTAAATACATAGGGAGAAAAGTAAAATTGGAGATGTTCACAGAAGTTGCCAGTCTTTCAGACAAAGAAATTATGCATCTCATTACATACAACAAGAATAAATAAATTTGAGCTGTTACTGCCAAAAATAATTTATTTTTTGCCTCCACAAATTTACAGAAAGCTACATGAAAAGCAACACCATGGTATGTTTAAATATATAAAATAATTATTAATCTCTCTATATTTTTGGTTTGAATTAATAAGAAATGACATTTCTAATTCTAATTACATGTCTACCTTATACTTTTATAACTGCCTTCTAAAATTATCTCACGTCCAACTTCCTACTTCTTTGGATAACATCACTTGACATTTCCAGTGTGTTAATTCAAATTATTCCATCATTTTTGCCTTAAACATTTTGTATTTTTTAAAATTAGAACTATATTTTGATTATAATTATTTAATAATAAACAAAATTTTAGTCTTCTTAAATTTATATTATTTATTTTCATACAGCATCATTTTTTTCTAAATAAGTAAAAGACAGTCATAATAAAAAAATCTCAGGGTTTCTCTTAGAAACTTCTAGTTAAGTGTTTTGGACTGACATCACAGATCAAAATAAAGCAAAACAAAATTTAAACCCCCCAAGTCACGCAATGGAAAGCAGAAGCAGCAGAAACAATATAAACGAAATTTTAGAGGTAAAAATGTGGATGGAGAAGTGTTGTACATGTACCTGATGCTGTTAGTCCTGCTGCAATGTTCACTGTGATGCACATAGACTCTGTTGCCCCTTCATGCCCTTGATCCAACTCTGACAGCATCACTGTCAGAGAACTGTTTTCAGGCTACAGATTTCATTCATCATGTGAGTATGAAAGCACAACCCTTATCCAATTACTGACAGATACAAGAGACTAAATATACACTTTTCCTTGTTTCATAATTGAACTAACATTGGGTATCCATAGCTCTCATGTAGATTAAACTTAAATAATTATCTTGGGTACTTTGCTTGGTACAACATTGTTACTTCACCTCTTTCCCTTCCTAGTCCTGCTGTCTAAACCACTTACTGCTGAGGAGCCTAAAAATATAATAAACCACTTTCAAAAAAAATTCCTTTTCTCAGATTTACTTTTGAGAAACCAACCCAAATATAAGTGGTAACTAATATAGTCCAGTTAATAAAGTCACCACATAGGTTTGTGAAGAGTGACATGTTAATGATAACTGAAAGAATTCATTCTACAGAAAATCCTGGAAATGTCAGTATTTGGACACAATTTGGAAAACAAGGATAACACAGTGAGCTTAAAAGAAAATTGAGTGAAAATCTGTTTCAAAAGCATCAGTGAGTAGGGCACTGGCCCCATATAGCGAGGGTGGGTGTTCAAACCTGGCCCCGGCCTAACTGCAACAAAAAAATAGCTGGGCATTGTGGCAGGCACCTGTAGTCCCAGCTACTTGGGAGGTTGAGGCAAGAGAATCCCTTAAGCCCAAGAACTAGAGGTTGCTGTGAGCTGTGATGCAACAGCACTCTACTGAGGGTGACACAGTGAGGCTGTCTCTTAAAAAAAAAAAAAGCATTAGCAGTCGGTGTATCACAACTTCATACACTTACCCTCTGTAGATAAATAGCCTGGTCTCAGAGATGACAGATGCTGTAGGATACAGAATTAGGGCTTACATAAAATACTACATATAGATATGTGGAACTCTAGTTGTCTTTCCCTTCCTGGCTCTCCAAAAGTCAGGAGCCAAGTATGTATCACCCACTTCAACTGTACACCTCCACCAAAGTTAACAAAACTGTCTAGACAAAATCAATCAGTCTAGGAAAAAAAATTTCAGATACTAACAGTTGGAAGTTTCCACTGAAAATGCAAAATTAACATTTAAACACCACCAGGTGACCAATACTGTCAATGTATTAACTCCATTTTAAATAGAAAAGGGTAACCAGGGATCCCCAGAAATCTAGGGAAAGTCTCTACCAACAAATAAGAGGCCAAAACAAACAGAAAAAAAGAATGTAGAAAACAGACTAAAGAAAACTAATTTATTTTAAGTATAAGAGCAATGTTGAATATAATCTTAAAGAATGTATGCTATAAATTTAAGAAAAATTGGAGGACAAGGTAGCCCTTGGAAATTACAAAGATATTACTTCAATGCTTTTATACCTTTCCCCACCAGAATGATCAAAAGAAAATTTTAAGGAAATCTCTCCAAGAGAAGGAAAAAGTCAAAACAGAGAACTAGAAAATAGAAATACGTTTAGCAATTTGGGATATCAATTGTAAATGCCCAACATATTTCATGGGATTTTCAAAAAGAAGGAAGAATAGGAAATGAACAACAAAATAGTAAAAAATAATCTCCCAAACCCAAAGATTCCAATCCTTAGTATGAAAAAATCCACCAAATTTCCTATGTAATAAAAGGAAAAGGGCATATTTTCTTGGAATTTCAGAAAAATATGAGAATAAAAGACTTTAAGAGTTCCAGAAATAGGGCGGTGCCTGTGGCTCAAAGGAGTAAGGTGCCGGCCCCATATGTCAGAGGTGGCCGGTTCAAACCCAGCCCTGGCTAAAAAAAAAAAAAAAAAAAAAGAGTTCCAGAAACGATGATGGGAAAATGTCACACTGACATAAAAGGTAAAAAAATAGCAATATTGCTCAACATGACATTGGCTTTCACAAAGCAATTCTTTCATTATTATCCTGAGGGTAGGTGGGTGTAGGTTGAAGACATTTTCATACATGAAAGGCTTCAGATACTTGCCTCCTATGTCTCCCTTTTTAGAGCTCTACTGGAAAACAGGTTTTAGTAAACAAGATGGTAAGCTAAAACAAAGGAAGAGATGGGATACAGTAAAGAAGTGAAGTTTTTGTCATTTTTAAGATTATATTTTATTAAAAGAAATGAGAAATCAGTAAGTCTCTTTTATACTTTTATCTGTAATAAATTGTGATAAATGTTAAATAGAAAAGGAGAATAGGGTCAAAAGACCGAAATATCATGACTGGAAAGATGCTTTGGATAAAGTAAAAAAGAGACTTCTCTGAGATATGAGTGAAATAAAGGAGAGATGAATACATGGGTGGAAAATGATCTGGGCCAGGTAGGTGGCAAGTAATAGGTCTCTGAACGGGCTTGGCTTGTCAAGAATATAGCAGGGAAACCAGAGGGGCTGAAACTGCTCATGTGCTGGGGTAGCAATGAGCTGACGAAGCTGGAGAAAATAATAAAAGGCCAAGCCAGGTGGGGCTGATTAGCTTTGGAAAGGCATGCAATTTTATTCTAAATGTGATTGTCCACGACATACTGCTGGAGGATTTTGAGAGAGGAAGTAGTATGATTAGATTTGTATTTTGAAAACCTGCTGGATGGTGAATAGCTGGTAGGAAATCATGAATAGAAGCCAAGAGACTAGGCAGACTCCTACACTTGTTTTCTACAAGGCCTTTAGTTTTTAATATGTCTATATTTAATATTGTTCTCAATATTTTATTCAGCATTAACAACTTTGTCATTTCCACTTGTCACTGGGACATTTTGGCACATAGGTTCATAAACATAACCCTGTGTCTGAGAGGAGATAGCAAATGACCCATAATCCAAGGGATAATTTTCCGAGGACTCCGTTTGCATGATGATTTTCTCATTTATAATTGTCCATTATCACTTCTATAAAGAGTATATAGAAACATTAAAATGGCTGAACTCTATTTACATATTTTTGAGCCAGTTAAAGGAGCTCAGGAAATTTAACACCCAAAATATGACTCCTTGCTATAAAGGGTATTTTGAATTAAAGGTCCTTAAAGATCAACAGGCCTTATCTCTTATCTGCATAAAAGCAGGCAGACCTGTTAAAAAGAACATTGACTTCCATTCTACTCCCTGTTATCTCCATATATTACACCAAAGATCTAGAATGTAATCAGACTTTGCCCAGATATTTTAAAATGTGAAACCTGTCTCTTGAGTTAGTTAATTTTCAAAGGCAATCATTTACAAGTCAATCAATCTATTTCTCTCCATTTGTTTTTTTCTTCCTAGTATCTGTTCATTTTCACTAATAACCATTTATTGACCCTATATTCCTTATCTCCCTTCCCCTCTCAAAGGAGTGTATATAAATTTCTGGGCCCTGTTGGGATGTTGGGTAATCACTCTATGATTCTCTCCTTGCACACGGTAAATAAATCTTTCTTTTGTTAATGTGCCTTATTTAGAGTTGATCTTTCAGTGAACCTTCCAGGGTGATGAGGAAGTTTCCCTTGACCTGCACACAGTAATCAAAATGGGTGATATACAAGGCTAGATATGACAATTTGAGTCTTTGACACTGAATAATTGAATATAAGTGAAAGAAAAATCAATGACTGATTTGTTTACACGCTCAGATATTTAATTTTTGCAGGAACAAACTTGAATTATAGAAAATTGTCACCCTATCATATCAGCAAGTAAAATTAACTCGATTGCCTAATTAAATGTATGAAGAGACAATTGTCTACTTGATACTCATGCCAATTAATTATTTTTTTTAATTTTGTGTTTTCTTCTCTTTTCCCTTATCATGGTTGTGCTTTTATTTTATTTTCTCATTGGAAAGGACATAGTACATTTAATTTTAAAAGTATAGGTTCCATAAGTGGAAGAAATGTTTGTATTAAAGCAACCATCCTTATATTAAATGTAACACAAGACGTGATAAAAATGGAAGCTGGTGTCATAATGTGCTTCTGGTCCTTGGGGAAATTTTTTAACTCAACAGACTATGAAGATTGTCATTAATCCTTGCGACAGCAATCCAGAAACTGCTAATGATTGCATTCTTACATGTTAAAGAAGATGTGCAGGGTCAGCAAAGAACTATTAATGACAAGCATGAAGAAGATGGAAATCATGGCTTGCCTGCACAAGGGAACCTTTACATGCAGGCTACAGTTTTCAAGCTTAAAAGTTGTCAAGAGTTTTCATTGCCACATATTCCAAATGATGCACTGATTAAGAAAGGTCGGTATGTCTTTTGGGAAGCTGACAGTTGTGATATAGTAACTATGCAAAGCTGCAAGTCTCTGGAGTAGTATTTGTGTCTAATCTATATGGTCACAGGAAATATAACTGCCAAGAACGCCATATTCATCATCTTGAGTACTTTTATCAGCACTGCCTGATGTCGTACTCAAAAGAAAAATCACCAAAAATTTGCTTGGCCATTCAATCATGTATCCTTTGCAAAATATGCTTGAGGCAAACTCCATGCCTGGTGCTCAAGTAATAGAGGTGAAAGTAAGACACTGTCCCTGCCCTCATTGTATGAAAAAAACACAAGAGAGAAAATAGGTAAAGAAATATTATAAGGCAATGCAATAATTACTATTGTGGAAGCAAAATCAAAATGTTAGGTGAGACTCCATAAAAATATATATTCATAACCTATGAATCAAAGAGAATTGATAGAAGATTCAACCAAAGATGCTTATCTATGCATGAGAGAACACATTTGTACATTTTTAAAGTTCTTTTTACTAACAACTTTAGTACTAAAATATCTGATTTCTGATTCTAACTTTACATTTTTCTAATACACCATACTAGGAAAGGTCATTCCTTCACTAATTAACTGATCACAGAAATACTATGTGCCTATTACATATGCTTGCCCTTTCTAGATTCTGGCAATAATATTTCAAAAAAAAGGACATATTTTTAGTATCTTTTTTAATATGTTTAGTATATTTTTAGATTATATTCTATAAAAGCAAGCATATATTATTCAAATAAATACAAAATATTAGAATTTAATTTCTAATATGGAGAGTATACCGATAACACCAACCCACTAGTAATTAACTACTATGAAATTGGCACAAAATATAAAATTTGCACAAAATAAAAACAACAAAAATGTACAGAGTTAAGAAATATGTTCTGCTAATGGATGGGGAGATTCAATGGTGTTAAGCTGACAATCATCTTCAAATTTATCTTTGAATGTAACCTAATCTCATTCAAAATACTACGAGTATGTATATTTTGGAAACTGACAATATGACTTTAGTATCTGTGTAGACAGTCAACAATGTAGAATACTCAAAGGAATAATAAGAATAAATAAAACTGTAGCACTTACCATAAGTGAATTCAAAACTTAGTTTACATCTGTTTTACCTTATAATAGATTAATGAGAAAAATAGAGTTCAGAAATAACCCTGCACCTATATAATTATTTTGTTAATTTAAAAAATGAAAAGTGTTTTTTTTAATTCAAAAGATTATGGAGTTACAGATGTTTTGGTTACATGTAGCACTTTGTAAAGTTTGAGTCAGTGCTATATCATCCAGAAATCATTGCACCTGTTAGGTAGGTTTCCAACCATCCCCTCCTCCACTCTAATCCTTGCTTCATTTCCACTGAGTTTTGCATCCTTTTGTGGACATGTGCACTCATGAGTTAGTCCCAATTTAATGGCAACTACATGTTATGTTTTTTTTTTACATTTTAGGATGATGATTACACCCAAATTGTTGCAAAAGGCATTCATTCATCACTTTTTAATGTTTTTTTCCTTGCTGATTTGCTTGAATGCTTCATAGATTCACTTGTTCACTGTTTATAGGATGTATAGATTGTGAATATTTTCTCCCATTCCATAGGTTGTTTATTTGCTCTGTTGATATTTCCTTAGCTGTGCAGAAGCTTTTTAATTTAATCAAGTCCCATTTATTCATGTTTTTGTTGCTGCAATTGACATTCTTTGCCTTAGTTGAAATCTGGAAGAGTTTTTCCTACATTTCTTTCTAGAATTCTTAGGGTTTCATGTTGGGTCTTATCCATCTTGAATGAGTTATTTTGAGTGGGCTTCTTTTCCTGGTGCATGTTTTTATCTTCACTTTTTCAAAGTTCAGTTGGCTGTGTTGTGGATGGTTTTATATCTAGGTTCTCTGTTTTATTTCATTGCTATATGTCTCCACTTTTGTGTCAGTGCCAGGATGTTTTGGTTAGAATAGCCTTATACTTTGAAGTTTGGTAATGTGATGCCTCCATATTTGTTCCTTCTGCTTATGATTGCTTTGGTTATTTGGATGTTTTTCTGGCTCAAAATGAAGCACATAATTATTTTTTCTAAATCTTTGACATATGACATGGGTGTGTTGATGGAGATTGCACTGAATCTGTAAATCACTTTGGATAGTATGGATGTTTTAACAATGTTGATTCTATTGATCCATAAGCATGATAAGATTTTCCATTTGTTTGTGTCATCTGTGGTTTCTCTCTTCAGTGTTTCCTATTTACCCTTTTATTTTCTTTGTAGCTATTGCAAATGGTATGGAGTCTTTAATTTGACTCTCAACTTGACTGCTACTATTATGAGTGCTACTGATTTGTGTACATTGATTTTGTAAACTTTGATGAATTTATTTATGAACTGCAGGAGTCTCTTGGTAGAGTTTTCTGGTTTTCCACATATAAAATTACACTGACAGAAGAAAGCGATAGTTTAGATACTCTTTAATTTTTTCTTCTTGCCTGATTCCTCTGGCTAATACATCCATCACCATGTTGAGTAATGTAATGTGAGTGGTCATCCTTGTCTTCTTCCAGTTCTCAGGGGACATGCTTTCAACTTTTCTCCATTCAGTGTGATTCTGGCTGTGAGTTTGTCATATATGGCTTTTATAATTTTGAAAGTGATCATTTTATGGCTAATTTGTTGTGTGTTTTGATATGAAAGGATGCTGGATTTTGTCAAAGGCTTTTTCTGGAACTATTGACATTATCAAATCATCTTTATCTTGCTTGTGCTTATGTGGTGAATCACATTTATTGATTTACATAGGTTGAAACGTTCTTACATCCATGGAAAGAAGACCACTAGCTCATAGTGGATTATTTTTTTGATATGCTGTTGAATTAGGTTTTCTAGTGTTTTATTGGGGATTTTTGCATCTATATTCTCAAGGGATATTGGTATGTAGCTTACTATTTTGTTATATCTTTCCCAAACTTGGTATCAAGGTGATGCCAGCTTTGTAGAGGAACCAGCTCTTCCTGGCAGGTATGTCTGGTAAAATTTGGCTCTGACTCCATATGCTCTAGTGCCGCACCCACGGCACCACAGCCGTAGTGAGGCGGCGCTGTCCGCGTTTTAGAACGCTGGTAAGGAGGCTTGTGCTCCACGGAGCTTTGCCCCCAGCGACCCCTGCACAAACGGCATCAGAAACGGTGCTCTATGTGCCAGGTCACCCGCAGGAGCTTGAACGACCGTGGCAGCCTTTAAAATTTATTACTTTGTTTTTCTTTAGCATAGGTCTGTGTGCTCTGACACTAATCACAATGTACTTTCTCAAAGCTGAACCCATCACACTACAGAATAAGATAAGGCACAAGCCTGCTAGACTCAGAGCCGCCTATAAGTCAGACACTAAAACGTTTAAGTAATAAATACCATCACAGTAAATACCAATGATTTAGGAGTAAAACAATTTCACAACCATGAGCGGTACTGTTTATTTTAGGTATGCTTTTAACTGCTATCAATTACGAACAGAGACAAAGTAATTACATTGTTAAAAATATCTAAAACAATCAGAACTTACCTAAACACGAAAACTGCAACCTAAGGAAAAAATTTGTAACTTTCCCAGTAATTCAGAATGACCCTTGTGTAACCCATGACGCCCCTACCTGTGAGCAGAAGTGTATAAGTACTTGCATAAGTTTCACAGTAAAATTACAGCTGCATAATTCACCCGTGGTGTGCCAGACTGTCTTTCCTGCGCCGACCTCTCAACTTTCCTCGTTCCTTCTCCCTGCTCCCCCTCGGACTGAAGCCCACCGACAGGGCGGTCTGCGACACTCTAGGGTTTTTTGTTGGAAGATTTTTATTACTGCTGTAATCTTGTTTCCTATTATTGGTTTGTTCAGGAGTTCTGTTTCTTTTTGATTGAGTCTTCTGATGTCATGTGTTTCCATGTATTTTTCCAGTTCCTCTACCTTTTTGACTGTATGTGCATAAAGATTTTCATGGTATTTGCAGATGACAATTTCTATTTCTGTGGTCTCAGTTGTAATATCTACTTTTCGTTCTCATTGAGATTATTTGGGTCCTTTCTCTTCTATCAGTTTTGTTTATCTTTTCAAAGAACCAACTTTTTGTTTAATTGATCCTTTGAATTGTTTTCATTTCATTTATTTATTTTTGCTTTTACCTTAGTTATTTCTTTTCTTCTTCTAGCTTTGGATTTTGTTTGCTCTTCCTTTTCTAGTTCCTTATGTTATTAGTCTGTTAATTTGGGATCCTTCTGTCATTTTGAGGTAGACATTTAAGGCTGTGAATTTTCCTCTAATAATTTCTTTTGTAGAATTTCATGGATTACCATAGCTTGTGTCCACTTTGTCATTGAGTCCAAGAAATCTTTTAATTTAATTATTGACCCAACGATAATTTAGCAACAGGGTTATTTACTTTTCATGGCTTTGACAGAATTGAACTCTCCTGGAATTGATTTCAAGTTTTATTCCACTGTGTTGTGAGAAGATCTATGGTATAATTTCTAATTTTTGGAGTTTGTTTAGACATGTTATGTGACCTAAGATACTGATCGATCTTTGGAGAATGTTCCATGTGCTGGCAAAAAGAATGTTTATTCAGTAGTTTTGGGGTAGAATGTTTGGCTAATGTCTGTCTGTTAGACCCATTTGTTCTAGACTTGTGTTTAAAGTATGTTTCTTTATTTATTATCTACTTGGATAATCCCTACTTCTTTCAGAGGAGTGATGAAGTCTCCTCAAATTATGATGCTACTGTTTGTTTGTTGCAATCTAATAGAATTTACTTTATGAATCTATGTGCTCCTGTGTTAAGTGCAGAATTATTTGGAATTATTATGTCTTCTTATTGAATTGCTTCCTTTTTCATTATATCAATGTAATGATCAGCTTGGTCTTTACCATTGTTGAATTAAAGTTAAATTTTTCTTGTGTGAGAATGGCTATACCTATTTTCTTTTGGTTTCTGTTTGCTTGGAATATTTTTTTGAGTCCTTTACCTTTAGTTTTTATGAGTCATTGCAGGTTACATGTATTTCCTGAAGACAGCAGACACTTGGGTTGTATCTTTTCATCCATTCAGTCAACCTGTATGTCTTGAGGGTGGCATTCATACCATTCACTTTGATAGAATTGGTGTATGGAATGCTGTTTCATTAAGATAATGAGAGTATTAGCTTATTGCTTTGTTTTACCTCTTATGCTATTGTTTCACATGAGCTCTGAGCTTTAGTTTTTGGGTGGTTTTACACTGGTGGCTGTCCAATGTACATATCCATGTGTAATCCAGTTCTGAGTATTTCCTGCAGGGAAAATCTGATTTTGACATATTCCCTAGGTGTTTGCTTGTCTGAAAATCTTTATTGCTCCTTGATATGTAAAACTTAAAATTCTGAGCTGACAGTTGTTCTGTTTTATAAGACTGAAGATGGAGCCCAAATTCCTTGTAGCTTATAAGGTCTCCATTGAAAAGTATGCAGTTAGGATGATGGGCTGATTGGTTTTCCTTCAAAAGTTACTTGATGTTTTTGCCTCAGCTGGCAGGAGTTCCTCATTTTTGTTGTCTTTGAACAGCCTGATGACCATGAATCTTGATGACTACCTCTTTGCAATGAATCTCCCAGGAGTTCATTAAGCTTCTTGTAACCTGATATCTAAATTTCTATCAAGTTCAGGGAAGTTCTCCTCAATTAATTCCTAAAATAAGTTGTCCATCACTTGAGTACTTTCTCCTTCATCCTCTGAGACTCCTATGGTCTTATATTTGGCCATTTTATATAAGCGAATATTTCTCATAAGCTGCATTAATTTCTCTTAATTCTTTCATCTTTATTTTTGAATGACTGAGTTAATTCAAAAAGTTGTCTTCAAGCTCTGAGATTCTCTCTTCTACCTGTTATAATCTATTATTAAAACTTTCCATTGTGTCTTATATTTCTTCAAATGGATTTTTTATTTCCAGAAGTTCTGTTTTTAAAGATATTTTCATCTCATTCGTAAATTTTTCATTGATTTCCTCTATTTTTTTCTGGTTTCTTTGAGTTGGTTTTCCATTTTCTGTTGAATTTCATTGAGCTTTCTTACTATCCATATTTGGCATTTTTTATCTTTCCTTTTCAATATTTCCATTTTGGTTGGTACTTTTGCTAGAGATCTGGTGTTCTCCTTGAGGGACATTCATTCACTCTAGTGTTTTATGCTTCCAGAGTTCTTGCACTGATTTCTTCTCATCTGGAGCAGCTGGTGCTTCTTATTTTTGGATTTTCTTTTGTTTACATGGGGCTCTCTCCCTCTTCATTCACAATGGTGCGCCTGTTGCAAATACTGGGTAAAAACCTTTGACTTTGCTTCTGACTACTTTGATGAAGGGATCTAGGTATGAATGGATGCCTTGGTTATAGTTCTCCTTAGTTTAGTGGTTTTCTCAGTTCCTAGTTGATTTTAGGCTCTAGAAGTAGTGAACTATGTGTGTGTGTAGGTTCCTTCTCCCTTTCAGTGAGGGAGGATGGAGGTTTTTGAGAACCTTTCTCTTTCCCCAAACCTGTCATCTTCTTATAGTCTGTATTATATTAGCTTGCCTAATTTAATCTATGAGGCAGTAGATGTCTAAGAATCAACCCCCCCGCCCATGTGACTGATTCAGTAAATGTAAAGGGCTCTGCAAATTGACCTTGCTCTCAGTAGGTGGTACTTTCAAGCAGAAACAAGTAGCAATGTTGTTTTGGGGACTTAACGCTTTAGGAGAAGCACTTGAATTCTTTGGTTGGTAGATGGGGCCCTGGAACTTCTAGTGAATCCTTACTTTCCACCTCATAGAGGTGGGTTAGGGAGGCTTGGTAGGCCTGGGTTGTGTGATTCTGCCTTCTTGCTCCACTTGTAATCTTAGCACTTCAGGAGGCTGAGACTGGAAGATTGCTTGAACTCAGGAGATCAAGACTAGCCTGAGCAAGAGCAAGACCCTGTCTCTGCTAAAAATAGACAAATTGGCCAGTCACTATGGCAGGTGCCTGTAGTCCCAGCTACTTGGGAGACTTAGACAGGAGGATCAGTTGAACCCAGGATTTTGAGGTTGCTGTGAGCCAGGCTAACTCTGGGCTTTCTAGCCTGGAGCAACAGAGTGAGACTCTGATAAGGTGGCTGTCTCAGTAAGGGTCCAAAGTCTGCTTTCAGGCTTCTGTGGAAAGATGCCATGGAGTGACTAAAGTGGCCTCTTGTGTGGACTAGGAGTTATCAGAGATTCACAATTTGTCTACCAGGAGTGAATTCCACTTTTCTTCTGCCTCCACTGCTCCATGGTCTTCCTAAGTCATTTTCCATCATGTAGGAGCTCAAACTAGCTGAGCAGCCTGCTATAGGCCAGGAGCTTCCCTGTCCAGGATTCTTCTCTGGGCTAAGAGTGTGGTCTTCCTATGGGGGGAGGGGTCCTCCATAAGTACACTGTGTCTGGTAGCCACACTGCACTCTCTTTTCAGTTCTGCCAACGTGGGCTCACTTGTCTCCTGGAATGCAACACAATTAAATTGTGTCTCTGGGTCCTTGAAGATAAATTTATGATTGTGTCAGGGAGAAGTATACTAGTCCCACGTTGCCTGTGGGTGTTAGACCAGGTTTTATGTCCCTCAGCTTTGGGGTGTGTCTTTCTCTGATGGCACTGCCAGGGAAATAGCACTGGGGCAGGCCCATGAGCCGAGAACTCATCCTGTAGTTTGCTGCAGGTCTTTGAGAGGGCAGGTTTAAGGTCCAATCTCTGTGGAAGCCTGGGTGTGGTGGGTGCAGCAACAGGGGATAACACAGCTCCTCTGGAGCTCAATCATCTTTCTTGGTGGCCACAGGCTTAGGAGTGAAAGGACAGAATAATAGTTTGGATAAAGGACAGCTAGCACTTTGTACGTTTCTGCCCCTCTCTCTGGAAGGCAGCACACTAGTAACATTCAGGCCCAGGGTCAGGCAGATAACCCAGGACTCACTAGCCCCTGCTGCTCCTGTAATCTGTGCCAAAGTTGGTAAATGTTTATGCTGCAATGAACAAGATGAAAAGTGAGGAACTGTAGCCCTTTGGGAGAAAAAAAGGGGCACAGGCGATGGAGAGGCAGTACGGTGCCTGCCAATTTGGCTCAGGTCTTTGGTGTTGGGAAAAAAACCCTAAGGATGCTGGCAGCCTCGTGCTCTGTGCTTAAGAAGTTCCCACCTCTCTGGGGGCAGTAGCTTTTGACTGGTGAGGGTGTAAATGCTCTTCAGCAGCTCAGAAGCCTGCTAACTTCTCACATCTCAGAAGCCAGAGATGTGAGAAAGAGAGAAGCAAGCCACACCACCTATCCTTTCCACTGGACTTCAAGACTCTCAAGGGGTGCTTTGCCAATATCTTGCTCTATTTTGCTCTGCTCCACAATTCCTTCCCATGGAATCTCTGATAAATTTCTGCACTTTTCCCTCAGAATTACACCTAATCTATGTTTATTTGTTTTTCTATTTCATCTAAAACTATTCCTTCTTCCTGAGATAATCTGGCAGCTAATGTCTTTGGCCAACCATCTTATTTTCTGGCCTTAAGTTATCTTAGTGATGGTTTAGAAAGTTACCCAGGCAGTCAATAGGAAAAAGACCCTTTGCCAGTGGTGCTACAAAACTTGGATATCCAAAGGAAAAAAACTAAAAGAATATCATCTCTTCCTTTACATCATAACTACAAATGAACACAAAATGGATCATGAGTCTTAAAGTTAAGACAATAATATAGTACTTTTATTAAAAATAATAGTAGAAAATCCATGTGACTTTGGTAAAGGCAAAGATTTCTTAGCTAGGGCTTGAAAGCATAAGCCACGAAACATAAAAATAATAAATTGGGTATTATTAAAAGGTTTTAAAAATGACTCTTGAATGACCCCATTAGGAAAAGTCAAGTCACAGCTTGAGAGAAAATATTCACAATATATTTAGCTGACAAAGGTCTTACAGCTTGAATATATAAAGAAGTCTTACAACCCAATCAAAAGATAAATGCCTCAATAAGGGATGGACCAATTAGAGCAAACATTTGTCAAAAGAACCTATATGTGGATAGAATATATTTTTGATATAATTATTCAACAGAGAAATGCAAATAATACCACAATACACTGCTATAAGCCCATGACAATGGTTAAGAGTGGTTAAAATCAAAAAGCTGGTGAGTCTGTAGAACAACTTGAACTCTTATATAACATAGATTTGAATGTCAAATACTAGAAAAGCACACTGAAAAACTAAGAAAACTGAAAGTTTTCTTAAAACTTACTTTTCTTAAAACATCAAACTTTTATTTACCAGATACCAAGATATTTGTCCAAGAAACTTATAAATATACTTCAATCCAATTAAAAAGTTAAAGACAGACAAACAGATGATTGGGAGTCAAATATCTCAGGTTTTACATGTCAAAGTGCTATAGTAAAGGGGCTGTGGCTCACGCCTATAGTCCTAATACTCTGGGAGGCTGAGAAAAGTAGATTGTCTGAGCTCAGGAGTTCAAGACCAACCTTAACAAGAGTGAGACCCCCATCTCTACTAATAATACAAAAGCTAGCTGGATGTTGTAGCCAATCCCTATAGTCCCAGCTATTCAGGAGGCTGAGGCAATAGGATCGCTAGAGCCCAAGAGTTTGAGGTTGCTCTGAGCTATAACTACAGGACATTCTACCCAGGGCGACAGAGAGACTTTATTTCCAATAAAGAAAAAAAAAAAAAAAGACAGTTTTAAAGCAGGTAGGCTAACCAACATTTTCCAACATTAAATCAAGTAGAGGAAGTACAGGAGTATGCTTTAATTATAAATTTGATATCATATAATTATAAGCAGCATATTGAGTCCAACAAGAAATGATTCTTGTATCATTCAACACAAATGATACAATTAATTAGAAGCCACAGAGTATGCAGATGATAAAAAATAAATGTTAAGTGACTAGAACATATAATGTCTATTGGTCAAGACAAGAGACAAATTCAGAAACCAACAAGGCGATGTTGAAAGACAGGTTGGTTTTAGCAAAGAAGAGGAAAAACTTGAAAGAGAAAATATCCAGAATAGAGCTACACATTTGTCTCTCGGAAAAAAATATCTACTGTTTCTTGCCCAAGGTATAATCTACCCAGATAAAGGGCAGAGATAGGAACCTTGGAAGTAAGTAGGGAGGTCTCAAGGATTAACAAATGATTTGTACAAAAATTCTATTTTTCAGAGACAATGTTATAAAAAATTAGAATAGATCAAAATAGTAGATTGAAATATTACTAACGCAGGAGGTTGCTAAGGAAAATTAGAATAAATCTAAAACCCTAAGTTAGATTTTCCCCTAAAGAAGAACCTCAAAACAAAAGACCTAGAAAAATGTTTGTGTATATTTATTTTATCCAAAATGAGTTGAATTATTATCTTTCTGACCTGCAACTCATGAATTATAAATAAACTGAAGGTAAGAGTAAGTATGCCTAGCCCTTACATCAAGAATGCCATATTGCTGCAGCCATTGGGCCTACTGTGAAAACAATGAGAACTCTTATAGAATTGGTGAATTCTGAAATATAGAAAGTGAAAAAAATATGAAAAGCAGAAAAAAATATGAAAAAAATATGAAAAATATGAAAAGCTTCCACATATGGAAGCTTGTTCTGAAATCTGAATTCCAGAAAAGGCCTACCTCATATTTGGGGATCTTTGCATACACAGGTATCTTTGTACAATATCTGAGTGTGTATTTCACCCTCCTTCAAAGACTAAAGTTATTTGAAATGAAAATTCAATTGACCGGCTTGAGGGATTAGATATTGTTCCAAGTTAGTATGGATACACTTAATAATTACCGGCTATCATGGTGACCGTGATAACTTTCTTATTAACTGAGTTATAGAGGTCTTGTTTATGCGGAGGTAAATGATTCAGAAAGAGTAAAATGTAAGAGAAATAGAGAAAAAGTAAAAGAAAGAAACAAAGAAAAATTATAAACTTTTCTTAGGTCTCTTTTATATCAAATGTGCACAGGGAGACCATGACGGGGGTCGGGTGGTGGTGGTGGTATTGTTCTTCTTTCTGACATCACATAGACCACTGCTCCGAGACATTGGAAATAGGTTAGTTATGGTTCTAAAATTAAATCTCATTAGAGATTAGTGGTCTTTAGTGAATTGCTTGGGGAAACCAAAACAATAGTACCCATTGTAGTACTCCAGTGTTTTATTGTATTTATTTATTGTTTTTGAGACAGAATCTCTTTGTTTCTCCAAGTGTAGTCGGATCATAGCCTACTGCAGCCCAGAACTCCTGGGCTCAAGCAATACACCCGCCTCAGCCTCCCAAATAGCTGAACTACAGGTACACACTATTGCACCTGGCCATTTTTTAAATCTTTTATAGAGATGAAGTTAAGTTATGTTGCCCAGGCTGATCTTGAATGTCTGAGCTCAAGCGATTCTCTCACCTCAGCCTCCTGAAGTACTGTGATTGCAGGTGCGCCATGATGCCATGCCAATATTCGTTTGTTTTTATGTGATATATATGTTTTTATGTATAAAAAAGTTAATTTACAATTTGGGAAGGTAGAGAATGGTGACATACTTAAATTACTATTAATGGCCCAAATCTTTTAATATTGTAGCTAATTAAGTTGTGATTTTTAACTTTCTGTGTGTAAGCCTTTATTACTTAGGAATGGAGCTATGAATATCATAACTTAAAGCTTTTATCCCAAATGATAGAAACAAAGATTTGTCATTGGTGATCTGAGATAGCTCCAACAGAGCAAAACCATGGCTTTGAAGAGAATTTTTGTCAGCCTGAATATCACAGTGATTCTTTAGTCAAGAGTTTATCGTTGGGACCAAGAGAAGTTTAGGGAATGAAATATAATAGCATAATTATTATTATTTTTTTTTGTACAGACAGAGTTTCACTTTATTGCCCTCAGTAGAGTGCTGTGGCATCACACTGCTCACAGCAACCTCCAACTCCTGGGCTTAGGCGATTCTCCTGCCTCAGCCTCCCAAGTAGCTGGGACTACAGGCGCCCACCACAATGCCTGGCTATTTTTTTGTTGTAGTTTGGCTGGGGCTGGGTTTGAACCCACCACCCTTGGCATATGGGGCCAGTGCCCTACTCACTGAGCCACAGATGCCACCCTATAATAGCATAATTTTAAAGTCCAAGAATGTATAACTGGAACATTTAATACATGAAAAGTTGACACTGAAATTTAATACTTAAAATATCAAGGTACTATTTGATTTATGTTTATAAGTTTTGAAGAGTTGTTTTCAAACCAGGTGGTCATCAATTAAAATTGGAAACTACATGAGCTTTCAGTTTAGAAGAGTTAACTTTCTGATTAGAATTTCATTCTTAAAGTTCAGTCCCATGAAATAAACCCCAATTATTTTTCAAGTACTGAGAATACTATTATTGAAAACATTTTTGTGTCAAGTGAACATTTCTGAACATTTTACCTAATGGTTTTATATTTTATCGAATGAGAAAGGCATTCCATGATACAGCACGAAGATGTTTGCTGTTGGTCCAGGAGCAGTGGCTCATGCCTATAACCCTAGCACTCTGGGAAGCCGAGGTAGGTGGATTGCCTGAGCTCAGGAGTTCCAGACCAGCCTTGGATGGAGCGAGACCCCATCTCTAAAAGTAGTTGGGCATTGAGGCCATTGGCTGTAGTCCCTGCTACTCGTGAGGCTAAGGCAAGACAATCACTTGAGCCCAAGAGTTTGAGGTTGCTGTGAGCTGTGATGCCACCACTCTACCGAGGGCAACAAAGTGAGACTTTGTCTCCAAAAAACAAACAAACAAAAAACCCCAAAACAAAACAAAAAAAAAATCAAAAACAAAGACAAAGATGTTTGCTGTTAAGGCTAAAATTCATATTGAAGAGAGTAAAAAATATCTTCCAAAACGAGAATCTCCAGAGTAAAAGCTATCAGGCTGTTCATATGTACAAAGATAGAAGCCTGGAGGAAAGAAGGAAAAGAATGTGTTGGACTAAGTCAGGTTTCTGAGAAGTACACGGCTGGCCAAAAGTGTACAAAAGCTTTACAGTATCATTTCAGTTCTTATAATTCTCATGTTGAGGTCCAATGCATTTATTGTTGGAATATTAAACTGCACATTTAAGTTCCTATTAATTGAACACACTCAAATACTGCATCAGGGTTACATATCAGCTTAGAACTACCTGCTGGATAAGATTCTGGAAAATGTCATGGTGCTAGAGTATTGTTTAAAACTTTCGCCAAACTGATTAATTCTTCTCTAATATACGTTTTAAATTCAGACAGATTTTACCACAGTGTGTTTAAATATGAAGACTAGGAACATGGATCAAAACTTTGTTAGGCCCATGAATTACTGGGAGATGGTACAATGTGTCAGCATTAAATTGGTGGATAGTGGAAGAAATTATCTATGTGGGATCAATGTTACTATTAGAAGCCACAAATATTTTGTTCATATAGATGTTAACTATTATTTTTTAAATTTCAGATTAATATAAGGGTAAATGCAATTAGATTACACTGTTTACGTTTATTGGGTAATGTCCAAGTTGAAGGTGAGCCCTTCACCAGGAGGTGTGCTATAAACTCCTACATTGTGCAGTTAAGGGAGAGCTTACCAAGCCCCCTCTCCTCTCTTCTTGAATTTAATTGTGTTTTTCTCTTGTGTGGGCTTGTAGTTGTTCAACTTCTCAACTATTCTTGAATTACATTTTTTTTAATCCCAGTGCCCAACCTTGAATATCTGATAGGAATAAAATTTTTAATTATTATATTTACCATGATAGACTAAAAGGAAAACTAATTAGTTAAAATATCATTTCCATTCACAGGAAAGACATACATTGACTTGTATATATGTAGACGTGTATATAAAGACTTATACATATATAGATTATAAAGAAAAAATTCTTTATTATTCATAGATACTACCAGTGTATAAAATTATATGTTTATGCCATATGTAAATTATAATCAAATGAGAAATGGGGGAAAAATCACCTTTTTACAAGCATGTATTACTATACACACATATACACGCAGTTTTATATTTATGCATACACATGTAGTTAAAACATAAAAACATATATAATTTTACTGGATTCTATTTTGTGTCTATGTTCAAGATCATTTAAAACTAATGACAAAAGAAGAAAAGTGCTTTAAACATGTTTCTTTGCAAATATAATTATGGAATCTTCTGGCAAACAAATAAAATACTAGCTAATGCCAAAAAAGTCTTTAAAGACATTTTTTAACTTGTGTCAAGATGAGAAATCTGCATGTTTGGAGCATAATAATCAAACTGAATTATTTTGGGCAATAAAATGATGAGAGATAAGACTAAAAAAAATGATATATATTAGTATGCTGGAAAAAAACTAACATTAAATAAACGAACATCTGACTGAAGAAAGACTTTAAAAAACCCTGACATAAAAGGAATGTGAAAAAGTGAAGGCCAATCTAATATCAAACAGTACTTATTAGATAAACCAATGCAGATCTATTGATAAATATACGTAAAAACTATCTTCCGAATGAGGCTAAGAAACACAATTTTTTTTTCTTTTATAGAGTTTTTTGTTTGCTTGTTTTGTTGTTGCCCCTATTTGATCAATCATAGTCCTTGTACATCTGGAAGAAAACCATCTAATGTTAATGTTCTGGTTATTAGTGGGAAGACCTGTATGGATTTCCTGTAAGATAGCTGAAGAGATCTGACTGTGCTCATGATGATGACACAGAGGTGCCTGTACAAACCTGACTTAAACACAGGAACATCGATGTGAGGTGTGGGGGAGAAGTGGCAGGAAACTTAGCTTTCCCAAAAGAGAAAACAGAAAGGACACTTGTGAGGCTTGGCATAATTATTTAAATACAACTATGTATTTTTTTAACACATCTGTTTTTCCAGGGGTTTCTCTACCTCCTGCAGATTTGTATCATTGCATCTGCTCTATTCTTTTTTTTAGGGATGTTGATGCAAGGCCCAGTTCATAGTCTGGAAGTCAGAGATTACTGTGAAATCACCAAGAATATTGTGAAATCACATCACTCTTAACTGTCATGTTTTATTATATCTATGTCAAAATATTAGTATTTTTATTTACTTAAAGTAAATACCAGTCAACAGACTTTTTCTGAAAATGTAATGATTTCCAAGAGGGGGTAAAGGGAAAGTCAGAGATTGGAAATTATAATTAGCATACTAACAATATAGACAGATATGGAATCATTAAAGGGAAAATAATAGTGAGGTGAATTATTACTACTTTCTTATCAAGGCTAGGATAATCGCGATTTGACATATGACTCTGTTAGGCATATAATATATCTAAGAAAATACAGAATTTGTTCACACACACACACACACAATCAGTGCTTTCTTTTGTCTCCTTTCTGTTCTCAGTAATCCAGTGAACACTGATTTCATGGGTAGTTTCACCTGCTTTTGTCTGTGCAGATAAAACAGGATAAGAAAGAAGCATCGGTACTCTGTGTCCAAAGTTGTTTATACTCACAGAGAATTTAGAAATGTATTGCCCACCTTGTGTACTATTATCTTCCTAATATTATACCAGATGCAAAATAAACAAAACTATTCTATATCGTAGTACGGTTGAAGACAGTGAATGCACAAAGATAAAGAATTTCCTCACGTTAGGGCTTCTCAGAGCAGATTTGGGGCTAAAGCAAAGTCTCCTGCCTCCAGAGTCGTTGCCTTTCATACCCCAGAGTTCTGCTCTATGTAGTCCATGAGGCCAAAAGTCTTTAGTTTTAGGCTTATGTGAATTCTGTAGCTTTAAGAAATATTGCCCCCATGAAGTACTTTAGGCATGAAAAGGCTTGACACAGAGTCTGTGCAAGGGGACTGAGGAGCTCTCAAGGAGTCTTCTCCAGCAAACCTCAGGTCAAGAGAGCTTTGGAATCTAGAGTATCTTTACCATAACCATTAGGCCTGGTATTTCCACACCTCACATACCCAATATCCCTTTAAGGTCAGTTTTCTGCCTTTCTGCATTCATACAACTCACATGCCATTCTCATGACACTTTTGGGTCTCTCAAGCAGAAAGTGAGTCTCTACTGAAAGGTCAGGGAACACCCCCGCTCTGACCATCAAGGTCAATTAACGCACAAATTTAGGTGGGCTAACCAGGGAAGCGGTATAAACAATGAGTATGAGAATGGAGAGAGAATATGGGTGTCAAGAATATTGTTTCCTGAGTCAGAAGGTACTGGACATTTATCTTGATGTCATCTTTCTGTAGCTGTGTGAACTAAGATAAATTCCTCAATTTTCTCATTTAAAATAGGGCTGTTTAAAGGAGTGAGTATTAATGTTTTTAAATGTTACAATTACTATTTTTATCAATTCTTTTTACGTTTAGCAATCAATCACTGTTTTAATGGGGTTATCAGTTTAATCTCCCATTATGATCTGTCACTCCTTCATTGGTTTTCTTAAAAAGTCCTCAAGCAGGCCAGGTATGGTGACTCATCCCTGTAAATCCAGCACTTTGGGAGGCTGAGGTGGGAACTGCAGTTAAGCCAGGACTTCGGTACCATCCCGGGCAACATAGCAAGGTGCCCCTCACCACACTGATCTCTATAAGAAATTAAAAAGTCAGGCATGGTGGTGCCCACCTGTTGTCCTTGCTACTTTGGAGGTTGAGGTGGGAAAATTGTTTTAACTCATGAGTTCAAGTGCACTCTATCCTGGGCTGCACAGTCTCTAAAAGAGGAAAAAAAAAAATGACATCAAGGAAAAACACATTATCTTTTAGATCATTGGTTCTCAACCTGTGGGTCGCGACCCACAGGACCTGTCTTAAAGGGTCACAGCATTAGGAAGGTTGAGAACCACTGTCTTAGATGGAATTGAGAGCCTTTATATCCATATAAAACAGTACTGAAGTAGTATCTGTTATTTTAGTTAAAGTATGAAAATCTCTCTCTCTCTCTCTCTCTCTCACCCCCACACACAACACAGACCTGTTTTTTCTGTTTCTGGTATTTTGTGTGAAAGGACTTTTAACTGATTGTAGTGGCATCATATTAATGATTGATCTTCAGATAGTATATCAATTATAAGGATGATTTCAAGTATGGTTTTCTCTACTAACATGTTTCATATGCTGGAGGACAATACTGATGCCAATCTCCCCTCAGAATCCGAATTAATGAGCACAATTTTATTCTTTTGTCAGTCTGAACATTTAATGTTTTATCATGCTAATTACTTTAAGCAGCTTATATTTTGCCCCTGAAGGTTTTATTCCTTAATATCACAATGCAAGTGTCTATTTCTTAAATGTATTTATACTGAAAACAATGACCTGAGAATAATAGTTCAGCCCTAAGAACTTCTCAATAATGTAGATAAATAGAAAGCACACTAGAGAACTGTAGTGAAAAATATTTTGAAGAATGAAAAGCTGTTGTTTAAAAACAAAAACTACCGGGCGGCGCCTGTGGCTCAGTGGGTAGGGCGCCGGCCCCATATGCCGAGGGTGGCGGGTTCAAACCCAGCCCCTGCCAAACTGCAACAGAAAAATAGCCGGGCGTTGTGGCGGGCGCCTGTAGTCCCAGCTGCTTGGGAGGCTGAGGCAAGAGAATCGCGTAAGCCCAAGAGTTAGAGGTTGCTGTGAGCCGTGTGAAAAACTACCTGAAAAATAAAATTAAATTATTTTTTCTTACAATAATAAAACTTCCATTGTGTGATAACACAATATTAATGAATTCATATGAGCTCATTTTAAACAGTAGTTCCCACCCTTGATTATTCATTAGAATCACCCGGGAACCTAAGTCAGGGGACTTCATGAACCACACAGAAGACTTGGTGGAGCTATGATCAATATTTTTACTAATCTTTGCAGGCATTATAATGTGCAGAAATGAATTCAAATTACTGATCTGAACCATTGCTTCTCATAAAAAAAAATGCCTCCTAAATTTTATGTGTATCATGGAAGCTTTTGAAAATCAGATAACAGCTATTATTACTTTCATCCCTGAAAAACGCTTTTGTATACATACACATCCATCCACACACCCAAATAACATCCTCACACAGACACCCAAACACAGTCTCCCTTCCACTCACACACACATGATTTTGCACAAAACTTAAAGTTATCTCCAAATTTCCTGAAGGTCCTATTAAGAAATTTGCTTTAAGAACAACTTTTAAATGATTTCAGAGGAAGAAAAAAACTGTTACTTTTTCAATGGATCAAGTAGCCTCATCTTGGTGATTGTGTTAATGTTTAAAAATCACTAAATTTAGCTATAAATCACTTTTTTAAAAGTGATTTTAAAATTATTATGAATTTATAAATTTAGCTAAATCACTTTTTAGCTGTAACATAAACCTATCTCACCTGCTCGCATCCTCAAAGCAAAAAGAAATCAACCTGTGGCTGTTCTCTGTGACTATGAGTAATTTACTTCCTCTGTCCATTTGCATTTTCTTATCTAGTAAACAAATAAATTGATATGTAAAACATGGGGTAATAATTCAATGAGATATAGCATGCTGACAAAGCATATTAGCTGCCGCTAAGCTGCCCTTGGTACTATTGTTTTTATAATTTTCTGTTAAAGATGGTTTCATATGCTTGAAGTCTTAAAAAAATTTCCCATTTGCTATTTTTATTTCTAGAAAATAGTTACATTAAAAAAGCAAAGGGAGCAAAAAAGTCATAAATTTAAAAAAATGTTGATAACAGCAATTGCTAATCTTCTTCTGCTTTGATGAATTAATGTCTGAGTAAAGAAGTCTTGAATAGAGAGGAAATATTGGAACTTTGCTTGTGCTTCCATTTTAAAAATCTATCTCTGTTAAGTTAAATACATTAAGAGGACTATTTAAGGGAAAAGAAAAGTGTGACATTATGTTGCTGACTCATGCCAGTTTTTTGGTCCGTTTGCTGCTTAGATCAGAATACTGTTACATAAAGTAAGTCAGATTTAATTGTTGATTAAATAGTATTTTCACTCATATTTTTCCATACTATGTATTAATATTATTTCCAGATCATACCTCTAATGGACTACAATCAATTTGACTTCAGAGTTCAATAATCGGCCTCTTCTCCCAAGTCTTGTTGAAATGCCCTGGTGTGTAGGACATTTTTTGAAAAATAACGAGGTTTTCTGTTCTCTCTACCTCTATTACTCTCTCTCACATTCAGTTTTTTTCAACCCTCCAAAGGCTACATTCACCTTTTAAACTAATCTAACACTTCGAGATGCGAAAAACACCTTGAAAGTGAAGCTGACAAAGTGAATCACATTCCTCTTCTAATTAAGACCTACACAGACAGAGATGCTGTATGTGTGATATTTATACACAAACACAGTGGGGCTGAAGCTTGAGTCACCTACATCTAGCTTGACTTAGCACGTCTCTGAGTTTCAGAGTTACAGGGCCTTGATATTCTATGAATATGGCAAAGCTTTTGTTACACACTCTTGTTAAAGACCAGGAACTTTCAACACACATTTATTTAATTATACATTTGTTTAAGAAATGAAGATGACACTGTTTGAAGAAGGGAAGAGGACCTTACTGTAACCCAAAGGCTGCATGCAACCTAGTCAATGTCAAACCATCTTGCATTACCTTTCTTCCAGACAGCTACTGTAACAGCAGCTGTAATTGACCTCACTTTTACTGATGAGTGGCCTATATTTTAAAGAGGTTAAGTACCTTGCTAAAGATGGCAAAATGAGTAAGTAACAGAGGTGGAATTTAATTCTTCTTCTGCCAAGATTATCTATCCTAGTATTTAATTGTGACATACTGCCCTTTTTAGTTTAAAAGAATCAAAAAGTTAGCATTTTTTCCTATACTTAATAAGTTAAGATGGAAAATAGTAGTACTTGGGTAAATCATGATATCACCAAGAAGGCTAGCATAAGGAAGATTTAAAATCACTTTTATACTCTAAAGTAATTATAAATGAGAAATAGCAATAAAAATGTTAAAAGAGAAGCTGCGCTATACTAAATTCCTATAAATGAACCTATAACTTCTCGTGTCTGGTCCCTGCATTTAGATGAAGCTGGAAACTATCACTTAATTCTATATCCTATACATAAAACTCAAATTGTAATAGGATATTTTATAACATTTTATATAATCAAGATTAAAAAAAATGACCACAAGGTTCTAGGTAGGCTATAAAAGAACTAATGTGAAGTAGTCTGACAAAATAAAATAATTGTAGAGACAAATTATGACTAAATCCAAATTACAAACAAAGCAAAAATAAATAAAAAGTTGACATTTAAAAATATTGGTTTAATTTCTAGTCCTGGCTAAAAGTTACATATGAACAACATAAAGAATACTTCTGTATAGTAAATCAACAGAAATTGCCAAATTATTTTGGCAATTTGACTCTAAGTCATGTCATTTGGGTATTTCCATGATGCAAATTAGTGATATTGACTAGCTTTTAGAGATTATGCTTATTATTTTAAACATTCTCTAATTTAGTTTGCACTTGGTAATTCTATCAATCTACGAAATTGTAGTTTTTGTGACACCTAAGTAGAATTAAATGAGTGATTTAGATATTTTAAAACATGGATTTTAGATTTTCTATAAAAATATTTAGATTAGTATTATTTTTCTTTCCTAATTGGAAATCCATTAAAGAAATCAGGAATTCATGTGTTTTAGTAATTTTGCTTTCTTAGTTATCGAATACTTCTTAAATCATTGTTTCCTTTCTTTCTGTTTCTTATGGAACGTTTTCACTGCCAACGGCCCTTACAATAGCTGTTAACATTATCTTGGTTATGCTATTTGTTACAAAATACTAAATCTTATGTATTCTTTGCAGACTAGGCCTGCTATAAGTATATTCAAAGACTATGTTTAAAGTCATATTCTAGATTATATAGAAGTAAACATACCCTTTTAAACTTGCAAAGGAATCATATAGCTCCCAGAGCTATTAGTGTATTGATTTTTGTGTATTCAATAATAATAATAAAAAAAAATCATGTGACCTAAGCTGCAAAAATGCTACCCACGTTGGTCCAGATTTCTTTCCTGCATGACTCATGTATGGATTTGGAAGGGAATGACTACACAGGAGAAAGAATATTAGAAATGTGCCAATTGACTATTCTCTGTGGAGTCTTAGGGAAAAATGATGACAGCAGCAAGCTGGTAAAGGACATTCTAATTTGACTGAAACTTTACTCCATATAGGGCAGTGGTTCAGAGCTCTAGTATAACACTTTCTAGACCTGTATACGTAGTATATAATTTATTAAGTGTATGATGTCAGGAAAGTTAATTACCTTCTTTGTGATCACAAAGTAATCTTCCAGTTTACTCACTGGAAGAACTGAGATAATAATGAAACCACATCATAAATTTGCAAGGACTAAGTTACCTATTACGGGGTTAACATGGTCCTTTGCATATGTTAAGTGCATAGTAAATGTGTTCACTCATGTTTCAGAGGTTATCTTGATGTATTTCAGAATGGCAAAAGTGTAACCTACCTTACTCATTGTAAAGGCAGATACCCTTTTAGCTTAGTTGGGGCCCTATTCTAACCTCTGGAAAGATCACCTCTTCTACTGGCATTTCAATGTGAGCATAGGCTTTTTTCTCTTTTGTTTACTGCTGTATTCTAAAGCCTTAGATTAGCACCTGAGCCGTCTATGCAGTCTGTGAGTGCTGAAGGAATGGATCATTGGTCAACTTACAGTTTCTCTATCTCAGGAAAACCCTTCAGAATACTTCATAGTGGAAAAACATTTCTTTTCTGCATCAATCCTGTAAATACTGTACTGAATGCCAGCATTCAATTTAATTATTCTTTTATTTTTCTTTAATCTGCTTCCTCTCGCTTCCAATTCTCTAATGGATGCCTTGGTTTGCTAGAGAATTCTAAAAATACTTTTGATAGCCCATTCAGGGTTTTTCAATTTGGGCAATGCCTTATAAAGCAAAAGAATCTTTCTCAGCCAAGCCTTAGCAAAACCTCTATACATAGGAAAATGAATGTAATAGTAGTGTTTGATATGTATTGGGAGTTTACACGTATATCACACTGGGGTAGATATTTTATTTAATCTTCACAGCACCTTTCAATAATATGGGTTCTAGAAGCATTTTACAAATGATGAAATTGAGGCTCTGGGTGATTATATATTAGTAAATTTGAAACCATAAGGGGAAAAATGGTTTTTATTCATCTAAATTTAATATCAATGCTCCTAAGAATCAATTAACCTCTACTTACATAGGCTGGTGTTCAGTAAGAAGGTTATCAAGAAATCTGAAGATTTCACACTCACTAAGGTTTTAAGGACAGACAATAAATTAACTATCATTTAAAAGGCTATCTGTGTAGAATATGTCTTTATTTAAAAAAATTTTACCTTGAATATGCTGAGCTGAATGAAAGAAATTTAATGGTGAATTTCAAACCCTGTGATAAGTAATTTGAGACTGGGAACTTGTCAAATTCGAGTCAACCTTAATCTAACTTTGAGTTTCACTTTCAAATCCATGTATATATGTACTTGCCCTTTTAACCCTTATGAAATAAAGAATATACTTCTCATTAATAAATCAATTCATTCAATTCATAAAGACTTTGTAATGCCTATGATGAGCCAGACATTGTTTTAGACTTGATGGTAAAATATTTCTGAACATTTATAACTTATTACAAGACAAAGTTATTTTTTATATAAAACTTATAGAACAGTAAAGTAAGCACTGTAAGAAAATACACTTATTAGAAAAATGGAAACAAAAGGCACTCATATCTATTTTAGGAAAGACATTGAAAACTGTATAGGAACAGTTATCTTTAACTAGGGTTAGGACAGAAGAGAGAGAGTATAGAATTTTGAAAGAAAATTTATCAGCTGAAACAGTTTGTATAGAGAATACTAGACCAAAAAAAAAAAAAAATGCAAAGGGATGGGGGCCTGAAAAAATCCAACTTGTTAGAGAAAATAAGATTAATTGACTATGAACAACCACACTATGCTGACTCTATGACAATAGGAACTACTAGCTCTGTCTCTTCTGACTTTGTGTCTTAAATATTAGGGCTATTCATCAGACTGTCCACTTCTCTCAATTTTAAGGATTTATGAGTTACCTACTTTACTCCCTGGATTTAATTAGCAGCTACTAGAATATTGGTACAAAATAAAACAAGAGTGAAAGGGAAGAGGTATTTGGACACGTAAAAAGAATACAAATTGGGAGGTAGGAGATATGCAAAAGGAAAAACTGTCAATAAAAACTCACCTCACTAAGTTACAGGTGGTTACTTATAGCAGTATTGGTGGATATGTCTATATGTAGGAGTTAACATGCACATATATATTTCATTGCTCTGTCAGGTAAGAAACTCTAAAAACAATGATACCCCAGTAATAACGAACACACCTGGAACTCATATTTAGATTACAATAACATTTTTCAAAAAAAGAAACAGGGATTCTTGGAGCAATGGTTAATTCTAGGGCTCAGGAAGGAAATACATAAGAAAAACCTGGGAAATCCTGTGCCAGACAGTAAGGAAGTACTTAAAAGAAAAACAAGAAAAATCATTGGAATTGTCAAAGAGCAGATGAATCAATGGAAATGGCCAACATTGGAATAATTAGGGCAAAACATAAGTAGTAATTCATTATAATGCAAATAGAAAATAAACATGTATGATTTGAAGTCTGTATTAATATAAATACATGATCTAAAAATATCATTCAGTGAGAGGAGTGGAGATAGATCTTTCATACAGACAAATTCCATATAATTTATTTAGATTCTCCACCCTAATGGAAGAGAAACCTAATCCCCCAGGCCTTCAATGTGACACATGCATACCAATTCCATTTCAAAGAGTAAAGCACAGAATTGGAGTTAAAAGAGTAACTTTACATGGATAAACCAACAAATAGTACTTCAGGGGGTTATCAAGGTCAACATTAATAATAATACATCAATAGTGCTTTTGTTAGGATATGACAAAAATTATTCTTCTGATCTTCCTCCGCAAAACTCATAATCCCAGTAATCATGAGAAAAACATGGACAAATCTTAATAAAGGGGCATTATACAATATACCTCATGAATGCTCTTCAAAATCTCTCCAGGTCACCAAAGACAAAGAAACTCTAACCAACTGTCATTGGCAAGAGGAGCCTAAGGCAGGATGGTCTCCTGGCTGGCATCCTGTAAGAGAAAAAGGACATTAGGTAAAAACTAAGGATAAACTCTTGTTCTAGTATATATTAATACTGATTAGGCTTTCAAAGTGATCTTGATATAATATAGTGGAAAATTTATTGGATAATTATTCTTTTAAGGAGACGTTGACCAAGAATTTCTGAGAAGTTGTGTGCTTCAGTGAATTGGGAATCCATAAGTTCAGAGTTTTTTTTATTTATTTTTATTTTTTTATTTTTGCCCCATCACTAGGTGTGGGACTTTGGGTAAGTCATTCTCTCTTGTCTGAATCTCATTTCCTTAATTTGGCTTGAATGTGACTTTTACTTACCCTAGGATTCATGAACATAGGAGTCTCACAGATAAATTTGAGGGCTAGGTCTAGACATACACTATGTGAGGAACTGTGAAGCCTCTTGCATGTTAATCCTTTCCTTATCACCAGGAAAGGTAGAATCCAAGCAAAGAGGGCTAAAATACTTGTCTTAAGAGTCTGAAAAAGAAAGGGAAAGGAAGCAATTGAAGCTCAGTTTTAATTGTCACATTATTTCTAGCCCAATTTTCACCAATGTGTGCATAGATATGAGCAGAGGTAGGGAGTAGAAAGTAGAGATAGGATTCTTTTATGAGAAACTCATGCATTAACATAGTTAGGAAAATGGGATCCTTTTCCTACATAGGTGGAGAACCTATGGTATTCTTCCTTTTGTATTAAGACCTCAAAGATCGCAGCTTTCCTTGCAGACTCCAGCAGTTCTGGGTTATTGACACATCAGAGTAATTTCCATCCAATAAGGCAGAGTGTGTCACTGACTCACTGTGATTTCAGCAGCTACCAGAAATGGCTTTGCAGGGACTGCACAGACATGGAAATTTTGGTGTTTTGAATTCCTTTGTGTCAGCCCCCACATACAGGTTTGCAGAAGGGTTGGATCTTTCCTTGAATTTGACACTGTATGGAATGAATAAGATGGATTTTGATGTGCTATAATTGTAGACAGTGGTAGACTAAGGGAAACATTATTTGCTATTTCCATGCTTGAACAGTTGGAGCTGAGAAACATGTAAAATAAAAGATTTTCAAGTAATTAATACTAAAATTAATATTTCATAAAATTTGAAGTAGAACTCCAATATCAGATAAAGTGAAGTAATTCTCATGAAAGAGTAATATGCTCTCCTATCTTAAGCTC
This sequence comes from Nycticebus coucang, assembly GCF_027406575.1. NCBI lineage: Eukaryota > Metazoa > Chordata > Mammalia > Primates > Lorisidae > Nycticebus > Nycticebus coucang. The sequence goes on along the minus strand of NC_069781.1, from coordinate 67,837,835 downwards.
TCAGTATTTGTCATCACTCTTTAGCTCCTGAAAAGATACAAGAATATTTTCAATAGGACATCAGGGAACTTCAGAATGCAGATTAAAAAATACCCAACTGAATGATGGCTAAGACTCTCCCTACCCACCAGATAATTGTTGGCTTTAAGCCTTGGAGGAGGTTTATTATAGGAACATAGTTGCTGATTCTCGAGATTGTGAGAAAATAAGAAAAAAAAAAATGAATCTATAAGAGCAGCTGAAATTACAGCCTGGCTACTTGAAGAAGGTCATACTGCTTTTCCATGCCCAAACCAATAGGGAAATATTAATATTCTGAACCTAAGGTTACCCTGCCAAGATTTTATCCCAAGTCTCCCAAGTTAACTATTTACACATCAGTCACACATACAGAAATTGCTCGTCAGAAAATTCTTTACTGCAAAACCAAGATTAAAAGAATTCTAAGAGAAATAGGAACAACTGACTGCTTCTCCTGAAGACAGGTTACTCCATTTGTGTTCACCCAGACATCTCATCCCAGGCTAAATTTGTGGGAAAGAAGGCATTGATGTAGTTCAAGCTGAGAGTGAGAAGGGGTTTAAAATAAAACAAAATGAACCTGAGGTGGGGAGAGAACGAGTATTTTGCAATTGAATTGCAGACATTCCAAAGAACGAAGAGATAGAATATCAAGGATTCCCAGGGTATTTCAAATATAAGCCAAATAAAACAAAAAATAAAAGCAGAAATAAGTGATAAGACCTGTTTTTTGTTTGTTTGTTTTCTTTTTGTTATTTTTAAATAAAGGTGAACTGTGACTGTGGATTAGTTGTCTATCCATAGGTGGCAGGGGCCAATCAGATGAAGAGGAAGTCCATTGGATTAGAAAAAATTGATCCTATTAAATTGGTGACCTTTCAGTATTCAAAATTACTCAGTTCTGTGATTTATATCAGTCAAGAAGGTGCTAAAATCAAATGATTCATCTCTTAGTATTCAGTAAAGCAATTTAATGGGTTCAATTTCCTACTGTTCATCCATTTGTGTGGCATTTCCCACACATGACCATTTAAAAGCGTTTTGGGAAGCAAATTAATAGGTTAAAGAATCTAAAAGAATTGCATCTAGTATCATTCTAGTTTGAATTCACTAGGTGAAACGCATACTCCCACAGTTTGTTGATGTGATATCGTATGAAGGGGTGGTAGAGATAGTTTCAATTATCTAAAGAGGAGGGTTGATAACCATTTGTGGGAGTTTCTTTAAGAAACACTTCCTTTAGTCATTCCTTAGATATTTAAATATTTTTGAAGTTTGAGAACTATTAAAAAGTAAATATTTGAGGATAATCCATGGGCAATTATCACAGATAAGATAATGTATCATGTTTATGGATATTTTATTTTTTTAAAAAAATTTAATAGTTGTATAAAAATGGGGGATCCAAGACTGACTCCACTGTGATTTTATTGTCGTCTCTTTGTGCTGGGAGTTGCAGTTTCATCATTATGACTTTTGCTATTAGACACTTATCCTCCCATTCATGACACTTCTTGCCAGCATCAAGTTGCAGTCTCTTCCAGGAAAAGCTGATGTTTTATTTTCTTCTATGTGTTTTCCATATTGAAGTTAGTACGTAGTGTATTTATGTTTGATGAAGATCAAAGGTATGCATGACTGAAAATATAGAATAGCTGATAATGCTGTAAATACATTTATGTCAAGCAATGACTTATTTTTTCCCATGATACAGACACAAATATGGCTAAGAAGCAATATAATTTATAGTGTTGATATAAGGCTTCTCCTATTCAAAGCTAGACAAAAAGCCCTGTTTACCAGATCTAAACAAATATACTCTTTCTATGCAAACTGCCCTCTCTGAAAACAAGCAAAACAGGAGAAAAGTAACTTTTCCAGCATTTCATGTAAGCCTAGGCCTCTTCTAGAGTGGACTCTCTGTTCCGTTTTTCCCCCTAGAGCAGGAGGAACTGCATTCATTTGTTAATACCCCCACTCAGTCACTAATCAACATTAAAATATGTCAATTCCTGGCCAAGTATAATTCCCCAAATTGTATAAAGCCCTTAGATGAAAGATGCATGTGGGGTTTTCCCACTTGGGTCTCCCTGCCTCTACTGGAGGCTCTGGGTGCCTTTCCTTTCTTCTAGCACTTTCTATCTAATAATCCTATCTTATCAATGATCTCTGTGGTCCGTGAGTTCATTCTTCAAATCTCTGAGACCAAGGAACTACTGCAGAAATAAATTCTAGCAACAGTGTCAGATTTTGAAGGAAATGCTAAGGACATTTTCCCTAGTTCAGACAGTGAAAAAGAAGTTGTAGAGGTAGAACATGAAATTATTCTTTCTGAGGAAGAGAGTGACAAGGAAGAAGAAGGCAAGGATGATGATGATAGACAAGAAGAAATGCAAAATATGTAGCTCAAGAAAATACCACACCCAATTGTAAAAGTAGAGCAGCCTATGGTTCAGATTACAGCATCACCAGGAATGATAAGAAATTCACAGCCAATAAAGGACCAGGTGAGATAACAATTAAAAATTGGGTAATATTATGAGGACTCAGACAGGAGTATGATTGGTAATAAAACAAAAACTGCATTGGTTACAATGCCAAACTCTTCATCTGGTATAGTAAGATTTGCCTTCTCTCCCTGTATGACATTGGTAAGTTATGTTCCAAAGACAGGAAAGGTAATTACACTTGAAGTTATGAAGGTGATGTAAGCCTGATGTAATTCTCTCTTTAAATGCTACTAAAGCAGGTGTAGACACACTTGCTAAGAACATGAGAACATATTTTTTTTTTTTTTACTGAGGAACTCAGTGTTGGCCCCTGGCAATTTTCTTCAACATCACTGACATTGCAATATATAATTCTAATGTGGTATTTCAGAAAACATATAGCTGTAGGTTAAATTGTCATTGGAAGAAACAATCAGGAGGAAGATACTTTTTGAAAGATTTGGCACAACTGCCCTGTGAAGAAAACATAAGAAGGCACACCCAAAATGTACTGTCCTCACCAAAAAAAAAAAAAAAAAAAAAATTCAATTCAGTTGCAATGAATCTTTTGGACACAGTGCAATCAAGGATGAAGCTCAGTGACAGGAGGAAAGGTTCATACCAAACCAAAAGGAAGAGTTATACAACAAGCAATGATAATCTTACCAAAAATTTTCACTGCTACCTTTGTCCCTGTGGGAGAGACCAGATATATATAAAGGCATGCAGTGAATGCAGCAAATACATTTGCCCCAGCCACACACCAAAAGAAGAAAATACAATGAAAAGAACATGCAGACAATGTGATTAAGTGTTGTTAGTTATTTGTACAATGATATGCAAAATCAGTGACTGGCCTTCCCCCACCCCACACACACTCACACTGGTGATCATCAGATACAAAATTGGCATAGTTATGGGACTGCAGTAGAAGCAGTGAGTCTCTGGCTTTATTTCATCAATTCTTCTAAGTGTACAATATGTCTACTTAGGGAGCCTTGCACCCTTGCAAAGTATAATGAGTCTGCTCTTGCTTTGTAGAATTCACTTGTGTTCTAAGTTCAGAAGTTAGCAAAAATCTTTTAGAAAATAATGAAAAAAAGTAATTCTGAGAATACGTTATGTCATTGAAAATACAAATTTAGACATTCAGACTTCGCAATTAGAGAGACATAAAAGAGTATTTTTCATTTGTACTTCTAAAGGCTTTAGTTTAGTGAGATATTTTCCTTAAAGGCAATTAGCTAACCAAGATAATTACTTCATCTGACATGTGTACAGAATTATTGATTCGTCTAGTCCATAATTTTGAATTGTGCTCTATTTAAAAAATGAGTCTTTATCCAGCACCTCCACCAAGTCAATGTATGCAAATTTTCTCCAGTGTTCTGGCAGCTTTCATCTTTATAGCATTTGTTTACCTACAGGATTTTCTAGGAATCAGGCAACTTATACTGTTTACTCAAAGAATAAAATGATATTCCATGCCAGAAAAATCAGTATCTAATTAGATTTAAGTAAGTGATCCTATTTTTCCTTAAATACAGGTCAATGGAAAGTAAACTTTGTCATGCATATTAACAATTTACTTTAGTATCTTCTTAAGGTTTTAGAAATATGATTACATTCTTGGTTTTTATTTTGAAAACAAAATATCCTAATTAAAAAATAGCTATTATTAAGGTTAAAAGCATATATTGTTCACTATGTTTAAGTTGGCAAATGATAACATCTCTGTAAAATGTATCAGGTGAATAAAGATTTGTGTGTTTTTTTTTAAATACAGGATTTATTTTATTTAATGAATAGATTTGAGGAATATAATGTAAACCATTCTCCTCTTCAATATAAAACATAAAAATTGAAGACTGTGTTTACCAGTTAGAAACAATAAATAACAGAAGCCTTGATTGATAACATCTTTTAAAATGAGATGTTCATTTTTTTCCTCAGATACCTGGTTCTGTTGCTGAGTTTTGCCACGGGTCAATCTAATCAAGACCCTGATTGGCATCTGAATGACTGTTGCCTTTCTCTCGGATTACAGAGGGCTTCTAAATTCTGGTCAAGAAAAAAGGCAAAAAAGGCATGGAGCCAGGCAGATTTATTTTTCTTATAATAAATCAGAATTTTTCCTGGAATTATAGCTTTTTCAGAGGAAATGTCACATCATCTCATTTGCCAGACCTGTTATCATGCTTTCGGCTCTAAGTCTTAGGGAGCCTTAAGTGCAGAATATTGAATTTCCTGAGCCTCTGTGGTAGAGGGGAATGCTTAACCAATAACATCCATGATTCTGTGTATCTTAAAGTGTGAATGGTCCTCAGTGGTGCCTCCATATTTGTAAGCTATCATTTTGTGTCCCCTATTGGGCAGTAAAACCCATGAAGATGGTCTTTATCATTTTATATTCTGTTTTAGCAGAAGGCCTAGTTTAGTACATGAAAAAAAATATTTGTTGATTAAATGAATCCTGACATCTTGAAATTATGTTTATAAATACCCAGGTGAAAGTGTTGAAATATGTTCAATGCTTCAGAAGACCAGGGGAGAAATTACAGTGAGTAGAATCTTGGGAGAGCAGTAGGTTAAGAATAAATCAACACTAAAAATAAAATAAAATAAAAATAAGTAAATAAACAATTGCAAGGAAAAGAGAAAAACATTTTGTTAGTCATTGGAAGAATATATCTGTGAAGACAGTGAGGTATCAAGAGTCTGAAATAAGAATAAAAACATGGTGAAGTAAAGGCAACTGGTGTGTCTAGGAAAGGAGATTAATGAACTATGATTTTTTCCTGTTGACGTGTTCTTAGAGACTGTAGGTGAACAAAACAATATTAGCATTTTTGATGGTGAATTTTGAGAGGTTTATAAAATTACTACAGTTTCTCTTCAGTCATTAGTCTGACTTATTTGAAACTTCTGGAATAGACATTGTACTGTGAAGGTTACTTCTCAGCTAACTGACAATTTGAGATATCCGTTTCTTCATTTTTAGTCAAGGTCTGACAAAGAGGCTACAATTGACCAAGAAGTCTCTGAGACTCCTTTTTACTGATCAAGAATCTGGGTATTTTGTAAGCTTATACTGACTTGGGTCTAGGTTTCTATCTAAATTTGAGCTGTAAATTCAGCCTATAACACAGGTTAATAGCAGTATATCCCAAGACTATCACCTAGAAAAATAATTAATTAGTTCATTCAATACTTAACATGGTATCTTTTCTGTGTCAGAAATTTGCCAGAATCTGTGAGTGGGATAGTACAGAGAACAGTATGCAGACTTTTCTTTTTAAAATTAAAAAAAAAAAAAAACATGTAAAATAATGACTCATATAGATGTAAATGACTTCATGAAATATTTTCTTTAACTTATCATTAAGGAAATTGATAAGATGCTAACAATTAATTCAAAAGAGATTTCAAAATGTCGCACATTTATTGCCAGAAAAGTAATGGTGAAATGAATTTATAAATGCATAGAAAAGCTAGTTAATATTTACAGAACGATAATTAATTGTATTCTGCTGTACCCAAGTTGTGTTTCTATGGGTAGGAATTTTTGTATTACATCAACACTCTTTAAGTTTTTTTTTTTTTTCTCTATCTCTATAGCTACAAAACAGTTACCATAAGCAAAGAGGCAATAGATGATAGAGTTGGCTAGGACACGCAGTAAATTTCCAAATCTTTCTCAATTTTTTTTTAAATTTGTAAAAATCTCATAGCTTACAGTCCAATGTGAAGTAGAATGTAGCAAGTTACAGAAGCTTAGAGAATGTACCTTCTTTGAATATATGAGTAGGGCAGGGTCTGTTTAGTGGAAATGATAACCTAAGGTGGAAAATAAATGTCTGCCCTAACTGGAGTGGTTAGACAGAGAAGGGACAGTGATTTCTAGAAATAAGTAAAGAGGACAGAAAGAATTTTTTATTCATGATTTGATTTACTTCTTTTCAGGAGTTATGCAGATAGGATACTGTATTGAAATTTGTTCATTCCAGAAAATTAAAATCCAGAAAACATCCCTATATTAAGGCATTGAGCTGCCTTATTGGAATCTACTTGCCATACAACACACAGTGAAGTGAAAAGGTCATACTCTTACGTGGGTTCAGTCCTGCTAAGTAAGTTAACTAGACCTTCCACCTCCATCCTGGAATACTAAGGTAAGACCTGAGTGTAGTCATTGGCAAACTAAACTGCATTGTAAATAGAGTTTGGCATTCATTAGAACAAGTATGGAAGATAAATCAATCCTTTTAAATATCCCCCTCTTTTAACTTTCCCACTTGGTAACTGTGGTAAGTTAGTTAAATCCTCTATGCCTCAGTTTTCTGTTCTTTGAAGTGGACAACAGTAGTATCTAGGTCACAGAATCATCATGGTTTTAAATGAGATGATGCATGCAAGGTACTCAGGGAAATGCCTGGTATGCAGTAAATCCTAAATTAATGTCAACTATTTTATTGCCAGTTTGAGATCACCCTTGCAAAGATTATTCCCTTCATCAAATAAAGCCAGGGTTCAGTAAGCTCAGATAAAAGGCCTTATGTTTTAATACATAGTGCTCCAAGGCTTGAAATTACTATACGATATACAAACCATTTCTTTCATGTGGCTCCAGAAAAGTGGCCTTGGAGATGGTTTTGGAAAGTCTGTAGAAGCTAAACTGCTCCAGCCCTTTAGGCTACACCACACACTACTTTTCCTCCTGCTAGGCAAGTGGGGGACATGTGGCCTTCCAGTTTCAATTGCCTTTCTCAGGGGCAGGCATCCCTTCAATCACCTGGTGAACACCTGCTTGATGATGTGGACCCATCAGAACCCCAATGCTCTGTCTGCTTTCTTTCTCACAGACATGGTGAAATGCAGATGTAGATGGCAGTGTATTCTGCGTTTGTGGTATTCGTGGCCACCTTTATCAGGTGCAAGTTATTTCACATGTATTTTTAGTTTTGCCATCAAGGTGTTTTAATTTTATTGTGGGTATTTGGGAAGATCCAAGATTTTTCCATCACCTTTTCTTTGCTTTTCCCATAACTCTACATACAGACTTTCACATATTTTGTGCTAAAGTACTTGTAGAATTAATACAATGTTCAAACATGAATAGGTAAAATACAAAAGAATTAATTCTGCTTTTCCTATATGATGTGTTTTTAATCCTGACATGGTCATCTCATAGAAAGCAAATAGTAGCTTTTGTTTTATTTTGAGAAACTCGAATGAAAGGGAATAGATCTATAAAGGTATAGCAAAGCAAAACAAAAAAAAATTGGGAAACCTTGATGAGCACCACTACTGATTTTTTTTGTTTTATAGCAATACATTATTTGAATTATTATTAAATAAAAGTATGATGATGTATTTCCTTAATTTCAGATATGTAGTAGTGACCAGAGATAGAGATAGTAGGTTATAAGAACCCTCAGTTTTCACATGTTTAGAGTAGTCAATCAAGTTCTATTCAGAAGCTAAACTTTGTTTGTAGACAATTATATATAACAAGATCTTTGATATTAAAAAGAATACATTATTACTGGAAGGCTTTCCAAATCTTCTAGATCATGGTAAATGCATTCTTATTCAATTATCTGGTATTTTCTTATGTTCTAATGATGCTTAGATAAAATACTCCACGTGTACAAACTTTCCCTGTGGTTAAAGAAAAATATATCTATTGTAAAAAATTTGAATTGGTGTCAGTTTCTGGGAAGATAATCAAAACTAGCTGTATTTTTTTATAGACAACTTTTCCCCATTTAACTTCTATTATTGCATAGTTACATCAAATTAATCAATAAAATAGCATTGACTGTACTAGGATCCTGACCTTGCTACAACAAAATGATTTGCTTGCCAAAATGATTTGCTTGAAATGTTTTAAAACTTTTCCCCTAAAAGGAACTACTAATTCATGTAATTTGTAACTGCCTTTGTACAAGTGGTAATGAAAATTAAAGGTTGAACGGTAGTAAGGGTTGTACAACACAATGAGCATATTTAATAACACTGTGCACTTACAAATGATTAAGATGGCAAATTTTTTGTTATACGTATTTTACACAATTATTAAAAATTAGGAAAAAAAGAATATATTTGACTACACTGAAATAGCATTTGCCTGTAAGGATCAGATAGATTCATTCACTTTGCAACTAAATTTGTTAGATAGAAAGGGCCGAACAACACTGTAAACAAAAATAGGAAGATAGCCTTATATCAGAGTATAAGTGACATTTGATGAAATAACAGTGCAATGCAACTAAATTGAAATGAGAAAGTTCTGTGGTCTAGTAATACTTTATTTCATGAAGTAGTAGAAAACCACTACTGTGAAAGGTGCCAGGATACTCCTGAAACAACACACGGTGAAAAGCAGCTGCTCTTTGAGTTTGCAGAAATCCAATAATGATTTAAAAAAATTGTGTGTATGTGTGTGTGTGAAGTGTTGTGCTTGCAGACCCAGTCTATTTTAGGAATTCAATAAATAGTACATATATCACTAGAATTTTTGTCCTCACAAATGTCATTTGAGAACATCCTGTGTGTGCCCTTTATGTTTACCCAGAGCTTAGTATCCTCCATTAGTTCTTTGAAGATTCTCTTATGACAGACACTTTGAGGGCATTGAGTCACTTATTGAAGACTTGGGGGAGTGACTAAGGGGTCAGTTTATATACCACTTAATCTTTCCTCTAATACTGCTTGGAAACAACCAATGGTAATACCCCCAAATCATTGTGGTCCTTCTTGGAAACTAAGTTACGAAAATAATCATTGACTCATGTAATTAATATACAAACCACATTTATGATAACTTTTCAAATAAGAATTATTGAGCAAGAATCCAAGGCACTCAATTCTAATATGAAGGCAGTAGATGAGCTAATATAAGGTGAGGGGTAGAGGTATGAGGGAGTGGGGAGAGAGGAGGAGGGATGAGGATGGGGGTCACTGTATATGGTACACCTCTTGGGGCGGCACATAATTATAAGAGGGGCTTTATCTAACACATACAATCAGTGTAACCTTATTCTTTGTACCCTCAATGAATCCCAGACAATAAAAAGAAAAAACCGTGAAAAATATAGAAATTATTAGAGAATATAAATTATAACCATATTAATGAAATATCATACTAACATTTGAAATTACATTGTCAAAGTTTAATTTAAATGTGGCTTTCTCCCCACAATGTAATTTTGAGAGGTCAAAACATAGAAATTGTGCAAATAGGAATTAGTTATGATAGGACCAGAAAAAAAATGGAAGAAAAATGTTTTTCTATCTTTTGTATATTCTAAATTTTCAGTAATGGCAAAACATTTCTCTCCATATCAGAAAAAGTAAACATTATAAATATGAGATTGAGGGTATAGATAAAACATTAGTAAAATCATCCTGCAAAGTTCCTTGGCACATTTTGTATCAAATCATAAAAAATGTCCAAAACCACAATATAGTAATGTGCAATATAGGTTTTAATGTTCTTTAACTAAAGTCTACACTGACATTTCTTTTAATTTTTTTAAAATAGTATACATTTTATAGCATGAATAATGTATATACATATATATGTACACACATAACTGTATTTTGTTTTAAACATTTAAGCAATAATATAAAACTATGAATAAGATTTTTTTTTATTCCCTTTGTGCTTCAGCCCAGTTGCTGTTTACTCAAATGCAACTTTTATAACTTAGGTCTGAAAAATTTTCTGGTCATACAGATGAAATCATTGCCTCTATATTTTGTGATGTATTACTTGTAGTAATATACATGAAAGAGGTGGTGTTACCAATTCCCTAAGAGTTACACTACAAATTTGTCTCATTGGAGTTTCAATTTCTCCTATGTCTATGTTAATAAGTAGTATCTCAACTTCTAAAATTGATAATGAATTAGAATCATTGCCGTTTCTTCTTAGGAAATAGAGTATCCAAATTTAGTCAATATTGTTTTCCCATTTTCTCCATGAAATAAAAGCCTTGAGATTTTCTTTTTTTTTTTTGTTGTTTTTTTTTTTTTGGCCGGGGCTGAGTTTGAACCCGCCACCTCCGGCATATGGGACCGGCGCCCTACTCCTTGAGCCACAGGCGCCGCCAGCCTTGTGATTTTCAATGCTGAGATTTTTATTTTTAAAAATCAAGATAAATGGTAAATCAAAGGATTATTTTTCCACTCTTCTCTCTTCATAATTGAATATGCCATATAGAATGCTCTTTGATAATACTGTTTTTTTTTTTTAATTAGGCCTAGAGAAAATTCTTTTTTTTGGGGGGGGGGGTCTTTTTTTTTTATTGTTGGGATTCGTTGAGGGTACAATAAGCCAGGTTACACTGATTGCAATTGTTAGGCAAAGTCCCTCTTGCAATCATGTCTTATTCTTATTTGTCCACCATGCTTTTTTGAAATGTTCTTCAGAGCAGTTAATAGGATCTATAGTAACCTGAGGAATAACTATCAAAATGTAAATTCTCATGGCATATATAGGAATTAATGGCATTTGTAGGAACTAGTTCCTGTTCTTAGACTATAGAAAGTGGTAGAGCAGAAAAACAAAAACACCTACCCTGAAATAATTGTGAGAAGGGCAGTGGTATTGATAAAGATAGAATTCTTTCTGATATGATTTTTCGTTGTAGCATATTCAGTAGATTGATTTTAAATCATTGTCAGAGACAGAAGAAAACAAATTTCAAAAAAGAAAGCTAGTTAAAAGTTTGTTCTGTAAGAATTATATTCCTATTTATTCTGTAATTTTTATTCTTTATAGGCATTACTATAACATTTCATGGTTTGAGAGGTATGGTTCTAGGATTATTAATGGTATCAAAAAAATTTGAAAATGTTTGCTGATGGTATTTCTGGGGCTTATGAGCTAGTTCTAGAACTTGTTCTTCATGTTTGGCTAATTAGCAACCACATAATGCCATATGGCACACCTCTTAGGGGCGGACACAATTATAAGAAGGGCTTTATCTAACACATACAATCAATGTAACTTATTCTTTGTACCTTAATGAATCCCAGACAATAAAAAAAAAAATACCTGCAAAAAAAATAGCAATTATTAGAGAATATAAATTATAACCATATTAATGAAATATCATACTAACATTTGAAATTACATTGTTAAAGTTTAATTGAAATGTGGCTTTCATATGCTTATGATTTTCTTGATCCTGCATTCAATGTAAGCCAACTTTAGGTGTAAGACCCTTGGGAAACAGTTAATTCAGTTTGGTAGAACGCGCTCTGAATTGGAAATTTGGAGCTGTAGACTTGCGGTTTACCATTAACTGGACAAATTTATGAATTTAGTTTTTTACACTATGTTTGTTTTTTTTTTTTTTTGGCTGGGGCTGGGTTTGAACCCGCCACCTTCGGCATATGGGACCGGTGCTCTACCCCTTTGAGCCACAGGCGCCGCCCTACACTATGTTGTTAAACAATTACAGAGGAAACAACTGGAGGATCTCTACCCCTTAACTCCCACATTTTCTACAAAACTTTGTTTCCAAGGCATGTGAAGACTCCACCAGTCTATAAACCAGGTGGTTATACACCTGATTTACTGCTTAGAATCCAGAGCTAGAAATGGAAATGGAACATCATGTAGGATATGTCCCTAAAATTCCTCCTTGGACTTCTAGAATAGCTTTAGAAAGACATATTTACCAGAATGGATGACAGGTGCTTTTTAGAACATGAGCGCACAATTTGCTTATGAGTTACAGGCTTATTTCTTGTCTTGATTGCAGCAGCACACTCTGGACACTTAGTAGGTATTCAATAAATATTCATGAATTGGAATTCTCCATTTTTCAGTTCACATAGCATTTGGCAATTAGCTTCCACATAAGGGAGTCCTGGAATGAGTGAGGCTCCTTAGTTGTTGTGATACTGCTTATCAGTAACTCAGTAGGAGTTCAGTAGCTCTATTGTAATGATGGATGATGCCTATTTTTATGCAAGACTTGGCGTTATGTAGCCATTCATCATTGCTTTTGATAATACCTCTTTTGCATAAAATCTCTTAGGGCTTAGAAACCAGGGTTCTTATTTTCGTACCATTATTTTTTTTTAATAATATTGAGATGTTTTGGGATGCTTATTGCCCCTTTATAATTCCACAGTCTGATCATCCTAATAAACATATCATATAAATATGGAGTAAAAATGTTAAAAAGCCATATAAAAGAAAATGTCAAAAATTTTCTCAAACAGTACATCACCATTCTTACTAGTTTATCACATGGCAATGGATTTTAGGTATTAGATTCCCAATTTAAGAAAGTAATAGTGGTTAGAGGTTAAACAAAACTAGAGACACATTTTAACTGACAGCTGATAGGAGGAAAATAGAATATGAATATTTAGAGTTATTACACAAAAATACATCAAAATACTTCAAATATCAGTAGTAATGTAGTGATTTTGTGTATTAATGAAGTCATTGTTTATTAAAATACCTGTTTATATATAGATCTATTTGCAGTTAGTAGCTTTGGCCTTTGGTCAAAAACATTTCCAACTGTTCTTATTTTTTTCTCCTTCTATTTCACAAACTATATACCTTGTTAGGAACATTGAGTTGAACCATGATAAAAAATATCAACTAAACAGTTATATATGTCAATTAAGTCTAGAGTTTAGTCTGACTGCTTAGAGTACTGGCTTTTTATTTGTTTACTCACTTGTTTATTTACATATTATAAGTGTTAGTTTATATGGTTATGAAGGATACAAACCTATTATAAGCACTAGTTTATACATCTCTGAGTGATAGAAACCTAATGTAACATGAAGAGGATGTTGTTGACTAATAATTTAATGAACCCCACACTGACCTTGATTCTTAACCTGTATTTTACTATAATAATGGAGCCACTCTCATTAGGAACTCTTAATATGATCAAAACTTTCTTGTCAAGCTAAACTAAGTGATGCACTTCTTCTTTCTCAGGGTTATTGTTTTAAATACATTTTTATGTGCTATAAGTCCTTGAAAACATTGAAGATATCATTTAAGCAAATAAATTATTGTGTTGGGAACAGCAGAGTCAAAACGTGGTGTACTAATTTGTTGATTTTTTTTATAAATATTAGTTTTTGAAGGGATATTAACTAGGACACATATATGCATTAATGGGTAAAATAACTTACTAGAGAGAGCATAGATTTCAGTATCTGACTATCTCTATAATTTTTCAATATCATTAGAATTCATTAAGTGATTATGAATACATAGTAACTCAATTTAAAATACATTTAAAAGGATATGTTGAATAGAGTAGTTTATAACTTACTTAACAAACTACATTTTCATTTATTTCTTGACTTTCAGACTTGAGAATAGGTTATATAGTTAAAGGGTTAAAATAAGGCAGAATATTCTGGTATTTCTATCTTGGAGTCTAAACAGTTACGTGAATAATGAAAGTAATCACAAATAACATCCAATGACTATACTGAAGACTTACAAAAGAAATAAGTTACCGAAAATGCAAAAAGTTGAAGAAGAAAACTGAATAGTGGGCAGAGAATGTATATGAAATATCTGTGTCTACTTGTTTTGGTATTAGGAAGTACCACAGTTATGAAAAGACCAAAAAGAAAGAAAGGCAACACCACAGTAAATTGAGACATGATAAAAATATTGGACTTTCTTATAATTTTAATATAAGGGTAAAAACATAACTCTTTGCAAGACAAAACGAGCAGAATCATCTTAAAATGTATGTCCATTATGGGAATTTCAAAGCATAGATCTGGTTAAAATGTTGAATATTTCTATAAATACTGTAATTAAAAATTTAAGTAAATGGAGGTGGTGCCTATGGCTCAGTGAGTAGGGCGCCGGCCCCATATGCCGAGGGTGGCGGGTTCAAACCCAGCCCCGGCCAAACTGCAACAAAAATAGCCGGGCGTTGTGGCGGGCGCCTGTAGTCCCAGCTGCTCAGGAGGCTGAGGCAAGAGAATCGCGTAAGCCCAGGAGTTAGAGGTTGCTGTGAGCCGTGTGACGCCACGGCACTCTACCAGAGGGCGGTACAGTGAGACTCTGTCTCTACAAAAAAAAAAAAAAAAAAAAAAAATTTAAGTAAATGGGATAGGTCTTTAATTTTTTTTAATATAGGTTCATCATTAGAGAGTTATGCTGTCCAACATCTGGGCATCCAGGATTTTGGAAGCAAAAATATAAATTTATAATTACCAAACTATATTGACTATGTTGTTTTCTTCTCCTACAGTTAGTATGTCCCTTTAGAGACCTTTGTTTATCATTATCGCTGAAAACAAGTCAACATTTAAGGATTTCCAGGTGACAAATGAACATTAAGCATATTTGAATACATGACAATAGTTTAATCAAAAATATCCCTTAGTATTTACTCCAGGACAGTATACTGCTTGTGTGGCCATCAAAATGTCTCACCTCCTGACAACGAACTATCTCTATTCATTTTTGTTATTATCATCAGTACTCATTAAAGGATGCAGTTTAGAGAAAAATTAGCTCCACCACTTGCAAAAGATGTGGCTACAGTCCCCTAAACTATCTTTTAGGATTTGCAACTGAAAAGAATAGTAGCTACACATAACATATTGCATTAATACAGGTTTAGATTTGCTCTGTTTAAAAGATTTTCAGGCCGGGCACTGGTGACACATGCCTGTGATCCCAGCCCTCTGGGAGGCTGCGGCAGGTGAATTGCTTGAGCTCAGAAGTTCAAGACCAGCCTGAGCAAGATGAGACCATGAGACTCCATCTCTGCTAAAAATAGAAAAACTAGCTGAGAGTGGCCTGTAGTCCCAGGTACCTGGGAGGATGCAGAAGGAGGATCTCTTGAGCCTAAGAGTTTGAGGTTGCTGTGTGCTATGATGATGCCATGGCACTGATAGAGTGGGGCTCTATCTCAAAAATGAATGAATGAATGAATAATATATGACAGACTTTCAGTGTGCTCTTTTCTATTCTGCACAGTTTTGCTATTTCATATTTTGATTCAAATCCATAGGCAAGCCAAATGCTAGCATCAAATTAGGATAAAATTAATGATAATCATGGAGCCTTAATGGTGAGAAAACTGCCACTGTTACCAGTTTATTCTAAATAATATTTCACTACATGGGAGAAGAACCCAGAGCAAAAATAACATTTTATGTTACAGACCTATAACATGTTCACAAGATAGAATAGGGAACCGTGCAGTTTACTGGGGTTACAATTGGAAAAATATTACTCTAGCAGCAATAATTTAAAATGAAATTAGATTGTTATAAATTGAAAAGGAAAAATAAAGTATCAAACAGAAATCTTTCTTTTGCTACCCTCACCTAGGGATTACAGGGCAATTTTGGATAAGAGGATTTCCTGTTTTATTCAATTTCAGGTCATTTTATATACTTTGGGTTTCTTTTTTGCTTTTATCCCCCCTTCTGTATTTACCCAGACAAGGTCAACGGTCTATCTGGAGTATTCTGCAGCCACAACTTAAAGAAAGAAACAACTTAAATCCTTCCCATGCCATTTGTGAGATATTATCTGGCCTTTCTTCTCCTTCCCTGTGTGGTGTCTGCATCCAAATAACAGATGGTCTATTTCTTCCAAATCTTCCAGTAGTCAGCAGGCTGTGATTGGTCAATTGATATAGTATTATTTTTGACTTTCAAAATAGATGCTTAATGTTTTTTTATTATCCAATGATAATTAAACTAAATAAAGTATTTCCTGGCCTACATTCAAATAATTTTCAGTTTTATGTGGGTAATATCAACTACTCTATGTTGCTATTGTTAGGATTTTTCCTTGTTAAGTGGAAAATAAATTCGTATTGGAATTCAGCAGCTTGAAGTAGTTTAGTAAGAGTAAGAACTAGATAACTGATTTGTGAGTGAGGGACAATGTAAAGAAAATTAAACTTTTGTATAGAGTAGAGAATTTAACGTATGAAACATAAGAAAAGAAAATCTAATTGAGCTTCCCTTAAATAATAAAACATTCCAGAAATGAGTATGATCTTCAAGAGACAGCACCCTGTGGCCATTTGGCATTATTTACCAGTGTTGTATAAGGTATATGTTTTCTAGATAAATACTTTCACCACAATGTTATCCCAACCTCTCCCTTAATTCTGAAATTTTGAAGTCACCAATTATAGCTTATATTTCTTTCCATCCTTTATAGCAGCTGGCACTGTTATTGCCAAGAATGATGTGGTGTATTCTGAGGTATCCTGTAGAACACACATGTCGAGCTTTAATTGCATGCAGATCTCAGAAGCGTTTTCTGTCTGTAAATGTGTATCTCCTCTGGGTCTGTTTAGTAGCCATGAAATAGTAGGCAAAACCAATCTAAATACTGACCATTTGCTTAAAAATATGACATAATTTTAGGATAGCCAAAGAAGCACATGCTTAGGTGTAACATATGTTTTTAAAGATATAATTTTGGAGAAGTATTTACTTAATAAAAAATAGTTGATTTTTATTCTTAGTCAAGTGTGCCAATTACAGAGTGATTTTTCAAAAACACAGCTCTGGCCATGTCACTTTTCTATTTGAATCTTCTGATGATAAACCATTTCCTTTAAGGTAGAGTCTAAATTCACATTAAATCTTGGTGCATTTCAGGGTTCGGCCCTCAGCAATTATCTCCATTATTCTTTTTTATTTTTTCATTTGAAGTGTAACTTTTTTTATTTTAAATTAATATGAGGGAACACATTTTTTAGGTTACAATGTTCTTTATTTTACTTTTTCTATAAAATTATGTCTGTCTCCATGACTTTGCTTAACACCCATCCATATCTCCTACCCACACTTTAATTTTGAAAACCTAAATCCATTAATTCTGACAGCAGCCAGTATAATCACTTAACATTTAATTTCTCAAGTCTGTACTCACAAACATGTAATCTCATGTTGTAACCTAACAACCTTCCAACTCCTAATTCAATTTATTCCACCATCAATTTAGTATTGTCAAAGTCAGGCTGTAGTAGAAAACAAATAAGAAATCTGAAAAGAAACAAAAATTTAATGGCTTCACACAAGAATTAGTTTCATAATCCCATAAGTCTATGTGGGTTGGCTGGGCATTTTGCTGTATTCAAGGGCCCAGTCTGTTGGAGCAGCCACTATAATAACCCTACATGGCACCATGGCAAAAGGAAAGAGAGAGGGTGAAAATCTAACTCTGGTTTGTACAGCTTCCACTTAGAAGTAAACATGTTACTTCTTAGTGTTTATTAGCTAAAATGTGTCCCAGGGCCACATGGTCCCACAAATGGCAGCCTTCTTGTTCTTAGAAGAAGACTGCAAACATGACATGAAAGACCTCCTATATACCTGTTCAACATATACTTACATTAAGACCGCTACATACACTCACTTTTCTAAGCTACAAGCTAGCTAAGCTCTGTACTTCTTCATTAGCTTTTATCTTTCATAACCTGTCACCAAATCTTAGTAATTCCAGTCTTTAAATACGTTTCATAGCTGTTTCCTCACATCCCATCTAACTGCTACTTCATTCGATTCAGATTTTATCATCTTTTTCCTACATTATTGCTTCACATTTTTGACTGACTACAAATTTCTCATACTCTAACCCACTCTCTCTACTGTAAGCAGAGGATATCCTAAAATATGGATCTAATTTTATCCATTCTGTTGTTAAAATTCTTTAATACTGTGATTTCTATTCTATTTATAGTTCATGTTCCAAGCTTCCTAACTTGGACTATGAGGTGCTTCATTATCAGATCCGGGTGCGCTTTCCTGCTCTAAGCTCACACCTCTCCCTGGCACTTGTTATGCTTCTGGCATAATGTGCTGCTTGTTTTTCTCCCCAAGCAAATCATCCTTTCTCATATTGCCAAAAGCTGTACATACTTTATCATTTCCAAAATTTTCTTGCTCTCAAATCTCTACTTACATTTCAAGATTAATTTCAAATATAAACTCCCTAAAATGACTTTCTTGGATCTTCCTTTCAAATGGAAGGATTAAGATTTTGAGCCTCTATTTTCACATGAACAGCTCTATTAATCCATTTCCCAACTTGTGTTCATTTCTCAGCCAGGACTGTACTTTAATATCATCTATAGCATGGGATAAGTACTTAGTAAATGTTTATGGAATTTAAATAAATATATTTTATTGAAACTATTTTACCAAACATTGCCCTAAAATGCTTAGATAATTTACCTCAGGTTAAAACTAAAGGCAAGGAACCTTAGAAAGCTAATTGTTTTTGATAGTTTTATTTGAATTATTTTCTAAATTACTCTTAAAGTAAATTGAGCTTAAGTAACATTATTCCAAAAGTACAGTTACATAGGTAACATTTATGAACTTTATAGTAAAACTTCTCATTTTTAAAATTAATTGGCTTAGGTAACAATTTAAGATGCAAATTTTTAATGTTTAAACCATTAATTTGAATTTGACTTGTAGGACTTAGAGAATATCTTGATCATCTGCCTTTTTAGCTGGTGGTCCACTATGATCTAAAATTACAGACCCACTTCTTTTTTCTTTTTTTATACAGACAGAGTCTCACTTTGTTGCCCTTGGTAGAGTGCTGTGGTGTCACAGTCCACAGCAACCTTCAGTTCCTGGGCTTAGGCAATTCTCTTGCCTCAGCCTCCAGAGTAGCTGGGACTATAGGCACCTGCCACAACGCCCAGCTATTTTTTGTTGCAGTTTGGCCGGGGCTAGATTGGAACCTGCCACCCTCAGTATATGGGGCCAGCGCCCTACTCACTGAACCACAGGTGCCGCCAACAGACCTACTTTATTTTCATGGTCATTTATATTACAAAGAAATTACTAAAGTCAACACTGTTTTACATATTTTATAGTAATAAGGTAGAATCAGAATGTGAGGTAAAAATTAACTTTCTTAGCAAACTTAATAAACAATTGCAGGAAAATTGCAGAAACAGTACCATGTACAGTTAAAAGAGTCAACCAACATATGCTTGATTTGAAATTGCCAGCATATGAATAATTATGGTATCAAATACTCTCGGATGGCCAATTTTTCCTAGAAAGGCTTTTTGCTAGAAATAAAATGGTAAAAAGAAATAAAGCTCATCCATAAGAAGCTTTCAGAATAGTGAGATGAAAAACCAATAAGTGATTTACACTAAAAAAAGAAAAAGAAAAAAGAAAAAGTGATATAATAACTATTGTTATAGGCTCTAGGTTAAAATTCTGATAATTCTTTCAACAATCATAGGAATTCAATGTTTTTTTTTGTTTTAGGTTTTAATTTTTTTATTTTACTATTTTTAAAATTATTTTTATTAAATCATAACTTTGTATATTAAGAATTTATGGGGTTCAGTGTACTGCTTCAATATATAATGTGAAATGCTTACATTGATCTAAGTAACACATCCATCACAATTATACTCATTTCTTAATAGTATGAGTATGCACATTAGGTGAGGTCCCCCCAAATACCCTCCCTCCTCCTATATCCCCCCTCTCCTCCGCTCTCTCTCCTCTTCCCTTCTACTTTCTGAACTATAGTTATATTTTACCATTCATATGAATGTATAGGTGATTATATATTGATTTCATAGTAGCATTGAGTACATTGGATACTTTTTTCCATTCTTGAGATACTTTACTAAGAAGAATATGTTCCAGCTCCATTAGGTAAACATAAAAAATGTGAAGTCTCCATCCTTTTTATGGCTGCATAGTATTCCATGGTGCACATACACCACAATTTGTTAATCCATTCATTGGATTAACAGGCACTTGGGCTGTTTCCATATCTTGGCTATTATGAATTTGGCTGCAATAAGCATTCTGGTGCAAATGTCTTTGTTGGAAAATAGTTTTTGATCTTCTGGGTATATACCTAGTAGAGGAATTGCAGGATCGAATGGTAGGTCTACTTTTAGTTCCTTGAGAATTGTCCAAACTTCTTTCCAACAAGGTCGTATCAGCTTACATTCCCATGAGCAGTGTAGCAATGTTGCCTTCTCACAGCATCCACACCAACATCTGTAGTTTTGGGATTTTGTGATGTGGGCTAATCTTATTGGAGTTAGATGATATCTCAAAGTGGTTTTGATTTGCATTTCTCTGATGATTAAAGATGATGAGCATTTTTTTATATGTTAGTAGGCCATGTGCCTATCTTCATCAGTGAAGTTTCTGCTCAAGTCTCTTGCCCACAAAGAAATGGGGTTATTTGTTCTTTATTGATTAGTTTGAGTTCTCTCTTGTGGATTCTAGTTACCAGACCTTTGTCAGAAGCATAACCTGCAAAAATCCCGCATTCTGAAGGTTGTCTGTTTGCTTTACTTACTGTGCTCTTGGCTGTACAAAAACTTTTTCATTTGATCAGATGCCAGTAATGTATTTTTGGTGTTTCTTCAATTGCCTGGGGTGTCCTCGTCATAGAATATTCTCCCAGGTCAATTTCTTCAAGTGTTTTCCCTGCACTCTTTTCTAATATTTTTATAGTTTCATTCTTAAGTTTAAATCTTTATTACAGTGAGAGTCTACCTTAGTTAATGGTGAAAAGTATGGGTCCAGTTTCAGTCTTCTACAGGTTGCCAGCCAGTTCACCCAGCACCATTTGTTAAATAGAGACTCTTTCCCCCACTGAATATCTTTGATAGGCTTGTGGAAGATCAAATAATGATAAGTGCCTGGGTTCATCTCTTGGTTCTCTTTTCTGTTCCATAAATCTTCCTCCCTGTTTTTGTGCCAGTACCATGCTGTTGTGATCACTATAGATTTATAATATAGCCTTAAGTCTGGTAATGTGATAACTCCTGATTTGTTCTTATTTCTGAGTAATGTATTTGCTATTTGAGGGTTTTTCTGATTCCATATAAAATGAAGTACTATTTTTTCCAGTTCTTTAAAGTATGACAATGGTGCTTTAATAGGGATTGCATTAAATCTGTAGATTGCTTTGGACAGTATGGACATTTTAATTATGTTAATTCTTCCTAGCCATGAGCATGGTATGTTTTTCCATTTGTTAACATCTTCAGCTATTTCTTTTCTCAGAGTTTCATAGTTCTCTTTATAGAGATCTTTTTTTTTTTTTTTAAATCATAGCTGTGTACATTAATGTGATCGTGGGGCACCATACCCTGGTTTCACAGACCGTTTGACACATTTTCATTACACTGCTTAACATAGCCTTCCTGGCATTTTCTTAGTTATTGTGCTAATACATTTACATTCCACATTTACTAAGTTTCACATATACCCTTGTAAGATGCACCGCAGGTGTAATCCCACCAATCCCCTTCCCTCTGCCCACCTCCCCCCTCCCTCCCCTCCCTTTCGCCCTTCCCCCTATTCTTAGGTTGTAACTGGGTTGTAGCTTTCATGTGAAAGCCATAAATTAGTTTCATAGTAGGGCTGAGTACATTGGATACTTTTTCTTCCATTCTTGAGATACTTTACTAAGAAGAATATGTTCCAGCTCCATCCATGTAAACATGAAAGAGGTAAAGTCTCCATCTTTCTTTAAGGCTACATAATATTCCATGGTGTACATATACCACAATTTATTAATCCATTCGTGGATAGATGGGCACTTGGGCTTTTTCCATGCCATAGCAATTATGAATAGGGCTGCAATAAACATTCTGGTACAAATATCTGTTATGATGTGATTTTTGGTCTTCTAGGTATATGCCTAGTAGAGGAATTATAGGATTGAATGGCAGATCTATTTTTAGATCTCGAAGTGTTCTCCAAACATCTTTCCAAAAGGAATGGAATTCAATGTTATCATTCCATTTTACAGATGAGGAAAATCAGAGAGGACTAGTACTTTGCCTGCTGTGTCACAGCTAGACAGTGAAGATTGTTTTTCAGGTCTGTATGTTTTCAAAGGCCATATTTAATGCTGCCCTTGCTTTACATGAAGACCAGTGCATCATCATCTGTAACAGTTATCATTTATCAGCTAGTCCCTAACTATTTGCATGCCACATGATTCCTTCACTAAATCTTAGCATGCCTTATTGAAATACTTCTACAACCAAAAATGCTAAGCTAATTATTATTTCATGCCTTTTCAATATATTCCTCAAGAAAAAAGAATACTGCATTGTTATAAATTTGCCAGTTTTCTGGGAAGAAATGCTCTATGTATTGGTGACATAGAACATTGATTACATGACCTGTCCAAATACTAGTATTCCTGAAATTCCAGCATTTACCATTGTTTTGTTTGTAGTAGGTGTTTCTTTTTGACTTCCTTTTTCTGAATCCATTCTGCAGAAATAAGATGGACTCTTAGCCACAATTTGTTTGGAGGTCAAACCTGATCCTGCCAAACACACAGCAAGAAGGTTTGTAAAATTGTTTTTCTCACATGGTGAAGTTTTCTCAGATAGAGAAGGGTGGTTCTAAATAGATCTAAAAAGGACTTCTGAGAAGAAGAAAAGAGACTGGCTTGGAATTTTCATTGCGATTAGGGACGTGGCTATTCCTGCCCATGGTTTAAACTTGCTTCTGGTGCCAATGGAGAGAGGACTGGGGAGTTCTTATCAGTTTGGACAGAAGTGGGGTAAAAGGGGGAATGGAAAGAGTAATGCTTAAAATCTGTCAGCAGACAGCAAAAACGGAGTCAGCCCCCCTACTATAGACATATTTTCCAGTTTACATCAAAATGACCTCTCTTTTACAATTTATTATTTTTTTTCTTTTTCTGTTTCTTTTCTTTCTTTCTTTTTTTTTTTTATTGTTGGGGACTCATTGAGGGTACAATAAGCCAGGTTACATTGATTGCAATTGTTAGGCAAAGTCCCTCTTGCAATCTCAGCTAGCTTATCACAGATTTAGAATGCTTATATTCTAGTCCACCAACCCACAGTTTTGCCTGGGGTGCTAAAAGTCATGGGATTTCCCTGTAACATTATCTATTAATGAAGACATAGATATAAGATGAGTTCATCTGAGGCCCCCTGTAAAAAGAACTAGATATTAAATCACAAAAGTCAATCACTTTAAGGATGCATAACAAGTAACTCATTGGCCCGAAGAGCAGTGAGCACCAGCATATGCTTGGAATGTATCTTTTCTTTTTCTGATCCTGAATCATCACACTTAGCTGTAAAGCCTATTAACATCTAAGAATTTATACTTATTAGCAATTTTTCCTTACAGATATAATTATACTAAATTGTGATATCGCCATACGTCGTTATAAGTTTAATGTGAGATCTAATGCAGAACCTTTGAGCAAGATCACTAAAAGGACTTCTCAGCAGGTCTGAAATAGATTTTTCCTCTTTATTACATCACTGGAATGCTGATTAAAGAAAAGGAATAAAGGCAAAATTGGTAACTCCTTTGGAATTATATAAATATATTTTAGTTTTATCTTTGTTGTATGATTGACCATATTCTTCGTAATTATTAGGGGACAATTACAGCTGAAAAGTGTAAATAAATTCATTAAAATATATTCAGAATGTGGATAGTCATATTTCACTGTTAGATTATCATATTGATGGCTTTAAATTGGTGAATGAAAGATTTTTTTATTGGTATTACATCAGCTGCCATTCTAAATAATTGCCAATATTAGAAACATTGTGATTCATCTTTTATTGTCATTCCAATATTTGATGTATTTTTTAAAATAAGAAATGTTTATCTTTCCAGGTACAAGTCCTTTGGGTTTATGGGTCCCACATGTTATGGGAAGTTATATCTAAGTATTTTGAGTAATAGCTTTTTTTTTTTTTACATGACAGTAAGTAACATAAATATATTTTTGTATAGAAAATATTTTTCTTATAACTTTGGAAAAATGATCTTTATTCCTACATTTCTGTATATTACATAGAGAACTATGAATATGTGGGTTATTTTAAAAGCTTTCTTTTTGGAATCAAATATGAATTTAAATATAAGATCAATAAAGGATACATTAATTTAGAAAGTAAGTGTTCTGCCAAAAAGTTACACTGAGTTTAAGATATTTAAGTTAATTGGCTTAACTCCCACACAAGAGGTAGGTGGAGCCCTTTTCCCCAAGATAGCTAGATTTCTGTCATTTTATTTATTTATTCCCTGAGATATGGTACTTAAAACATTTTGAGAAACAATTTTAAAGCTTTTGTGCCAAAAAAGCTAATAAATGTTTTTTATTAATAAGTCATCGATTGTTTATTAGAAGAACTGACTTATACAATGAACAATGTCATGAGGGTGGGACTTATAAAGATGATAAAACTTAGCAGTTATAGATGTAGACTGACTTGTGTTACTTTTTATTCTTTTGGCATAAGCCTCCTATTTATAAAGAACCTTAGGTCCCACAATTATCAGATATAATAATTATATCATGGAACTATTGGAAATAGTGAAAAATACTTTCTTATGATTATAGTACCTTTTCTGGTTCTAATAAACTATACTGCAAAACCTCTAACTTTACTTATGGTTATTTGAAGTCTTATAAAGATGTCTAAAATCACTCTATTAATTTTCCTTCCTGTGATGGATGATGGAGCTTCCATGAGAATATATATGGATTATCAGCACGGGACTTATTTTATGATTTATCATTAATTAAATTATATCATTCATTCTGTCATTTATTGATACTGAGAGAGAAGAGAAACTTCCCAGAATACAATAATAAATTATAAATATAATAAAATAAATAATATTGGAAACCTAATATGTTTAGTAAAGACTTGCCTCCAAGGAATTTAATTAGATTTTCTCAAACACAATTATTCTTTGCAATTTTCAAAATACTTTCATATTCATTTTAATATTTGATCTTTTCCAAATCTCAGTGGAGTAGATATTGCCATCATTATACCAATTTTAAACGAGAAAACTGAGCATTAGATGAATTAAGTATCTCTTTGAACATATGGATTTAAATATTCGTTCTTGCAACTGATATTTAGTGAAAATCCACCAAATGCTGGGCATGCTCTGAGCACTAAGGAGGAAGGTATAAACAAACATAAAATCTCTGACCTAATGTGTTTACATTTTGCTAAGAAAGACAAACAGTAACCAATACATAAATGGGAATGTATTGGCTAAGAAGAAATACACTTACATCTGGAAAAAACATAGTGTGTAATGTAGGGGGGGATATCCTGGAGAAAGTGGAATTTGAACCAAGACATCTATTCAGTGATGCAGTGAGCCGTGTGAACATCCAGGAGAAGAAAAATCATGCCAAAAGAGAAGGATAAGGGTCTGACTTGGAGGATGTTATGGGCGGATCATGAAGGTCACACAGGACATAAGTGGGTCTAGAGTATATTCCAAGTGACATGAGAAGCCATTGAAAAACTCTAAGCAGTGAAATGAAGTCATGATTTTTATATTTTAAGAAGTTCATTCCAATTGATTGGAAACAGCCAAAATCTGAAGGGCATGGATCCTGTCCTATCAAAATAGATAAATATAAATACCTGATATTTCTACAGTAATACATATACAGCTGAGGATCAGTCCAGTTGTCCCAGAGACAGGGAATAATAGATCATCTAAATACTGATTGAAAATTGATAGAAATTGATAGGTGTTTGACAGAAAATTATGCTAATAATTCTGTTATTTTTTCATTATCTGAGACTTCCTTACATTAGTAAGCAAAACAAAATATTCTGTTCATTCCACACATTAGTTTTAAAAGTTATTTTCTCTATACTAATATCAGAATTAATAATACAATTCCAAATTTCATTTGAGAACTTCTTTCACTTATAAAAGGTTGTGATTTCTTTCCATCCTAGAATTTGTAGAGAAAATACTAATTACTTTAGTTAACAAAAAACTGATGGCAGTCACAAAGGCATTTCTCACCTTAAAAGTCAGAAGAAAATTTAACTTCTAAATTTTTTTCTTGATATCATGTCATCAAAACATAACAAAAGCCTGAAAATTTTTCCTATGCTTTAAATCTTTTACCCTTTTAGTACATTTCTAGCACTGTAACTCAGTAAAATAATCAAAGATGTAGTATAAAAAATTAACATAGTAATTATAACTCTATTTAAATTGAAGAAAATTAAAGCAGAAATATAGGTAGTTTATTTTAAAAAAATTATAGAGAGAAATTAGACTACTATACAGTCGTGTTTTACTGAATAGTTAATGTTATCGTGAAGTGTTTAAACATTATTTAAGCTTGAAAAGTTACCACAAAATGGATATGCCATTTAATCCTATAATTCCTCTACTAGGCATATACCCAGAAGACCAAAAATCACATCATAAAAAAGATATTTGTACCAGAATGTTTATTGCAGCCCAATTCATAATTGCTAAGTCATGGAAAAAGCCCAAGTGCCCATCGATCCACGAATGGATTAATAAATTGTGGTATATGTACACCATGGAGTATTATGCAGCCTTAAAGAAAGATGGAGACTTTACCTCTTTCATGTTTACATGGATGGAGCTGGAACATATTCTTCGTAGTAAAGTAGCTCAAGAACGGAATAAAAAGTATCCAGGGTACTCAGCCCTACTATGAAACTAATTTATGGCTTTCATATGAAAGCTATAACCCAGTTATAACCTAAGAATATGGGGAAGAGGGAGGGGAGGAGGGAAGAGGATGGGCAGAGGGAGGGTGATTGGTGGGATTACACCTGCAGTGCATCTTACAAGGGTACATGTGAAACTTAGTAAATGTAGAATATAAATGTCTTAACACAATAACTAAGAAAATGCCAGGAAGGCTATGTTAACCAGTGTGATGAAAATATGCCAAATGTTCTATAAAACCAGTGTATGGTGCCCCATGATCGCATTATTGTACACAGCTATGATTTAATAAAAAAAAAATATAGTGTTTGACATAATTACACACAATAAAAGTTTTAGCATATATTCCCAAGATTGTGATTATGAACTGTTAAAGATAGACATTAACTATCAAAAAATGGAGTATAGTCAATTACTAATTTATTTTATAAATGTCTTGTACTTTATATTTTTATATAACTAATATGCATTAATTTTTATCAGAATAAGAGAAAATTGGAAATAAATAGTATGATATATACACATACCTGGGGGGTGTGTGTGTATATTCACATTATAAAAATGTCTATATTCCTCCTATGGCCACCACTGTGTTGGTGATTTTTAACATGTTTAAACAAAGCAGTTAAAAAATTAGTAAAAATTCTACACCGGTGAGTTCACTTCATTGCTCAAATACTTCACATAACTTTTTCTAAACTCTTAGCCCTGTCTTTGTTTCCTATGTTATTTTATATCCTGTTGGTCTATAAGTTGACTACTAGAAAATGAGAGAATATGCCAAATGGAAAATTATTGCTTGTAATTTCTAGTATAAGTCAAGTTTGACAGTAATTATACAAGTTATAGAAAAAGGACACTCAATATTAATTTTTAAACCACTGGTATTAATTCTGAAAAAAATAAGTTTCATCAGCTTTCTAGGAAGAGAAACACCAAATGTTGAGTTTATTCATTTCTTATTTTATCATTTATAAGCACAAATTTTCTTTTTTTTTTTTTTTTTGTAGAGACAGAGTCTCACCTTATCGCCCTTGGTAGAGTGCATGGCGTCACACAGCTCACAGCAACCTCCAACTCCAGGGCCCAGGCGATTCTCCTGCCTCAGCCTCCCGAGTAGCTGCTGGGACCACAGGCGCCCGCCACAATGCCCGGCTATTTTTTTGTTGCAGTTTGGCCGGGGCCGGGTTTGAACCCGCCACCCTCGGTATATGGGTCCGGCGCCCTACTCACTGAGCCACAGGCGCCGCCCGTAAGCACAAATTTTCAAATAATAAACATTACAAATATTAATTTTAGATTGAAAGCATGCCTAATCTTACACCTGATTCATTCAACTCTTTCTTCTTAAGTTTAGGTTTCTATTATATCACTAAACTAGAAGCGCAATTTTAAGTGTCTTAAAATGCATTAATGTCTTTACCAGGTTAGAATTTAATGTCATAGCTTTTATGTAAATTATTTTCAAAAAATACATACTTTATATATTGTCCTGCCCCAGTGAGTCATCATAAAGTATTTTCTTTTATAGTCATGTATTTAAAATTTTCTGTTCAACATTGGAAATAATATGTACCCTGTTTCCCCAAAAATAAGACATCCTCCAAAAATAAGACCTACTTACAGGAAAGATAAGACGTCCCTGAAAATAAGACCTAGCACATCTTTGGGAGCACACCTTAAAATAAGACACTTATTTTCTGTCTTATTTTCCTGGAAACAGGGTATTAGTTTTAATAAAGCATATATCTGACAAGTACTAAGAAATAATACAAATGTGTAACAAAATATAATAGATTTTATAATTATCATTCTTAAAACTCATTAACATATGCAAATTATTACTATATAATCCCCAAATAATTTGATAAATGAATGCACATTTGGTGTTAACAAGGATGCATGAGGTATGACTCTATATCTATAAATTATTTCTGATAATTTAGCCTTTCATGTTTCTGATGCCATAAAACATATCATGAAATATCCAAATACCATAGCATAAAATATCTTTATAACATAATTATTCTAGATAGAATCAATAAATAACAGAAAAGTTGTAGGTTCAACATAGCCTTTAAAGTATTTTTGAATAAAGCGTTTCTTAAAAGCAACTTTGCTCAAAATGAATTATAACTTTTAAGTATATGAGTATACCTAATTATTGTATTAAACATTTTAATAAAGTATAAGTGATTTATTTCCTAAAATTTCAAATTGTACATTTAAATTTCTAGAGCTCCCAATATCTTCACATATCCCTGTCAGGAGAGCTTATTTTTTGATGGAATCCAAAGACAAAAAAATCCTATATGCCTATGAGATACTAAAGAAAGACAATGTAAAGAAAGCCTAATAAAGGTCTACCTTGACCTAAACTATTTCACATAAATACATTTGTCACTTTTGTTTATCATCGTTTTTTCACAGTTAACCTATGCAGAGAAATATAACTGTGCATTTATAAACACTCATGTGGCAAGGTCTTATTATAGGAATAAGTCATGGAGGAGGACAGAGGACAGACGTGTAATTATAGAATAAAACTACAGTAGAAAGTACTCTCTGGTGAGCAAGGGGAAAAAAATAGAATTGAGAAAGAAATGCCAGCAAAACAAATGAGTTCTTTTTCCCTTTCCCTCTAACTTGAGGAATGAGGAAGGGTTTGTTAACTATACACCACAGATTTTTGAGCACCTGGCGAGTAGCCTGAGGCCACACAGGACAAGGCCCAGGGAGCCTGCGAAGGCAGAGCAGTCTCCATGGCTAGCTGGCAGCAGCTTCAGAAATAGACCCAATATTACTACGCTTCCTGTCTGCCCTGCACCTTAATTCCCATCCACAACACATCTTGTAGTAATAGAATTTTCCTTCTTGATCATGAGTCGGATGGGACAACGTTTGATCATGGTCATAGCGACTGTGGACTTAGGCCAAATAGGAGCATTCTGGATCCTGTCTTGATAGAGTTGAAAGGAAACTTTTTTCTTTTCTGTTTTTTTTTTTTTTTTGCCTTTGGGCTAGTTATGCTGGAATGGCTTGAGACCTGTCTGGGTCTCTTTTTGCCTAGAAAATATTTAGCCACTTAGAGAAAAGGAAGCCAATTGTAGAAAAATGGAAAGGTAAGATTTAAAGAGAGGAGCATGCTGGTACACCAGTCCTAAATTCCAGACTCTCGGGTTTCCAATTTCTCTCTCTCTCTCTTTTTTCTTCTTGATATATTAATGAATAGATACACAGACTAGGAGTCATTAATTGTCCTGAGACTTCACTATGTGTGGCTTTGAAGTGAAGACAGAAATTATACAGAAGTTTAAGGAAGATCATTTCAGAATTATAAAACTTAAGTAAAAACATGTTGATACTTAATGTCTGAGAAGGGACATGTGAACATGGTCAGACATCCTCCTCCTTGATTTGTCCTTGCTGTTTCCAGGTAGGATATCTGTTACATGCATATTCAATTTTTAACATTACCAAGTCAATGCAAGTAAACCTATATTTAATACTCTATTTATTGTCTACAGGGTCACTTTTACAGAACTTGTCATCCTTTACTAAAATATATTGTTCACTGGCCATATATCTCTTCTTGTTTTTAGTAGCCATATATAAAGTCCAAAAATCCTTCTCCACATTTTGATTAGCAAAAACAGGATATAAGGAGAACAAATTATTTCTAGGAACTCCTGAGAATGATTTAACTAAGAAATTGTTACAAATTCCATCGGACAACAAAAGGAAAAACAATGGCTGCATATCTACCTAATTGTTGCAATGTCTGGGTTGGCAATTCCTAATGATTAAATCCTTATAAGAAAGATAGTTGAGCTGTCCATACCTAAGGTGTATATGATGTAATGAGTGAGCCTTAAAAAGCTGGTAAATAATTTAAAAGTAATTTTAAATGCTACAAGTTTTACAGCACTATTGAAAGATCTGCTATTTTATTACTAAAATGTCTGAATTTCTGTAGAAAGCAGACACAATGTCTTTATTAGTGGAGAAGACATGAAAACAAAACAATCCTTTCTCAGTAATTTAGAGAAAATATTAAAAGGTAATACATGAAATTACCACAGTTAAAAAGTATCACTATAGAAATGAATCACCAACATATTGTCTAGTATTTTCACCTTTAATACCTATCTACACTTCTTCCACGTACGGTGTTTGGAGCCATTCACCCTTCACAGTTGTTCTAATTATATCTATCAAATATGATGCATGTTTAATTGGATTTTAATAGGACTGTAGCTCCTTGTTTAGCAGCAAGTTTAACAGGAGAGTAATTTATTGCTGATAAGGTTTGGGGTCTTCCATTCCTCCTACTAAATAAGAACTAGAAAAGCATTTGAAAACCAGTGTCTTGGGGAAGTTCCTGTTCTGAAAGCAAATCCCTATAAATCAAAGTGGGTGATTATTCTGTTCGTGTTCTGAATCAGTTGAGAACAGATATTAAAATGTTTAATAGCCCTGCCTATGAAAAATGTTGCTTAAAAAAGTACTGCCTAAAATTTTCTTCCAGTTAATTAGATACTGGGTGCACAATTTTCAGGATAATATCACTTGCATAACAACAGGTATATTTCCTGCTTGTAGAAAGTATAAGCCAATAAAAATTAATTCTGTGAAAATACGAACAATCCAGCTGACCAAAAGTTGTAGTATTCGTTACAAGAAATAGCGATGACATGTAAAGAAAGTGTAGAATTTTTAAAGAGTGGTTACAAGGCAGTTGAGTCCATTACTATATGAAGACTTTTTCCTTTTTTTCTCATTATGTTCTGTTCTGGGGGTTCATAGATATTACTTTTGATAAGAACATATTAAAAGGCATGTAACTATATAAATGCTGCATGATGTTTTAATGTGGTTGAAATTTAATCATCATCTCTGCTCAGACATCTATCTCAAGTGATTTGGATAGGTCCATTTTGATAGTGAGGACAGAATAAGTAGGTGTTAATCATACATTGTCAAACAGTCCTCTGATTATGTGAATGATAATTTGAGGTATATTTGGAAAAGCAGAGACACTACAGGGAACAGTGGGTAACATGGGTTCAGTAATAATGTGCCTTTAACATTAGCAAATAAATATGGCTTCTTTATGATGTACTAATCAGGAATCATCCTTGTCATCCTTTTAAAATTCAGGATAATGGAAGGTACCCAACATTAAGGCATATTTATGTGAGTTGATGTAATGTTTGAAAATTTCACTTAAATAATATAAACATTATATTTGTGTATTTGTTCTGAACATCTTTTTGCTCAAACATTTATTTTAAAAATATTGAAAAGCCACTTAAAATCCTTAATCCTTACTTATTGACTTTCTATGCTTAATTGTGTGGAGGAGAGGAACAATAGCAAATTCAGTCATGAAAACAAAATTCATTATATGGGTGGTAAGTATAAGCAAACTAAAAAACAAATATTCTCTTAAAAAATTCAATTAAAATATTCAAGATTACATTTTCTAAAAGTCTAGATAATAAAAGATTAGTATCAGTACATCTTTGCCCAGTTAGATTTTAATTAAAGGCCTGAGAATGGACTTTCTATATATGTAATCTGCCTACACTATTGCTTCTTGACATTAGCCATGATTCTGAAGCCAGCAAAGCAGGAATATTTGACATTCATCTTTTCTTGTGGTTTCTACATCTAGGTAATGGCATGAACTAATTTGAGTGACCTTGTGTAGCAAGAGTGTAAAGCTAGTAGTTACATAGTAGGATGCAAAAGGGAATAAATGACCCCTGACCTTAATTAGGCCGGATACTTCTTGCAGAGGTAGATATATACATAAAACATAACTCTACGAAAGAGTATGAAAATGTCAGTTGAATTCAGATTTACTTTTAAGCCCTGCGGGAAACTGATTTCTAGCCAACTTCCATATTCTTAATATTTACACCGAAAAATTTTCACTGTGCTACCAGTCACTTTCAGGCATTCATAAAGTCTCTACCCTCCCAACACTTCTAATGGAAACTATCTTTCCCCATTGTTCACCAAGCTATCTGGAACTCACAAGTTCTGTGGAAGTGTGTGATGTGGTCGACATAAACATAACATTTTCAATAAGGAGCTCTGGATTTCTGTCTGTGGCACTGCCAATGACTAGATGTGTGTTTTTGACTAAATTACTCACTATTTATAAGACTCACTATCCATGTCTCTACTATGTGAATTATTATAATGGCACCTACCTCAATGTTGTCGTATTAAAGGAGGCAAAGCAACTAAGGCACTTCACACACTACGTAGTTCAGAGTAAGAGCCCAGATTTTGGCTTGTTGGTGGTGCTAATATAGTCACATATCTAAAAACCTTTGCCTTAAACTCAATTTGGGAAAAATAACACCCTTAAATCTGCATTTTAAATGTGGAATTTCTTAGACCTATTAATGCTCAAGTGTTGATTTCACCTGAAGCTGCCATGGCTTTATTAGAAAGCAATGGCAAGAATACACTGTTGAAGTGCTTTTTCTTCTTTGTGATTATGGTAAACATAGAGTGAAAGGACAATAGTACAAATGGGTTTATTTAGGATTACGGCTGTATACACCGTATTCCAGCACAGTAATATAATTTTAGTGTAATTTTTGTTAATTATTGATGAGAAACAAAGGACATTAGCTTTTTAAAAATTTTCAGATTGATATGAGGGGGTTATATTGTTTTCATTTCTAAAGTAAAGTTGAAGTTGTAGTTAAGCCCTTCATCCAGGGGGTGTGCTGAACACATTCACATTATGGCGACTAGGTGAGATTCCGCTAATCACTTTTCTTCTTTCCCCTCTCCCCCCTCGTTGCTCCTACCCTTCTTCTCCTCTTCCCCTTGCTAGACTAAACTTGTGTTTTTCTTTTGGTGTGGGCCTGTAGTTGTTTATTATTATTTTCATACTAATATTGAGTACACTGGATATTTTTCCCCCATTCTTATGATACTTTACTAAGAAGTATGTGTTTCAACTCCATCCAGGTAAACACAAAAGATGTAAAGTCTCCATCTTTTTTTACGGCTGAGTAGTACTCCATGGTACATATTCACCACAGTTTCTTAATCCATTCATTGGTTGATGGGCATTTAGGATAAACCCACATCTTGGTGATCTTGCAATCCCGGTACTAGCTTTTCATTTTTGATTTTCCTAATTCATGTATCAAATTTATATGAAAAACAGCAATATTTAACACAGCTCCAAAAGTAATACCACTTATTTTGTGGGGTGTTTTCTTGGGAATGATTTCTTAGATATGACCCCCCAAAGCACAAATAACAACAACAAAAAAAAATGAACAAGTAGTTGCATTTTTATATTATAACATGTAAATTTTTTTTCATTTACCCCATAAATATACTCACATAAAAATAACATAAACAATACTAAAATAAATATATAAAAGCTTCAGCATAGCTAAGGAAATAAGAGAATGAAAAGTCCATCTATAGTATAGGAGAAAAATATTTTCAAAACGTATATCTGATAAGGGGTTAATTTTCAAATTTTACAAGGAACACCTACAACTCAAAAACAAACACAGAACAAATAACCAGATTTAAAATTGGGCAAAAGGCCTAAATAGACATTTCTCCAAACAAGACATAAAAAATTGCCAATAGTTCTACAAAAAGATATTTAACACCTCCAATCAAGGAAATACATATCAAAACCACAATAAGATATCACCACATGCCTGTTACAAGGACTATTAATAAAAATAAACACATGTACAAAAGAAAACAGGTATTGCTAGGAAGTGGAGAAATTGGAAACTATTTACTTTTGGTGGGGATACAAAATGGTGTAGCAACTCGGAATACAGTCTGGAAGTTCCTTAAAAAAGTAAAATAGAACTACCATATAATCCAGCAATCCTACTTCTGACATATCCAAAATGGCTAAAATAAGAATCTCAAAGAGATATTCATACTTCAATGTTCATTGTAGCATTATTCACATAGCCACGATATGGAAACAACCTAAATGCCTATCAATGGATAAAAGGATACAGAAAATGTAGAATATACATCCACTGAATACTATTCAGCCTTAGAAAAAGAAGGAAATCCTACTATAAGTGACAACATGAGTGAATCTGGAGGACATTATGCTGAGTAGAAGCATTTAGTCACAGAAGGACAAGTACTGCATGATTCTACATCCACGAGATTTCTAAAATAGCCCAACTCCTGGAAGCACAGAGGAAAATGGTGATTGCTAGGGTTTGTAGGAAGGGAGAAATGGGAATTGTTGCTCACTGGTTATAAAGTTTCAGTTATGCAGATTAATACATTCTAGAGAGCAGCGGTACAATCCAGTGCCCACAGTTAACAACATTGTATTGTGCACCTAAAGTTTTTGTTAAGAGGGTAGATCTCAGGTAAAGTGTTCTTACCACAGAATAAAAACAAAAAAGGCCACAAAGGCATACAATGAAACTTTTGGAGGTGATGCCTATGGTTAGTATCTTAAACGTTGTGATGGTTTCATCAGTGCATGCTTATGACCAAGCTCATCAAATTGGACACATTACATATGCACAGTGTTATGCATAAATTATACATCAGTAAAGCTTTTAATTAAAAATTAAGTTAATTAAAATATATATAATTGGGTACTTAAACTTAGGGATTGTGAGGGTGTGCGCTGAAATCAAACATCTTGAGTTTAAAATTCATTCACCACCACTCACTCACCATATAATCTGGAGAAAGATGACAACCTTTCTGTACCTCAGTTCAACTGTTTTTAAAATAGTGATATTGATATTATATCATTCATTTTTGGCTTATAAAATAGTGGGTTTCTGAAGCATTTAGCATGGTGCTTAGCACATTCTAAATGCCATTTATATGTGTATATATACACATGTATATATACACGTATGTATATACGTGTGCATTATATATATATTAATCTAATGCTCAGATGGGAGGAGTTGCAGCACCTCTTATACATCCAAATGCAAATGGAGAGTGGACAGTCAGATTTGGGATCTGGAACTCAGAAAAAAACATCTGGAAGGGAAGTGTGAAATTAGGAAACATTATGTACAGATTGATAGTACCTGGAGTGAATATAGATTACCAAAGAGATTTACAGTAATAAGAATGTCTAAGATTAAGTCCTGAGGAATACTAACACTGAATATCTGGTTAGAGTAGAATAAGGAAAACTAAAAACACTAAAAAGGAATGTTGTATATTCAAAACCATAGGAATAAATTTCAGAAAAGGAGTCTGTGAACACATGTGTTGAGTTCTGCTAAGAGGAAACACTGAATGTGTTTACAATGTTCATCTGGAAAAATTCAGGTCTAGTGCCACTTCACCTTTACCTAGCACTTGTCTGTACTGAAAGAGAAAAGTGTCTGGAAGAAATTTAAAAACAAACAAGAATAAAGAAGAAGGAAAAGATGGAGAAGGATAAGGAAAAGCAGAAGGAGAAAATGTAATTCTACCAAATTTTGTTTAGAAATTTCATTTCTCATAGTTTCATATTTTCTTTGTGTTCTTTTCTTTATTAAATCATAACTGTGTACATTAATGCTTTTATGGGCCACGATGTGTGACATCTCCTCTTCATCTCTCAGTCTTCCAGCTGCTGTCTCCCACATGTTCTCAACTAATGTGCTGATTCTTTTTTACTAAGGAAACAGGAGCAAGCAGAAGATGAGCTGTTCAGCCTCCCAGTTCTTTCTCTCTTGCCTGTCTGCAGGACTACTCACAACTTTCTCTTTTCTGCTGGTTACCAAGGAGACATGTCCTTCTCTTGTCTGATGCCAACCCCTAAAGTTTTAAACTGAATCTTATTTCATCAAAGAACACTATTAAGACTAAGCACCCTCAGTCCCTCAACATCTCCCCTCTCTTTTGGGCTCTCTGATCCGTGTACCATGTCCTTTCGTGTACCAATGTGCAAATGAATCTTCCCTTTGAAAATCATTATCCCCCTTGGACCCCAACCTGCCTTTATTCACCTCACCATTTTGTTCTTCTCCTTAGTGCAAAACATGTTTAAAGATTCTTATTTCTGCTATGTCCACGTGCCCAAACTCCCATTTTATCTTTTTTTTGAATGTAAATGTAGAAGGTTGAATTCATCCTCTTCCCCAATTTGTGGCACACTGTCAGCCCTGATCTCTACAAAGATCCATTCATATTTCTTCTGTATCTCCCCTAGTCACCCATTACCCACCCCTTCCCTTAGCAACCACTTGTAATTGAAATTAATCTAACAACTTGCATGTACTTTTAGTCTATGTATGTGGTATGTTTATGGACCACATCATGTTTCTCACTGTTTTCATCTAAATTGCTTTTGCTTTATCCAGGCTTTATTTTAGTTGAAATTGTTATGTAGAATTCCACAGTGCTTTTTCTTTCTTTTTTTCTTTTTAAGGGGTCTTTCCTCCTCCTCCTCCTCCTCTTCTTCTTCTTTTTGTTTAACTTTTCTTTTAACATTTCTTTACTATTAACTTTTCCTTTATTTTTTCCTTCCCTTCCCTTCCCTTCCCTTCCCTTCCCTTTCCTTTCCTTTCTGTTTCCCTTTTTTTCTCCTCCCTTCCTTTCCCTTCCCTTCTCTTCCCTTTCCTTTTCTTTCTTTTCCTTTCCTTTCCTTTCCTCTTTCCTTTCCTTTCATTTTTTTTTTCTCTTCTTAAAATTACAGATAAAATGTCACCATGTTGCCAGGCTGGATTCAAATTCCTGGGCTCACGTTATCCTCCCCCCTTGGCCTCCCAAGCATTTTCTATCATATTAGTTATCCATGTGCCCCAGTGATGTACATCTACCTTCTCCTCAGCTTCCAGATTGTCTTCATATGTAAATGTGCTGAGAACTGTATATTCATATCCCTTCTTTTATGAACCCACGTGAGAATGTCCCTGTTCTGTGCCCAGGAGGTTTATTGGAAGAAAAGTCTTTATAAGTAACCAATCAAAAAAACCTGTGAACTCACTTACTACCACACACCTATTTGCACACACACACGTGCATACAAAATATAAGGACTGCAATCACTCGGGCAGCACATATGGAAATAGTGCATACTGACAGATTTCCCTTCAAAATGATTACTAGTCTATATTTCAAACACTAGTGCAGGAGAGCTTCTATGTTCCCACACTTGTGTTATTTTATGATTGTATTATTTAAAGTGTCTTGTGTCTGTGGATGTTCTCCTATTTTAATACTACAGTTTATTCACCTCATTTCTCTTAGACTTGACCAATATTTTATGAGTCTGAAATATATCTTTGCTATATTAAAATTTTCTCTGTCTTTGATTTTTTTTCTTTTTTATTTTGTCCCTTTTGCATTCTTCAACGGTGCTTTTATTCTCAACACTTCACTGACACTGTTGTGATGGGATCATTAGCAGCCACCTTCATATCAAATCCAAGAGCCAATATTTATACTTATAGCTGTGCATGGCATGATTTCCTATACTCACTTTTTTGAGGCACTTTCTTCACTTAATATTGAGTACATTTTCCTCACCCAGCTGTACGCAGATCCCACCATGCTCCTCAGTCTCTCCTTCTGTTCCTCTTCCTTTGCTTTGTATCTAAAGATCGGAATGTCCCTAATTCTTTCCCTTGGCCCAGGCATCTTTGTCATTTATACCCCCTCTCTTTATGATTTTATCCTGTCTCATGGCTTCACATTCCATCTACAGACTGACAATTTTCAAGTTTATATCACAGGGTCACACCTTTAACCTGAGCACTGGGTTAATACACCACAGTGACTTTCTGGTATTTTTACCTGGATAGCTAACATTTATTTTTAACTTAACAAGGCCACCCCAGGACAATTTATTCAACCCCACTCTTGCCAGACCAGCTTTGCTTAGTCTCCCATTTCTATTCCTAGTTTTATTATGAACATAGTTTCTTTGGCCAAAATTTTGAAAGATGTGCTTTGCTGTTGTCTTTCTTACAGACTGAGCTTGCTATTATTTCAGGGTCTTTATATATAATGTTTTTATTTCATTGTTCAAAACAAACTCCTTGAGCCTCATTGTTTTTCATCACATGAATCTCCATTTAAATACTACATTTTTAGAGAGCCCTTCCCTGAAAGGAGCATCTGAAAAAGCTCACCTCTCAATTATTCTCTGAATAGTTAAGCAATCTTATTTTTATTTATTTATTTATCTTTGCAGTTTTTGACCAGGGCCAGGTTTGAACCCACCACTTCCAGTATATGGATCTAACACCCTACTCTTTTGAGCCATAGGCACAGCCCAGTAACCTTATTTTTTTATAACATCTTTACCAGTAAAAGTTAAATTTCTTCACTTATTTATTTATTTTCTATATCCACCATTAAAATAAAATAAACATAATTATTATGAAGGCTTTTAGGGGGGTTGTAATGTGATGCTCTTGATTTATTACCTGTGGAAATACATGTACATCAGGGCGTATGTATATATTTGTTGAAGTGCTACTGTGTGAAGATAGGTGGAAAATGTCAAGGACCAAGGAGAGCTGAATATGTGCTAATGCAACGGAAATAAAGAGAGAATTTACATACTGAAGAGGGAGTGTTTTCTGTTGTGTGTGGAACTGCCTGCTGCAGCTGCAGGTTCAATGTCCCCAGGGGAGTGTGGACGGGACGACATAGGAAGGGCATGTAGGACATGAGCAAGCCTACTAGTTGTTTATGATTCAGTGCCTGATAATGAAAGGCAAAAATTTGAAGATCATAAAGAATGAAGGATATGGGTGGTGCCTGTGGCTCAAGGAGTAGGGCGCCGGTCCCATATGCCGGAGGTGGTGGGTTCAAACCCAGCCCTGGCCAAAAAAAAAAAAAAAAAAAGAATGAAGGATAATAATTTATATAATAAATATAAACATGTATGTGTGCATATACAAAGTCTGACAATTAAGTTCATGAGGTCATCCTAGAAAAAAATGCTACATACCTCATTGCCGAATATCACCACAGTTGCCTTCAAAGTACTCGCCTTGGGAGTACAATGCTAGTGCCTAGTTCACCCTTTAAAGCAATTTTGGAACTCTTTTTGAATTGCCTTCAGAGCTGCTGTCTTATTATCCCTTATGTTCCGAATGTCATTGAAATGTCTTCCTTTCAATACTTCTTTTATCTGTGGGTTAATACAAGTCATTGTGAGCCAAGTCATTACAACCCCCCTAAAAGCCTTCATAATAATTATGTTTATTTTATTTTAATGGTGGATATAGAAAATAAATAAATAAGTGAAGAAATTTAACTTTTACTGGTAAAGATGTTATAAAAAAATAAGCCATATCAGGTGAGTAGGGAGTGTGTTTCTGTGTTTATTTATTGGCTAAAACCTCCTTCACAGACAGTGCTGTGTGAGCTGGTGCATTGTCGTGATACAAGAGCTACATCTGTGTCAAGCTAAGAATTGCAGCCTGGATTTTACTAACGGTTGCTCTGTCCATGTTATTTGCTCTGCTATGCTCCTCACAGTCAGCTGAGATTTTGATGTGCAATCTAACATTTTTTTGCTGTTTTGTCAGCTCTACTTGTTACTGGCCTCCCTGACCTCTCTTCATCAGTGAAGCTTTCTCGTCCCTCAGAAAATCATTAAATCCATTTGTACACTGTGGTTTTCTTCATGGCATTACCCCCATAAACTTGGACTAGCATGTCCCTGATTTCACTAACACTTGCCAAGTTGAACAAGAAATTTAATGTTTCTTCATTGTTCTAATTTAAGCCCTGATGTTCTCATGATGGCATACAAAAATATACAACAAAAATGATGAATGCCGCTCAGCAAGACACCACTACAGGTCAACAGGGACATAGGTGTGAGACACTGATACCAAAGTTATGAAATGTTACTGAGTTGTTTATACAGGGCTGCCAAGCAATGTAAGGGCACAGTGGCAGGCTCACGAACTTAATTGTCACACCTTATATACTATATATTAGGTATTTGTTTAGATGTAAGATCTTTAAAATCTGCGTTATAGTGTGAAGACTTTTATGTTAAATTTTGTATTGTAAACAACTGCAAATGGTCTGTTTTATTTCAGCTTAGGAAGCAAAATAATATGAAAAAGTAATATATGGAGTTCAGAGTCATAGCTTTTTATGGATTCCGGCTGCCCTGACAACTGCTTTCTAACAATACTGTGGCTTATTTATTAACCTTTGCCATCCAGTGTTCCAAATCTGAGTAAGTGGGGATAAGGATGGCAACATTGGATCTGAGATTGATTGTAATGGTATGTATAAATGTTAATTCTTCCTTCCTTACCAATGCTTTACTCTGAATTCTTCTTTTTAAATTATGGAATATGGCTGCATATTCTAAATATAATATCACTGAAAAATAATTATCTAGATATACACTTGGTAGTGTTTTTAAAGGACTTAAAGGGTTTTAGGAATGCATGCCTCAGTTATTATTATTATTGTTATTATTATTATTTTGTTTTGCAGTTTTTGGCCGGGATATATGGGGCCGGCACCCTACTCCTTTGAGCCACAGGTACCACCCCATGCCTCAGGGATTTTTAAGAAATTTATTCAGTAACAAAGCCAGATGCTATTTTAAGATGGTACCTTCATTTCATGCAATAGTGATTATTGTTCTGTCAAGTATGCTTGCTGTCTTATTTGAATCTCCTTTTTTCTTAAAGGATTCTATATAAAGAAAATAAATTAAGCAAAGTATATTTGTTGTGTAGATAGAATTAGTAATATTAATGTCAATGACAAATACGAACATCTTTGTATTTTTTGATAATAGTTTGTTTAAAATATGCATCACACTGTTCAGATGCTACTTTAATAATTTATAAATAATGGTAAGTGGTGTCTTGGGGTAAATTACACACGTGTCTGATTCAAATTAAAGTCCTCAAAATGGAGGCTTTGGAACTTTCCATTTTAGTGTGTCTCAGCAAAGCAGTTAAGTATCTAGGTGACTTTAGGTTCAAATGCATGGTTTTCTATACCAGTTTCAATAATTAGTAACTTGATTTTGAACAGGCTATCAAACTTTCTGAATCTCCAATTTCCTCATCTTTAAAATATAATAATAAGCACACTTATTTCATGTGAGAACAAAGAACATTACTGTATATGAAGTCTGTAAACAGTGAGCACTTAATAATTATTCAATATCATCACTTTTTTTTTACTATATTATTTCATTAACAACTCAGACTTAACTCTCCCTGAAACATGGACAGAAAGCAACTCTTTTTAATGAGTCAGCTATGTAAAATTCCCTTGCAAATCAAAGTCTTTACACTTAGCAATTTGTTTTCATTCTGTTATATGGCTGTTTCCTCCATGGGCCTGGACTCCTTCAGCACTATGATTTGTTTCTTATTGGGGTTCTGAAGTGTCCAGGATATTGCTTGATATAGATCATCTTACATTCCATATTGACTAAATACATTTCATGACTCATTTTTTTTTTTTTTCTCTTTTTGAAACAGAGTCTCAAGCTGTTGCCCTGGGTGGAGTGCTGTGGTGTCATAGCTCACAGCAACCTCCAACTCTTGGGTTCAAGTGATCCTCTTGCTTCAGTTTTTCTATTTTTTGTAGAGACAGGGTATCGCTCTTGCTCAGGCTGGTCTCAAACCTGTGAGCTCAAGCAAACCACCCCAGAGTGCTAGGATTACAGGTGTGAGCCACCGTACTTGGATGACTCATTTTATATAACATGACATTATCAGAGAAAACTCATTAATATTATATGAAAAACTGCTTTTTAGGGCAGCAATTTAAATAATTTTCCTATTTAATAAGAATACAGTTTCATATAGATGTGTATAGTAAATTCATGCATGGTCTATAGCATATTAGGAAGCAAGTGAATACTTGGGTAATTTAAATACCCCATATCATATCGCATAACATGTACCTATTGACTCTTTGGAGTCAAGTCAATCAAAAAATGTATAAGAATAAATCTCAGTCACCCTTTAACACTTCATCAGAGTGATTGGATCATATAGAAACTTAATATCTCTCCCGCATTTTCTAAAACTGAGCTTATCTCCTTTGTAGCAGAGCCATAGTATATTATTCTTCAAGGATTTTTTTTTTCCCAGCATGATGCATGGTTAATTTCATTTTGAAAATTGATTAGACTACCTGATTGATTGCAGCAATTGCTTTTCTTGTCTTGAGCAAGGAGATAACATTTGTAATTCTTATTAAAAGTTGATTAGTATTTAATACTGTTTGTCTTGTTGAATGTTGCATAATAAATTTAAAGATCAAAACCTGCATGACCAATTACTAAATATAAATACAAAGTAAATCGTATCTTCAAGTG
Source organism: Nycticebus coucang (assembly GCF_027406575.1). NCBI lineage: Eukaryota > Metazoa > Chordata > Mammalia > Primates > Lorisidae > Nycticebus > Nycticebus coucang. Next base: position 67,794,464 of record NC_069781.1, on the reverse strand, counting down.
GTATTAAAAATTCAAAGGCATAATCTTCAATGTTAAAACAAACCTGAAAAAAAACTTCATTAAAGCAGGAAGTCTGTGGTGCTAAAGAAGGTGTATTGTCTTCATTGCTAGTGTGTTTATAATTTTAAACTAGGGTTGAATACAACCTGATTGGTCACTAATGCATTTAGAATTTGCATAACATGAAACTGTAAAGATATCTCACTTGTTTTATTTTCCTAAAAATTTAGATCCATGATGTAAGAACACCCTAAATTAAGATGTGTATGCCTTCTATACACAGGCTGAATCTATATACTCACACCCTTCTGATGCCTTGATGGAAATATTTAACAGCCTTTTGAAGTTGGTTCCTTAGTAAATGGAATCCAAACTGCTGAAACGGATTGTAGAAAATGCTATCTTCCTTGAAATAACAGGTACTTTTTCTACATGTTGAAAAGTTCTTAATAGAAATAAGATCTCGTTTGGCAGCTGAATGAAAGGGCTTCTGGATAGTGTGGCATGAAATATGGAGTGTTGTGGTAGTGTTATGTGACTCATGGCATTGCGATAGTATCTGTAAGCAGAGAGATGAGGGCATTATTTCCTCCTGCCAGGCTTAGTGGGTATTGCTTTATGACCACAGGGATCCCAAAACATTGCATACATTTAAATCTGATACAGAGGAAACAAAAAAAAACCCCAAATGACAGCAGACTACATTGGACTCTCCGTTCTGATTCAGTTTCATTCAGTGGCTGCCTAAACCACCCACCTTGAATCTCATGGCTCATGGTACATAAAGATTCTCACTCTGTTGACAGCAAACAATTGAGATTAGTGGAAGTGACACACACGTACGAAGGACTGCTGCGTAGGCAGGAAAAAAATGAACAAAAGGGAAGTGAAGTGACCTAGAGCAGATGAACATGACTTAATCAGCAATGGAAATCAATGAACTGAAAGGAAGTGGCAGGGAAATCAATGACGGAATAATGCACTGACCAATGAACTTTATCTCTTTTTGCATTTTTATCTGGCTGTAGCAACCTAAATATCTTAAGCATGTCTCTTTCAGATCATTTTAGCCTTTCTGTCTCAATTTCCATTCTCAGTCACCTCTGGCTCTCATTTTACAGTGCACCAGGCCCACTGCACAATCTAGAACATCCAAAAATGTTTCAAGTATGGGTCTGCTGCCCTTGTGGTAAAGCAACCTAGGATAAGACTTCATCGGAAAACCCAACTATCCACAACCCAGCAGAGTGCAGATTAATGTAAAAAGCTTAGACCTGGTCTTCAGGGGTGCAAGTCGGTCAGTTTCAACTTTGCCATTAAGTTGTTTTTCTATGTCAATTAAACTTTGAAACTTAATTATGATGAGGATTATATATAGATCTTGAAATAACCAGAACAGTCCAAGAATGTGCTTCCACTGTCTAATGTGGAGCAGTATACTGAAGTTTTTAAGTTATCCACCAGCAGTGGTGATATAAGCAAATGTCACCATTGAAGGAGGGGACGTCATTATTGTGCTGCTAGGACAGGTGAGGGGTGTGAAGTTAGTTGAGCATTTAATAGCAAGACCTGATTCTTAGCATGGGGAAATAATGAACAACTCATGGACAGGGAAGAGTGCACAGATTCCGCTAATGACCATGAGGTTAAATTCCGAAGGTCTGGAAGTTTTCTGCCTTCTACTCTGCGGCCTTCCACAATAACAATCACTCTGTGTTTTGCTTCTGAATACAAATCGCTTTTGCTCGCATTTCCCTGGATCCTTGTGAGACGACAGTAGGAAAAAATTCATAGTGAGTGTTTCAAAATGTTAAAATAAAATGCAAGATACTATTATGGGGAAAAAATAGCAACGATCTGCACAGAGTTAATAGGGAGAACAAACAGAGCTGTTACTTTTTGTCCCCAGCCTAAAAATAAAATAAAACAAATTAGTGGGCAGATCTAATACTATGTCTCATTTTGTGATTCTAGTTGAGTCGTTTTGTTTTATTAATAGTAGGAGTGATTTTCCTGACTGACAATGCTGAGACCATTGATTAAATATTTCAGCCTATGAGCATATCTGTTTGATCTCATTAAGCCTTCAGTCTGTTTTCTGGATTCTTTCTCCAATTATACTGACATAACTGGATGGTCTGGTGAGATACGTACCTCAAGCTTCTTTGTAACTCCCATGAAATCTAGCTAAATGGCTCATTTGAGAGTAAATGCTTAAAACGTTTTTTTTTTTTTTGTAATGTCATGAATGTAATACATAACTTATATTGTTTATCAACATAATGTATACAATTTAATATGTACATTAATATTTTAATCTCACTAAATCCTGTGAGTTGATTTTTTTACAGTTTTTTTTTTGTTGTTGTTGTTGTAGAGACAGAGTCTCACTATACTGCCCTTGGGTAGAGTGCCGTGGTGTCACACGGCTCACAGCAACCTCTAACTCTTGGGCTTACGCGATTCTCTTGCCTCAGCCTCCCAAGCAGCTGGGACTAGAGGGGCCCGCCACAACGCCTGGCTATTTTTGTTGCAGTTTGGCCGGGGCTGGGTTTGAACCCGCCACCCTCGGCATATGGGGCCGGCACCCTACTCACTGAGCCACAGGCGCTGCCCGATTTTTTTACAGTTTTATACTTAAGAAAGCCTGGATGCAGAGAAGTAAATTGTCCTGTTTTGAAAGGCTTCTAATTGGAAGAGCCCTGAGCCTTTTAGCTTCTCTCTAGATGTTTCTTGAGTTAGGGAAATCATAAATATAGAATTCCCCCAGGGAATAAATACTCCTTTTGGTGAGACTTTTCTGGGAGTCACTCCTTCTGAAGCTCAAGGAGCCTTTGTTCAGCCCGAGGGTGTTTCTTTAAAGAAGGGGACATCTCTTCTCACATTCTAGGTGGAGTTCATTTTCCCCCTATTTTCAGTTGTAGATGGGTTCTCTCAGAAGGAATTCTTGCAGAATTCAGTCTATTTTATTGATCTAATTTATTGGTTTTCAAACTTTTCAAACGGTTGTAGATTTTGCTCTTTCAATAGGAGAATATATATGTTTTTCCAAATACTATTTTACATGAATTTCCAAATTATAAAACTGTGGATACTCAATTTGAAGTGTTGGAGTGAAAGGTCAGGGATCCTAACTCTCCAAACCTTGGAACCTGGGACACTTTACCATTGCGTTCCAGCATTCTTCAAACTGCTCCCCTGTGACAATTAGAAGCTGATTAATTTGTATGTGAAATGTAATTACAGAAAAGTCAAAATTTTAACTTCCTTACGTAAACTGGAAAATGAAATGAGGACTGATTAGAAGTTCAAACTCAAGTCAGTTTTCTTTTAATAATACTTCTAATAATGGTTCTTATGTACTTTCATTAAATGCATTTTGCTTCTACTTATGGCATCATGTAGTATGTACACAGAGTAACAATTCTGGTTCCAGATATAGTTTAATTTAAACCTGCCACTTACTATATTTGTAACCTTGGAAAAGTCATTTAATCTGATTATCAAGGGTTTATTTATTTTTTAAATATGAAAGTGGTAAAACAATTCATTTGTAAAATACCCAGCATTGTTAGTGCCTACACATAGCCGGCACACATAGTAGTTGATCACATTTTTTCTCCTAATAAATGTGCAAGAAGATAGAATGATATTTAGAAAAATATAAATATTACTCTTAAAAAATAGTTCTCAGCTTTATTATAATAGCTTGGCAAAGTTGGCATTGATTTTTATTTTAATTCACAGAATCCTAATCATAGAACATGTAGCAGAAAAATAGTGTAAGCAAAAGCAGCGTGAAATTGTAGCCTTATGAAGATCTTAGGCAAGTGAGAAGAAAGAGCCATGAATCAAATAATTATACAAATAAAGGTAAAATTACAGTGGGACAGTACCGTAAGGACAATAGAGACTTCTTGAGGAAATGAGAGATCTAAAGAGTGAGTAGAAGTTAACTACTAAGATGAAAACCGATTGTAGGGGGAATGAGATGAATAAGACATGTTAAAGCAGGGGCAGAAGCAATAAAAATATACATTCCCAGATAACGAGCACCTGAGCAAGCATCTAGTCAGAACAAAATAACAAGCAACAAAATATCTCGGATGCCAGGAGATGGGAGCATCATAAAAGCAAGATGGTAGAAGCCGATAGGTTACGTGTAGGCTGTTGCCTTAGGAAAGCAAACAGTGAATTAGTTATTAGTGCCCTAGTATTTGAAAGATGTTTTCCTGTGGCTTAGTCTTAATGGGGACAAGTGTGTAAAAGATGGAAGGAAGCCTGTCGGATGGAACTAGAAGGCATATTTAATAAGGAGTCCCTGAGGGTAGAATGGTGATGATGCTAACCCAGGGCTGTTGACCAGAGTCAGAAAAGGTTACTGAAGAAAAGAACATCTCTGGGAGCAAGCACATCAGAGCCGGGAGCTGATAAATAGAAGGTCTTGGTTAATTGGAACTACATTTTTGGGAAATGAGATACGATTGGGCATAATTGCATGTATTCAATTTTGAATACTTTTCAAAACTGAGACAACTTACTACTTAGTTGATGATGTAATCCGGCTTGTAATAGGATTTGGCTATTCATTGGTTATGAGAATTAAAAAAAAAAAACAACATTATTTTTCTTACCTCTATTCTTCATAGCATATGAATATTATCACAAAGTGAAAATAATATTGGTTCATAGAAAACATTAAATAGGAGAAAGAAACAAGCAGATAGATAATGCTCTATGGTAGAAGACTGTCTTTAAAATATTAAAAGAATGAAGGACATTTATTTATATTGTAATCTTAGCTTTAAACAGTTGAGATTATTGATGCAAAATATGTATATATAAAAGAGACCAAAGAAAATATTAACAATAACTGTTTCTCATTGGTTGAAATACATACACAGAAATATTGATATATACACACAGAAATGTATATAATGTTTTTATCCATTTTATGACTTTCAACATTTTCTACAATTAAAAATAACAGGAAAGAATTAAGACTCTATATGGGGGCAAGACATGATTGCAAGAGGGACTTTATCTAACAATTGCCATCAGTGTAACCTGGCTTATTGTACCCTCAATGAATCCCCAACAATAAAAAAAAAAAAAAAAAGAAAATTGAGAAGTTTCAATTCCATCCTGGGCATGTGGTGGGATATCACCTAATTGCACATTGCAAGGGTGTATAACACACACCCACCATGAGGGGCTCTTTTACAACTGGAAATTTACCTGGAAGTGAAAACGACGTACTCTAAAAATTTGTACCCTTGTATTAATTTGAAATAAAAAAATAAAGTAATAAAAGAAAAAAAAAGAAAACATAATCTTTTAGGAGGATGGAACAAAGTTGATAAATCTGAAATTACTTTATTAAATTGATGCTTTTACTAAATATTAATTAGGTGACCAATAAAACCTAGACACACATTCATGAAAATTTCCAAATTTTCAAATTACTTCAAAGAAGCAAGGACTTTTATGGTGATGATAACAGAATTTTGCACTTTTAGCTCATTCACCCTGAAAATGTCTTTAAATATCTCTAAAATTGAATATCTGTTAAATTTAACAAAATCTAAAATGTGAACAAAGGAAATTGACTCTTCTGCATAGTGTTTTGTTGATCATCCCCTGTGTGAACACAACCCAGCATTTCCTAGGTCACCTTTTCACGTGGACATCTGCCATATAAAACATGAGAATCTCTCTGAGAATACCTGGGGCCCAGGTTTTTGCAAATAAGTTTAGTCCTGACATTTTGCTACCATACTTTTGCCAAAAACCTGTTTAAGATAACTACTACTACATAAAGCAATCTGAAAAATAAGCTATTATTTATTCTTTCCTCTATTTTATGTTCCTGGATAAATTAGATCCCAGGGTTTGGCTCAGTTTTCTACAGGCCTTCATTTATTGGGTTCATTGTAAGAACATGCTGACAGTGTTAGAGAATAACACTCCTGTTAGGCAGAATTTTGGTTTCCATGCTCTTCACTCTTTGATGTCATGCCTGGAGAAAGGTTAAGTTCCATGGCCAAAAGAACTTGCAAGTGGAATTAAAGTAAGTACCTGAATTAGAGGTGGGTGAGAGGTTTTCCCCACTGAGTCGCCTGCTGACAACATTGTGATATAGACAGTCCAGGGAGGGATGGGCACTACCCGCTCTGCAGTGAGGTGATGCAGAGTGTACACACCAGACCCTAGTACTGCCTGTGCATGTCCCAGCCACCAACAGAGGTGGAGGATAGCAACAAGCTGATGGGGACCTGGGTAAAGAAGCTGGGCAGGCTAGGGGCCAGGAAAGAAGAAGGTAAACAGGCAACTCACACCCTAACCAGGGAATTGGGATGTGGTGGGAGGGATACTGGGCAGGGGCTATGGCTCTGAGCTCCTAGTGCCTGTCACATTGCTCAATGGATCTTCACATATAAAACATGTACACAATTCAGATACAAAGTTAAATAAAATTACAACTATTTTAAAAATCGCACGTGATAGCCGGGCGTTGTGGCGGGTGCCTGTAGTCCCAGCTACTCGGGCGGCTGAGGCAAGAGAATCACATAAGCCCAAGAGCTGGAGGTTGCCGTGAGCCGTGTGACGCCATGGCACCCTACTGAGGGCAGTAAAGTGAGACTCTGTCTCTACAAAAAAAAAAAAAAAAATCGCACATGAACTTTATGGACACCCTGTATGAATTTATAGATGATGATTTTAGAGCATTAAATTCCAAGTTCAAGACCTTTCTTAGAGGGGGTGCCATGAAACTTCCCTGGTCACATGTTCAGGAAAATGACCCTGACAAAAAGAGCTTACTGGCCTTGGCACAATCACTTAACTCCTTTTCATTATTATAATATAAATGAAATAAACAGAAAATAAAATAATAATAAAAAATTGAAGGAGGGTTAAAAGCAGGTTGCAAACTGCATGTGTTCTAACAGCTAACTTTGTCTAGTGCTTAGTGTGTACCAAGATGTGGAAACAACCTAAATGCCCATCAAACCAGGAATGAATTAACAAACTGTGATATAGGTATGCCATGGAATACTCTTCTGCCATAAACCAGATTGTGACTTTACATCTTTTGTATTAACTTTGGATGGACCTGAAACACATTCTTCTCAGTAAAGTATCACAAGAATGAAAAAACAAACATCAAATGTACTCAATAATAATATGAACTCAGTAGATGATCTAATTCACATCCACATTGGAGAAAAACTCATTTCAATTCAAGTTGGGGAGAAACTTGAATGAGAGAGGGAAGGGGGAGGAGGGGACTTAGATGCTCCCACTTAATGGACACAATATAGTGTTGTACAGCACAACTTTTGGGTGCTGGACACAACCACAGAGGGACTCAAACTCAAATATTGTGACCTGGTTGTTTGTACCCTGAATTAAACTGAAAAAAAAATTTTTTTTTTTTTAAAGAATAAGGCAGCAATAAAAGATTGCACTCACATTTTCTTTTCACTTGGTTTAATGGATGCTCAGAAATAAATTTCAGTGATTCAAGTAGGTCTTTTATTTAATTTATTTGAAAAATTTGATGTAATTATCTGTTTCTATATAGAATTGAGTTGAAAATTTAAATGTCTCAAATCTTTTCTTTTTTTTTCTTCTTCCTTTTTTTATTGAAGGAAAAGAAGTTAGACAGCTAGTGCATTTTAAAAAATTTAAAAATGTACCCCTAATAAGATGTCACATTTTATTTTAAGGATCAATGATTACTTAGAGAATCCAGGCTGCATTTAAAAGAATGTAGATAGGCTCGGCGTCTGTTGCTCAGTGGTAAAGGTTCCAGACACATACACTGGGGCTGGCAGATTCGAACCTGGCCCAGGCCTGCTAAACTACAATGACAACTACAACCAAAAAATAGCCAGGCATTGTGGCAGGCACTTGTAGTCCAAGCTACTTGGGAGGTTGAAGCAAGAGAATTGCTTAAGCCCAAGAGTTTGAGGTTGCTGTGAGCTGTGATGCCATATCACTCTACCGAGGATGACATAATAAGACTCTGTCTCATAAAAAAAAAAAAAAAAAGAATATAGATAATGTGAAACCAAATAATCACCTTTTATAAAATGCTATTGGCCCCCTATTTCATGCTCTCTATGAATTTTCCATTTGACCTTGAATATAGATTCATGTTGCTTAAATTCTTTCATTTCAAGTTTACTATAAGGATTACATGAGAATAGCCTAAATTTGGAGATAGCCATCAACATAATGATGGCTTTCTCTTTTGGAATATAGGATTTGAAGGTCCTTCTAGACTATATGCATTGACAATACTTTCACAATCTACCATTCCATATCACAGGATCTGTAGGAATCTGTACCAGCTTTATGAAGACACTCATATATATGTATTCTCTAATTTAACATCAGCACTAGAAAAGAATGACTGGCATCTTATTGTGTTGCTGAAACTTTGCAATCAACATAGGCATGTATGAAATTTATTGTTTTTAAATGCCAGTTATCAAAGGAAATTATAATTAATTTTACAGATAGAAAATAAACTGTCTTTTTTGATTAAAAAGCTTTTATTTGATAATTAGTTTGTTGAGTACAAATATACCAACACACACACATAAACACACTCAAATTTATTTCAACTAAGTTTCAGTTACAAATTTAGAGAGAATGACAAGGCAAGATATAATATATTCATATACATCTTTGAGGATAGATACAGCCTATTCAATTTCTAATCTAAAGATATGTGAGTTGTCAATCCTATTCTATTTCCATGTAGTCATGAAACTTGGTCAAGTCACCGGAACTTTTATTTTGACTATATATTTTTTTCCTATAAAAAAGAGAGATTTGGACTAGATAAAGTGTAGAGTCCTTGGTAAATCTAAAAATTCTATAATGTATAAAATTCATTGTTTCAATCAACTCAGCCATTCTTCATTTCTTAATGCAAAGAATTGTTACTTGAAGCCAAAGTAAAAGAAATGTCCAGAGGATTTATTGCTCAACACCTTTGAAATAAATCTTAAATGAAGATTTATCATAATAATTTCTAAATAATCATTGTAGGGTTTATAAGGAAGGAAAATTAGGAAAGAAAATAACATATAGGGACACACGCTTTTACATTCCCAGTACCATCTGGCTATAGAAAAAGTCTAATCAGTGGGTGACACAGACAAACATGTATGTGTGAGCTCATGTGTGTGCATGTTGGGTGAATGAGAGAGACAAAGAAAGGAAATGAGAGAAGAAGCAATCTACTAAACATAACAATATAGTGTACATTTTTTATTGAGTTCTTACTATTTAGTTTTCAGATGCATAGTTGGTGTTAAGATTTAAATAACAGTTCACTCAGTTGAAAATGGAAATAAAATTATATGCATTCATATTACGGGCAAGTTGCTCCTCTTAGAGTAAAAGTCTTCTCATAACATGCATTCTGTCTATAAATTCTCATATTCATCTATGTATGATTTTTCTTTGCTATTGCTCCCTTTCTTTAATTTATATTTTACTTAGCAATAACCTGCTTGTTCATGTTTGATTATCTTCAACTACCTGACTAGTGTTCAAGTACCTGTTATATAGCCAGCAGAGCATAAAATTATTACAGGTTTTTGTCCTTTAATTGGCCAAAGCTGCAACACCTGTCATTTTTGCGGGAATCAAATTTCAGCTTCAAAACTAGTCTGGCACAGCCCCACTAGGACTTCTTCGGTTTAATCTACTTTCTCATCCTCCCTCTCTTTCACTCATCACCTTTCTTCCTTCAAATCTCCCTTTCTTCACAAAATTCCCTTTCACCTTATTGCACTCACTGCTGATTTCTTTCGGACTATTGATTCTGCAGAGTATGCTGGCTTACTACTGCAAGGTCATTCATAATTGCATCTAGAATTTTTTATCTCCTTCACCATCATTTTCCTTCTCCCTTAAAACTAAAATGCTCTGCCAAGGAGTCACATTGGCACCCCAGGAACTAGAATTTAACCATTGATAAGTGGTTCATTAAAAAGGGAGGTGACAATAGGAACCACATAGAACCAGTAAGGGAGTAACATATCTCGCATTGGCTGTGTGTGCTCATGTGTGTGGTGCTATGGGTTTTATTTGCTTATTAGCTTCTGAGGATTTTTTCTGGGTTACTCCTTCCGGAGTTAAATCTGCCCAGAGCTGAGATAGATAAAAAATAAAGGTAAGAAGGACATCACAGAGGCATCGATCTAAATTTTTTTTTCCATGCTTGATAAAACCCTTTTGGGGAATTATGATGTTAATATTATTTGTCTCCCCTTTTCTCCTATCAACCGGAAAGCCAGTTTCCCTTTCTGCTGTTATAGTACCATATCCTCTAGTCACGTTGACACTGAACTAACGAAAACAGCACTATGCCTTTTCTTTTGTCCCAATCTTTGATAAAATTCACCAATAAGCATACCTCTCGACAAGAAAATATCAGGAACAAGTTCTTTATTTCTGTTTTCTTTGAGAGTTCACAGCAGCAAGAGAAAAATTGTCTACACTATTGAGCAAAAGATATACAAAGTTTTAATGTACAAAGTTTTTTTAAACGTGTAGTGGATAAGGCTAAAGAAATACAAAGAAAGGTAATATGTAGTATCTCATTAATACAAATAGCTTCTCCACCCCAAATCTTGTTGGTATAACAGCTTCATTATTATTCACTTAATTAGATTTAATGTAATAGTCAAGGAAATTTATAATTCTGAGATACATTTACCGATTTATATATTATAAAATATTAATATAAAAGGAAAATAGAATATGTGAGATCCTTTTGGGAAAGGATGCTATACAATTTATTTGTAACAATGAAACTGGGGACACAGAAACCCATTCATAAAATTAACAAGTAAAAAAAACAAGAAGGAATTGATAGAGTAATGGTATATTAACTTCTTATGTATCAACGTCCCAAGTGAGAATAACTATAAAATAAAAAAAGCATCTGTTTTGAAGACATCAGAGGTACACCAAACATGGAACAGCTTGAGGCACAAGAATCATTAAGACAAGAGAAGAATATTGAAACAGATCCAAATTATTCAATGCTATTCCCTATAAAGCATTTACCATTTTGAAATACAAGCAGATAGTGGTGGCAAGAGCTGGTAAACAGATGTTAACTTCTCACAATTTCTTGGATCAGCAAGATACCATTTGGGGTTCTAGGTTACTAGGTCAGAGTTGATTAATATGTCAGCGTCAAGGAAAGAACTTATAAATGAGCTCAACAATTTGAAGATACTTTTTAAAGCCAAGGCATTTATTCATTTCTGAGTGGTACTGTAATGATAGACTTAACGCCAAAACAAAGTGATGACTAATAGGCTAGGAAGCAGATCAGGCTCAGAAATTTCACGGTACTGGGTAGAAAACGAACAAACAATAAAAGATGTGCTTCTGAGTCCACTGTGTATTGGTTGTCCCCATCAACATCACATGCATACATTATATACACACACATTGGCTCCTGTGATGCTGCAAAATAAGAGTAAAAACAAATTGGAATTCAACTAGCCTTCATGAAATGTCAAATACAATCTTGACCAATTCAATTCCAAAGTGAAATAAATTAATTTGTACCTATTAGAACAAGAAGGCATACCAGTAATATGTAAGAGACAAATAACTGTAGTTAAAGTCTCAACTTATTTATACTTTGTTTTCATTAAAAATGACCAGTATTTTTTTAATTATAGAAATGGCAAAAGATAAAAGAATCAAAAGGAAGATAACAAACAAGGAAACGATAAACTACAACTAGGAGGTAGTTACAGCTATCAGGGAAAAAAAGAGATGACAAAAGGGATATTTTCACTTTAAAAAGTTAAAAATGCAAAGTAACTATTAAATCGAAATTATAAAAATTAAGAATGTAATGACCCGTGTCCAGAAAACACTAGAAGACTTAACAGGGCATTAGGCACACAAAACAAGAGGATCGCTGAATCAGGAGAAGATATTGAGATAGAAAATATTCAACTATAGAGAATTATAAAATGGAAAATGGTGAAAGGTTTGATGAAAGTGTAAATTGGAGTCCCAGTGGAGCAAAGAAATTACAAGGCAGAAACACTTTTTAGAAGACACAATGGCCAAGAATTTTCTAAAGCTGAAGAGAGTTGAAAAACCCAAATTCAAGGGGCTCTTCAAACACTAGGTAGAAAAAGAAAGCCACTGCCAGGACCATCAGAGTAAAACTGAAACCAACGACAAAGAGAAAACCATAAAAACAGCATGAGAGGAGCAAAAAGACACATTACTTTCAAAAGAGCAAAAGTAATTCTTATATCAGAATTCACACCAAAAATGATGGAGGCCTGGAGATAAAATGACATTATCTTGGTGCTGACAGTCATTACCTAGCAGGCTAGAATTCTACATCAAATGAAATTAACCTTCAAGATTAAAGTGTATTAGAGAATTATTAGATGATATTTTAAGCAGATGGGAACTGAAAAGGATGTTTATTAAGATTTCTGGGAGAAAAATGTAAGCAAGAATATATACAAAAGATTTAAAAGAGAAGAAAATGATGATACATATATAAGGAAATGCAAATGAAGATTTGCTATATGATGATAGTGAAAATGAAGATATATGAAAATAGTGACTCGATATGAAAGGAGATAAAATAAAGTTGCTTCTTTCATCCTCAGATTGGTAAAGATGATTATTTTATGCAGGAACTAAATAAAGAAGAGGGAAAATTTATAATCTGTAGGATAAGAAATAAAAGTCAAAAGAAAAAATGTCAAAGTAGAGCTAGTAAAAAGAAAACCAGGAATGGTTTTTTAAAACCACACTTAAGCCAGAAATAGGAAAGTAAGGAGAGGGGAAAAGTACATAGAAATAGATAAGATATGCAGATTGGAGATTTTAAATAAAATCACTAATTATATCAAATACAAATTTTAAAGTAGTCTAGTTTAGGGGAAATTTTTATCAGTCTGTATTTGAAAAGAAAGTAAGTTTATGATGGTTAGAAATGAGATAACTTAAATATAAAAAAGAGCCCAGAGTGGTATTAAGTGCAGGCATAGTCCTAATTACTAGGCAGGCTAGAAAAGGAGGATTGCTTGAGCCCAGGAGTTCAAGTACAACCTGGGCAACATAGTGAAAGACTGTCATTAAATAATAAATGAAGAAGCTAGGCGCCTATAGCTCAGTGGCTAGGGTTCCAGCCACATACACCGGAGCTGGTGGGTTCAAATCCAGCCTGGGCCTGCCAAACAATGACAACTGCAACCCTAAAATAGCCTGGCGTTGTGGTGGACACATGTAGTCCTAGCTACTTGGGAGGAGGAGGCAAGAGAATCACTTAAGCCTAAGAGTTTGAAGTTGCTGTGAGCTGTGACGCCATGGCACTCTGCCCAGGTCAATAGCTTGAGACTCTATGTCAAAAAAAAAAAAAAATACACACACACACACACACACATACCACACACACACATATAAAAGAAGGAAATGATGGGAAAAAAACTGAAAGTAAAAAATGTGTAACAAATTGTATATTTCATAAACTAAAAACACCCTGTGAAAATATTATCAACATGAGATAAGTTAATTGTTAAGTCAAATCATTATAAGATATTATGCAGCGTATTTCATAAAGGCAAAATGACCATCTCACTGAGTATATAGAACAATGTTAAATTTGTGCACTTCTATAATCATAGCATGAAATATACAAAGCAAAGCTTTATACATTAGGGGCAAATAGAAATATCAATAACAATTATGAAATTTAACAAATTTTTCTTGGTAAAGGGAAAAGTATCAAAAAATCAATAAGAATACAGGATATTTGAAAAATAGAACTAAAAATTTTAATTGAATTTCTATTTAGGAACCACACACAAGCAAACAGAATGTGCTTTTTATGTTCATGTGGAGCATGTTTTCAAATGGACTGCGTTTGAGGGCCTAAAGTCAACCTCATCAAACTTCAAAGGATTAAAAGCATACAGAGAATTGTGTCTCTATATTCTTGAGATGACATGGAAAGTGGCAATTAAAAAAAATAAAAAAAATCCCTAATCATTAGAAAATTGAGCATAAACATAAATAATGCATGGGTCAAAAAATCAATCTGTCATTTATATATATTTTTAAATTTCAAATTAACACGAAGGTACAAAATTTAAGTTACATTATTTTCATTTCTATGGTAATGTTCAAGTTGTCATTGAGCCCTTCACCCAGGGGTCTGCTGAACCCCTCACATTGTGCACATCAGGTAAGATCTCACCAGTTGCCTTCCTCCTCTCCCTGACTCTCTCTCTCCTCCCCTGGCTATTTGTGTTTTATCATTCCTATAGGCATATGGTGGTTTATATATTGGTTTCATATTAGTATTGAGTACATTGAAATTTTTGTTTCCTTCTTGAGATACTTTATAAGAAGAAGATAATTCAACTTCATCCAGGTAAACATAAAAGACCTAAAGTGATTAATATTAGTAAAATAACACAATTTCAAATACATACAATACATCAAAACTATATTTTTACACAATTCTAAGACAAGGTAATTTTGTACTTGAAAATCAAGGTCTGTCACCTCATTAGATAATCAACTGATTTAAAAAAATCATCTGATCAGTTCACTAGAATCAAAACACTTGATTTATATAAACATTTATTAGAGATAGTGGTAGCAAACTGTGACTAGAATTCTGTACAAGGAATTCTACAAAATCATGAGAAAAAAATACATGGTGAACAAACCATTAAAGCTTCCTCCTTGAAATGGGAAAAAAAAAAAAAAGATGTTCTTATCACTCTCTAATACACACTGTACTAAAGTACTTGCAAGAAATTTAAAGCTACATCAATTACATATAATCACTCAACCTTTATGAACAGAAACAAAATGGGACCAGGTGAAAATTAATGATCTTTACTGAACTCATCAAAGAACTGGGGTCACAGGGCAAACAGCTAAACTCAAATTCAGATAAGACAGATACCTGAATAGAAACAAACTATTTATTTACCTGCACAAATACTACTGAATGCCGTGTAAACTAATAAAAATATTAATTCAGGATTTTATAAAACAAACCCATTCCAAATTTAAAAACATTGGTTAACAATTTTTTAAAAAGTAAAAAGATATATCACACAACACTAATCCAAAGAATAGGTGTAGTTATACTAATTTTAGGAAAAGTAAAATTTGGAAAAAAATATTATCAGAGATAAAGAGAGCCATTTCATTCTGAAAAAAAGGGGTCAGTTCCTCACAAAGACTTAACCGTCCTATGTAGCATGTAACAACAGAGCTTCAAAACATATGTGACAAAAAAATTGATAAATCTAAAAGAAGGAATAGATAAATCCACAGGTATAGTTGCAAACTGTAACATTTTTCTCAGTAATTGATAGAACAGGTGGGCAGAAAGTATCTCAGTAATTGATAGAATGAGTGGGTAGAAAGCTAATAAGAATGTACATGATCTGAATACCATTACCAATCCATTAGAGATAATTCACATTTTTAGAACACTCCACCCAAGGGCAGCTGAGATATGTATTTTTTAAGTGCTCAAAGAGCATTGCGCTAAAACTTTGATCTGTTCCCAGCAATATGCCCAATACTTTTTCAAGGATAGAATGTGTTATACAAAATAGTTTTCAACAAATTAATGTCCTCACTAGTCAGATAGGCAGAAAATCATTTAAAAGAATAGACATGGTAAAAGAGGTTATAAGAAATGAGTAATTTGCAATAATGGCTATTGAGAAATGTCATTATTTCTACTCACATATGATTTTTAAAAATGAAAGCTGTACTGGGCTCAGATTAACTTAGAAAGAAGATGCAATGGAGTTAAAGTTAGAGATGAGGGAGGTCAACTATTGGGAATCCAGAGAAGAAGTTATATTAATCAAAACTGTGTGTAGTCCTTGATTTTTTGCAACAAATTGGAAAATGAATAAAAAGCTCATACTTTGAGAAAATCAGACAAAAGTTTTTAATAAGAAAGTGGTGTGGGAAAGCAAGAATGAATAGAATCAGATGTAGCAGTTACAAGCTAGATGACTAGTAACCTAACAGAGGTATTAGGGGAGACAGAGGAGGCTTCAGGAAAAAATTTAAGGGTCAGATACTTGCATCAGCTATCCAGACAACATGAGTGTGTAGAGCTGTCTATAAATATTATAAGAACAGAGTCTTTTACTTCCATTTCAGGTCTAAAATGACATTTCAGAATGTGGGACTTCTGAAAAATGATTCACATACAATAATTATTCAGATTTAAGAGTTTTATTCAAATACTTTTAGTTTTCTCTTCCCCAGTCTTTTGTCATCTCAACAAACGTGTTTCGATAGTAGAATGATGTTTTCTCTGGTAGAAAACCTAAAGAGTAGAATTTTACAAAGAATAATAGCTATTTTTTTTTCATTTTATCAATAGAAATGATTGTATAAGTGAGTGGCTTGTTGTAATATTGAGCATAGCAAAAAAAGAGAAGTGACTTATTTATTCACTAAGGTTTTTTATCTTATAATTATTTGCTTTGATAAGCGATATCATTTATTTTTGGTGTTCAAGCAAACATTTTGAAATAAATTAGTAAGAAGAGTTCTTTATTTTCTCACAAAATCTTATGTTAGTATTAATTGTTACTTCAAAATCTCATTGTTAAATATTATAGAATTCTATGTCACAAAGGGGTTTAATTTAGGCATTAAAAAGAATGCTAAAATGTTTCTTCACTGCTAATTTCTATCAGTCTAGAATAAGGCTAAGCAATGAGGCATGATTCTATGCCCACTGGGTAATCTCTTGCTTCCCTTTTTGCTCCACAAAAAGATCTTTGGCTCCAAGGACATCAAACATTTACACATTTGCTCAATCCTGTAAGGCTTCACACAAAGTTTCAGAATTACTTTATGCACATGAGTACACAACCAGATCTCCTGGACTTCCATTTCTATTGAAGAGCTGTAAAAACTTTAAAGAACGCTGCTTTTATACTCCAACAAGAAAAGCCAGATGGATTAAAATACCGTTACCTTTCCTTGAAGCCATCAGAGAAGTGAGGGCACAAGTCAAATCCAAGGAGTGTCAGTCACACTGTATCACCTTTGGTAGAGCATTGGGGGAAGACAAAGTAGCCACCGTGTAAATGGATAAAAAAATTATCAAGTAAGTTTTCATTTACCTCAAAGGCCACCTATGGGATAGCATGTCATTCTGGAAGAGTTTGGCACTGCAGACCTAAGTGAGAATGATGCTCCCTTATTTGCTTTTTACAAACTTCCACTGGGTGATGAGAGAGAAAGGAGAGACATCAGAGGAGAAACCTCCCCGTGGAGCACATTCATAACATGACCCATGGTTAGGAGGCAGCACAGACACCACTCACTCACTCCTCAGGACCCTTCTTTGCAGTGAGCAGAAGCCCTAAGCCACAGAGGCAGAGACAGCACAAGTGCTCCCAATGCAACGGCAGAGACATTTTATGTTTAGGAGAAGGGCAGAATAAATAAAGCCGTATATTCCTGAAGGAGAAGTAGACAAAGCACGTTAGGCCCCAAATACCTTACTGCTGGTAAACGTAAGACTGACTTCACTATGCCGGGAGAAGGAAACACCTATCTTTGACCTAGGGCAAACAAAAGCAATGTCTGGCCATCCTCAGGAGGGGCACAAACACTGAGAAACATTGCATCATTTTGGCTGACATGCAATGGCCTTATCTGAGGCTGGACCAGAACAAGAAAAAACTCTAACCCTTATCATGAGACTAACAGAGAAATCTAAGGATGGGAAGGGACAAAAGTACAGGGTGAGGGTAGTCAGGACGCACAGAGGGAAAAAATGCTCAAAACTGATGGAAGAACTAACATAGAGAAAAACTCTCTGGCACCAGAATCCCTGTCCTCAGCATAAGGAAATAGTAGCCCATCTTCGAAGGAATTTGAAGATTGAGATCACTGACATGAACTATAATCAAAGTAAAAACAACACCCACACAAACCTCATCCCTTGCCCAGATGATTTCAATGCCCATTTAAACATCCTGAAAAGGGTATTCACTTAAAGATGTAAATACTATGTACCTCAGAATGTACTGTTTTATACCTGATGTCCAGAATGTAATAAAAAATTATGATAATATGGCAAGGCCCAGTGCCTCATGTCTGTAATCCTAACATTTTGCAAGGCCAAGGTGGGTGAGAGGATTGCTTGAACCCAGGAGCTTGAGAATAGTCTGTGCAGGAGCAGAAAATAGAAAAATAATCCAGGCATTGTGGTGTGTGCCTGTAATCCTGGCAACTGGGGAGGCTGAGGTAGAAGGATTGCTTGAACCCAGGAGTTTGAGGTTCCTGTGAGATAGGTTGACTCTTTTGGCTGGGGCAACAGAGTGAAACTGTTTCCAGAAAAAATTATGATAACATAATTTTTGAAAACCATGCAATAAAATTAGAGGGGAAAACCCTAACACATTGTCAAGAAACAAAGCAATTAAAAGAATCTGATTTAGAGATGAATCCTAACCAACTCCCTTAAAATATCTGTATTTAACATGATAAAGAAAACAAGCTAATATAAAGTAACAAACATAAAATAATGGGGATTTTTTTTTCTCCTTCTTATATATTTATTTATTTTTAGTGTTTTGAGACAGGGTCTCACTCTGTTACCCAGGCTGGAGTGCAGTAAGGACATGATCTCTTGCTGCAGCCTCAGACTCCTGAGCTCAGGGATCCTCCTGCCTCGGGCTCCCTGAGCAGCTGGGATTAGAGGTGTGCATCACAGAACAGGGCTAGTTTTTCTATTTTTTATTTTATTTTATTTCAGATTGATATGGGGGTACAAATGTTTAGGTTACATTGTTTTCATTTCTAAGGTAAAGTTCAAATTGTAGTTGAGCCCTTCACCCAGAGGGCGTGCTGAACAACCTCACGTGGTGCACATTAGTGAGATCCACCGATCATCCCCCTCCTCCCTCCTCTCTACCTCCTCTCCCCTCCTCCTTGCCAGACTGTGCGTGTGTTTTTCTTTCATGTGGACTTGTAGTTGTTTATATATTGGTTTCACATTAGTATTGAGTACATTTCAACTCCATACAGGTAGACACAAAGATGTAAAGTCTCCATCTTTTCTTTGCAGTTGAGTAGTACTCCACGGTGTACATATACCACCATTTGTTAGTCCATTCATGGCCTGATTGGTACTTGGGTTGATTCCATGACTTGGCAATCATGAATTGAGTGGCAATAAACATTCTAGTAGAAATGTGGAAAAATGATTTTTTTCTTTTTTTGGATAGATACTTAGTAATGAGATTGCAGAATCAAATGGAAGGTCCGCTTTTAGTTCTTTGAGAATTTTACTTTTTTTCATGGAGGTTGTATTAATTTGCACTCCCACCAGCAGTGCAAAAGTGTTTCCTTTGCTCCACATCCATGCCAGAATCTATAGATTTGGGACTTTGTGAAATGGGCTAATCTTACTAGAGTTAGGTGATATCTAAGAGTGTTTTTGATTTGCATTTCTCTGATGATTAGGGATGATGAGCATTTTTTCATCTGTTTGTGGACCATTCATCTGTCATCTTTAGAGAAGTTTCTGTTCAAGTCCCTTGCCCACTTACAAATGGGGTTGTTTGCTCTTTCTTGTTCATTAATTTGAGTTCTCTGTAGATTCCAGTTATCGACATATGGCATGCAAATACCTTCTCCCATTCTGAAGGCGGTCTATTTGCTTTAATAGTTGTACTTGTATAACTTGATGATGTCCCATTTATTTATTTTTGGTGTTGATGCAATTGACAGAGGGGTCTTCTTCATAAAGTCTTTCCCAGGACCATTTTATAAAGAGTTTTTCTACTTTCTTCTGGAATTTTTATTGTTTTGTGACTTAAATTTAAATCTTTTACCCAATGAGACTCTATATTTGTAAGTGGTCAGATGTGTGGGTCCAATTTCAACCTTCTACATGTGACTAACCTACTCTCCCAGCACCATTGTTAAATAGGAATTCTTTTCCCAAGTTTATGCTTTTGTTTGGTTTATCAAAGATAAGATGGTGATATGTGGCTGGGTTCAAAGAGATGAGGAATTTTAAGATAGGAATACAATAGAGTAAATATGATGACAGCTGAATGGTCAACAAATGAGAAAAAATGTTTCCTTGTCCCTAATTATCAGAGAAGTGTAAATCAAAACCACTCTTAGATATCACCTAACTCCAGTAAGATTAGCCCGCATCATAAAGACCCATATCTGTAAATGCTGGTATGGATGTGAAGAGAAAGGAACACTTTTGCACTGTTGGTGGGAGTGCAAGGATCAAGTAGAAGACTTGATATAGTCCTTTTCCCTTTACACAAAGGCCTCAAGGTTATTGGAGTTCTTTATGTTGGCGCAAGGGAGAGTCTTCGATGACCTAAAGGTTGAACCTATAGAACTTTCTATTACTTAGCTTTCACTGTATTCTAATAAACTAATTCACTCCAGATTTCAGGAGAGGGGACATAAATTCCCATTTACTACTCTGATGGGAGGAATAGGAAAGAACTTTCAGATATCTTTGATCTTCCATTATACTTTTCCCATTCTGTCTTCCACATGCGAACATTCATTGGTTAAAACTGACTAGGGCTTTGCTATTAATTTTAAATATTCAAGTGTAAGGTAACTTCAAAGGAGATATTAGTGTAAACTTTATTGGGATAAACAGAAAGATTAAGAAAGTAGCAGGAAATACCATTTTTATTGTCCTTTATCTATAATTTATACTTTAATGGAACAGAAAATAAACCGGGTTAAGAACCTATTGTACATATTACCTAGATAAAATTTTTAACTTATTTCCTGACATATAGCTTCAAGTTATTAAAGTCATACCATAATTTTTAATGTAGTTGTTATTTTTAGAATAAGAATTTATCTTAAAATGTATGCACTATGTTTTACTATTTTATTATTATTTTACTACTTTATAGCTAAGGGTTTTTACATTTAATCTTATGTTTTACCTTCTTTCATTATGTTAAAACAAATGGTAAAATTTAAATACAAATTCAAGCACAATTTCTTTCATTTCTTCTGTACAAAACTCCAGATACAACTGATTTTATTCTTCATTGGTTTAATTATCTAAATAGGCTTGTATTGTAGGGTGCCCTTATTGGAATGGAACATTATGAGGAATGTTTAAGTTATAAACAGTTGAAGCAGTTATATTAGATCTCCAAAAATAGGACTATCTATACTGTTTCATGCTTTTATATTTAAACTTTCTACCATTTATTGCCAATAAAGACAAAAAATGTTGAGAAGATAGAATGTGAGCCCATAAGCCAAATGTTGACAGGGATGTTATTTTTACTCTGATTCTATTTCTTTACTTAAATGTTTTCTCCCAAAAGTTAAGAAAAAGCATTGTGATTCATATTTATGACTGATTCTAAGTCTACAAAAATGAAATAACTTTGTCATTTTGTACAGATTTAGAAATTTAAAAAATTGAATAATTTTTCAAGCATGATATATAGAACATTTTGTTTGCTATTTTAAAATGTATTCTAACTTGACTAAGAATAGAAAAGAATTTGGAGAATTAACTTAATCACTTTAAATATTTTAATAAGAAATTCTGCATAATATTTCATTGCCATTTAAAGTTGTTGATTAATAATAGTATCCATTTATTAAACTTACACATGTATATGTTTTAATTTTGGCCTTTTTGATATAAGTTGCTCTGAAAACTCTATGTATAACTGGAATTATAATTGGTTCTACAAGTTCAATGTTATGCCTTTATAATCTCCCTTTTGGGTTCTTAGGAAAGTGATTATTTGTCTTTGGTCATTAAGTAAACTTGATCACTGCCATTTCAATAAATTGGTTCAGATGACATTACTGAAGTATTGGTTAGCAATTCACTGTTAAGCTAAGCTTAGAAACTCTCAGATGACATGTGTAGTGCTATTGAAACTGAGCAAAGATACAACTATTGAATAAAGAGGACTGCCAAAGAAGAAAAGAATGTTTTTGTTTGTTTGTTTGTGTTTTTGATTGATTTTTGTTTTGTTTTATTTTTAGTATGAAAGGTATCTTTCAGGAGAATGATGAATCAGACCTCAAAGCCATCTTCCAATTAGTGGAGATTTTGGACTTTTTAAGAAGGGGCTATGCACATTGGGCAGGTAATGGTTATTATTAATGGGAGGCTATGTACTTTGGGGCAGGTTGTGGGAATGATGAATCTTCACCTCAGGAAGTCTGCTTAGGGGCCTTCAGAATTTCAGCTCCTTCATTCCTTCCTTGCAGGCATTCTGCCATCTCTAGGAAACAACTCAGAAAGTGTAAGCAGTTAGTTTAAAGTTTTATTGTTCTGGTCATCATTCCCCATTAGCCTGAAAATCTAAAACATGAAGCAGAGAATTATAAGAAACCTAAAGAGGTTTTCAAATTTGTTCATAGAGCCAGTTACAGTATTACTTCAAGATCTTTACTAGTGATGGGATAGGATGCTAACCTGTAATTCATGTACTTTTACTATCTAAAATATGTCTGGGCACTTTGATGATAAACTATTTTCTAAAGTATGCATAATATGTGGGACGCTTACAGGTCATTGCACTGAAACATACTCTCAGCCTGTCCATAGCTATATTTGGGGGGGGCATTATTTTCACTTTTCAACTTCAGTTTATTTTAGAATCTTATGTAGCAATTTCTTGAACATATCTTGAAGGGTATTTTTGTCAGGAAAATCCTATCATCTTAAAAAAAATTCATAAGAAAGTATGGTCAAAAGGTTTAGGAAAGCGTTTAATATTAATAAATGAAAAGGTATATCCTGTGACTTCAGTTTAAATCATGAAGTGCAGTCTTTGTTAATTTCCTTTTATATTTGAATAAAATTATTAATTTTACATAGAAATTAGAAATTTTAATTACTAACACATTTAAGAGAAATAAAATGTAATTATTTTTTGCCCTACTGCACAAAGATTTGTTAAGCAAAAGACCTTGTTAATTTAAAAGCTATTACAAGTTATGATTAATCCTAATAGTCACAAACTTATTGAGAATAGATTGCTTAAACGTTTAATTAAAAGTTGAATAGTCATTAAGATTATATAACTTAGAAAGAAAAAGGTCTTGAGTTCATACTTTCTTTTCTAATTCAGTATTAAATTTAGTTAAACTATAATATCTTTTGGTGTACTGGTTTTGAACTAACAGTTTGAAAGATACTAATGTGATGTGCTTTTCTCTACTGTAATACTAAAACATAGCACATCAAAAATTAGCTTTATCTAAGTGGTAATATCATTGACATTTATGAACTCTGTTCTTAAAAAACAGCGATTGCCAAAGCATAACTCTATTCAAACTAGACACATTTCCTGATTCTTGATAGATTCTTAGGCATACTGTCCCTGGACAGATTAAAAGTGAAGAAGAAACAATTATATAGAGGGAAATTAGCCTACAATGAATACCAGAGTTTATGATACCATAGAATATTAAGAAATGATACAGTATCAGTAGAACTTTGACACAAACACAGGGAACTACGTCATTATATTATATTATTATTTTATGTTGTTTTTGATTATTTTACAGAGAAAAAAATAAATAGCTTTCTATTATGCTATGAAGTCTGAATTAAAAGTCAAACACAGAGGCAAGAATGGGACACACTTTTCACTTAATTCCTTTAATAAGGAGAATGGGTATGACAAGCTGTGTTGTCTTTCAGAAAATTTAAAATTAAGTTTGAAAGGTGGATTGCTTCTTTGACTACAGAAATGTATCAGAAATTTCTTTCTGAGATAGAAGTACAGTATACAAATTGTTCAAGAACCTTGAGATTATGAATAGTTTCCCGTTTAAAATACATAAACGTGGTCTACCAAAAGGAAAAGCAAACTTTATTTGTGACTTTGTAAACTTTCATTTATAAAATGAAAAATTACCTAATTATTCTTCTATTGTGCTATTAGGTATATACCTGCTGGATTTCCCCACTACTGACCTCAGACTCTTATTTTGATAAATTATATTAATTTTTAAAATCTCCACCTTCTTGAAACATTTAGACCTACGAAATCTGATGAAGTGAGTTAATGATAACATTTTTCCAAAATTAGGGTAGATATATTTATTTAACTATTTTCTCTATTATTTTTCCATATACCTAACAATATGGCATTTGTCAATTATTATTTTTTTAAGTAAAGCTCAACCCCCTTTTAAAAGGAAAATAATTCATGGTTATTTAATATTTCAGAGCTACAATATTCTTTTCTGGTGGAACAAATTATATTTTTTCCAATATTTTTCCAATATTTTCCAAATATTCCAAAATTATATTTTTTCCACCAGAAAAGAATATAATTATCAGAGGTGACTATCAAGATGAAATGAGATACAAATACATCACACAATGTTTGGATCCAAATCTTGGCTCAGTTTAGTCACCGGCTTATTGACTTAGAGCAGATTATATAACCTTTCTAACAGCCACCTTCTTCATCAGTAAAATGGTACCAAAATTCCTCTGCATTAATGAGATGATTACACGAGATGATATCTATAGGGCACTCAGGACCACTTCCTGTACTTATTCGATATGTATTTAATGTTTCTTGTTATTGCTTTTGTTGTGATTATATAAAGTGCCATGGAGTGGCTTCAGTAGGACATATCCCCAAATCCCCTGATTTCCGAATGCTAGGACCCTGCAAGTTAAAACATCACATACTCTTAGATATTCTTTTCCTCCTCACCATCATTAGCTTCACTATCATTTGCACCAGCATTTTCCTGAGCTGCTTTCATTTTTAAAAGCAGACAAATTAGATACAGGAGAGATTAAGGATTGAATACTTTCATGTGCATCTCAACTTTATATGTTCCTTATGACACATCCTGGAAAATGCAATCACTGATAATACTGAAAACATTCCCCAAACCTTAAGTTATATGCCACAATCTAATTTTAATTTTTGGTAGTCATACAAAGAAAGGCCCAATTCAAGATCTCTGAACTACTACAGTGCTTATTGGAGGTCTAATATTCCCATTTTATTCGGTATATCATACCAGCAAACCCATTTGCTTCCAAAAGGATTTTTCATTTTTAATTACGGGAATTTATTCCTAGAAGAAATTATCCTATGTCAAACAAAAAAAGATAAGATCTCCATTTCCTATCTTATACTCTGTTAAAAAAACAGAGAAGTTTATGAAATACATATTTGATAAATTGGAACTGAAACTTTACTTTTTTGACTTTCATTTCAGTGACCCTTATAACAAACTGCTTCGTTCATTATGATTATGTATATTGCTTTATCAAAAATTAGACTAGTATATTAGCAATGTTAGGGTAGAATTTGAAACTACCAGATAGTGTGAAATTTGAAGATAATATTTAGAAAACAAAATAATAAGCTATTTTGTATACATAAATAATACATGGAATGTGCGGCACCTGTGACTCAAGGAGTAGGGCGCTGGCCCCATATGCCAAGGGTAGCAGGTTTGAATCCAGCCCCAGCCAAAACATCAGAAAACAAAAAAAATAATAATACATGGAGTAAAGAAGGGTGATGCTCCTATGTTTTCCAAAATGTATTTGCAAAGAATTCTATAGAATGATGTAAATATCATTTACAGACACCTATCCACTTTGAAGAGAAACTATGAAATATTTCTCATTAGAAAATAGTGCTTAATATTTACTACAGATCCCTCACACACCTATACAAAGGCATACATGCTCTATAAACACTTATTCACTTAAAACATTTTGTTATTCTACATTCCATGAGAATTACAGGTATGTCTCATTTTATTACACTTTGCTATATTGCACTTTGAAAATACTGCATTTTTTTTAGAAATTGAAGTTTTGTCGAACTCCTTCCTCAAACAAGTTTGTTGGCACCATTTTCCTAACAGCACATGCTCACTTCATCTTTCTACATCACATTTTTGTAATTCTCAAAATATTTTAAACATGTTCATTGTTATTATATATATCATGGTGATCTGTGGTTAGCGATGTTATGTTACTATGATAATTTTGGAGAGCTCTGGGAACCAGGCTCATATAAGAGAGCAAACATAATCACTAAATATTATGTATTCTCACTGCTCTACCAGTGAGCCATTCCCCCATTCATTTTTTCCATTTCCTCAGGCCTCCCTATTTTCTGAAACACAGACTGATTAAAATAAGTCCAAATAATATTACATTGCCACTAAGTGTTGAAGTAAAACGAATCATCTCCTATCTCAATATGAATCTAAAGCTAGAAATGATTAAGTTTAGTAAGGACCAGGTATTGAAAACCAAGATGGGCTGAAAGCTAGGCCTCTTGAACTAAATGGACAACCTACAAATGTAAAGTAAAAATTTCTCAAAGGAAATTAAAAGCGCTATTTCACTGAATACAGGGATGATAAGAAGAAAACAACCTTGTTGCTAATATAAAGAAAGTTTTCGTTGTATGTATAGAAGATCAAATGAACCATAACATTCCCTTAAACCAAAGCCTAATCCAGGGCAATGCCCTGTCTTTAATTCTCTGAAGGCTGAGAGAAGTGAGGAAGCTGCAGTGTAAAATTTTGAAGCTAGCAGAGGTTAGTTTTTGAGGTTTAGGGAATGATGCCATCTCCATAACATAAAAACGCATCACTTCAGTGGCAATCACAACAACAAAATTAACAAATGGGACTTAATTAAACTGAAGTGGAAGCTACAGTATCTTACTCAGACAGCTAAGATAATTGATGAAGGAGGGTACACTCACCAACAGATTTTCAGTGTAGATGAAACAGGCTTATACTGTATTTGAAGAAGATAGCATCGGGAAATTTTATAGCTACAGAGAAATAGCCAATGATTTCCTTCAACCTTCAAAGGTCAGGCTATTTCATTAGGAGCCAGTGTAGCTACTAACTTTAAAGCCAATGTTCATTTACCATTCAAAAAATCCTTGAGCACAAAGAATTATGCTGGATCTAGTCTGCCTATGCTCTGCAAATGAAATAACAAAGCCTGATGACAGCACATCAGTTGACAAAATGATTTAGCAAATACTTTAAGCCCACTGTTGTTACCTCTTGTTTAGAATAAAGCTTCCTTTTGAAATATTACTGCTCATTGATGATGCTCCTCATCACCCAAGATCTCTGATGGGGATGTGCAAGGAGATTAATGTTGTTTTTATGCCTGCAAACATAATACACAATTTGCACCCCCATGCATTAAGGAATAATTTAGCCTTTTAAGTCCTGTTCAAAAAATACAGTTCATAACACTCTAGCTGACCCAAATACTGATTCCTCTGATGGATCTGGGGGAAGTAATATTCAAACCTTTCTGAAAAGGATTCACTTTTCTAGATGTCATGAAGAATATTCATTTAAGTTATCTGTAGATTCTAGTTATCAAGCCATTGTCATTTTCATAACATGTGACTATCTTTTCTCATTCTGAAAACTGTCTGTTTGATTTAATTATTTTGTCCTTAGCTATACAGAAACTTTTCAACTTAAGTCCCATTTATTTATTTTTGTTGTTGCAATTGCCACTGAAGTGATTTCACAAAATCTTTCCCCAGTCCAACATCATCAAGAGTTTTTCCCACAGTTTCTTCTAGTACTTTTATCATTTCATGTCTTAGATGTAAATCTTTTTATCCAGTTAAGTCAATTTTTGTGGTGAAATGGTGAAAGGTGTGGGTCCACTTTCAATCTGTTACATGTGGTTATCCAGTTCTCCCAGCACCATTTATTGAATGGGGATTCTTTCCAGAGTATGTCCTTTTCTTGGTTTCTTGGTTTATCCAAGATAAGATGGCGACTAAAGACTGTTTTCATCACTTGGCTTTCTGTTTGGTTCCAGATATCTGATATTTTTGTGCCAATATCATACTTGTAATTAACTCGAAGTCTGGTAGAGTGATACCTCTGGCTTTGTTTTTATTATTAAGAATTGTCTTGGCTGTACAGGCTTTTTTCTGGTTCCATGCAAAATGAAGAACTATTTTTTCTGGTTCTTTAAAGTATGATGTTGATATTTTAATGGGGATTGCATTGAATCTGCAGATGGCTTTGTATAAACATTTTGACAATGTTGATTCTTCCCAGCCAAGAGCACGGCATGTTTTTCCATTTGTTAATGTCTTCTGCTATTTCTTTTTTTAGAGTTCCATAACTCTCCTTTGTTCCTTCACTTCTTTTGTTAGGTATATTCCTTGGTATTTCATTTTCTTTGAAGCTACTGTGAAGGGTATTGTGTCCTTGATTTGCTTCTCTTCTTGGCTGTTATTGGCATTTACAAAGACCACTGATCTGTGAACATTGATTTTATACCCTGAGATGCTACTCTATTTATTTATTTATTTTTTTGTAGAGACAGAGTCTCACTTTATGGCCCTTGGTAGAGTGCCATGGCATCACACAGCTCACAGCAACCTCCAACTCCTGGGCTTAAGCAATTCTCTTGCCTCAGCCTCCCGAGTAGGCTACTCTATTTATTTATCACACCCAGAAATCTTATGATTTAGCCTCCGGAGTTTTCTAATTACAAGATCATATCA
Organism: Nycticebus coucang; assembly: GCF_027406575.1. Taxonomy (NCBI): domain Eukaryota; kingdom Metazoa; phylum Chordata; class Mammalia; order Primates; family Lorisidae; genus Nycticebus; species Nycticebus coucang. Next base: position 67,765,845 of record NC_069781.1, on the reverse strand, counting down.
TCAGCAAAGAACAAGAGTTTGACCTCCTTTGCCTTCATTTAGATGCCCTTAATATACTTCTCTTGTCTGATTATATTGGCTAGAATTTCCAGAACTATGTGGAATAGTAGTGGTGATAGAGGGCATCCTTGTCTGTTTTCAGTTTTAAGTTGAAAAGCTTTCAGTTTTACTCCATTAATTATGATATTAGCTGTGGGTTTCTCGTAGATGGCTTCAATCAGTTTAAGAAATGTGCCACCTATGCCTATGTCCATATTTTAGAAAAATATGCAGATGTGGACAGAAGGGAACACTTTTACACTGTTAGTGAGGCTGCAAAATAATATACCTTATTTGGAAAGAAGTATGGAGAATCTTCAGAGAACTCAAATTAGACCTCCTAATTGATCCTGCAATCCCATTACTAGGCATCTACTCAGGTGAAAAAAAAAATCATTTTTATCATAAGGACATTGCACTAGACTGTTTATCACAGCTCTATTTACAGTTACTAAGATGTGGAAACAACCTAAATGCCCATCAACTCAGGAATGGATTAACAAACTGTTGTATATGTATACCATGGAATACTATTTAGCCATAAAATGATGGAGACTTTACCTCTTTTGTATTCACCTGGATGGAGTTGAAACACATATTACTTAGTAAAGCATCACAAGAATGGAAAAACAAGTATCCAATGTACTCAATACTAATATAAAGCCAGCAGATGATCTGATACACACCCACATAAAAGAAAAACTCAAATCAATTCAAGTTGGGGGAGGGAAAAGGAGGCAGGAGATGAAAGGGAGAAGGATTAGAATGTTCCCAATTAATAGGTACAATGTAAGGGTATATGGCATGCTTCTTGGGTGTGGGACAGAACTGCAAGAGAGATTCGACCTAAAAAAGAAAACATTGTAATCTAGTTGTTTGTACCTTCACATTAACCTGAAATTATAAAAAAGGCTATTCATTATTAATGGAGAGAGTTAAAATATAAAGAATAATAGGAGTTTGGAAGAAGTTGATCACAAGCCTCCTGTATGACTTTGATGGATCTAAGACTTCAGTGAATGAAGTCACTACACATGTGGTAGAAGCACCAAGGGTACTAGACTTAGAAATGGAACCTGAAGATGTGACTGAACTGTAGCAATTTCATAATAAAACTTGAACAGATGAGGAGTTGCTTCTTATGGATAATCAAAGAAACTGGCTTCTTAGACGAAATCTACCTCTGTTGAAGATACTGTTGTAAACATTGTTTAAATGAGAACAAAGGATTTAAAATGCCACAAAAATTTCATTGATAAGAAGTGACAGAATAAGAGAGTATTGTTCACAGTTTTGAAAAATTTTACCAAGGCCAAAATGCTATCAAACAGCATTTTATGCTACAGAGAATCTCCTCTGAATGGGAGAGTTAGAGATATGTCAAACTTGGTTATTTTATTAATTAATTAATTAATTTTATTTATTTATTTTTATTGTTGGGGATTCACTGAGGGTACAAAGATCCAGGTTATACTTGCTGCATTTGTCAAGCAAAGTCCCTCTTATAAATTTGTTCTTCCCCCAAGAGGTGTGCCAAGCACCATGACCCCCCAACCCCCCTGCCACTTTCCCTCTCTCTTCTTCCCTATTCCCCTACCCCCCACCAGGTACTAGGTCATCAATTATCCTCATATCAAAATTGAGTACATTGGATTCTTTCTTCTCCATTCTTGTGTTGCTTTGCTAAGAAGAATGTGTTTCAATTCAATCCAAGTTAGTACAAAAGATGTAGAGTCACCATCTTTTTTAGTGGCTGAATAATATTCCATGGTATACTTATACAACAGCTTGTTAATGCATTCCTGGGTTGGTGAGCATTTAGGCTGTTTCCACATTTTGGCAATTGTAAATTGAGCTGTGATTAATAGTCTAGTGCAAGTGTCCTTATGGGAAAAGCATTTTTTTTTCTTCTGGGTAGATGCCCAGTAATGGGATTACAGGATCAAATGGGACATCCAGTTTGAGTTCTCTGAGGGTTCTTCATACTTCCTTCTGAAAAAGACTGTGTTAATTTGCAGTCCCACCAGCAGTGTAAAAGTGTTCCCTTCTCTCCACATCCATGCCAGCATCTGTAGATTTCAGATTTTGTGATGTGGGCCATTCTCACTGGAGTTAGGTAATATCTCAGGGTAGTTTTGATTTACATTTCTCTAATTATTAGGGATGATGAGCATTTTTTCATGTTAGTTAGCCATTAATCTGTCCTCTTTAGAGAAGATTCTATTCATGTCTCTTACCCAGTGATATATGGAATTGTTGGATCTTATTTTATTGTTTAATTTGAGTTCTGTATAGATCCTAATTAACAAGCTTTTGTCAGATTTATAAAATGCAAATATCTTTTCCCATTGTGTAGGTTGTCTATTTGCTTTGGTTTTTGTCTCCTTAGCTGTACAGAAGCTATTCAGTTTAATTAAGTTCCATTTGTTTATTTTTGTTGCTGTTTCAGTTGCCACTGAAGTCTTCTTCATGAAGTCTTTTACCAGGCCGTTACTTCAAGTGTTTTTACCCCACTTTCTTCAAGGATTTTTATTGTTTTGTGTCTTAGATTAAATCTTTTATCCATCTTGAATCAATTTTATTGAGTGGTGAAAGGTGTGGGTCAAGTTTCAGCCTTTTACATGTGGTTACCCAGGACTCCCAGCACCATTTACTGAACAGGTATTCTTTCCACCAGTGTATGTTCTAGTTTGGTTTATCAAGGATTAGGTGGCTATAAGATGTTACCTTCATCTCATGGTTTTCTATTTGGTTCCAGGTGTCTATGTCTATTTTTGGGCCAGTGCCATGCTTTTTTGATCACTATGGCCTTGTAGTACAGCCAAATGTCTGGTAAGCTGATGGCCCTAGCTTTGTTTTTATTACTAAAAATTGTCTTAGCTATATAGGTTTTTTTTCTGTTTCCATACAAAATGAAAAATTATTTTTTCAAAGTCTTGAAAGTATAACATTGGTATTTTTAATGGGGATTGCTTTGAGTCTCCAGCTTGCTTTGGGAAGTATAGATATTTTAACAATGTTGATTCTTCCCATCCATGAGCATGGTATGTTCTTCCATTTTTTAAAATCTTATGATATTTCTTTCCTTAGGGTTTGGTAATTTTCTTTATAGAGGTTCTTCATCCCTTTTGTTAGATGTTTTCCTAGGTATTTCATTTTCTTTGAAGGTACTATGAAGGGTATTGTGTCCTTGATTATTTTCTCATCTTGGCTGTTATTGGCATATACAAAGGCTACTGATTTGTGGACATTGATTTTATATCCTAAGCCATAACTGTATTTTTTTATTACTTCCAAGAGTCTTGTGTTTGAATATTTGGGGTTCTCTACATATAAGATCATATCATCCTCTAAGACAAAGAGTTTGACCTCCTCTACCCCCATTTGGATGCCCTTAATTTCCTTCTCTTGCCTGATTGTATTGGCTAGAACTTTCAGCACAATGTGGAATAGTAGTGGTGATAGAGGACATACTTGTGTGATTCTAGTTCTAAGTGGAAAAGCTTTCAGTTTTACTCTGAGTATAATATTAGCTGTGGGTTTGTTGTGGATGGCTTTGATCAGTTTAAGAAATGTGCCATCTATACCTATATTCTTCAATGTTCTAATTAGAAAATTTATCTGAATTTTATCTGAATTTAGCTGAATTTTATCAAATGCTTTTTCTACGTCTATTGAGAGGATCATATGAGCTTTATTTTTGCTTCTGTTGATATGGTGTATTACATTTATAGACTTGTGTATGTTAAACTAGCCATCCATCCCTGGAATGAAACATACGTGATCATGATGTATGAATTTTTTAATGGGAAGCTATGATCTATTGGCTAGGATTTTGTTGAGAATTTTTGCATCTATATTCATTAATGAAATTGGTCTGAAGTTCCCCTTTTTAGTTGGATCTTTTTCTGTTTTTGGTATCAGTGTAATGTTTGTTTCATACAACATGTTGGATGGGGGAGAATTCCTTCCTACTCACGTTTTTGGAATAGATTCTGAAGTATAGGTATAAGCTCTTTGAAGGTTTTATAGAACAAGAGAGTAAAATCTCTAGTAACCTCAATCAGAAATGATAAAGTGGAAATAACAACACATGCCACAGAGGTATAAGAGATCATCTCTGGTGATCTCTGGTAATTCTCTAGAATTCTAATGTGAAGCCATGTGGACCAGGGCATTTTTGGGGGGAAGATTTATTATATTTTGTTTGATCTCAGTGTTTGAAATTGGTCTATTCAGGTAATCTATGTGTTCACGGTTAAGTCTAGGGAGAGGGTGTGATTCCAAGTATTGATCCATTTCCTCCACATTGTCAAATTTCTGGGCATAAAGTTCCTTGTAGTATTCAGAGATGATCTCTTGTATCTCTGTGGCATGTGTTGTTAATTCCCTTTTATCATTTCTGATTGAAGTTACTAGAGATTTTACTTTCTTGTTTCTAGTTAGTCTGTCCAAAGGTTTGTCGATTTTGTTTATTTTTTCAAAGAATCAACTTTTTGTTTCATTAATTTTCTGAATGATTTTTTTAATTTTCAATTCTATTAATCTCTAGTTTAATTTTGGATATTACCTTTCTTCTGCTGGGTTTAGTATTAGATTGTTCTTATTTTTCCAATTCCATAAGATGGTTTGTGAGATTGTTGATGCTCTCTCTTTCAGTTTTTCAGATGTAGGCAGGAAATTTATTGCAATAAATTTTCCTCTCAGGACTACTTTAGCTGTATCCCACAAATTTTGGTAACTGTGTCTTCATTATTGTTATTGTTAAGGAATTTAACTATTTCCTCTTTTTGTTAAATAATAGCTGTGTACAATAATACATTTATGGGGTACAATGTGCTGGTTTTATATACAATTTGAAACACTTATAACAAACTGGTTAACATTGCCTTCACCGTACTTTCTTAATTAATGTATTAAGACATTTATACTCTACAATTAGTAGATTTGACATGTACCCTTGTAAAATGCACTATTATCTCTTCCTAAACCCAACTATCATTCAGCATAAGGTTATTTAATTTCCATGCCTTTGTGTGGTGGTGAATGTTTTTGTTGGATTTGAGTTCCATCTTTACAGCCTTTTGATATGAGAAGAGACAAGGTATAATTTCTATTCCTTTAATTTTGCTCAAGTTTGATTTATATCCTAGGATGTGATCTATTTTGGAGTATATGCCATGGGCTGAGAGAAAAAAATGATATTCTTTTGCCTTGGGAAGGTATTTTCTATAAATGTCTATTAATCACATTTGTTCTAGGGTTACATTTAATTCCTTTTTATCTTCGTTTAGTTTCTGGGTAGAGGATCTGTACAGTTCTGTCAGAGGGGTGTTAAAGTCTCCAGCTATTATGGTGTTACAGGCTAACATATTGCTCAGACCCTCAAGGTTTGTTTTGTAAATCTGGGAGCATTTGAGTTAGGTGCACAAACATTTAAGATTGAAACATCTTCTTGCTGTATGGTTCCTTTTTCCAGTATGAAGTGCCCATCTTTGTCTGTCTTAACTTTAGTTTCTTTGAATCTACTTGTATCTGAGAATAAGATTGCACTCCTTTCTTCTGATTCCTGTTTGCTTAAAATACTATTTTCTATCCCTTGACATGAGTCTTGATTTGTCCTTCAAGGCTAGGTGTGTCTCCTATAGACAACATATAGACGACTTGTGTTTTTTTTTTTTTTTTAATCCAATCAGCCAGCCAATGCCTCTTCAGTGGAGAATTCAATCCATTGACATTAATTGAGACAACTGATAGGTGTGGTAGAATTGTATTCATCTTGTTATGAGAAAATTTATTGTGTAGTTTTAACTTTTACACCATTGTAGAAACTAAGTTCTGGCCTTTAGCTGCTTGGTGTTTGCTTTGGTGGTGAGCCATTGTGGTGTTCAGTGTTAAGAATATAGATCTAAATATTTTCTGTAAAGCTGGTCTTGTTAAGGCTAATTGCTTCATGGAGTCTTATAGTTCTCTAAGCTCTTCTTTTGCTTCCCTTCTCTTTTTCACTAACTCTGTAACTCCCAGAATGTTATGCTAAAAATTGTTTTGTTTAAGAATGTTGAAGGTAGATGACCAGGCTCTTCTTGCTTGGAAAGTTTCAGTTGAGAAGCCTGCTGTTATCCTAATGGCTCTGCCCTTATAATTCAGTTGGCACTTACTTCTAGTTGCTTGCACAATTCCCCCCTTTGTCTTGACTTTGGACAGGTTCATTACAATGTGTCTTGGAAATGCTCTGTTAGGTTTGAGATGACATGGGGTTTGATGTCTGTCTGAAAGGAGTGTGTCAGAATCTTTAGTAAACTTGGGAAGTTTTCATTTATAATAATCTCCAGTAAGGCTTCCATACTGTTGGGACCATCTTCTTCCCCTTCAGGGATTTCTATTATTCATAAATTGATTGCTTCATAGAGTCTCATAGTTCTCTAAGCACCTGTTCTGCTTTCCTTCTCTTTTTATCTGTCTTCATAACTACCTGGGTTAACTCAAAAACTTGATCCTCTAGCTCTGATGTTCTTTCTTCTCCTTGTTGTAATCTATTTATTATACTCTCTACTGCATCACCCATTCCCTTTATCTTCTTAATAATCCATAGTTTAAATTCCTTTTTGTCAAATCCATTAATTCTTTATAGGAGGAGTACTTCTATAAAAACTGCCTTGCGGTCCCTTGGAGCAATTGCTCTATTTTGATTCTTTGTGGTACTTTAATTTTTCTTTTGGTTCTTCCTCATGGGTGCTCTCTTCTTGTTCACTTTCTTGTGCTCTGTTTTCCTTCTCACATCCTCCATTGCTTCAAATTACCCTGTCTCAGCATTTAGGTGATCAAGAGGCCTCTTGGTATGGGGCCTGAAGGTGGAGAAGGGTTAGAGTGAGCAAGGACAAGGAAGAGGAAAGGAAAAAAATAACATGGAAAAAAAGGAAAGAGTAAGAGACAAGAAAAAGAAAGAAAATGAATGGAAACAAGGGGAGAAGGGGAAACAACAGGAAAAGATAGAAGAATAGAAAAGAAAGAGGACAGAAAGAGAGGATGAGAGTCATAGAAGAAATGGATTCATTCAGCATGGTGCTAAAGCCATTCCTATAGCTCAAGGGTTTTGAGGAGCTGGGTTGGGTGAGTTCCTTTAAATCAGGCACTCTTTACCATCCTGAACACAGCCAGCCTCTTCTTCTACCAAGATTAGGAAAAGAAGTAAAAGAACAAAAACAAAAAATAAGAAGGAAAATCGGAGTAAAGATGAAAAGAAGAAACAATAGAAAAGTTCTGTAGAGTGATCTTCCTAATATTTACTTCCTGCGGCCAATGATTGAAAATCTCTGCTTGATTTGAACCAGACTACTGCTTTGGTCTACCAGCCAGACTATAGTCATGTCACACCAGTCCTCAGCAAAGAAAGGGGGAAAAAAGAAGTAGGGGGAAAAAGAGAAAACAATGGGAAAAATAACTAATATTACAAGAATAGATAAAAGAAATTAAATGTACCACTGAATCAAATAAAGGAGAGGAAGGGAAGATAAATAAATAAATAAAGAAGACAATAAACCAAGAAGAAAGAAATAAAAAGAAAAAAGGGGGATGGGTATCTTAGCTGATGCAGAGGCACATTATGTGGGAGAGATGAGAAAAGTAAAAGAGTTCTCTATGAATGAAGAGAATGCAGAGGAATGAAATAGGGAGAGAGAATAAATGAAACTAAAATTCTGTAACCCAAAAATATAGGTGCCCTGGCTCTTTTTGAATGTAAAAATGGATGTTAGGAAAAGAACCAACCAAACAACTTAGCAAAAAAACAGAATATATGGAAACAAAATTTAAAAAGCTCAACTAGAATGATGTAAGCAACCACAGCAAGCAATAGAGGAAGGAAAGAAAACAATGACAATTACAGGAAAGAAAGAAAAACAACAACAAATCTATATAAAAAAACATATACATGGGCAGTGCCTGTGACTCAAAGGAGTAGGGCTCTAGCCCCATATGCCAGAGGTGGCGGGTTCATACCCAGCCCTGGCCAAAAACTGCAACAAAACAAAACAAACAAACAAAAAAAACCACATATACATATATGTGACATAGGGATCCGACATTAGTAGGAATATATTTATGTTGCAATATACTGCTGGATAACAGGTGGCACTGTGAATTTAGGAGGACGGACCACACAGCTTTTAACCTCCCTCTGGTTCCCAGGCTCATACCTTTTTTCCCAGCTTAATTGTTTCTGGTGATCACCCTACTACCTGCTCAGTACTCAGACCTGACTGATCTGGGAATCTCACAGTTGTCCGAAGTTCTTCAGAGGCAGGTCTCACAGTTTCCCCCACAACAGTTCCCATGGAGTGCAGAAGTCCCTGGGCCTGTCAGTAGTGGAGGTCTGCTCCCAGCAGATGGAACTCAGACCAGATGGTACCTTAGGCCACCAGCAAGAGGCCTGCTCTCACAACCTTCTGGCAACCTTTACAACAATCACCCCCTGTCCGTAGTAATCTTCTCTGTATGGTTGTCTCACCCACCACAACTGAACTGTGTGCAGAACTACTCCAGACAGCACTCCAGTCTGGCCACCAAATTCTATTTGGGAGTGTACGCACCTCCAGTCTTTCCACTCAATGCCTAGTTCCCCCAAGAGCTGAAAACTCTGAAAGGCTTCCTGTTCCCCACCGCCACTGCGTAGGCCGCCACCTGGCCATTGGCAGAAACTTGCCTAGTTTGCCTGAACTCTGCAGCTCTGGCTTATACCTTGATTCCAGCAGTCCACTGCCTTGCTGTATACCCCAAGCCACAACTCCATGCAAAATCACCATCCGGTATGATCCAGCCCGCTCCTTCTTCCCAGCTGCTCCAGGAGAGCTCCACTAACCATCCTTCCCATACGCCAATATGCCATTATTTTCTTATTTTAAGAAATTTCTACAGTCACCTTAGGTTTCTGTGACCACCACACTGATCAGTCAGCAGACAGCGACACTGAGGCAAGACCTTCCCCCAGCAAAAATATTGACTCGGTGAAGGCTCAGATGATTGTTATCATTTTTTAACAATAAAATATTTTAAAATATGCGCCTTGCTCTTTATACATAAATGCTATTCACACACTTAATAAACCACAATATATCATATTCATAACTTGTATTTGCAATAGTAAGCCAAAAAATGTGTGACTTACTTTATTGTAATATCTGCTTTTTTGTAAAGTCTAGAACCAAACCTGTAATACTTCTGGGATATGCCTATAATTATCATGTTTGGCTTTCAGGGAATAAACTTGAAAGTTATTTATATTCAGGCTTTCTACTCTGCCTGAGAAAGTATTTTATTGGGATGTCTTGCACAATATGCACTATTTGAGAAATGGTGTAGGATTGTCATTGAAATTTTTAGGTTTAAATGCTTATCAACAACCACTCAAGTGTTCATTAATGACTGTCTTTTCTACTTAACCATGTTTAAATAATTAAGAATGCTTAAATGATCCAGTAACTTCACTCTTAGACCTAGAAAACTAAAAGCAAAGTTCAAATCATTACTAAAAACTTTGGTACAACTGACTATCCACCCTGTATGTTCACAAACCTTTAGAAGGCTGTTTTTTCATATGCAACTGAAATAATTTTTATAATTTATTATTATAATTTAATTTTATTCTTCTGAAAATTCTTACTTTTTTTTATTGTTGAAGATTCATTGAGGGTACAAAGAACTAAGCCTCACTGATTGCATTTGTTAGGTTAAGTTCCTCTTGTAATTGTGTCCTCAAGAGATGTGTCACACCCCATGACCTGGTCCTTTCTTTCCTCTTCCATCACCTCCCTTCCTCCACCTCCCCAACATGAGGTCATCAATTGTCCTCATATCAGAATTGAGTACGTAGGATTCTTGCTTGTCCATTCTTGTGATACTTTACTGAGAAGAATGTGTTCCATTTCCATCCAGTTTAATACAAAAGATATAAAGTCTCCATCTTTTTTAGTGGCTGAATTGTATTCCATGGTATACATATACCACAGCTTGTTAATCCATTCCTGGGTTAGTGGGCATTTAGGCTGTTTCCACATTTTGGCGATTGTAAATTGAGCTGCGATAAATAGTCTAGTGCAAATGTCCTCATGATAAAAGTTTTTTTTTTTTTTTTTTATCTTCTGGGTACTCAGTAATGGGATTGCAGAATTGGATGGGAGGTCTAGTTTGAGTTCTTTGAGGATTCTCCATACTTCTTCCAAAAAAAAAATTGTATTAATTTGCAGTCCCACCAGCAGTGTAAAACTTCTCTCTACATCCGTACCAGTATCTGCATTTTTGAGATTTTGTAAAATGGAACATTCTTAGTGGGTTTAAGTGATATCTCAGGGTGGTTTTGCTTTGCATTTTACTAATAATTCTTATTTAAAAAATATTTTATATATTGTAGAAATGGAATATTGATATGTTGCCCAAACTGATCTTGAACTCCTGGCTATATGCCATCCTCTTGCTTTAGCCTCCCAAAGTATTGAAATTACAGGTGTGAGCCACCACATCCAGACTAGCAAGGTTTTAAGGCTAACATGGAATCAAGTAAATATGTTGATTGTTTAGAAATGTTAGAAAATTCCAAACTTAAAAATTGTGCTCAAATGTTACTTGTAACTAATTTTATTATAATTTGGAATGAAGATATCCAGTGGTGCAATTTATAAATAACAATTGGATTATAAAATTAAACCACTAGGGCCATTTTTACCCCCAATACAATGGAAATAGTTATACATATCTCAAATGGCTTTTAGTCCTTAATTTCAGCTCACCTTGGCTTTGAATCCTCTGATTTCTGAGAAAGGCAAGTAGTAAAAAAAGTGACAAAATGACAATAACATTAAAAAGAAAAACAAACAACCTGGTACAGTGGGGTGTGCACAGGGAGAGGTTCTGAGTGCTTCTTTGAGGAAGAATGATGTGGAAGCAAAGGAATGGTGGATGAGAAAATAGATATTCTGGAAAGATCTTGACTGCAGGGGAGTCATTCATGAACACATGGCTTCCAGATAGTCCATAAACTTTGAATGTGAGCATGCTCTCCCTTAAAGTTCCTTTAAATTAACCCTTTGTTAATGTAAACCAATTAATAGAGTATGTTATGCCAGAGGCCCTCGGACATGACCTTTGTTTTTTGTTTGTGTGTGTGTTTGTTTTATTTGTTTGTTTGTTTTTCAGACAGTCACCTTTGTTAGAATGCTGTGGCTTTATAGTTCACAGAAACCTCAAATTTTTGGTCTCAAGTGATCCTCTTGCCCCAGCCTCTTGAGTAGTTGGAACTACAGGTGCCTGCCACTATGCCCGTTTATTTTATTTTATTTATTATTATTCTTATTTTTTTACAGATGAGCTCTCACTCTTGCTTGGACTGGTCTCAAACCTGTGAGCTCAGGAAATCCACCCACCTTGGCTTCCCAGAGTGCTAGGATTACAGGTATGGGACAGCGTGCCCAGCCTTGGACATGAACTTTCAAAGACATCATTTTGTAGGAACAGGTTCTGCTTGTGACTTAACAATGAGTGTTAGGAAAAGGAAATGTATCATAAATAAACAATGATTTGTACAGAAAGTTTTATTCCACAGATGTATTTATAATTGGCTAACACTTGTTAATTTGATAAGGGTTGATGATACAGACACTCTGTATAGCAGTATGGTGGAATCGTTGTGCTTAATTATTTAGATACAAACTTTTTGCCTAATTTCTTAGGTATTTTTCCCAGAAAACTGTTATTCCCTTTTGTATCTTTTAAATTCAGCATGCTACATATAAACTTTATCATATAGCTTCTGTCTAGGTTTTAGCCTAATTTCCTAAGCTATCTATTATATACCCTTTAGCTATCCTGACCTTTCCTAATGTTTTTTTCAAAAAACAGCATAATCTCATACCCCTCAGTGCCTTTGTGAAGTCCTTATCTCCCCTTCCCAGAAATACATTTTTCTTTAATTTCCACTCTTTTCATTAGTTTTTCATATGTTTCCACCACCTGTAAAACTTTTGGTCAAGTTGGTCCAGCGATTTATTTCATACAACTCTATTTTTTTCGTGGCTAGGTAGTGATGCTCCTTTAAATGTCCATGATAATTGCTAGGCATCTTTATTTTAGCTCTTATAACACGAGATTATTTACTTTATTGCTCCAAAGATCCATAGTCTTCTTCTATGCCTGGACAAAACAAAGAGTCAATAATTGTTTTCTAAATGAGCAAATCAACTAAATCCCCAGATAAGTGATATCAATAGATGCTTTCTCCTTTGCAACTGTGTTCAACCTCTCTCCCTATATCTTCACAATCATTACTGAAATGTCAAATTCTACACTTCATAGAAAAGAAAAATGAGATGTAGGAAAACTTTTCTCTCCATTTCTATATGCTTCCTAAATATTTAATCAGACATCTTTATAGAGTGTATATGCATATTGGGAATAGACTCTTTCTCTCTTTTCTTTTAAGGGGGGTAGTTTTTTTTGGATGGGAAGAATGTTAGATTCTTTGCAGATAATATTATCTAAAAAGAGAGAAAAATGAGGCTTCTTCATTCCCATTTAAATGATAATTATGTCACCAACTCAATCACTTATGAAAAAGAAACAATTTTAAAGATTTTAAATAATTTAAACACAGGTTTTTTTGTGGGCAAATAACCAGAACACTTAATATTACGTTAAAATTGGAAATAATTTTTTTTATGGGTAAGTTACCAGAGAAATACCAAAGGGACCTACAAGTCTTGGGAGAGTATGGGTACTTTCTCATACTTTCTTATGAAGTCATTATTACTGCCAAGAACTCGGAAAGACTTGAGAGGAGTAAGTTAATTGCATCTTATCTCAGATGTATCTTCTCAATCCATGGACAAGTAATAAGAGCATAGCTTCTAGAAATGACAGAAAATATAAATGTAGTCAACAAAAAATGATGTTATAGCCAAAATTGTTTTCTCCCAAACTAAGTTGATTTTCTAAAATAATTGAATAAAACCCCTAGTTTAAAGGAAGAAATAATAATTGCCCCAGTAAAAATAATTCCAAATACCCTGTCTTTCATGCCTTTGCAGGCTTTACCATGTCAAAATGCTTCATTTGTAATTCTTCCTTCCTTATCCTTGTCAGAGATATTTTTCTTTCCTTCTTCAAAATGGAAGAATCCCATCCCTTTAAATTTCACACTTACTTCTCAACCACTTTCTGTTTCTCCCAAGTTATCTAAAGTCTTACATCATTTTCATGGAAACAGAAACAATAACAAACAATAAAATAGAAAACTGCAACTCCTTCCTTTTAAATCATTCTTTGCTGTGTATTGAAAATATATGATTTTTGTCTCAGTTTTCTCAATAGTCATGGATTTCCAATCCCTACATATTCTGACCACAATCTCTCACAGGCCCCAAACCTTAAATATCATGAAACTTACTGTTCCAATGTAGAGATACACTAATTTTTTATTATAAGCAAATATTTTAAAATAAGCAAATATTTTAACAGTAAACAAATATTTCAGAATAAGGAATACTTACTTAGTCTGTTTTCTTTCTTCCCATTGACCTTCCATATTCCTATATCTATTTTGTCATCATAGACCCTCATCTCATCACTTAGGCCTATGACATAGTATGTATGCATAGTGTTTATGACAATAGTTCTGAAAGATCATTTGGCCATACTTTATTATAGAATTTTAAGAATAGATTTGCAAATTGATAGCAAATTTTACTATCGGTCACCCAGTTTTGTCCTTCCTTTCCACTTGCATGTAGGGAAACTTTACTTGCCAGCACTCATGAGTATAACCATATGTCTAATTTATGTAAACAAAAATGTGAGCACAGGTCATGTGATTCATCTTGTTAAGGCAAAGAAATGCATCTTTTAATATTTCAGTCTCTTCTCTTTTCAAAATGATTGTGAACAAGACCTGTGTCACAGGTGACAGAAATATAAGAGAATCTGTTAGTTTAAATGGTCTTACAGTAGAGGCTCCCACTTATCCATATGGGACAAGGAGCCTAAATGAAAAGTCGACTTTTGTGGTATACAATCACTGACTTTGGGCCTCAAATTTTACCAGATAACTTAAATGGCCATGCCTAATAGTTCTCTCCACACACAAAAATACATAAACACTTAGGTACAAAATTTGACACCACATATCTGAGTTCATGGGTGTCATCTTGCTTAGAAACTCAAATTTCTTTGATTGTAAATTTCCTTATTTATCATCTAATTCTGATTACCAGGGTTTGGAACCACGGGCTTACACAACAGAGTTAAACATTTTCTCTAGCACCTATGGAGTTCACTAATATAATCTATATCTACATTTCTGACCTGGCTTCCATTAATTAATCATTAGGCCCACTTGCTGCATGTATGTTATTATTGCTATGCTTTTCTTGTTAGCAATTGACACCCTTATTTCTCTCTGTCTAAAGCTTAATTCTAGTCTCTCACAGGAGCTAAGCCATTAACACTCCCTTTTGAGTGATCATGCCATGTGTTGTTAGTTTTAGCTTATTGACATAATATTCTGATTTAACTGTGTGGGTTAGAGTTGAGGCATCATATATTTAAACATTCTACAGATGTCTACAACATGCAATTAGGAGTACATTGTTTTCTCAAATTCATTTGGCATTTAGCTCTTACCCCCAAAAAGTATAAATTGGATGTAATAGTAACTAAGATGTTTGTGATATTTGTGCCGTAGTCATTGTTGATGAAATAACGCATATGCATATTTTGACCTTGTTGTATCTCATTATATGCGTGTGTAAGAGTAAAATGAATTCCATCAATGGAGACAACAAAAACACCAACAAATCCAAATTATTATCCCTTCAAAGGTAAAGAAATAATTCTGACAAATAGAAGAATGTTGGTTTCTATGGTTTCTATGTACTTTTCAATATTACAATTATCTTCCACTTGGTAATATTTATCTAGGTAGAGAGCAAGCTTATTTTTATGTACCTAGTACATTGTTCATTATGAATACTCAATTTATATATGTTACTGTTTTCTTATCTAAATAAAAGATATTCATAAAGAATACTTCCTTCACACCAGGCAGAATAGGATTTTTTTTTTTACAGGGAAGAATTCATGCATTAAGGATTCAAATTAATTCACTTTGTACATTGAACTTCAAATTGACTTTCATATGCAATTTTCAAGTGTCTACCTTGTGCTTAGTGTCCAAGTATTGTTATCATATTGTAGTCTCTTCTTTATGTGAACATTGATGATTAATTTATTGTATATAAATTGCTATTCTTGTATATAAATTGCTATTGCTATTGCTATTCTTAGCAATCAGAATATTTGATTAAGCAACACAGTATTTCTTAACAAAGGAATACAAGAAAAATTTCATTGCAAAAATTTTTACATAATAGCATGATTTATTAATCTGTAAGAAAGAAGTAGACTCAAACTTATAATTGGAAATATTCAAAAAATCTCTTTCTGCTGCATTACTAATGTACATTGTATAAAGTTATTCTAGTTTCATATTTTTTGAATTTGACATTACTGTACTCTTTTCCATGACTCCAAAAATTGTGTAAGACTCTAAGATGTATATCTAACTATAAACTGAAAAGCAACATTAATCTTTTGATCATTGGCCTGATTGTAGTGAAAGTCTAGTGCATTGTTTCAAAAAATTTAGTACATTTTTATTAATTTCCTAGAATAAATTAGAAGGGAAATTAAAATATTTTGAAAATAGTTCCTATTTTTTATAATTTCCCTCTATTCCAAATATAAATATGTGCATATTATACAGCTGTGCTAGCCAGAAGAGAGAAATGATTACTCTTAATGTAAACGTATTAGTATGTTGTTAATGACACGAGCTCTTCTACATTCCTCTTATTAATTAAAACACTGCTGATGGGGGACCTCAGTTTGACTACTGTTATATAATAAGTGAGCAACCTCACTTTGTGTGCCTAAAATGTTTGTTGTTAAGCGACTCTGTCACCTACATTTCCCTCTCTTTCTCTCTTTTTCTTAATGAAGTGGAAATGTAGAATGCCTTCCAACGTGGATTACTTGTCACTACCGTGGTCCTCTATCACATAGCTATTTAGAAGGCAATTTAGGCTTAAGCAAGATTTAGAGGCCTTTCTTAATCCATCTATCCACATTTACCAGAACTCTGAATGGGGTTATCAGAAACTGCATTAGTTTATAACAAAGTGATAATTTGAGTCTCATTCTATTATTGCCCCTTGTGTTCATGGCTCACTCACTTATCTGATATCTCCTATGTGTAGAATAAGGAATCAGAAGCAGCGCATTGTACAGTTTCATGAAACCTGGTATTATCAGTCCATGTAACAAACTGTGAATACTGCCTTCTACAAACATGCAAAACAGAGGTTTGCTGACAGATGGTATCGTTCAAGAAAATAACTTGGACATTTGCATATGCCTAGTTACAATATAATCACTTTTAAATTCAAATATATACATTAGTATAATGGAAACACATGAGAGAACTTGCAGATTCACAGTAAACAGATGAACACATTAATTAGATGAATTATTTTTCTTTATTTGTAAAAGCTCCTAAATAGCTTGGTACAAGTATCCTTCTAGGTATATGCATTGTAAATATTTTCTCTGAGAATGTAAATTTTTTAACAATGTCTTCTGTGAATCACACATTTTTAATTTTGATAAACTCTACTCAATTTTTATTTTACTATTAGAACGTTTTATGGCTAGCTTCATCAAGTTTTACCTAACTCAAGAACATTGATATTCTACTACATATTTTTTCTTAACTTGAACAATTAGAAATATGATTTATCTTAAATTAATTGTTATATTTGGAATGAGGAACATTTTTACAGTTTACTTTTTCTTCTATACAGATATCTACTGTTGGAATAGAATTTGTTGGAATAAATTTTTCTTATAAAAATTTTTCAGAAATTATATTCCAACAATATATATTGTTGGAATATAATTTCTGAAAAAGGTTTTTCTTATAAAATTTTTTTAAAAAGAAAAAAACAAAAAAAGGTTTTTATTTTCCTCTTCAGTTCACTTGATATATTATTAAAATAATTAACAGTTAAATATATCTAGATTCTGTCTTTAATTCCATTCATTAATTTGCCCATTCTTATTCCAATATTACACTGGAGGCTATGCCATCTCTCTTTGTTCTTAATTTCCAATATTGGTTTTAGGTTTTCTAAGCCTTTTTATTTACAAATAAAAGTCAGATTGTCAATATCTAAAACAAATTCTACTAGAAATTTAATTTTAAGTACATTGAATCTATTTCAATGTGCTGCTTCTGACCCCTTTTCCTACACACAGGAATCAAGTTGGGTACAACTAACATCTTAAAAATATTGAGTCTTCCTATACACAAATATGGTATATTTCTTAATGCAGGTTACTTTGTTCAAATTATTTTAGCAGTGTGTATGGGTGTGATGTAATTGTTACATTACATTTATCCTTAATCATATACATATTTTTATGAAATAAGAGTCTCACTTTGCTGCTCTTTGTAGAGTGTTGTGGTGTCATAGCCCAGAGCAACCTCAAATTATTGGGCTCAAGTGATTCTCTTGCTTCAGCCTCTCAAGTAGCTGATAATTCAAGTGCCCATCAAAATGCCTGGCTATTTTTTGGAGACAGGATCTCATTCCTGCTCAGGCTGATGGGAACTTGTGAGTTCAAGCAATTCACCAGTCCCAGGATCTGTGAGTGTCAGGATTACAGGTGTGAGCCACTCAGCCTGTTCTAATCATAAGTATTTTATAATTAAATTATACTGTAAACATTTTTAAAAATTTGTGTTCTTCTTTATCTTTACTAGTGTAAATTAATTTTTATACTGATTTTGTATTTGGAAGCCATACTAGTTCACTTATTAATTCTCAAGAGGAATGATTTGAAGGTTAAATAGGGTTATACAAGACTATAATCGTGCCATCTATAAGGAATGACAATTAAATTATTTTCCAACAGGCTTTTTATTTATTTTTCTTGTCCTATTGGCCTGGCTAGATCATTTATAGAAGAATGTCAAATAGAAGTTCTTGCTAACTAGTGCCCGTAGCTCAACTGGCTAAGAAGGCACCAGCCACATACACCAGAGCTGGAGGGTCCGAATCCATCCCGGGCCTGACAAACAACAATAGCAACTACAACCATAAAAAAAAAAAAAAAAAAAAAAATCTGGTCATTGTGGTTGCCTGTAGTCCCAGCTACTTGGGAGGCTGGAGGCGAGAGAATTGCTTAAGCCCAAGAATTTAAGGTTGCTGTGAGCTGTGATACCAAGGCATTCTAACAAGGGTGACAGCTTGAGGTTTTGTCTCAAAAGAAAAAAAAAAAAAGAAGAAGACATTCTTGGTAGTTTTTCAGAACTTCAGTATTTTACTATTAAATATGATGCTAAGAATAAGGGTCTTTTGTTTTGTTTTATGTTATTTTGTCCTTATCTGGAGCCACTCAATTAGATTGATTGCTTGCATCTATTCTTCAGAATCACCTCTTTCAGCTTTTGTATATGTCAGGCCACATGAGAGTCGAGTTTCAGAGGTTGTCCATGGTATCAAAGTTGGAAGATTGGAGTTAGGGAGTAGCCAGCGTGGGGTCTGGTGAGAGTCAGATGCAGGTTTAAGCTCTATCCTCTTGTTTCTACCTGTTCCTGCTTTTCTCCTCTTTATGACCATTTTTCAGTACACACTGCCTATCCTCTTCCTCCATGCTTATGCTCAGCACCAGACAAACACAGATTCTGTGTGTTTCAGTGGATATTGTTATAATAATGCAGGATTTATTCAATATATGCAAATACAGTAATGTGTATTAACTCTTTAACTGATTAAAAAAAACACAAACATTTCAAGAGATGCAGGAAAATTGAAAATGTATAATTAAAGGACACAAATTTCCACATCAAAATACAAAACAAGTGCATAAGACAATGGGGAAAAATCAGACTCATCCTAAGACACATTGTGGTGAAGTGTCAGATCACTGGCTTTTGGCAGAAATTTTAGAGAAAATGCAATGTTTCAGACTTCAGAGCAACTTAGGGCTTTTTGAACAGGATAATGAAAGCAAAGATAGTGGAGTAATGGTTCTAAATTCAGAAAGAAAAAAAATTTTTTTTTCTGTCTATAAGACAGAAACTCTATGTTGACTGAGTTGAGAATAGAAATGCTGAAGATGCGGGACTTAAAGCCTGCAGAAGAGGGCATTGCCAAATTTATATGTGAAATCCAGGGCATGTGTGAAAGGGCGTAAAGGAGTATAGACAACAGCCCTGTTTTCTTTGAATTCAGTTTTTTGAATTGTTCAGCAGGGGACAAAATGGACCTAATTGGAATTCTTGAAGGAAAATTATTTTTAGAATTCTATCCTAATCATGCTAATGATTGATAAGGTTTCAAGTAGAATAAAAACATCTGCAGATATGCAAGAGCTTAAAATATTTAACTAACTATAATCTAACTTAACCATAAACTCCAGTTCTTAATGATGGGAAATCAAAACACAAACCAAAACCTGACTGCAGATGAGTGAAGGAGAAGCCTTGAGATATAAGAGTCAGGAAAATTCATCAGAGCAGCAAATGAGCATTAATATATCTCCACATTTCCGTATAACATACTGCATACTTTCCATTAGTAATTTTGGTGGTTATTATTCAAATGGATGTAATTATAAAAGGCTTGCTGTACAAAATATCATGGTGGACCCTATTTTCTTAATTCTTTCCAAAAGTGATCAATTTCTATTATAGTAGCTGCCAAAATTATTTTTAATATGATTTGAGTTTTAATATAGTGGACATGGTTAATTTGATAAAAATACATATTTATTTAAAAAAATTTGAGATCTATCAAGTTGTGTGTTTGAAAGATTTGAAAGTTGAATTTCAAGGTAAGGAAACTTCCTGTACGCATATTCTTGACTAAGGAAACTTCAGGATACCCGTTTCTCCTTTGATTAAGAAGACTTGATAAAATATTGCTACATCTGAAGTAACTCATTCAGAAATTTAGCATTAACATTAACATTCCCTTCTGTTTGGAATCATACTATTTTTATGAGTATTGTCCAATAATATTTCATAATCAGTGTTGTTCCGTATATAGTACTGGAGGAATATGTGTAGTCCTACTGAAAAATAGGTCAGTTCCAAATATTAATCCCACTTTTTCCAGGATTTTTTATTCTTGATATAAAGGAAATATACAATTACCTTTTCCCTCTGCTTTCTCTTTTTCATCTTTCTTTTTATTCCTCAGCACCCCTTCCTCCAATCATAAGGTCGAACAATTAAGTTCATGAATTTGTCACCATGCGCCTATGTTGGCAGCATTGATAGACAACTTGGTGAGATTTCATAACCTTGACAGAACGGTGTTTTACAGCTGTGTTCATGTCGACATATGGTGTGTCTTGTGAATGGTGGTGTTCATTATTGTTGTGTGTTTTTGTGCACCATCACAAGACATTGAAGCTTGAATAAGAACAATGAACAAACATTCATAATGTTTTGTTAAACTTGGCAAAGTGGAAGTGAAACCAGGGACATATTAGTCGAAGCTTATGGGGGTAATACAGTGAAGAAAGCAGCAGTGTACAAATGGATTAAATGTTTTCCTGAGGGAAGAGAAAGTATCCCTGATAAAGAGAGATCAGCGCAGCCAGTAAGGAGCAGAACTGAGGAAAGCACTTCAAAAAAAATTAGTCAAATTGTGTTTCTAAATCATGAGTTGATTTTGAGAAGCATAGAAGACCAAGTACACACCTATAGAGAAACAGGGAAGTGTGGTTTTTGCATCCTGATGATGCCCCAGCTCACAGGACACTGTGAGAGTTTTTACCCATCAAACAAATAACTGTATTAGAACACCCTTCCTACTTGCCTGATCTGGCTCTCAATGACTTTTCTTTTTCTTTTTTTTTTTTTACCCAAAGTTATTGAAAGAAGACATTTTTATAACATCCGGAACATAAAAGAAATTAGAATAGCTTTGATGGCCATTCCACAAACAGTTCCAAAATTGTTTTGAAGAGTGGGCTAAACTCTGGCTTGGGTACAAGGATTCTCAAGAGGAGTACTGTGAAGGTGACAGTAGTGATGACCAGCAGCAAGATATGTTGCACTTTTTCTGAGATGAGTTCCTGAACAAAACTGTTAGACTTCAGTACATATTTATTTTCAGCTAATTTGTTTTACGCTCACCCAGAATGTTTTCTTCTGCTGCTTTTCTCTCTTTATAATCTCTCATGTCATCTTCTTCTTGCCCTTTCTTTCTTTTCTTTTTCTTTCTTTTTATTTTTTCCAGTTTTTGGCCGGAGCTGGGTTTGAACCCTCCACCTCTGGCATACGGGGCCAGCGCCCTACTCCTTTGAGCCACAGGCGCCGCCCTTCTTGCCCTTTCTTCCCCTACTGTGGTGGTTTGTAACATGATGTCTATGGACTTGTGAGTATAGCTGGGAAGTATTCTCCCACATTTCAGGAGAACTGGAAATACTGAGAAAATGAGCAGAAATTGAATGTGTTGAATGTGGATTTTTTTTTTTGTTGTTGTTGATATTAAGTAAAAGAAAATCACTGAAGTCTCAAAGAAGAAAATGAAATGTGTACAGAAAACGTCTATAATCTTTCTCTCATCTTTCCCTTTATTTCCATTAGTTTCTCTACACACTGGTACAAAACAATGAGTGAAGTATTGTTATCTCGCCTCTCATTTTCATTTCCAGATTTTCTATTTCTACTTATAAGAAAGATAAAATGTTTCCCTATAAAATGCTTCATTGTACTGGCAGGAAAAGGTAGGTTTCCTGACAGTGCCATATTGGAGGGAAAAACTATCTACCAGCCCAAAGCTGGAGAATGTAGCACTTGGTGATTCTCAGGAGCAGGAATGCAGCATTTCTTACTGCATTTGTGTATCGAAGATGAAACATCTCCTGCTGTTTTCCAGTTGATTCAGAAGAAAGAAAAAACACACTTACGTACAACTTTTAACCCACTGCTATAACTACAGATGTCAAAACTTCCAAAAGAAGGGCAGCCATCTTTCACCATAAGATCTCTGAAATAGACTATGATTATAAAAGTGTTCTCCCTTCTCATTCTTCACTCATGACATTTTTCTCTGCCTTGTGAGATTTTTCCCTCAGCACATTGAAAATCTAGTAAACTTCTATTTACTCACTGAAATACAACTTAAAGTATTTGATCTGAAATATTTCCTTATTTAAAGGTACTCTTCTGTCTTCTTTTTCTAGTCACATAAACGTTATCACAGTCAAGTCTGCCTTTTGTCTGAAATGATGTCTCAGTCATTGTAGACATCCCACTGCCTGCACGAGCAGATAGCTTGTAGGTACATCAAGTACAAAGAATGACTGCATAGATGAGTAAATTAATCAAGGAGTTTTAAGTTTGAAGGAAGATTTATTTTGATTGCAATAGTCAACATCAAAGCCAACTAATTCCTTTTATAAAATGCATTATATAAATTGCCTGACATAGTTCCTAGATCAATCTTAAAATAGTTGTTTCTGAAATTGTATGCCAGATCATAGTAAGAGGTGTTCCTAGAAGACGCACACAAACACACCTGCATGCATACATGCACACACACAAATACACACACAGAGAGACTATTGAATAAAACTCTGATAGTCCCTCAATAAAGGAAAGTCACTTAACTTAATTTAGCATTTCCCATAAGCATTAATTTCCAGAACATCTACTATGTTTTAACTTCCTCAGAAGGGAAGCATTCTGTAGAAACTATTAAACCTTTTTAGGTAATTAATAACTAGATAACAAATATTCTATATTGTTTGATTTATAGAGACAATATAACATATGTATGTGAATATAGATAGAGATGTCATGTTGAATATCACTTTGTTCCAACACCTGCATTTTATTTAACAGTGCAAAACACTAACTAGCTCACTCTATTAAAGGAAAACTACAAAACTATAAATGTCTACAACTATGATTTGCAAACAGATTAAGGTATTATAAATTTTATTGTAATCATTTAAACTTAAAATGATTAGAGAAATATCTGACTCTTCTTTCACTCAAAGATTCATCTGAAGTCTGAGAAGTTAAGTTAGAATGGTCAACCTGTAAAGAGTAAAAGTAATTTAGAATAAAAGTGATATTTTTTCCATGATATTTGGGGAAAATTAAATGTCCTTGAAAATAGTATTGAACTGAATTTAATAACCTATATACTAAATAGAAAAGAGGAAAGCAAAAGAGGTCTGTATTAATATTGCCAAACAGTTACAGAGTAATTCCGTTGAAATTCACACTTGGCTGGGAAAGAATTAGAGAACTTTATCATAATATTTGATTTGGTTCTCTTACTTCAAAAAAGCAAAATGCAAAGGTGAATTTTATTAGTGAGGATGCTGTGGAATGTAGCCAACCTAGAGAAATATGTCACAACATCACCGAGAGTGGAAAGGAGAAGCTCTAACACTGGGCATGAGACTTTTCCCATCGATGTTAAACACTGGTTTGGGCGTTTGACTTTATGAGACTATATCTGCTTTCTGCTGTGAGCTAGGGGCAAACTGCTGGCAAAACACTGTCAATGTTCCTTCTGAAAAATCAACAATGACAGTCTCTCCCTAGTCTTTCCTATGTTCATTATCCTTGTCCCCCCAAATAAGCTACTTAATACAAATAAAATGTCTTTTCATGTTTAGACCCTTAGAAAGTATATATTAACTACAGACAAACATCATCCCTAGGGCAGATGTTTTTGCAAGCTGTATAGATGTCATGCGTCAAACGTTTAATAGCCAGTTGGCTGGTTCTAAATTCTGCAGGTTTTGAAAATGGATGTTGGTTGCACTTTAGTTGAAAATAACAAAGGCTCTAGAGTCAAACTTTGTTCAACTCTAACAACTAATACTTATAAGCTTTGCACTTTAGAGCATTTTAAACAGCTCTAAAATGCAGCTGCCTCATTGCAAATGTCAAACTCATAATAGCTTTCTTATAGTAGAACTGCTGTAAAGACTATCCATGTAAATATATATACAGTACATACCATGGGATTGAGACTTTGGATATGGTCAAAAATGTGTTTATCTTCTCTTCCTTTTAAAAATTATTATTAGCACAATATCTTTTTTTTGGTCAAAGTTATTTTCTTTCTGATCCCAATAAACCAAGTATTCTATAGCAACAATTACTCTGAACATATTACATAGAAATATACTTATGCACATACACAAATACATGGACTTACAGATGTGTATTTACATATTAACATAGAGAATATGAAGTTAGTCTCATCTTCAGCAGCATTAGATGTGGTTGGCAATGTGGACATTATAGGCAGGAAAAATAGTACATATCTTCTCACAGACCCTTAGCCAAGGTTTTTAAAAGTGTACTGTTACCATTGCAATCACAATACTCATCCATCAGTCAAATGAAAGGATGGTGTCTAGCCTAAAAAATCTCTAGCGTAGATCAGAGCGATCAGGAGGTAAGCAGTTCCTAGAAATTCGACACATCGAACCATCTAATTCAATGAAAACAAAGTAGGATTTGTTTAATAAGTGCTTGGCTTACTCTACTGTCAGATGCTTCTAGAAGAATAAATGCCCTTGAATTAAATCTAAAGAGGTGAGTATATTTTGTGACGTTTTTCTTTGCCTTAAGTAAAGAGACCTATATAGAATAAGAAATCAGAAATCAAAAATATAGTGCTATGACAGAGCATACAAGTTTTTACTGTGTATGTTCACAGTAAATATGTATTTTCATATTAATCCTCTTGATAGACATAGTGGCCTGAGTAAAATTAAAAGGTCTGTTAGTAATAAAGAATGCAGAGAATAGTTAGGATTCTTTATTCATGTTAGTGTTTCTTTTTTTTTTTATTTATTTTTATTAAACCATAGCTGTGTACATTAGTATGATCGTGGGGTACCATACACTTGGTTCATAGATCGTTTGACACATTTTCATCACATTATTAACATAGCTTTTGTAGCATTTTCTTAGTTATTTTGCTAAGACCTTTACATTCCACATTTACTAGGATTCACATATACCCTTGTAAGATGCACCGCAGGTGTAATCCCATTAATTCCCCTCCTTCCCCCTCCCTCTATGTTAGTGTTTCTTATGAAACAGAAAGCTACACAACCATGAGGTCTCATTTATTTATATATTGCTTATAAAGTACATAAGTGGAAGAAAGACAACGACATGTATAGCACATTTACTGTGGCAAAATACCATGTACACATGGCATGGAAATACTGTCTTGTAGTTGTAGAATGGAAATAATATTGTGTTCACTGCTTATATTGTTTATACATGTAAAATATTACAGGAAATATTGATTATAAAATGTCAAAATTTTATTATCATTAAAAGTTATTGCTCACCTATGGAGCATATGACAAGGATACAAGTCAAATCTGTCAAGTGTAGAACATAGATGTTTTGGCACAATAATCAAGTAAATGAGATGAAAGCTATGGTGATTGGTTTGATCTAAACATGTCAGATTGTATAAAAAAACCCCAGCACATTGTACCCCACATATGCATGAATGTACTCATGATCTATGTGTATTTGACTTAATAAAAATAAATAAATAGTTATTGCTTCTCACAAATCCAGAAAAGTATCAGGATTAATGGTAGGGGAAATAATACTTGAATGCTATTAATATTGTTTTGTTTCTCATATGTGGTGATAACTTTAGGGGAAATACAATACGGACTTTTAAAAAATTATAGATATGAAGACCTGTGGCAAATTGATTAGAAAGTTAATTTACCTTTTCAGAAAAAAAGTCTTTTTTTCCCCCTAAAATTGTGCTTCTAAGGCCAATATTATGGTGACTTGTTTGAAGATATCTACAGTATAGTAAGCAATACAATGTTCATTTGATGGCACAGCCATCAAATGACACATTAGAATGGATAATAACATATGCAATAGTACTTTTACCAGTGGTAACATTTTTCATAATTATATAAATTAATTATATTCTATGCAAAACTGAATCAGCATTATTGATCTAAAGAGAAAAATGGAAGCTTGCCTCATTTAAATTTTTTTATCACAACGTAATTTGATTTTTAATTTTTAAGCACAAATTTATCTTAAACACAAAATGTTTTAAAGTCACTGAAATTCTTAATGTACGTTCCATTAATGGATTTTCATCAGTTCAATTGTAGAACTTTGTATTTTGTATTCTTTGTTGTCGTTGCTAGTGGTGTTGAAGGAGTAAGAAATGCATTGGAGCTATGAAGTAATACCTTTGTAACTTTATATACATTAATATTATATATATAAAACATTTATCAAATTACTTTTACTAGTGTTTATTCCGAGTAAAAAGAGTAAGTAGTGATAAAGCTGATTTTTACTTTTAAAAGAATAGAATGGCGAGGAAAACTGTGCGTGTATGTCTGTTTAGAAATCTTTGATGGAAAGCAACATGAGGTCATTGTGATTTATCTGAGGAAAAAAATGAATGATTTAAAATATTAAAAAAAAACAAAGAAAGAAACTGGTTTCTCAAAAACTAAATTCAATGTTATGGCTCACCAGTTGCTCCAATGATTCAGGATGCTGTTGCTAATGGTTTGCCAATTCAGAACACCATTTGTTGAGAGTCTTGTATCATTTTTACTTTTTCAGTGGTATCAAGCATCTACTGCTTGCACAACTCCAAAAGAATTTTTGGAAAAATTTTTCAAGGTTATTAAATTTCACAATGAATTCCAAGTTTAGAGGGGCAGGATACAATTTTCAACATACTATAAATACAGGCTTTTTGACTGCTACATTGTTCTTTTAAATGTCATCAATACACTCTACTATTCAATGCCCACAATCCGCAGTCATGAAGAAGGTATATTCCCAAAGCAGAGTTATTTGTAAACTTTTTCCTGTCATCTCCACCTTTAAAATGTGTTTAAAATCTTAGCATGTTCATTGCCATAATCCTGACATGTCCTAGCATCATCTCTTGGCTAAATTATTCCATTATTCTGACCTGTATTATTCCACTATTCTGACCTGTATTACACCTGTATTAAGTTTGGTGTGACAACGAACAAGCCTCCCAAAGTGAGGGATTTGTACCGACAAACATTTGCTCTTGCTTACATTCCTCCACTGCTTAGGAATCCCTGTAACTGTTTCGGGCTCGGGGTCTGCTTAGGCTTGTTGGGCTATACCTGGGCATGGGCTCCACATTGTTTATTCCAGTTTCAAGGAGCAAGAAATAATTACTATCCACGGCATGCTGGCCTCATGGGGAAGTTGAGAGTAGACAAAATCAGACTCCACGGGGTGCATTGAAACTTCTGCTTAGGGCGGCGCTTGTGGCTCAAGGAGTAGGGCGCCGGTCCCATATGCCTGAGGTGGTGGGTTCAAACCCAGCCCCGGCCAAAAAAAAAAAGAAACTTCTGCTTAAATGTCAGCTAAACTCGTGTGTGTCTCATTTAGACCGAAGCTTTAAGCATACCCTGTGCAGTTGCACTTTGTCTAGCACCAGCTTCCATACTGCTCTGGGGCAGGGGCACTCACATTTCAACTCATTCTTCTATACACAAGTGATTTTTGACATATGACCCAAAAAGTACTTTAAAGAATCAAAAAAAATTATAAGTTGAGCTAAAATAGTCTTTGAGAATACCTTAGTCATATCTGCTTATGTTCTACCTACCAAAGCAGGTCCAATGACAATAGGTCAAAGTCAATGTGATGGAGATGTACGCATTTCACCTACAGCAAGAAATGGTAAGACCAGGAAGTGGTCAACTACATGTGAACAAATAATACAGGGTAGCCATAAAGTTCATGTGCAATTTGAAATAGTGTGCAACTTAAAACTGCACACAAAGTTTAAGGACACCCTGCATAATCTACTGTTACACCACAACATTATCTTTGTTTTTCCCTGCATTATATTTGAGGGTTTCCCTTCCCCCAATAGTGTCCAAAAGTTCCTATTAAATAGAACTCAGATTATATTACTTTTATTTTTATATTTTTTATTATTAAATCATAGCTATGAACATTAATGCAATCATGGGATACCATGGTTTTATATACCGTTTGACATATTTTCATCACACTGGTTAACATAGACTTCCTGGCATTTCCTTCCACTATTGTGTTATTGTGTTAAGACATTGATATTTTACATTTAGTAAGTTTCACATGTACCCTTGTAAGATGCAAGTCTCCAGTGGCCTCTCATCTAATTACAAGTAAAATCTAAAGTCATTATACTGTCTGTCCTATGGGGCCTAATGGAATTATACCTTCTATCTGTTTTACCTTTGCTGTCTTCATAAAAGTCCTCCTTAGTAGTTTGTAATATCCACAGCATTATCTCTCAGCTCCATTGCAATTACGCACATATTTTCAAGGCACTTCTCTCACTTACTCATGTTTTCATTTAAATATATACTTCTGAAGCAGGTCTTGATTCACCATTTTATATAAAATGTTAATCTTCTCCCAGAATATCTTAGCCCAACTAAAAATTCAACTTTCACTTTTTTTCCGTTTTGAGTCTTTAATGTACTTTTTGTGTCATATGTCAAAAAATCAGTTGTATAGAGAATGAGTTCAAGTGGGAGCCCCCCTTTCCTAAGGGCAGAGGGAAGCCAGGGCTATAGACAAAGGGACACTCCACATGATGCATTAAAGTTTCTGCTTAAAAGTGACTGGCATGAGTTTATCTGAAACTTGAGTCGATTCTGGACTTTGCATTAGAGCTATTTTAGAAAGGGAGGGGGTGAGGGAATAAGAGAACTACCTGTGAGGGGCAATGGGTAATGGATACCATGAAAACAATTTATCTGTGTAAACAAAGACCACTTGCACTCCTAAACCTATCAAAAAAAAAATATATATATATATAAATTTAAAAGTTAAAAGAAAGGTTATCAAGAACAACAAAAACGTTTTTTATTGCCCAAATAGTGTCAGCTCCTCATATACTTCAATACCACTTGTACAAATAAATATCTTCTGAAAATTAGAAATATAACAAAATAGAAATTTAAGTAACTTTTAAGCATTTAAAAATGTATATAATTTGAGAGTTCATAACTAATAGGATGGCCTAAGTGGCTTGAATTATGTAATGTCTCCAAGCACAGAGGATCAACAGAACAAAAGTCCTGCTCAGGTCCCTCTTACATCAGAACATGACAGTGCTCGGCTGGGTGATCCGCCCACTAAGCTTCCTGCCTCATTCTGCAGAGAGCCGTCAAGCTTGAAGTTAGCAGGTCTGTCGGTAACACGGTGAGGAAGGAGATAAAGAAGATACAGGGAGAGTTTCTTTATCCCCGTGAAGGGGCAGTAAGTAAAGAAAGTACTCCAAGTTAGACGCAAGCCCGTTGCTGGGAGAGCAAATGTGTTAGAATGCACATGAAACTCTTTTAAACAATTGAGCTGGTTTACGTGATTCAGGCAGTCAACAATCTTTGTGTTAAATACTAATAACTAGGTATAATGGAGGAACACCGAAGCTGGACAACCCTGAAGATTGACATACCAAGCTCATCGTCACACCTAGCAGTGCTGATGACTTTGTATACTCCCGGCTTTGTCCTTGCTTCCACGTCTCTCGTTGTAGCTTCAAGTTAAGTAGTCAGAACTTGCAGCTTTCCACTGATTATTCATAGCTTGTCTCTCAGATGGTGTCTCTTGAAATCATTTCAGGATGGAGATTCTCTTTGCATTCTCAGCTAAATTTTAATCATCATGAACGCAAATATTAAGTCTATATTACATCACGATTATATTCCTAGCATCTAACAGAGGACATCTGATAACTATATAATAAAAGAATAAATTTAAAAAAGAAAGTCTAGATAAGGAAGGAAACAAGGAAACCACCATATGGGACCAGCTGGTGAATAGCTAATCCTAGTGCTCAAAGTATAGCTTTGCCAACAACTCAAAGATTCTAATTCAGATATGTCACCCATCAAAGTGATATACTACAGCGCGGCGTTTACTCAAAGTGTGAATTAAAGAGCAAGTATAACAAAGAAGGGTTTTGCAATTAAGGACTTTGGGAGATGTTGGATATAATTTAACAAACAAAAAATGAATTAACGAATGATGGAATAAGTAAAGATAATTGACCTAGCCCTATTTTGTTCCTAGGAACCTGCTAACTAAAATGATTTTTTTTTTTTTTTTTTTTTGTTTAAGACTGTGTCTCATTCTGTGCTCTGGGTAAGTGTTCTGGTGTCATAGCTCACAGCAACTGCAAATTATTGGGCTCAGGTTATGCCATTGCTTTAGCTTCTTGAGCAGCT
The DNA here is from genome assembly GCF_027406575.1 of Nycticebus coucang. Classification (NCBI taxonomy): domain Eukaryota; kingdom Metazoa; phylum Chordata; class Mammalia; order Primates; family Lorisidae; genus Nycticebus; species Nycticebus coucang. The sequence goes on along the minus strand of NC_069781.1, from coordinate 67,735,434 downwards.
GGGACTACAGGCACCTGCCACAACACCTGGCTAGTATTTTCATTTTTAGTAGAGACGGGGTCTCACTCTTGCTCAAGCTGGTTTCAAACTCCTGAGCTCAAGCAATCCAACTGTGTCAGCCTTCCAGAGTGCGAAGATTACAGGTGTGAGCCACTGTGCCCAGCAACTAAAATGATTAAAATAATTCCAGATAAATTGTTATTGCCTGTTATATTTTTATGTTATCTATAACCCAAGATAATAATCACCTTCCAAGTGTCCCCTTTATTGAATTTAACCCAAAAATGAATAAAGGGGGAATTATAATCATTATAGCAACTCTGTGGGGGAGAGAGGATATTTGTATTTTTATAGTGTGTACAACAAACCTTATCCATTTGGGGTTGTCAATGTGTCAGTAATATCCTTAGTGGGTCTCACCAACAAAACTACAAATAGTAATGCAAAACTCTACATATCCTCTCAAAAAGAATCCTTAGGGTAAAACAATAGTGATGATGAGAAGGCCGCTTGGAAAGACGGTATGGTCAGCGTGTATGTCAGTGGGTGTTGTGCTCGTGTGCCCAATTAAAACACAGGAATCTTGTCGAGTTTAAAATTAAAATTATTCATGAGAAAAGAACAATATGATAAAAATAAACTCTTCTTTGTACTCTGATCAAGGTCTCTCTAGCAGAAGGCAAGGATTCTAACAAGATTGAATGTAAAAGGATAATTCACTTCAACTTTATTTTGCAATCTCTAGGCTTGCTCAAAAGCTAAGTTTTGTTAACACTGTCTATTGAGCTCTGATGACTCTCAGTAACTGGAATATGTGGCTATCTGAACTGCTGGAAATACTAGTGTTTGCAGCTAATGCATTCTCTGAGCTACACAGTATGAACACAGCAGTGTAAAGTAAAAGCAATAAAAAAAATTGAACAGATCTTAAGTGCTATGATTATTACTGTAGGCTAGTTTTTATCATCCCTTCTGAAAGTCTACTTCTTAAATTTCCTGTGTCTAAAAGTGTTGATAGCAATATTACCCTCATATTTTCTGTTTTAGTGATGAGAATTACATGCCATATTAAATAAAAAAGCAAGCAATATTTGAAAAGTCTTGTCCATTGAGGATGGGCTTTTAAATCTATGAATAAAATTATCAGAAGATTCTATGAAGATATCCTTAAATAATCTAATAAATGAATAGTAAGTTCAGTACAAGACTAGCTGAGATTTTTAACATCAGCTTTCCTCCAGAGCAGTGGTTCTCTACCTTCCTAATGCCGCAACCCTTTAATAAAGTTCCCGTGGGTCGTGACACACAGGCTGAGAACCACTGCTCTAGAGAGTTTGTACCCATTGATAGATTTTGCGTTCTTTTAAAATCAAAAGAGGAAAAAGAGACAGAAATTCTGAGTAGAAGGAAGGTTTTTCACTGATGGAGAATAGAATGTTGATAATCAAGCTTAAATTTCAGCAATCCATTAGCTATGCAAGATTCTGTTTGGAAATTACGGTAAATATATCTCTGTCTCCACCTACATAGAAAGAGACATACCACCTAGAAACAGGACACAAATGTGGGTTTATTCGAATCTACCATCAGATTATTTCAAGTAAATAATACACCTTACAGCAAAACATGTTATTTTCAAAGATTAATGTTAAAATCTTTATCACTTTTAGCAATGTATAAGAGACTAAATGTTAAAAAAAAAATAGGAAAAATACAAATCCAATAAGTACCTGAAGTGTTCTGTAGACTTATGGCCACATAGATGCATTATACATTCATATTATCTATACTTTCATTTGTACTAGACGCTGATCCATCAGCACATTTTCTTTCTGCTGCAACTTTAAAATATATTTAAAACTAAATCACTTGTCACTCCTCTGTTACTACCACTGTGGTCCAGGTGACCAGGCAACAGCCTCCTCCCATGATCTTGTCTGAAATACTGCCACAGCCTCCTAATTGATCACTCTTCCTGCACCATCCTGGTCTATTTTAACAGAGCATCTGCAGTGATACCATTCGATCAAGTCAGTTCTGTCCTCAAAACTTTTCACAGGTCTCCATCTGCCTCACAGTAAAGTCTTTATCATGATCTACAAGGCATTGCAATGTCTTTCCTAGGCCCCATTACCTATCTAAGATAATCTCTAAATACATATATCTTTTTTTGTTGTTGTTGTTTTTTTTTGTTTTTTTTTTTTGGCCGGGGCTGGGTTTGAACCCGCCACCTCCGGCATATGGGACCGGCGCCCTACCCCTTGAGCCACAGGCGCTGCCCAATACATATATCTTTTAATCACCATGGTTTGGGCACTTCCACCTTTGCACTGTCCAAACTTGCTAGTCACACTCCATCTTGAGACTTCCATTTATTTTGCCTGGGGTGTTCTTTCTCTTGACCATAGTTGTTTTTTATGCATGTTTCTGTGGAGGGCCCTTATACAATGTATCGATCAGGCACAAAAACAGGATGGCGGAGGCGTACTTTAGGAAACCTGCTTGCAGGCTGCGCCCTGGCAACAACCTTGCCGCCCATGCCCTTTGCGCTCATTGGAGAGATACCTAGGTCAAGAAACCGCAATAACAGGATGTGTCCTAGAGTATATATACAGAGTGCTGTAAACAAGGTTAGAGAGGGCTTTTCCATCCTGCTCTCCCCGGACAAGGTTAGAGCTTTTCCATCCTGCTCTCCCCGGACAAGGTTAGAGGGCTTTTCCATCCTGCTCTCCCCGGACAAGGTTAGAGCTTTGCCATCCTGCTCTCCCCGGACAAGGTTAGGGAGCTTTTCCATCCTGCTCTCCCCGGACAAGCTGCTTGCCCCCGATAATAAACCTGCTGAAAGCTGACTGTGTTGGTGTGTTCGTCCCTGCTGGCCGGCGGCAGAGCGACACCGACATGTTTCTTTTTTTCTTTCTTCAGGTTGTTTCTCCCATATCTTTTTCTAAGTATAGTCTCTCCCGATAATTCTATTTAAAAATCCACCCCTCTACTATTTTCTAATTCTTTTATATACTTTTTATCTTTGTGGGACTTATTTATATTGTTTATTATTTGTTTCCCCAAATAGAATGCACATTTCATGAGAAAAATTATTTGTGTGTGTTTTGTTCACTGCTTTATCCCAGTGTCTGGTACAGTGTATGACACAGAGAGAATAGATGCTCAATAATTATAAGTTTAATATTTATCCTAGATATGAGAAGTATATTTTTGTAAATCTTCAACTTTGAGTAATATAAAAATCTCAGATGTCACTTCTTTCAGCAATCTTATTTCACAGAGAGTGCTGAACAACAAAAAAATATTGTCTTTCCAATGTCAACTAATTAGACTCAGAACGTGGGGAAGTTAGAAATTTTTAAATTATACTTTGAGTGATTATTTCCTTTAGATATCCTTAATATAAAAATATAAATTATAAATTATTAAAGAATAGAAAAAAATTTTAAAAAGCATATAAAAGTGATAGTCTTAAGAAATTATGAAACCTAAGTATTGATACTTAAAATTATTTGTAATTAAGATAGAAAATGATGTAGAGGTCATAAGCTATTGCATGTCAATTATGAATTTTAAGCATAATGTGAGTGAAAAATGTATAGTAGAAGTGCACATTATACTGGGAAATATTATAATTGAAAATGATCATCTAATTATACTCAACATTAGTCAGACCCTTATCAAAATCATATCTTCAGGTCTAAGCTGAGAAGAAAAATGGGGTTGTGGTCAAATTGAAGTGTACTCAATTAGGAGCCACAGAGATAATTAAAGAGCTGGGAAATTTGGCCTTGGAGGAAAAGTTGCAGAAACTTGTATTACTGAGAATGAATCAAGGATGGATGAAGAGAGATTAAATAATAGTCACTAAGTGTTAAAATAGTCCTCTATTAAAGAAAAGGAGCCCGTTGTAAGTTTCTTCCTTGGCAATTAAGAAGGGGGTCAATGATATTTCTCTGCAGCATGTTGAAATTAGGTCAACTGTAATGAAACTTTTCCTTATGTGGGAGAATTACTAAATGAGAAGATGATACTGAGCAAACTATTTTTATGTGGAAGTCTATAATTCTCCATCACTTGTCCATGTTTCAGATTGATTAAATCTACTCTTTGATGAGGGTACAGATATGGTAGCAAAGTAAATACTCTCCAGGTCATTACTCATTGGGCTCCATTAATTGTTCCAATTCTTTTTGAAATAATGTTTGATTATAATTTAATTGAAATCTCATTCTGCACAGATATCCTGGTCACTTTTGCACTTATTAAATTTAACATCACTGAATAAAGTTTCAGACAAAAAAATTATGAGCTTCTTAAAATCACTAATATAAGAAGACCATTTGTTAATAGACTCTTGAAATATCTTCCTATATTTCATAACCCCTTCTTGTGACTTCAGTTCTTCCTGTTATATTACATTTTACATTCTTGGGGAAGAATTAATATTTCCTACCATAGATCTGGTCATGATAATTTTAGTTCAGTGTACATTAACTATTTCTCTGTGGTCAGGAGAATAAAAGCTCTACTTATCACTTGCACTTTAATCCTAGTGTAATTCATCATTTTATGCAGGGCACTTTTTTTTTTTTTGATAATCTGCTGTCCCATAGGTTTTAATAGCCTGTTTTCACTTAATGAAATTTTAAACGCTGCATTTGAAAAGGGCATAACTCAATGCACCTTACCATTGCTCATGTTTTATCCCTTGTCTTCCCAGTTACCTGTTCTACCGTTAACAATGCTGTCTTAGCCCATTTGTGCTTGTGTTACAAAACACCTGAGACTGGGCAGTTTTGTCTTTTTTTTTTTTTTTTTTTGTGGTTTTTGGCCAGGGCTGGATTTGAACCTGCCACCTCTGGCATATGGGACCAGCACCCTACTCCTTGAGCCACAGTCACCACCCGAGACTGGGCAGTTTTAAGGAACAGAAATCTATTTCTCACAGTTCTGGAGGCCGGCAAGTCCAAGATAAGGTACCAGCATTTGGTCTGGTGAGGACCTTTTTTCTAAGTCCTCCCATGGCAGAAAGCATAAGGGCAAACTAGCCACGCTTTGTGTGAAAGAACCTTAATTCCATTAGCTAGGGAAGATCCTCATGCCCAATACACGTTATCACATTGGCAATACCTGAATTTTAGAGACGACACATCGAAACCATAGCAAATGACGTGCAGATGCATTTATTCTCAGAAGGAAAACTCTGATTCCTCGGTTTGAGTGATTCTCAGTTTTCTTGGAAAAAGTATGATTAAGAACATCATTTACATTTTTGCCATCAGTCTGCTTTACGGCGCTAATTGCATAGATTCTTTCCTTTACAATGAGAATGAAATAGACCATCAACAACTTAAAGGAATGTTATTTTTTTCAGGAGCAACAGACTGCTTTTTAAAAAGACTTCCTTAATTTTCCCTTTCTGAAATCTGTTTCATTTTGTTTTATGGCACCCTAATAAAGATCAATAAATAAATAGAATGTTCTTCCCAAGCAAAAATTACCTTTTAATTTTAATGTTAATCTTTACACCAAAATAATATATATTATTAATATATAATTAATATATTTTCTCTATTAAAGTAGGAAAATAGATATTGGCATAAAAATTATTCATAAGAGACAACCCACCATAAAAAATGTGAGACTTATTAAGAGAGAGAAAAGAGAGAATGGTTATATAATATTAATGCACTTTAAAATAAATTAATAATTTTTACAAGTTTGTTTTGACCAAAATGAGATGCCAGAAAGTTGTATGGTGGCCATCTTTCCACAGCAAGTCCAAATGAATTTTAATAGCTGCATAGTGTTTCACTGTTTTGTTGCAGAAGTGCCACGGATGTTGTGCAAGTTTTCCATTGATCAAGAGTTCCCAACTGAGGTATAAAGGCAAAATCTAGCTAACGTTGATTACTCAGCTGCGTAAACCTTTTTGCCCCCCGACCCCCAGAAAAATCATCCTTTTCAAGTTAATACAAATTATCTATATGGGTGGTGGTGGCCTACAGTTTTGAATGAAAATTTTTATGCATTCATATGTCAAAATATAAAATAACTCAATAAAGCTGGAGCCAAATGCCCCAGCATCATTGCTCCAGACCTTTGTATTTCTAATTTCTTTTTTTCTTTTCTTGCTCTTCATCTTTTGTTTTGAAGCTTGTCTAGGGTCACATTTTATTTTTTAAAAATTTCCTAGCTTTAAGGCTGCATAATATTCCATGGTGTACATATACCACAATTTATTAATCCATTCGTGGATCGATGGGCACTTGGGCTTTTTCCATGACTTAGCAATTATGAATTGGGCTGCAATAAACATTCTGGTACAAATATCTTTGTTATGATGTGATTTTGGGGATTATGCAGCCTTAAAGAAAGATGGAGACTTTACCTCTTTCATGTTTACATGGATGGAGCTGGAACATATTCTTCTTAGTAAAGTATCTCAAGAATGGAAGAAAAAGTACCTAATGTACTCAGCCCTACTATGAAACTAATTTAGGGTTTTCACATGAAAGCTAACCCAGTTACAACCTAAGAATAAGGGGAAGGGGGAAAGGGAGGGGAGGAAGGGGGGAGGTGAGTAGAGGGAAGGGGATTGGTGGGATTACACCAGCGGTGCATCTTACAAGGGTATATGTGAATCTTAGTAAATGTGTAATGTAAAGGTCTTAGCAAAATAACTAAGAAAATGCCAGGAAAGCTATGTTAACTAGTGTGATGAAAATGTGTCAAACGGTCTATGAACCAAGTGTATAGTGCCCCATGATCATACTAATGTACACAGCTATGATTTAATAAAAAAATTATAAATAAATTGGAAAAAAAAATTTCCTGGCTTTATGGAGGTATAATTAACAAATAAAAACTGTGTACATCCAAGCTGTACAATATGATGGCTTGAGGGATCTGTATACACACACACAATGTAAAATGTTTATCATAATTCACTTCATTAACACATCCATCACTACACAGTTACCATTTCTGTGTGTGTGTATTGAAGACGCTTAACACCTACTTGCTTAGCAAATTTCAAGTAAGCAATACAGAAATATTAAAATAGTTAGCATGTTGTACATTTGGTCCCCAGGACTTACTTGCCTTATTACTACAAAATTCATCTTTGATTTCTGACACCTATTCTCAACATCTTCAATTATTGTAGCCATTTATTCTAAAATTTACATCCACATTTATTAATAAGGTATTATAATTCATGTCTTAGATTTTTAGTTTCAGATAATAAACACTGAATTCTTACTATGAAAAATATTCCTACTATGAGTATCTTTTTCTTATGGCCAATCATACCATGGAGGTTTGATAATTAAGTTTGCAAACTCATCCTAGTAAAAATGCTACATACCTCAATGCTGATTATCTCTACAATCACCCTTGAAGTACTTCCTTTAGGAAGCTATGCACCAATACCAGCACCCACTCTGCCTTTCAAAGCAATTTTGGAACTCTTCTGTGAAATGGCTATCAGAGCTGTTGTTGTATTACCCTTGAAGTCCTGAATGTCATGAAAATATCTTTCTTAAAATATTTTATTTATCTTTAGATAAAGAAAAAAGTCATTGGGGGCCAGATCAGGTGAGCAGGGAGGGTGTTCCAACACAGTTATCACCAGTGATAATATGGCCCAAAACATTGTCTTGCCTCCCTAGAAGGTCTTGGCAAACTTCAGTGCTCCTCTGTTTTTGTTCACTGGTGAGCTACTTCACAACCATTCTTAGATTTTCAGTTAAGAGCTTCCTGTTTCTCTGTTGATGTTTATCCAGTGTGTGATGCTTCTCACAGTCAGCCAACAATTATAATGCGTATTTTGACAAATTTTTGCAATGTTTTCATCAGTTCTGCTTATTAATGACCTTTCTTCATTGCTGATGCTTTTCTCTCTCCTCAGAAAAATCTTTAATGTACTTGTACATTGCTGTTTTCTTCGTGGCATTGTCCCCATAAACTTGGATTAACATGTCCCTGATGTCGCTTCCACACTTGCCAAGTTTAACAAGAAATTTAATGTTTGTTCATTGCTCTAATTCAAGCTTGGACAGTCTCACAACCCTCAAAACACACAACAATCATAATGAATGCCACTCAACAAGACATCACCACAGTCAAAATTAACACAGCTTTAAGGAACTAATATAGCAAGGTTTTGAAACCTTACTAAGCTGTTTTTACAGTGCTGTTAATGTACATGCATGGTGGCAAGTTTGGAAACTTAACTGTCAGACCTTCATATACATACAGTGCTCTCCCCAAAATTACTTGAATATTCTGACTAGATCGGTATTTAATGACCTATGTGATTATTACTGCATACATTGTATTCATTATAAAATTGATATATTTTAAATCTATTTTTGTGCAAATTTTTGTTTTAACTTCACTAATAATTTTTTTGTTTCCCTATTTGCTTATATGGGGTTACATGTTACTTCTCAATAATTCATCCTACACTTCTGCTCCAGAATGCATGACTATACTTTCTTTACACTTCTTGAGTCTCTCTACTTTTCTTCTCTAATCTGGAGTCTGTCATCTACTCCCGTGGGATAGCTGATATCCTGTCCACTTGGGATCTCATTGTGGGGATTCCCATCAACTTCTTCCAGATTAGCTCCTTCTTTTCTGATCTTCGTTTTTTTCTTATACTTGATTGTTTGCTTTCATGTTTATGGATCCTACCTTATAGTAGTTCATTAGAAATCATTTGAAGAAAAGTAAATTTCTTGAGGGTTTTATGTCTATAAATAAAATAATGGTAGCTAACACTTCTTGAAAATGCCTTAGATGCCAGACACTGCATTTCACATTTTATTTTTGTTTACTTATCTATACTTCAAAATAGCCCTGAAAGATAATTAATCATTATTTCTCAGGAATAAGAACAATATCAGATATTTAAATTTAATCCCTAAGCCATGTAGGAAGTTGCTATACCAGCATTTTAAACCCCTGAAAGCCAACTCTAAAGTTCATATTTAAGCCTCTACATCTGAGGTCCCCAAACCCTGGGCCTCCAACCATACAAGTCCGTGGCCTGTTAGGAGCCCTGATGCACAGAATTGCCACTTGAGCTTCACCTCCTGTTTCTTCCCTCCAACTCTCTCCCGTCAAGTCTGTGGAAAAATTGTCCAGTTACTGGTCTATGAGACCTTCCCTGGTGCCAAAGTGATTCTGGTCTGTGGCCTGTTAGGAACTAGCCGCATAGCAGGTGAGCAGCCAGGAAGTAAGGGAGGCTTCATCTGCTTATAGCTGCTCCCTATCTCTCCCATAACTACTTGAGCACCAGCACCTGTGCAATCCCCCAGCCTTGGGCCCCTGTCCCAGGAAATACTGTCTTCCATGAAACCAGTCACTAGTGCCAAAAAGGTTGAGGACCACTGCCCTACACTATACAACCACTCAATAGCATTATTCTATGTGTAATGAACAATTATACTTGATACAGTCTAGCTTCTGTTTTCACCGAGATATTTCTTTTTACTTTTTAACTTTCATTATTTCTGGAATTCCTATTGTTGCATTTCAGATATCTTATGTGGGTCATCTAATTTGTCATTTTTTTCTCAGATGTTTTCTATTTTTCTTCTGAGAGGTCTTGTTAACTTTAGTTTCCAACCATTCTATTGAGAGTTTAATTTTTTCTAATATGTCCTAGATTTCAAGTATACTTTTCTCTTGTTTTGAAACCTTTTTTTTCTTGACACATAAACACAGTATCTTTCTTATTTTTATGTATGTTAGTTAACTCCTGGACTTCTCTGTCTGACAATCAGGCTGAGCTGTTTCTTGGGGAACAACTGTCTAAGTCTACATCTCTCAGCTTCCCTAGAGAAGAATAATTTATTTTCTTTCCTGGAGGCTCCAAGCCCAGTAGCTGGTGTTCTCAGATTTGAATGGAAGAGGTGGTATTACTATTCTCCATACCAAACTCTACAGATGCCCACCTTTCCCCATAGTCCCTGCATCCTTATCTAGGCTTGTGCACCCTCTGCACCCATTTCTAGAGCAGTATCTGACTTAACCTCTTCAAACAACTAAGCTCAATTCAATGCAGGTGATTATTTCTTACACAGATTTACAAACAATTCTGCGTTTCATCTGTGTCACACACATCCACCAGGAATAGCTCTAAATCCTGCAGTTCGGTGAATCAAATGTGTGTCTTTCTGGACTCTCGCCAAGGTTGCATTAGAATGCATTTCTTTCTAGTGTTAATCAGTTACCATGTGTTCCATTTGCTTTCAATTTTCTATGACTTATTCCTACTCCTCCTTTTCTACATTTCAGTTTTGATGGTGAACAAACTTTTATCCCTTTTATGACATTTTAGTGCAATTTCAGAAGCACACAGAGGTAGTACATGTTTGATTCTCCAAGTTTACCAGAAGCTGGTCTTCATTCATAAAATAGAACCAAAGGCCTCTAAGTTCTCACTGGAAAAGGCAATAGCCTCATAAAGAGAGGATAGGGGCCATGCAGACCTAATACTGTCTATTGAATTTATTTTTCTGTTTTATTGTTATGCCCCTGATAACATAATTCTGATTTCTTCCATCCATCCTACTACCCTTTTAGTGTTTACCAAAATGTGGACAATTTCTTTCCCTTTTTTCCTATATGTAGAAAAAATGATTCTTTCATAAATATATTAACTAGGCTGTAAATCAGGAAGAAAATAAAATAAAAACTGAAAGTAGTATATACATAAGATTCTGGCTAACCAGGCCGTGTCTTTCCATGTGGGCCCAGGATATACAGAAAAAAAAATGGCCATGCAGAAACTATTTGACTTCTATTTTTATGACCACCCTCCCCTCATTCCAAAGATAGACATCAATTTTGAGGATGCCATCACCCGCAGACAGAGGTGATTTATAGAATCACATACTTCTATAAGACACAGAGGTATTTGTAATTGTTTCCATGAACTACCTCACTTTAAATACTTAATTATCTTCATACATTGCCTTCACATTTTTTTGCATTGCTTTTTCTTTATATAATTGAGGTAAGTCTGCATCATTTTCCTGATCATAAAGTAGATTTACTTCCAGAGGTATCTATGAGTTCCTGATATCTAGGTAACTCTAACTTCTGTAAAGTTCTAACAGTAAAGACAATTCTTTCTTCCTTCAGTAGCAGATTTTATATAGTATGCATAATGCATAATGTATATTGCATATATATAACAGACATGGGGATACATTATACCAGTTAAATAATTTTTTTCATACTTCACCAAAAATGCATTGAGATGAAAAGCTTATAATGCAGATAATGTTAAGACTACCAATATTGGGCTGCACCTGTGGCTCAGTGAGTAGGGTGCTGGCCCCGTATACTGAGGGTAGCAGGTTCAAACCTGGCCCCAGCCAAACCACAACAAAAAAATAGCTGGGCATTGAGGCGGGTGCTGTAGTTGCAGCTACTCCAGAGGCTGAGGCAAGAGATTCACCTAAGCCCCAGAGGTGGAGATTCCTGTAATGCTACAGCACTCCACTGAGGGTGACAAAGTGAGACTCCATCTCAAAAAAAAAAGAAAAGAAAAGAAAAAAAAAACCTACCAATATTTTCCTTATCTACAACTTCAATGGTGGGTGGCTATTTTGACACTATGTTATTTTCCTTTGTACCCAATAAAATATATCATAACTTTAAGTATTTACAAATGTTGTTTATATTAGAAAATCTGAGACTAGGGAATAATTCTGAAAGCATACATATTAATTTCAAAAAGGGCAATAACTCAGAGGTTGTGGAAAAAATTTAAAATGTGAGAAGGGAAAAAAACAGAAAGAAATATTCATCCCACTGGTAGAATCAACCAGTAGAAGACAGAAAGTCAAGATATGCTGTTTGGGAGATTGTCAAGAAGAATGAATTGTTAATAGAAAACTTACATGTGCATATGATTTGGCAGGAGAATACTTACGTTATGCATAAAGAAGTGATTGTGCCAGTAATTTAAACCTATTAAAATGGGTTTTGAATATAAATAGTCATATTACACAAAGCATCATTGTTAATCCTTTTTGTTTTTTAATAGGGCAAAGGCAGTGTTAATACCAACCAATTTTTAAATATTTTTTAGAAATGAAATTTGAGATTATAATATTTCACTATCAGAGGAGACAGGCATAATAAGGAGCTCATTGCTTTGGCAACTTATAATAACCAGACCTGATCTCTTGAAAAGTTAGACATCAATGAGGACCTACCTACTGCAAAGGATAAACAAGCTTTCTAATGTTACTGATTAGGAACATGTATTTTGCAATCACTAAAAATAATAGCATTTGACAATTTAACCTTAGGTATATTGTGTACGTTAGTGTTATAGGTAAAATTTAAAAATGTTACAACAGTAATTCTTAATTTGGAGAATGTGGTAGGTATGTGCAAGGTGAAACACTTTACAACTTCCTTAACACTAGGCTACTTCTCACATGCAAGGAGTAAATATATTCCTCTCACGCACTCCTGTTCCTGGGGAATAACAAAGATGTAGAGAAAGTTACTTTTTTAAATACTAGGACATCATAAACATGAATTACTAATTATAGGTTCTTTTTCTATGTGATACTTAGGATGAAAACTTACTTTCTGAGTTTCTTTCAAGTTTTTTTTTCCCCCCAGTAGGAATGCCCTAGATCGCTGAGAGAGATTCTATGCTTAAGGGTAGGAAGTATATCCTGCTTCTTCATTTCTACACTTCTCTGTCTTAATTTGATACCTATTTGTGTTATTCACCAAGTATTTATTATTTGATTGCTTGAAAGAGCAAATAAATAAATAAATGCTCCATATATATCCTGCCACAGCAAAAGATAGTTGCACCAAAATATAAATATTACTTCATGCATTACATCATGTATACCTCTACTCTTAGTATACACAGATTAGCTCTCCTTTATAGCTTGACAGCACAGGATATTTAACATTTGAAGATACTTAAGAATTTCAAATACACTGTGTTGTTTTAAAGTCTATAAGCAAAGTACAAGGGCTGTCCAGCCACGTATGGGTCAATTTTTGTACACAGTTTGATAGTACATAGTTGGACACTTTCTGGACAATGCTCACACATATTTTCCTTTTTATTTTTACCTTAAAGATACATATTTTAATCCATCAAATATGAAATATTTGGCAAACCAATGTATTGCATCTTTATTACTCAATATCTTTTATTTTTTATTTTTTATTTTTTTAATTTATTTTTTTTATTGTTAAGTCATAGCTGTGTACATTAGTGCAATCAAGGGGTACAATGTGCGGGTTTCATATACAATCTGAAATATTCTCATCAAACTGTTCAACGTAGCCTTCATGGCATTTTCTTAGTTACTGTATGTAGGCATTTGTATTCTGCATTTAGTAAGTTTCGCCTGTACCCATTCTAAGATGCACCGTAGATGGGGCCCCACCCACTACCCTCCCTCCACCCTAACCTCCCCTCTCCCTTCCCCTTCCTTGGCCCTTTCCCCATAGTCTTGTGTCAAATCAAAGACAAGACACATACAAAATGCAATGACAGCTACTGGGCCAATAATTCTTCAGACTTGAAGGAGCCCAGAAATCAGCTATGGAGAAAGTTCAAAGTCCAAATTACAGTTCCTCCACCAGAGATTTTGGTTCGGAATATCTAGCGTCCTGGGCTTTCCCAAGCATTACACTTGATTTCTGAGGCAGGAGGTGCGGGATCTTGTTCTGAAGTGGGCTGGAGCACAGTGCCATTTCCATAATAGCAAGTACTGTGCTATTATGGTTTAGTTTTTCCAAGAGCTGGCCTGAGATTAGTATTCTAGTGAGGGAATTTTATCTGGGAACTGTACTTTACATTAATAAAGACTAGGAGACAGGATGCAATACAGGAAAGAGGCAAAAACTAATAACTCATGTACTATTAAGGTGCACGATTTACTACAGTGGCCAACCAAAGCTGAAATCCTGAGGAGATTCTGAGAAATGCCAGCACGTAAAAGCCTCAATATTATCCTAATAACAGGAAAAAGAAACTAGGGTATTTACATTCCACTCCTGAGAGTTAGTGGTAAAAGCAAAACCCAAGATAAAGGTAAAATTCATGGGATGTTATTTCTCATCATTTCCATCTCTCTTGGGTGGGTAAGCTGGTCTGTTTGTAATTTGGACACAATGGGTCTTCAGCAGAAGTGCAGACGGCAGGTGCACAGCACACAGAGAATGTAATAGTGATGTCCATAATCTCCAAGCATCATCAGCTAGGCACTGACAGTCTACACCACTGACTGACTCTGTGTATTTGTACCTCACTCCTTTATGTGAATAATATAGTAGACACTAAATATTTTTAATAAATAAACAACAAATACATGATAAATGCTGCTGTTAAGTAAAGGATTTGCATTCTGTTCAAATAAAATGAGGTGATTAAGGCAAAATGGTAAGTTTAGATAGGCAGAGAGCTTGATCTCAGAGTAGAGAAATTTAAAGTTAGAATATTTTTTTCTTCTCTTAGATGATTTGTCTTCATCTCAGTGGGCACAATAGGATCACCTCTTCTGTGTTGTCACCTCCTGCTCTCTACTAACCACTTTGGAAAACCCCTTTAGGAATATTTTTTATATAACGAAACTGAATGGGAAGATGAAAAAGACTTTAATGGATACTGCATGTTATGACACAAATGCTGGCTCCTAGTGAATATTCATCCTAATTAAAGATTAATCCATTTTTTGTTTTATCTAATCTTTATTTTTATATTATCATTAAGTTATCAAGAGGGCAAAAAGGAAAGTAGACCTAAACAATTGAATCTTAGAAGACAGGGGAAATAAACTTCTTTCTAATGTATCACATTCACATATGAATTTCTACACACACACACACACACATACACGCACGACATGCCTCTATCCCTGTGTCATATGCATGCCATCAATTCCTTTGAGATTGTTGATCCAGATAGAAGGTCCTTTCAGATTCTCTGTCTTATCACTGTGTCTCAGATTCCCCATACATATCTATGTGAATCAAGGTCACAGCCTTGGAAGTTGAAAAAAATTCAGTAGCCCAAATAGCTGACTCACAGACTGCTTGGAAATGGACCAGGAGGAGATGTAAAAGTAAGTAGTTAAATAGTGTCAGATTAGAGTTGTCCCTTAAGAATATAGTAAATATTCAGTTCCACATTCATACAAATTACTAGATTAGGTGCAAAAATCACAACTACATGACTTAAAAAATGTTAAGGAGAAGGTCAACTGCAGTGGCTGATGCCTGATCCTAGCACTCTGGGAGGTCGGGGTGAATTGCCTGAAAACATGAGTTCGAGACCATCCTGAGCCAGAGCAAGACCTTGTCTCTAAAAAATAGCTGGGCGTTGTGTTGGGCTCAGTGTAGTCCAAGCTACCTGGGAGGCTGAGGCAAAAAGAATTGCTTAAGCCCAAGAGTTTGAGGTTACTGTGAGTTGTGATGCCACGGCACTCTACCAAGGGCGACAAAGTGAGACTCTGTCTCAAACAAACAAACAAACAAAATGTTAAGGAGGTAACACAGAGACAATTGGCCTATTGCATATTGGAGCATGGCAGATGAAAAAGGGAGAAGAGAGAAATAAACTGTATGAAATAGAGAGCATAGTACACATCTAGCCTAAAGTTACTCAAATTAAAGAAATATAAGGGGTGTGCACACACACACATATATGCACACACATTTTCTGTAGGCCAAATAAAACTTTTGATAACCAACTCGCAATATCTAATTTAGGGGAAAGTGTTTTCTATCTTAAACAAAGCAATTACGCAGTTTTAATTTCAGATGATGTCCTTAAATTGTAGCAATTCATAGCCATTATGAATTTTCTGTTAATTTTTTATTCTACCGTGTAGTTAATATATAGTTATCTATCATATCTTCTTCCTTCCATTTAACATAACATTTCAAGTTAATGTCGTGTATTTGACAAAATTCAGAGCTGTAAAGTTGCCTACATGAATTACTCGTAGTCCAAATATTAAACAGTGAAACAGAAATGGAATAACAGGATGTTATGGTCCAGTGAGCAGGGTAAGCAGAGGTCATAATGGATTCTCCAGGGTTTGTGGTCAGGCTTTTTTGGAATGTAGCATCTGTGAGAACTGATGCCCAAAGGGCGTTACTTGGATTTCTTCTGGAATAAGTATTATGCATGAATCTAATCAAATTTTAGCACCTTTTTCTTAGCTAAATAAGAGGACATTTAGTAAAAGATAGAAGTAATAATAATAATAGCTGATATATTTCCCAAGAATGATACAAAGTGCATAAGCTCATTTAATTCTTTGGTCAAACCTATTCCATTGTCAATTGTATGAACTGAGTCTCTGAGAGAGGAAGCATCTAGCTCGGGGTCACACAGGCAGGAAAGACAGGCTGGCATTTAAACCCAAGGAGTTTAGCATTAGAGTTAGGCTCTTAACTAGCATCCTGTACTGTCTCTTGGTAACAAGAAAACAACCATCCCAGATAGAAACCACATGAGTAATGTCTTGGCTGTTAAAGGTTTTTTCTGGTTCCATATAAGATGAAGTACTATTTTTGCTTTGATAGGGATTGCTTTACTCAGAAATAAAAACAAATCAGGAGGAATTATGCTACCAGACTTTATACAACAAATCTATAGTGATCAAAACAGCATGATACTGGCACAAAAATAGAGAGGTAGATATATGGAACAGAATTGAGAACCGAGAGATGAACCCAGGCACTTATTGTCATTTGATCTTTGATAAGCCTATCAAAAATTTAAATTGGGGGAACTATTTCCTATTTAACAAAAGGTGCTGGGAAAACTGGCTGGTGACTTGTAGAAGACTGAAAATGGACTCACATCTTTCACCATTAACAAAAATTGACTCTCACTGGATAAAACATTTAAACTTAAGACATGAAACTATAAAGATTCTTGGAGAAAGTGCAGGAAAAACACTTGAAGAAACTGGCTTGGGAGAATAATTTATGAGGGAGACCACCCATGTAATTGAAGCAACACCAAAAATACATTACTGAGATCTGATCAAACTAAAAAGCTTCTTCACAGCCAAGAACACAGTAAGTAAAGCAAGCAGACAGCCCTCAGAATGGGAGACGATATTTGCAGGTTATGTTTCTGACAAAGGTTTGATAATGAGAATCTACAGAGAACTCAGACTTATTTATAAGAGAAGAACAAGTAATACCATTTCATTATAGCAAGGGACTTGAACTAAAGGTTCTCAGTAGAAGATAGGCACATGGCCTACAGACACATGAAAAAATGCTCATCATCTTTAATCATCAGAAAAATGCAAATCAAAGCCATTTTGAGATATCATCTAACTCCAGTGAGAGTGACCCTCATCACAAAATCCCAAAATACAGGTGTTGGAGTGGATGTGCACTGCTGGTGGGAATGCAAGCTAATATATCCCTTTTGGAAAGAAGTGTGGAGAAAACTCAGGGATCTAAAAGTAGACCTGCTCTTTGATCCTGCATTTCTTCTACTAGGAATATATCTAAATGACCAAAAATCACTTTATAACAAAGATATTTACATCAGATTGTTTATTGCAGCTCAATTCATAATAGCCAAGTCATGGAAGAAGCCCAAGTGCCCATCGATCTATGAATGGATTAGTAAATCATGGTATATGTACACCATGGAATATTATGAAGCCTTAAAAAAGATGGAGACTTGGGCGGCGCCTGTGGCTCAGTCGGTGAGGCGCCGGCCCCATATACCGAGGGTGGCGGGTTCAAACCCGGCCCCGGCCAAACTGCAACCAAAAAATAGCCGGGCGTTGTGGCGGGTGCCTGTAGTCCCAGCTACTCGGGAGGCTGAGGCAAGAGAATCGCTTAAGCCCAGGAGTTGGAGGTTGCTGTGAGCTGTGTGAGGCCATGGCACTCTACTGAGGGCCATAAAGTGAGACTCTGTCTCTACAAAAAAAAAAAAAAAAAAAAAAAGATGGAGACTTTACCTCTTTTATGTTTATATGGGTGGAGATGGAACATATCCTACTTAGTAAAGTATCTCAAGAATGGAGGAAAAAGTATCCAATGTACTCAGTACTATTATGAAACCAATTTACAATCACTCACACTTTCATATGAAGAATAGATCACAACTATGGCTCAAGATGAAGTGGGGGAAGGGAGGGTAATGAGGTCATATGGAGGGAGGGTGAATGGTGGGATTACACCTATGGTGCATATTGCAAGGGTACATTTCTAATCTATTAAGTATAGAGTATAAATGTTTTAACGCAATAATTTAGTAAAAGAGGTGAGGGATATACTAATCAGTAGGATGTAAACATTCCAAATTGTATACAAAATCAGCACACTGTACCCTATAAATGCATTAATGTGTACATGATCTACCTCTTTATGATTTAAAAAAAGAAAGAAAGAAAGAAAGAAAGAAAGAAAGAAAGAAAGAAAGAAAGAAAGAAAGAAAGAAAGAAACCACATGAGTTAAAAATGCAATGACGGGCACATAGAAAAAGAATGGCAAAATATAGATGATAAAAGAATGGAACAGATTTATATTCCTCACCTATATCTAGTTTATAGATTACACCTAAAAGCATGAAAGAAATACAAATTAGATAATACAACTGCGCTGTATCAGAGGTAGAAGTGCTATGTTAAGAAGAGTGCAATTTGTTTATGGCTAACTGGCCCATGTAGTCAGCTACATAAAGGTTTCAGGTTTTGAGGTGTGTTCTGCCACTACTGGTTTACCTTTTTTTTTTAATTTTGTCTTCCTAAATTTTTATAATATCCTAAGTTAAAATTCTCTTTTCAGATATTGATTGAGTAATCTACTATTTTAAACAGTACCTGACGATTATAGTCATTATTCTGACATCCTACGGGAGGCATAATACGTTATATTTATCAAATGAAGTCTAGTGTCAACCACTAGAGGATTTACTTGTGTTCCTGTATGTATAATCTTCCATGGTTGTTCTGTCCTTCCTTTCCCTATAGAATTCTCTTTTAAGAAAGAAAATAATTTCCTATGTGTGCTTATGTGCATGTGCACAATGAACAAGCACACATAAAATCCACCCCAAAACAAAACACAACCTATATAATGAATATTTTGTTTATTTTATTCAATTGCATTTTGTATCCACAAAGTTAATCATTTGCCTAATATTGTGGAGATTTTATATAAAACCACAGAAAAACTTGCATTATATAAATGATATTTAACCATTTTTTATATTTATTAATGAACATGTTGAATAGATTGTCGAGAAATATATGTCCTTCAAAGACGGAAACTCAGACACATGTATTTAGTGATCTTACTAAGGCACTAAGGAAATCTGAGACTGCAACAGGATGCGATGCAAGTCCTTAGACACCTGACCTACTTCTTATCTTCTCAAGGCAACAGGCACAAATGCCACAATGGCATGTGTCACCAGACCAGTCCATGCATGCTTGCCGTGAAATGTTCTCTTGTGGTGCCACAAGGCTTTATAAAGCAGTTTGATACATACTAAAATGAACAACAAAAGGAATATGGGCTCCAGTCTCATGGGAGCCATGTTTTCTAATGTTTCTATTAGAAATAAACTCTACATTCAACTCCCTGTAGCAACATGATCATGAACGTGATTTTATGTGGATAAATTACTACTATATTTCAGCTACATTGTGGGTTAAATAGGCTTTTGTGAGCTGCACTGTAGATATCATTACTTCATACTGTTGCTACTATAGAAAAATGAATTCTGAACCTAATTTTTTTTTAAAGTGATTAACATTGAAAATATATTCAAGTAAAATCTTAAAAAGTAAATCTTCCATAAGGCTGAAAATTTAGAATCATTAGCTATCACTGGTTTGGGGCAGAAATGATATTTTATTCTCATAAGTGTTTTTTCCCATCATTTATCTATTAAAATATCTCCAAGATATGTTAAAACGTAAGAAAATGCCAAAATTTGACCATTTTGAGCTTTAAAAATGTCAATTTCATGTAGTGCAATTTAATACATAAGCATGCACTAGCTGGGCCCAAATCTCTATCCCTGTCATTACAAGTCTTTCTTTGATTTCCCTTTATTCAATAGAAAATTTCTAACTATATGCAGTCATATGATCCTATCTTGAACATGTTTATTATCTTCACTTTTATTCCACTAGTATTTATTTGTCATTTCCTGTAAGTCAGACACATTGTCTTCGTTGTCTCTCATAAAAGTAACGTATATTTATGGCAAACTCTACACAAAATACTGTTGTAAATAATAAAAGTTACAAGTAATAGCAGAAATGCTACTAACAATTTTTAATTTGCTTCTGATTTTAGAGGTATGTATGCTTAAAAAACATCTGGCCAAATATGTAGTTATAATTGTTAGATATTTATATTGTTTGTGTTTAACTAAGACAATCTCTTTCCTATTCCGCTAACTACTCTTAGCTCACAGACATTTCAGTGGCTGATAGCATTCCATGGTATGGATATAATAACACCACCTTATTCTACTCCAGATTTTGGATAGTTAGGCTCACTCTAATTTTGCACTTTCTGAAACATTATAGAACAATATGCCTGTTTATAAAATTAGCATACATAACCATAAGGAAATATTGTCTTAGAAATAGACTTTCTGTAGGCCCATATTATTCTTTTCTCAAATTAGAAATGTCTTGTGTTTTATTTCAAAGGACACATTTTATGAAACCAAGAAAGAAAAAAACAGGCATTACTGAAGCCAACAGTGCCAAAATGAACATCCTCTTCCCGGGACAAACCACTGTTGCTACTTTTGCAGGTTTTATCTTATGCCTACACACATCCTTAAGTAGTTATATATATATTTTTTACATTTTGTTATTGCATTTGTTTTTATTTTAAAATCAAACACAGCTTTTTTTGGGGAAAGATGTACATAAATAAGATAACAATTATAGGACTTTAAATGAGTTTTGAAAATGTGCACATCTGTGTTTTAATCACCATGTTCAAGATCTAGAATATGTTGGATACTAAAACTGGTTTCTAACCCCTGCTAGGAACCAGGCCACACACCAGATCAGCGGCTGGTGAGCAAAGTTTCATCCATACTTACAGGTGCTCCATATTGCTCATTCAGCTTTAAATTCTCGTAGGAGTGGAAACCCTAATGAAAATTATGCATGAGAAGGATCTGGGTGGGTGTTCCTTATGAGAACCTGATGCCTGATGATCTGAGGTGAAGATGTAATGTACCTGAAACATGCTGAAACCATTCCCTACCACTCTGTCCATGGAAAAATTGTCTTCAATGAAACCAGTACCTGGTGCCAAAAAAGGTCGGCTCTAAAAGATTTCCTTCTGTCCATTCCTAATCAGTCCCAACTCTAATTTTGGGCCCCAGACAACTCACATATCAACTTTCTATAACTGTGTACTAGATTTGTCTCTTTTTCTTCTTAGATAAATGGATCCATATGATTGCTACTATGTTTGCGTTTGTGTCTGCCTGTTTTTACTTAGCATAATGCTCTTAAGAATCCATCTTGATAATGTATTTAAAGTTCATTACTTCTGTACTGGGAGTGGTAGCTCACGCTTGTAATCCCAGCACTCTGGGAGGTCAAGGTGGGAGGATTGCTTGAGCTCACGAGTTCGAGATCAGCCTGAGCAAGAAAGAGAGACCCTGTCTCTACTAAAGATAGAAAAACTGAACCAAGAGGATCGCTTGAGCCTCAGTTGGAGGTTGCTGTGAGCTATGACACCACAGAACTCTACCCAGGGCAACAGCTTGAGACTCTGTCTCAAAAAAAAAAAAAAAAAGTTTATTAGTTCTTTATTGTTACATACTACATCATTAAATATAAAAGAGAGAATAATGCCTCTCCCCACATATGTCCATGTCCTAATTTCTAGAATATGTTAAATATACTGTGTATGGCTATGGGGACTTTGCAATTAAATTAAGGACTTTGACATGGAAAGATTATCCTAGATTAAAGGAGTGGACTCGATATGACCACTTGTTGTCCTAGTTAACTTTATGTTTCAATTTGGCTAGGTTATGGTGCCTGGTTTATTTAGTTAAATACTAGTCTAAATGTTGCTGTGAAGTTATTTTAGATATATAACTAGCATTTGCAATTGGATAATTTTAAGTAAAGTAGATTATCTTTCATAATGAAGGTGGACTTCATCCAATCAATTGAACATTGCTTCAAGAGCAAAGACAGATTTCCTAAAGAAGAAATTTTGCTAGTTGGGCATTGTGGCAGGCACCTGTAATCCCAGCTACTTGGGAGGTGGAGGCAGGAGAATCGCTTGAGCCCAGGTTGGAGGTTGCTGTGAGCTGTGATGCTATAGCACTCCACCAAGGATGACAGCTTGAGGCTCTGCCTCAAAAAAAAAAAAAAAAAAAAGAAAGAAATTTTGCTTCAAGATTATAACATATAAATTATGCCTGATTTTTCAAGCTATCGTTCGGTCCTTGGATTTCAGAATTGCCAACAGGCTCTAAGATCTTATAAACCAATGCCTTAAACTAAATATTTTTCTCTTTGTGTACACACACATTTGTTGTACAATTAAGTTCATGAACTCATTTTAGACAAAGGGCTACATTCCTCATAGCTGCCTATCACTACAGTCACCTTTGAAATACTCTACTTGAGAAGCCATGAGCTGACAGAGTCCCTAATCCACTCTTTGAAGTAATTTTGGAACTTGTTTTCTGAAATGACCATCAGAGCTGTTGTTATATGAGATCTGACAATTAAGTGCGAGAACTAGTCCCAGAACAAGTCCTATGGAAGGTGAATGAGGACTGGCATTGGTGCATAGCTTCCTAAGGGAGAACTTTAATGGTGACCACAGATGAGATAACAAACTTAATTGTCCAGCCTCCTGTTTTGTACATCTGACCTCAGAACCTTAAGATAATAAAGTTCTGTTAAGTTGTTACATTTGTGGTGGTTAGTTATAGCACAATAATTTGTGAATAACACATTTTTTTACTTGTAATCTAGTAATTCATTATTTTTGATGGGAATTTGTATTTTTTTCTAATTCTTGTGTTTAATGAAGTTGCCATAAGCAGTAGGGGATAACTCTTTGTATGAACGTGTATTTATATTTCTCTTGAGTGAATTTATGGAAAACGGGAATCACCAGTTTCTAACGTGAGTGTTCAACACTATAGGAAAATATTAAAAAATCCACAAATGTGGTGGTAGCATTTTACAATGCTCCCAAAATATATGACAGTTCAATTGTCTCACATGCTTAGAAACAGTCTTATTAGATATCAGACTTTTAAAATTTTAGGCATTTTAATAAGTATATCAATCATCAATAGTTTTATTGAGATGTAATTCACATTCTACAAAACTTGCTCATTTGAAATGAAATTTTTTTGTATATTCACAAAGATGTACAACCACCACCACAATCAATTTTAGAACATTTGCATCACACCAAAAAGAAAGTCTGTACCTACCAACAGCCATTCCCAATTTTGCCCCAAATCCTCTCTACTACCACTGTCTAGTCATAGACTATGATTAATATATTTTTTTGTTTTTATAGATACATTTATTCTGGATATTTCACAAAAATGGAATCAGGTATTATGTTTCTGTGATTTGAACATGTCCCTCAAAATCTCAGGTGTTCGAAATGTAATTTTCTTTTTTTTTTTTTAAGAAAACCTTTTATTTCCTTAAATTTTTATTTTTTAATTTATTTATTCTTTTTTGCAGTTTTTAGCCGGGGCCAGGTTTGAACCCACCACCTCTGGTACATGGGGCCGGCGCCCTACTTCTTGAGCCACAAGCACCACCCCAAAATGTAATTTTCAACGGGATTATGTCTACAGAGGGTTTTTAGGAGGTAATCAAGATTAAATGAGGTCATAAGGATGAAATCCTAATCAAATAGGACTATAGTTTATTAAAAAAAGAGAAAGAAAATACTTTAGGAGATGCTTGATCTGTCCTGACATGTGGTGCACCCGGCTTCATTACTAATAGTACAGTAAGAAAGTCCTTGACTGATGAGGTCCCTCCAGTTTGGATTTCTCAGTCTCCAGAATTGTAAAAAAATAAATTTATTTTCTTTGCAAATTACACAGTCTCAGGTATTCTGTTAAAACAACAGAAAACTGATTTGTTTCTTTTACTCAGAATAACAGTTTCAATTTTTATCCGTATCGTAATAGAATTACTAATTTATTCATTTTTTTATTTTTGAATCACATTCTATTAATAAACATGCCATATTTTTTGTCCATATTTTTTTGTCCATTCATTAGTTGGTAGACATTTGGATTATTTCCAATTTTTATTATTACAAAAAATTCAGCTACAAATATTTGTTAAAAAATTTTTTGCACAGAGGCATGTTTTCATGACTCTTGTATGTGTACTAGCAGTGGAATTTCTATTAATAGGATGTATGGTAACTCTATCTTTGCCTTTTTTTTTTTTTTTTTTTGTAGAGACATAGAGTCTCGCTGTACCGCCCTCGGGTAGAGTGCCGTGGCATCACACAGCTCACAGCAACCTCTAACTCTTGGGCTTACGCGATTCTCTTGCCTCAG
Source organism: Nycticebus coucang (assembly GCF_027406575.1). NCBI lineage: Eukaryota > Metazoa > Chordata > Mammalia > Primates > Lorisidae > Nycticebus > Nycticebus coucang. The sequence goes on along the minus strand of NC_069781.1, from coordinate 67,710,829 downwards.
CCTCCCGAGCAGCTGGGACTACAGGGGCCCGCCACAACGCCCGGCTATTTTTTTGTTGCGGTTTGGCCGGGGCCGGGTTTGAACCCACCACCCTCAGCATATGGGGCCGGCGCCCTACTCACTGAGCCACAGGCACCGCCCTATCTTTGCCTTTTTAAGTGAGTGCCAAACTGTTTTGAAAAGTGATTGCATCTCTTCACATTTCTACTGGCAATGAATAAATGTTCAAATTATCCATATCTTCGCCAATATTTGTAATTACATATATTTTGTAGGATAGCTATCCTACTGGGTGTGAAACTATATTGTTGTAATGTTGGTTTACATTTCCCTAGTCACTAATTATGTGAAGTTATCTTTTGGATACTATTTACCATTTATATAACTTTTTTTAGAAAATTTGTTCCAACCCTTTGCTCCATTTTTCAGTGGTGTTATTTGTATTATTGTTGAGTCATAAAAGTTATTTATTTGTTCTGGCTACAAGTTCCTCACCACATATATTATTGCCAATGTTTTCTACCACTCACCAGGTTATGTTCTCACTTGCTCCACTGTGTTCTTTGAAGCACATAATTTTTTAAGTATTTTGATGGTTAATTATTAAAAATATTTTTATTATTCTCCTTATAATTGTTCTTAAGAGACAGTATCTTTCTGTGTCACCAAGATTGGAGGGCAGGGGTGGTTTGCTCATAACTCTCTGAAGCCTTGACCAGAGCCTGTGCCTCTGTCTCCTGAGTAACTAACTAGAAATAGAGGTGCATACCACTATGCCTGGCTAACTCTTTTTCTTTCTCTCTCTCTCTCTTTCTCTCTCTCTTCCCCTCTCCCACTCCTTCTCCCTCTCTCACTCCCTCCCTCCTTCTTCCTTCCTTCTTTTTCCTTTCTTTCTTAATTGTAGAGTCTCACTGTGTTGCTAAGGCTGGCCTCAAACTCTGGCCTCATTCAATCTTCTTCCAAAGAACTGGGATATACACGCCTGAGCCACAGGATCCAGCCTGCACATGACTTTTGGTGGTTAATTTTGTGTAAGGTGGACTAGGTTAGAGGATGCCCAGATATTTGGTTATAGGTTATTTCTGGGTATATTTCTGACCAAATTTCCACAAAGATTGGCAGTTCAGTTGGCAAACTGAGTAAAGCAAATGACACTTCTCAATGTGGGTGGACATCATCCAGTCTGCTAAAAGAGTCTGAATGGAATGAAAGGGCTGCGGCAGACTGGAAGCTCCCTCTAGGCCTGTTGACTTCAGTTGGGACATGGATCTTCTCCTTCCCTTACTGCTCCTGGTTCTCAGGCTTCAGATGTAGATGGAAATCTGCACCAACAGACGTTTGAACTATAAGTATATACAACCAGCTTCCCTGGGTTGCCAGCTTGACAAGGGCAGATTGATCATGGAACTTCTTTACCTCCACAATTGCATGAAAAATAACATAATTAATAATAAATCTCCCTCTCTCTTTCTCTGTCTCTGTCTCTCTGTCTCTCTCTCACTCACACTCCCCACCCCACATACTCACACACACACATTCTGTTTCTCTGAAGAATTCTGACTACCACATTACAATAAGGTCAAATTTTTATATTTTTTGTGTAACTCGTGCTTTTTATATAATATCTAGTGTCATGAAGATTTCTGCTATGTAATTTTTATGAGTTTTATAATTTTAGCTCTTACATTTAGGTCTATGATACATTTTCAGTTAAAAGGAAGGAGTCCAATTTCATTCTTTTGTAGGTGGAAAACCAGTTGTTTCAGTAGCTTTTGTTGAAAAGTTTATTCTTACAAAATTGAATTTCTTTGGCATCCTTTCCGAAAAGCAGTTGACTAAATGTTATGGTTTGCATCTAGAGTCTCAATTCTTTTCCATTTATCTATATGGTTATCTATCTGTATTTATCTATCATCTATCTATCTATCTATCTATCTATCTATCTATCTATCTATCTATCTATCTATCTATCTATATGTTGTTACCAGACTGTCTTGATTACTGTAGTTTGGTAGCAAATTTTGAAGGTGGAACCTGTGAGTTTTCCAACTTTATTCTTTGTTTTAAGGATTGTTTTGATGACTTTGGTCCTTGGAATCTCATCATGAATTTCATTATCACACTTAAAATTTATTTAAAAGAAATGGAATGCGATAGGAATTGTCTTGAATCTGTAGATTAATTTGGGAGGAATTAACACTTAAAATATTTTGAAAACTGGGGCTGCGCCTGTGGCTCAGTCGGTAGGGCGCCGGCCCCATATACCGAGGGTGGTGGGTTCAAACCCGGCCCCAGCCAAACTGCAACCAAAAAATAGCCGGGCGTTGTGGTGGGCGCCTGTAGTCCCAGCTACTCGGGAGGCTGAGGCAAGAGAATTGCTTAAGCCCAGGAGTTGGAGGTTGCTGTGAGCTGTGTGAGGCCACGGCACTCTACCGAGGGCCATAAAGTGACACTCTGTCTCTACAAAAAAAAAAAAATATTTTGAAAACTGTACATGGACTATCTTTCCATATATTTATTTATGTAGGTCTTCTTTAATATCCTTCAACAATGTGTTGTTTTCAGTGTATAATTATTGGACTCCTTGGCTTTCTTTCTTTCTTTCTATTTATTTCTATGTGTTATTCTAAATGAAATTGATTGCAGATTTGTAGAGACACAAATAGTTTCCATGTACTCATCTTGTCCTCTAAAAGCCTGTTGAACTTGTTTATTAGTTTTAATAGTTTTTATTGGTTTTCTTAGGATTTTCTATATATGAGATCATTTCACCTACAAATAGAAATAATTTTACTCCTTCCTTCCTAATAAGGATGATATTTATTTCTTTTTCTTGTATAATCATTCTGACTAGAATTGCTAGTAAAATTATAAATAAATGTATGAGTGGGCATTATTCTCTTGCTCCTGAACATAAGGGAATTATCATCTTTACCATTAAGTATGATGTTAGATATGGGTTTTTTGTAGAAGCACTGTGGCAGATTGAGGAAGCTCCCTTAAATTTCTAGTGTTTAAATATTTTTTATAATGAAAGAATGTTGGATTTTTTTAAAATTCAATTTCTGAATATAATATAACACATGAATATGTGTTTTGTCTCATTTGTTCTATTAATATGGTATTTTACATTGTTTCACTGCCAGATATTAAACAAAACTTTCATTCGAAGGATAAAATCTACTAGGTCATGTTATATAACAATCCTTTCTATAAGATTGTATGCATAGTCTTTTGTTCTTTATGGAAAAGTTTATGATTGATTAGTGCTAGTTATTTTTTAAATGTTTGGTAGAATTCATTAGTGAAGCTGTTTTAACCTGGTTTTTGTTTGTATGAAGTTCCTTGATTATCAATCTATATTTTTACTCCTTCAAGAATGGAAGAAAAAATATCCAATGTACTCAACCCTACTATGAAGCTAATTTATGGCTTTCATATGAAAGCTATAACCCACTTATAACCTAAGTATATGGGGAAGGGGGAGAGGGACGGGAGGGAGGGGAGGAACAAGGGAAGATGAGTGGAGGGAGGTGATTGGTGGGATTCACCTACGGTGCATCTTACAAGGATACATGTGAAACTTAGTAAATGTAGAATATAAATGTCTTAACACAATAACTAAGAAAATGCCAGGAAGGCTATGTTAACCAGTGTGATGAAAATGTGTCAAACGGTCTATAAAACCAGTGTATGGTGCCCCATGATCACATTAATGTACACAGCTATGATTTAATAAAAAAAAAAAAAAAAGAAGATTTTCTATTTTTTCTTCACTCAGTTTCAATAGTCTGTGTCCTTCTAGGAATTTTTCCTTTTCATCAAAGTTATCTATTTTTTTTTGTACAATTGTTCATAATCTTCCCTTATAATCTCTTTTATTTCTATAAAGTAGTAGCAATGTCCTTTCATACCCAACTTTAGTAATTTGAGTCTATTCTCCTTTATTTCAGTATAGCTCACAGTTTGTCAATTTTGTTTATATTTTCAGAGAACTAACTTTTGGTCTTGCTCATTTTCTCCACTGTTTTTCTAATCTTTATTTCATTTGAGTTTGTGCCATTTTAAAATTTCCTATATTTTCAATTTTCTTCTTCTTCTGATTGTAATTTCACTTTCTTTTCAAATTTGTTAGGATGAAAGGGTAGGTTGTTGATGTGAGGTATTCATTATTTTTAAATATAAGTGTATAATACTATGATTTGCCTTTCAGCATTTCCCTGTGTCTTACAGTTCTGGCATGTTGCGTGTTAGTTTTCATTCATCTGAAAGTATTAGCTAATTTCCCTTTTGTGATGCATTTGTTATTTAGGAGTGTATTGTTGAATTTCTACTTATGTGTGAATTTCTCCATGTTTCTTCTGGTACTGATTTCAGATTTAATTTTGTTGTTGTTTAGAAAACATACTTTGTCAGATTTCAGCCATTTAAAATGCTTTGAGACTCATTTTATGGCCTAGCATAGGGTCTTGCCCAGGAACATTTTCAAGTGCTCTTGAAAAGAATGTGTAGATAAAAGTTCTGTGTAATGTGTACATATGTGTTCTGTAAATACCTCTAGTAATGTATGCCCGTAATATTTTACTGATAATTTTAGTTGATTTGTTCACTATTGAAAGTAAGGTATTAAAGATTAAGCATTGTTATTGAATTGTGTATTTCGCCCTACTATCAGTTTTGCTTCATGTATTTTGATTCAGTCAGTTCTGTTTATAGATTCATGTACGTTTATAATTGTCTCACATTTCTAGTGGATTGACTCTTTACTGATGTAAACTATCTCTCATTACGTTTACTTTTTAACAGTCTCGTTTTTATTATTTTAATATAGCTATTCCAACTTTGATATGATTGTTTTTCCATGAATATTTTCCATTGTTTTGCTCTCAATTTATTTGTGTTTTTAAACCTAAAATGTGTCTCCAGCAAACAAAATGTAGTTGGACCTTATTTTTTGCAATCTAGTCTGTCAGTCTCTGTACTTGATTAGATTACTTTATTCACATTTCATGTTATTATTGATATCATTGGATTTATCTTCACCATTTTACTTTTCATTTTATATATATCTCATGAACTATTTATTCCTATTTCTCCTTTATTATTTTCTTTTGCATACAAGACTGTGTTATAGTGTAACATTTTAATGATTTTCTGTAATAAAGTTATGTTAATTTTAATGATTTCCCTAGAGCATATAATATTTATCTTAACTTATCAGGATCCATTTCAAATGTATACTAGAGCAATTCCAGTGAGCTATAGAACTGTTTCTGCCATATAACTTTATTTCCTTTTTTTCTCTTTTTGTGCTAGATTTACTATACCTCGTGTATCTCTACATGTTGTAACCCAAATAATATACCTCTACAATTATTATCTTAGTAATTTCGCATCTTTAAAAGAAGATGAGAGAGAAAACAAGAATATATTGCATATATGTTTATACTAATGTTTTCATTTACAATCCCAAGTTCTCTTTATATATTTCTGTGGATTCAAGTTAACCATCTGTTTTCATTTCCTTATTCTAATACAGTTCTGTTCCCACCCACATCCTTCGTCCTATTATATAATGTAATTATATACACATTGTTTTATACAATTGCTTTTTAATTACTTGAGAAGAAAAGAAAAGTAATACACAATTATAATGTCTCTTTAAATGACTTACTAATTACCTTCACTGGTGCTTTTGTTTTTTCATGTGGATTCAACTTACTTTCTTGTATCTTTGCTTTCAGCTTTAAAAAGTTTCTTAAATATATCTCATGAAGCAGTCTACTAGAAACCAAGTTACTCTCTCTCTTTCTCTCCCCTGCACCCCACACATGCACAATCTAAGCATGCTTTGTTTTGCTTATTATTTTGCTTTTCATTAGACATTTTATTGTGAATTTATTGCAGATCCAAATGTCTTTGTAAGAAATAAAACAGAGTTTTGTGTTTCTTTACCCAGTTTATTCTAATGGTAGCATCCTTCAAAACTGTCGTAGAGCATCAATGTAGTCAAAATACAGAATAGTTCTTTCACCATAGGATTCTCTCAGCTGTCCTCTTATAGCCACTCACCCCTACGTCTTCCTTCACTCCTTACAAAGATGGATCTGTTAATCAGTTCCATCTTTGTCTTTTTAAGTATGCTATGTTAAATGTAATCACATAGTCTGTAATACCTATTAGGAATAATTTTGACATTGACCTTTTCCCCTCTGCAAAGTTCTCTGGGGTTTATTTCAGATTGTTGTCTATGTAAATAGTCATTTATTTTATATTTTGGGTAGTATTCCGTGGTATGAATGTACCATAGTTTGTTTAACCATTTATGGTTGAAGGACATCTTAATGGTCTTCAGTTTTGGACTACTACAAATAAAGATACAGGTTTGTTTATGGGTATGTCAGCATTTCTTTGGCATAAATGCTCAGACATCTAATGTCTGGGTTTTTGAAAGTTTTATGTATAGTACATTAGTATATTTTCAGAGGGATGGTGCCAATTTATATTCAGCATAATATGCGTGATCTAATCTTGCCCCCATTCTTACTAGCATTTGATGGTGTTATTATGTTTGCTTTGGTGATTCTGATAGGGGGCAGTGACATCTCGTTGTAGTTTTAATTTCCCTTTCGCTAATGGCTGTGATGTTGAACATATTTTTATATGTTTATTTGATGTATAGCTAGTCTAGTCAATAAAATATATCTTTATCTCATTTGCCCAGTTTTGAATTGGATTTTTTATGCTTTAATTTGAGGATTGTTTATAAATTCTAAATACCAGTCCTTTGTTACATACTTGGTTTTCAATATTCTTTCCTCCCATGTGGTATGTTTATTCATGCTCTTAACAAAACAAACATTCTTAATTTTGCTGCAGTCCAATATATCATTTTTCCTCCATGGATCATGTATTTTTAGTCAAATCTAAAATTCTTTCTATATTGGTGCATCCCCCAAGTTTTCCACATTAAAAAAAAATGTCCTATAGTTTTACATTTTACATTAAAACATGAGATGCATTTTTAGTTCATTTTTGTATATGGTCTGAACTGTAATGCAAGTTTTTGTGTTTGTTTTCATATGGTTCTCTAATTGCTTTAGAACCATTTCTTGAACAGGCTATATTCAATGCACTCCAAGCTATATTTGTTTTTGAAAAAATTTGAGCATATTTGTGTGGATTTTTCTAGAAGCTCCCTATTCTCCATTGGTAAGAGTGCATATTCTTCTCTCACATCCACTCTGTGTTAATATAGGCATAAATATGTGTATAATACACCTTGAAGTATTCCCACTTTATTCTCCTCAAAATTGCTTCACCTTTTCCATTCATTTGTTTTTCCACATATATTTCCAATAATATTATCTGTATCTAAAAAATCCTTCAACTTCTATTATTTTAATAAAAATGCAGATTTTTTTAAAAACCTGTATTTCAATTTGAGGAGAATTAATGTTTTACTGTATTAGTATTTATAGACTTAGTATTTCAATCCATGTGCCAAATTATTTCTCATACTATTTTTTCCTTCATATCCTTTTTAAACTTCAAAATACTAAGGGGGTACATATAATTTTGTTATTTGGATATATTTTATAATGCTTAGCTCAGGGGTTTTAGGGTTGTCATCACTATATTATGTTCATTTTACACAATAAACAAGTTTTCACCGTTAATACTCTCTTTCCCCTTTCTTGGATTCCAATGGCCTTTACATCTCTTCATGCTCCTGTGAGCCCATTGTTTAGCTCCCATTTATTAGAGAGTACTCGTGATATTTGATTTTTCCATTATTGAAATATTTTGCTTAGTATAATGCTGTCCAGTTTCACATAAGTTGCTGCAAATGACATTGTTTTATTTCTTTTTATGGCTACATAGTACTTTGTGATATATATGTACCACATTTTCCTAATCCACTAAGGAATAGATTGACACTTAGGTGGATTCCACATCTTTGCAATTGTGAATTGTGCTGCAATAAACATTCAAGTGCAGGTGTCTTTTTGATAAAATGACTTCTTTTCTTTAGTTATTTACCCACTTATAGGATTGCCAAATTGAATGGTAGGTTCACTTTTACTTTTTTAAGGAATATCCAGACTGTTTTCCATAGAGGTTGTACCAATTTGCAGTCCCACCAACAATGTATAAGTATTCTTTTTCTCTGTATCCATGCAAGCATCTATTGTTTTTTGACATTTTAGCATTGGACATTCTAAAGGGGTAATGTCGTATCTCACTATAATTATCATTTGCATTTACCTTATGATTAGTGATCATTTTTCCTGTGTTTGTAGGCCACTTATCTATCTTCTTTTGACAAACTTCTGTTTATGTCTTTATATTATTAAGTAAAAATCTAAATTTTATATAAAGTATTTTATTTTAACTTTGTGTTTATTCTGTGTCTGCCATTCTAGAATGTAAGAATTATGAAGACAAGGTTTTATTTGTTTTATTATCTGCTCTATCCCCAAAGACCTATAGAACTTATGCTCTTTACTGTGTAGAGATTTTCATAGTATTTACGGATGACTTTTATTTTTTATTTCTGTGGTATTAGTTGTGATACATGCTTTTTCATTTCTGATTGAGCTTATTTGGTCCTGGTTAATCAGCAAGACATCTATCAATTTTGTTTATCTTTTTGAAGAAGCATCTTTTCGTTTCATTGATTGTTTATTTTGTTTGTTGTTTTCTATTGTATTTAGTTCTGCTCTGACCTTAGCATTTCTCTTCTTCTGTTGGCTCTGAGTTTGGTTTGCACTTCCTTTTCTAATTCCTTAAGATGTGTTATTAGATTGTTAAATTGTAAACATTCTGTCTTTTTGTTGTTGGAATTTAAGGCCAAGAATTTTCCCCTTAGCACTGCTATTGCAAAATCACATGATTTCGATACCTGGTGTCCTCTTTTTTTCAGATCAAGGAATCTTTAGATTTCCATCTTGATTCCCTTAATAACCCTATAATCATTCAGCATCAGGTTGTTTAATTTCCATGACTTTGTATATCATCAAGTGTTTCATTTGGAGTTGCTTTCTAGTTTAATTCTACTATGGTCTGAGAAGATACAAATCAATGTGTACCATTTCTGTATTTTTGAATTTGTTGAGACATGTTTTGTGGTCTAAGATATGATTAGTCTTGGAGAATATTCCAAGTGCTGATGAAAAGAATGCATATTCTATAGTTTTGGAGTGAAATGTTCTGTAAATGATTATCAGTCTCACTTGTCGTAGAGTCCTGTTCAAATCCAGTTTTTCTTCATTTATTTTCTGCTTGGATGATTGGTTCAGTTTTCTCAGTGGGATGAAGTCCCCACCTATGATAATGTTTCTGTTTATCTGTTTGTTTAGATCTGGTATAACTTGCTTTAGAATCTTGGCACTCCTATGTTAGATGCATAAATATTACCATTGTTATGTCTTCTTGTTGAATTATGTCTTTTATCTTTATACAATGGACATCTTAGCCTTTTTTATCACTGTTGATTTAAGACTTTTTTTCTGATATAAAATAGCTATATTTGTTCTCATTGCATGGAATATTTCTAACCACCCCTTCACCTTGAGTGTGTATTAGTCCGTGTGGGTTAGTTGTGTTTTCTGGAGATAGCAGATACTTGGTTTATATTTTTTCATCCATCCAGCCAGCCTGTGTCTCTTGACTGAAAGATTCAGACAATTCACTTTGATTAATAGAATTGATATGCTGTTCTGGTCATCCTGTTGGGTAGTACCTTCTTGCTTTGTTTTACCTCCTGACTTACTGTTTTATACGAACTCTGAGCTTTAGCTGTAGGGTAGTTTTATATTGGTGGCATCTATTGCATTGATTCATGTATAATGCAGTTCTGAGCATTTCCTGGAGTGGAGATCTGGTCGTGACAAATTCTCTCAGTGTTTTCTTATCTGGAAAAGTCTCTATTTCTTTTACATATGTGTAACTTACTTTTGCACAATCAAAAATTCTAGGCTGGCAGATCTGCTTAAGGACACTAAAGATGGGGCCTCAACCCCTTCTTGCTTTATGTCCACTGAGAGGAGTTCAGTTAGCATGATGGGTTTTACCTTGTCTTTTACTTGATGTTTTCATCTCACAGATTAAAGATTCCTCTTTTGTGTTGCCTTTGGCCAGTTTGATGACTCTGAGTCTTCGTAATTGCCTTTTTGTGATGAATCTCCAGATAGATATTCAGTTTCTTGTACCTGGATGTCTACATCTTAAGCAAGACCAGAGAAGTGTTCCTCAATTATTCCTCAAAAAGGTCCTCTAGCTCTTGTGCATTTTCTTCTTCACCCCTCACCCTCAGACGTGCCTATGAGTCTTATATTTGGCATTTTAAATAACCTCATATTTCTTGTAGGCTTTGTTCATTCCTCCTAGTTCTTCTTTGTTTTTGGCTGAGTCAATTCAAAAGCATTGTCTTCAAACTCTGAAGTTTCCTCCTCCTCCTCCTCTTCCTCTTCTTCTTCTTTCTAGTCTAGTACATTCTTGAAACTTTCTACTGTGTTTGTATTTACTTAAATGAGTTTTTATTTCTAAAATAATATATATTTTTTATTTTAATACATTGATCTAATTGTTGGATTTTCATTCATTTCCTGAACTGTGTTTCTGGTTTCTTTAAGTTGGTTTTGCATTTTCTTTTGCATTTTGTTTAACTTCCTTACAATCCATATTTGGAATACTTTATCTGTCACTTCAATATTTTAATTTTGTCTTCTTTTTATTGTGTTAAGACATTTATATTCTACATTTAGTAAGTTTCACATGTACCCTTGTAAGATGCATCATAGGTGTGGTCCCACCAATTACCCTCCCTCTGCCCATCCTTCCCTCTCCCCTCCCCTCCCTTTCCTCTTTCCCCATATTCTTAGATTGTAATTGGGTTATAGCAATTATGAATTGTGCTGCAATAAACATTCTGGTACAAATATCTTTGTTCAGAAAGATGTTTGGAGAACACTTAGACATATAAAAATAGACCTGCCATTCAATCCTACAATTCCTCTACTAGGTATATACCCAGAAAACCAAAAATATTTTAATTTTGATTAGTATTGAGTGACAGAATCTTGATGTTCCCCTTTTGGGGTGTGTGTTCTTTCACTTTGATTTTTTATATTTCCAGAATCCTTACATACACTGATTTCTTCTCATCTGAAACAGCTGTAACTCATTATTTTTCAATTTTCTTTTGTTCAGATTTGGCTACACCCAATTATAAGAGTATGTCTAGAGCATATGTTGGGTTAGAATTTTGGATTTGCTTGGATGTGCTTTGATGATAGTCTAGGTTCTGGATGGTGAACTAAGTCCTGGTCATAATATAAATATTCCCAGAGTGATGGCTTTGTCAATTGCTAGTTGTTTGTAGACTGCATAAGTGATGAGCTATGTCTATGCTCTTTTTGTTCAATGAAAAAATCATAGTCTTTCCTTGATATTAAAGTTTGATTATTGGTGCATAATTAGAATAATGGAATCAGGTATTGCTATTTGTATTTGTTTCTCACTGAGATTAGCTTATCAGAATCTTCTATTTAAAAATTTACATGAAGTCATAATGTATAGCACATAATTTAACTTTTATTCACTCGGCAATAAAAACTTCATTACACATTACACAATCACATCTATGTGAATCTATTGTTTTAACAACATAACAAGAAAAAATTCATTTACTTTTATGTTAGAGTTATTGAATTTTGAAGGAATCATTTTTCTATTTTATAAATTTAATAGTACGATATCAATATGTTATTTCGTGCAGTGAGATTTTGTTGCATCCCATGGTGATTTATTTAAAACAACATTACATGTATATTACTACAACTTTTTGTCTTGGTATAGATTTAGGCACAAAACCTTTATTATAACTTACAATGTTTTATTACCATTATGTTCTAGCTGCTTTATGGGAGATATTTGAAAAAAATTCTCAAGTATTCTTTAAAAGATAGGTCTTAAATTCCCAAGTAATTAGGTTTAGCTTATTTGTTTTCAACTGTTCATTCCTAGTTTTAAGTTGTTAAATTCAAAGAATGTGAGCTGAAGTATGTCAATATTAACTGATTTAATCTTTTATAAACTTTTAGTATAAAATGTAGAGGTTTTTAAAAAGTCCTACATATTTAAAATTAAAATTCTGTTTTTGAAATTATAATTTTACTACATATCTGCTAATGTAATCATTTGAATTATAAAGCTCAGACTACTATTAAATAGACTAATACAAATAGTTCTAAATATTTAATATATGTTTATGCTATAAGTATCCTAATTTGTTTTTGTGTATGTGCTACCATTTTAAAATTGTGTATTCATTTCTATATAGTAAAAATAAAAGGTTTTTATTGTATCTTTTTCTTGATTGTAAAACATTGTTGTGACATATTACTTATTACCCAAATGGTGTTTTTCTTTGAATTGAACTTTGTTCAACGCTAATATTGTGACATCCTACATTTTCTTTAATTTATGTGATATGTTTTACCTATCTTTTTCTTATAACATTTAAATAGTTTTATTATAGAAACATCTATTGTATACAGAACTTATTTTGATTTTTCTTTTGAATCAGAATATGATGATATATTATTAGGTAAGCGAAGATTTTTTTAATATCTTTAATTCTACTCAGATATGTATAATTTATTCTTTGTTTTACTTTTATTTAGTTTTCATTGTTTCATTGTTTTATATATTTTTGGAAGGCAGCTATGCTAACCACTATGCCACCAATGACTGCTTGTTTCATATATTTTTGACTAGAAACTTTTGTCCTTCCTTAGTTCCACATGAGTTGATTAGATTTACAAACACTACTTCACAATGTTTTTCTAGTTTAAATACTATCTATTTTTCAGTGTATTTACTTAAATGAATAATGTTGTTTAGGACTTGCATCTCTTAATTACAATTGTATTAGCTTATTCAAATTATTTTCTTTCTGACACCTTCACTACTTCTAAATATTAACATTGACACTCATTTTTTTCTTTTTTTTTTTTTGTAGAGACAGAGTCTCACTTTATGGCCCTCGGTAGAGTGCCGTGGCCTCACACAGCTCACAGTAACCTCCAACTCATGGGATTAAGCGATTCTCTTGCCTCAGCCTCCCAAGTAGCTGGGACTACAGGCACCCGCCACAACGCCCGGCTATTTTCTGGTTGTTTTGCATTTGGGCCGGGGCCGGGTTTGAACCTGCCACCCTCAGTATATGGAGCCGGCGCCTTACCGACTGAGCTACAGGCGCCGCCCAGACACTCATTTTTTTCTGATTGATATAGGTTTATTACTTCAATTAGTCATTTAATTTTTCATTTTTATATGATAGTTTTCTAATTTCAATAAAATAAATACCCTCTTTTTCCTAATCCTAATAGTCATAGTGATTAAATTTGTGTTTGAATTAATTTAGTGCTCATCATTATTCTTTCCAATCATGTATTTTCATGTTTGGTTTTATTATTGAATTTATTTTTATTTTTATTGAAGCTACCCCTCCTAGTAGGTTCAATAAAAAAAATTTCATATTGAGAAGATATTTTTACATTAACACTAAATGGTTATTTCTTTAAAGAACTTTGACAACATAAGTTTTACTCAGAATTTTATAGAAATTATATTTTGCTTTTAGTATCTAGAATGGCCAAAATAAAATTGAAGAAAAATGATTATTTATTTATTCTTTTAGTGATTTTCTTTATTAATCTTGAATTTATAACCTGGTAATTAATAACAAAAATATAATGAAAATTAAATTCCCCCAATACAGAATGAAATTTTCTTCATCACAAAATTTAATAAAAAGAGACTGATTTTTCTTTTCTATAGTAACCTAGGCATTACATTGTAAATACTGTGTGTTGATTTTAAACTTTGCCAGTTAATCAGTGACAGCTTCACATTAACGTTCCAAATACTTCAAAATCAACCTGTTAATGCAGTGGTTCTCAACCTTCCTAATGTTGTGACCCTTTAATACAGTTCCTCATGTTGTGGTGACCCCCAACCATAAAATTGTTTAGGTCACCACAACATGAGATACTGTATTAAAGGGTCACAGCATTAGGAAGTTTGAGAACCACTGAGTTAATGACTTTCTTATGCTTCCAAATGTCATCTAATCACTAGTAGCCTCAGACTAGTAACCACATTTCCCTGGCTCAAATTCAGACAACCTCTAAACACCTCATGATCTAAGAACATCAATTTTTTTCCCATTCTATGATACATCACATGCTCATTTGGAGAACTGGACTTTGTGTTGTAATACTCCCTTAATTAACAAGCAATAACTACATCTATTTTTATTTTATTTCTTGGTGAAGGTGGAAGATTCTGAAACATATTTCTAGTACTAGAGTTTCATTAATAAACAGTAGGCTATATAGGGCTGGAAAGAGAAAAGAAAGGCATGAGAGGGAACCAGGGATGTGGAAAGAAAGCATGGATGGAGCACAATCATCAAAGTGACTATCTTACTCCATTTGAGCTGCAATTACATCATACCTGAAACTAGGTAATTTATCAAGAACCAACATTTATTTCTGCGAAGTCCAATATAAAAATACTAGCATCTGATATTTGGTGAAGGTCTTTTCATTGCATCCTTAGATGGCAGAAGGTAAAAGGGCAAGCTAGCTAGATGTTGTGTAAATACTTTTATAGATGGTCTTTAGTCACGTTAACAAGGGAGGAGCCCTCATGACTTCGACTCTTCTAGGCTTTGCTTCTTCATATTATGACTTAACTACACCCAAATTTTGGAGAAAGTATATTCAAACCACAGCAGTGAGAGTGGTATTAAAGACATTTTGTTCAAGAGGACAGAAAACAGACGTCAAGAGATGAAAAACACAAAACACTGAGCTCTTCTGGAGAATAGGTAATCTTGGTGACAATTGCCTGTGAAAACTTACCAGGTCAGCAGTCCAAGGCCCTTTTATGGGAACAAAAGCATAAAGATAATACTTCCAACCCTAATGAAATGGAAAACAGGTGGGAATTTTCCTGTGTACCTAGGAATGTTAGATCCTTAATTACCAGTACTTCTTACCCATTGGAAGGTGAATATAAATAAGACAGTATGCCTTTGAATCTCAAAAAGCAACCCCCACTTTAGTAGCTGAACTTCAGAGAAAAGATATAATTAGCTTTGAAGCTAGTGTTCAGAAATTTTTCAATTTTTGTCTACAGGATTATGAGGATTTTGCTCTGACTCTCTGAGGTCAGAAGGCTAAAGTAATCTGGCAAAAAGAGGAGCTACAAGATTTTTATATACAGAGAGCAGCCATTATGGAAGCCTCCTGCCTTAAAAGAGTAGTTTTGAATTTTTTACTATCCAGTGATGATAATAAACAGGACTAACTCTACTGACACAGGGATATAAATGTCCTATACCCAGGCTTGAGATAATGCATGCTTCGAAAACATGAGCAAAAGCTGTTGTCCTCAACCATAAGATTTTTACTCTGGGTCATCGTCCTATGCAGCTTAATGATAACAGGTCAAGAACATCAGAAGAAAAGGAGCAAACAATTATTCTGTGATACTCTTTAGGTAGTAAGGTATTGCTTCGAAAATGAATAAAAAGTTATATGATATTTATTCATAAAACTCTCATGCCTACATTTTTCACATTTTCCCATTAAATGTGAAAGTTATATAAAATATGGGTGTAGGTGTTTATTAATCAGAACTATTTTATATGAAAGTGATACATTTAAAATAAACTTAACAAAATATAACCCAATATATGAATAAAGTGAAAGGTAGAAATTTTGGCTCAAATAACTTAAAAGTTCTATTAAAGCCCAATTTGAGACTTATCTGACTAGGTACAGGAGCACAGTATCATCATGTTTCAGTCTTTCTCTTTTTAACTTTGGTCATGTGTTTATGTTTGCACTGTTTTTAGATAAGCATTCTATTATTGGGACAACGTGTCCCATTGTAGCTCCAGACCAAATATAATCCTTCTAGAAATTGTCAATAAAAAAAAGAAAATAATGCAAATAATCTCAAATAATGTAAACCTAAATATACACAGCTTTACATATGTGCTCATGTGTATATACACACACATAAAGACACACATGCTCCCTAACAATAACAAAAGAACTGAATTTCAACAGACTATATTGCATGCTCACCTCTGGAGTTACAAGGATAGAGGAAATTTGAATAGAACAGTATTCATTGTAATTTCTACCTGGAGGATACCTAAGAAATATTAAGATCAAAATAACAAAAGAAGAGGCTCGGCTCCCGTAGCTCAGTGATTAGAGCACCAGCTACATACACTGAAGCTGGCGAGTTCAAGCCCGGCCTGGGCCTGCTAAAAGACAATGACAACTACAACAAAAAAATAGCCAGGCATTGTGCAGGCACCCTGTAGTCCCAGCTACTTGGGAGGCTGAGGCAAGAGAATCGCTTAAGCCCAAGAGTTTGAGTTTGATGCCTTGGCACTCTACCAAGGATGACATAGTGAGACTCTATTTCAAAATCAATCAATCAATCAATAAATAAATAAATAAAATAACAAAAGAAGGTAAAAGACGTGAAAATAATATAATTTTTTCACAACTCATGGGTGTATACTGCTCATAAATTCTTCTTAAACTATAAACTTAGATATTAGGCATTAATTTTTTTTCTTAAATGTGTCACGTTCTGTTCCTCTCATCCAGGCTAGAATGCAGAAGTGTTATAGTTCACTGCAGCCTCAAACTCCTGGACTCAAGCAATCCTCCTGCCTCAATCTACAGGTGTGCACCATGACATCTGGTTGATGTGTTGAAAAAAAGTTTTTTAAAAATGGGGTCTCACTATGTTGCCCAGGCCACTCTCAAACTCCAGATTTCTAGTGATCCTCCCACCTTGGCTTCTAAGGTGCTGAGATTACAAGACTCATATTCTCTTTTATCTCTGGAATATTGAACATTTTTTTTGCATCTAAAATTCCATCTCCCTCTCTTTTTATTTTTCTTGCTAAATCTTTAGTTTCTTTTGCATGTTTGTTTATTAGTTTGGATATAGTTTTCTTGACTCCATTAGACTCTAGGAACTATGAGTTCAAAAGCAAAATATTGCTTAAAAATATAAATAGTTCTTACCACACTGCCTGTCCATAGAAATACCCAATAAATATTTGTTGAATTGTGAATAAGCATTTATTATATGAAATGAAGCCAAGTATTTCTCACGTGCAAACTTAAAGGTGGAAACAAATAACATTAGAGAGGACCTAAAGAGTAAAGGAAAAAGGAATGCTATTTTTAAGCTCATTACTTTGACAATAAAAATTTGTTTTTGTGTGGAGAGGAGAGAAGGTTTAGAGCAGTTTGATATTCACAGCAAAATTGAGAAGAAAGTCAGAAATTTCTCATGTATGGTGCTGCATCCACACACACTTTGTGTCCCAATAATCTCCATCCTACATTAAGTGGTGCTTTCATTACAGCTGATGAACTTACACTGGCACACCATAATCACTCAGAGCCCATAGCTTACATTAAAGTTCAGTTTCAATGTTGTGCTTTCCATAGATCTTGACAAATGTACTATGACGTAAATTCACCATTATAGTATCATGCAGAATAGTTTCACTGTCCTAAAAACCTTCTGTGCTCTGCCTATTCATCTCTCTTCCCCCTTTCTTGTGGTATCCACTGATTTTTTTTTTACTGTTGCCAAAGATTTGCCTGCTCCAGAATGTCATGTAGTTGGAATTGTAGGATATGTTGCCTTTTCAGATTAGTTTCTTTCATTTAGTAACATTCATTTAAATTTCCTCCATTTCTTGATAGCTCATTCTTTTTTATTGCTGAATAATATTCTATTATTTGTATGTGTCATAGCTTATCCATTCAGCACTGAAGGGTTATCTTGGTTGCTTCTAAGATCTATTAATTATTAATAAAACTGATAAAAACATCAATTTGCAGTTCTTATTTGTGTGTGTGTGTATAAGTTTTATAATCTTTGGTAATACAAAAATGTATTATTCCTGGTTTATGCATGTTTAATCTTTAGGAAATCACTGAACTTTCTTCCAAGTGGCTGTACCATTTTACCTTCCCACCAGTGATGAATGGGATCTGAAGAGTAAAGAAAAAAGGAAGGCTACTTTTAAGCTCATTACCATGATAACAAAGATTTATTTATGTGTATAGGGTAGAGAAGGTTTATTGGGAGTGTCCTATCACTCCAATTCCTTGCCACCATTTGGTGGTGTCAGTTTTTTTGATTTTGCCTATTCTAAAATAGTGTGGAATCTCATTATATTTTACTATGTTTATTCTCCTAACATATGTTGTGGAATATCTTTTCATATGTCTATTTTCCATCTCCATATCTTCTTTGGTGAGAATTTGTGTGTTTTTCATACACAAATTATTCTCAATTTTTTTTTAATCTCTCAGTTGTCTAGAATAGTAGAACCCGTATAACTTGAACACCCAAGGGACTGTAACAAACTTGTCACCATGTGGAGGTGGTCAACCTAAGGAACTAGTCCTCCTGTAAGGATACATACTTGTACGTTATTGTACAGCTTTTATTAGAGAATATCACATGAAATAATACATATTCAAAACAAAGTAAAATCATACATACAGTAAAAAATCAAAACATCTCTTTTCTCATGTTTTAAAAATTCTTTCTGGAAAAAGAATCAGTCCTGGCCTGTTTTTTATTATTATTACAAGCATAACTGGAGAAATCACTCTCCAAGCTGGTTATAACATTCAGTATGCCTGGGCATTTTTCCATAGTAAATGACTTCAAGTACATTTTTAGAGGCTGTCATCCTCTTCTTTAAGAGTTTCTGCAATAGGGTGGTGCTTGTGGCTCAAGGGAGTTGGGTGCCGGCCCCATAAGCTGGAGGTGGTGGGTTCAAGCGCAGCCCTGGCCAAAAACTGCAAAAAAAAAAAAAAAGAGTTTCAGCAATATCTGTGCCATCCTCACTTATTTGCTATACCTCATCAGCTGCTTTATTCACTTTTATGATGGTCTGTATCACTTGGAAAATTGCTTGGTCAATATCACTTGGAAAATTGCTTCTGAGTCAGGTTCAGTACAGGTTGCCACCTCATCATCTACTGCAACAAAACCTTGAAAATGTACTCCTTCTAATTCTGCCAGGAGAGATGGACTGTCTAATCGGGCCAATACATTGTGCTATTGGGTTATCTCTCTTTGAAACACTTCTGTATCATTTCTGGCTGAACTTTATTCTAAAGAGAACTAAACCAAAAGACAGCATTCAGGGCATGAATTGATTTAGTGGATAAAGTCACTTCTATAGGTTTGTGTTTTAGTAATGACCCACTGCAGGGCGGCACCTGTGGCTCAAAGGAGTAGGGCACCAGCCCCATATGCCAGAGGTGGGGGGTTCAAACCCAGCCGCAGCCAAAAACTGCAAAATAAATAAATAAATAAATAAATAAATAAAATAAAACATGATGACCCACTGCAGGAACTGGTCTTGGTAGTGAATTTTAAATGTTTTTATGATGTTTTACTCAAGAGGTTGAATTTTTGAGGTTGGGTTTAGAGGCAGAAATTTCAGTTTCATGTTTGTGAAATTATTCACTTGAAGTGTCCAGAACAGTTGTGTCCTGTCATTAGAATAAACAATTTTGTCTTCTTCATTTCTCAGTCGATACCCTTTCCCTACTCTTCAAACAGGGCACCAGTTATATATGCACAATGGTTTGATCTCCACGTGGCAGTGAGGTCTGCAGGCTTCAGGTTCTTGAAGCAGCTGTGCCAGTTTGTCAATCACCAAGGGCTTTAGTTTCTCACTGGCTAAGTGGGCAAAAGCAGAACTGTGAAATGTTCCTTGGAAAGTTTTATTCTTACATTCATCACTCTTCATAAAAAGGCTTTTGTCAGGCACCACCTTGAAAAAGAGTCTGCAATTATCAGTGTTAAAGATGTCAACATCTTTGAGGACTCTGATGAAGTCTGGGAGCTTCGTGATGATCTCTTCCGCAACTTCTACTGAAAGTTCATTAGATTCATCACACAAGACTATCTGAGAGATTTCATGTTGTGGTTTAATTTTTTTTCTTTTCTTTTCTTTCTTTTTTTTTGAGACAGAGCCTCAAGCTGTCACCCTGGGTATGCCCGACTATTTTTTGGTTGAGCCGTCATTGTTGTTTGGCAGACCCAGGCTGGATTCGAACCTGCCAGCTCAGGTATACATGGCTGGCGCCTTAGCCGCTTGAGCCAACCACTAGATTCTTGGAAATGTGCCACCCCAAATTCCTATGTGAAATTTTAACAACTTCTTGGATGACTGGCCCAGAAATTGGGCATTAACCTCCCTCATTTGTTTGAACCAACTTAATGTGGCTTCATTGGCTTCATTGAGGAAATTTTTTTTTTTTTTTTTTTTTTGCACTCAAAACAGAGTTTATTCTTTAAGTGTAGGGGTGTGCAACTTAACCCTTGCCTGGCATGGCCCTGGGTCCTGTTTATAATTTGGCATCTTATTGCCACAAAGAACCTGTTCTATCACTCTTTTTTTCCTTTTTATTTATTTTTTTAATTTTTTTTTTATTATTAAATCATAGCTGTGTACATTAATGCGATCATGGGGCACCATACACTGGTTTTATAGACCGTTTGACACATTTTCATAACACTGGTTAACATAGCCTTCCTGGCATTTTCTTAGTTATTGTGTTAAGACATTTATATTTTATATTTACTAAGCTTCACATGTATCCTGAATTTTTTTTTTTTCTTCTGTAGGTGTCTGATATCCTTGCCATATCTCTTCAAGTACACATGTTTATGTGTTTGGATGTTGCTAACTGTGGTCTTGCTAACCCCAGAATGTTCCACTGTCTTTTTTTGACTGCTGCTTTTCAGAAAATGTAGATCAACCATTTTTTCACTGTCAGATTTTTTTAGTTCTTTCCTTTTGGACCTTCACGCCTAGATTAACTGTAAAATTTTTCAGTAATTACTGGATGTACCTACAATTCAGACCAGTCTTTCAGACTGAAAGAATCTTCCACAACAAGTGATAAACAATATTAGATTTAATCCAACATGTGCTATTGGGTTATCTCTCTTGAAACACTGGTGATGATTAAACACAAAAAAAAAACTTATACTAAAGAAAAAAATAAAAGGGGCAAAGCCCACATCTTCTACATTTTCACATACAGTGGGCACAGCTCATCAAGTTATAGAGAGCAAATTAATATTGTGTGTCACAGTCAAAGTGGTCAAGATACAATAAACAGAGGTAATCCATATACAGAGGTCAGCCTTCCATTGAGTACATGTGGTACATGTCCAATCTATGAAAATCATGTCAACTTAAGGAGGAAGTCAATGTAGGGAGGTAGTCAACAATAGTGGTTCTACTGTATATGTTTTTTGTTAATTCCCTTTTATAAATGTATTATATTTATTGCTATATCCAACACCAAAAGTCAGTGCTCGACACAATAGGAAATATTAAACATTAAAATAAATTAATGAATACATTATCCAAGAAACTGGTAAGCTACCAGAAAAAAATGGTCTTCCTCCTTATGACTGTAAACAAAGAGGCGTCTTAAGTCAATGGACCAATCAATAACTATGGAAGTCATTCTTATGTTGCAAGTAAAGCCATTTTCTTAGGATAAAAGTCTTTCTTAGGTGAAAGATAAAAACACAACTGTCTCAACCTAGTGTCAATAATAAGCACTGATGCATAGGGTAATCTTGCAATAATTTAGATCTCTATAATAAAAATATTTTTCAACAATGGAACAAATATCACTTCTTATAAGCTGCAACAGAACACTCAATCCCCATCCACTCTCCTGCATCATGTCTTTCCCCATCCTCAATGAATTTATCTGAGAAACAAAAGTAAATGTAGTTGACCCTTGAACAACATAAGGTTTTAGGTATTGATTCCCCTGCATAGTCAAAAATTTGTGTAGAACTTTATACCCTCCAAAACTTAACTACTAATAGCCTATTGTTGACCAAGAGACTTAGCAATAATAAAATTAGTCAACACATATTTTGTATGGTATATGTATTATATTACTATATTATATTCTTAAAATGAAGTAAACTAGAGGAAAGAAAATGTTATCAAGAAAATCTTAAAGAAGAGAAAATATATTTACTGTCAATTAAGTGGAAACGGATCATTATAAGTGTCTTCATTCTCCTAGTTTTCACAGTGAGTAGGCAGAAGAGGGAAAGAAAGAGGTGCTGAACTTGCTGCTTCGGAGGTATCAGATGCAGAACAAGGGGAGAGGCAGGTATATTTGTTGTAACCTTTATGGAAAAAATCCACATTAAAGTGGACCCATATTGTTCAAGGATCAAATGTACATTTTCCTCAGAATCTGTGGGAGATTGATTAGGGGCCATTCATGGATATCAAATCCTCAAGTTCCTTATATAGAACAAAATTGAATTTTATTTGCATATAACCTATGCATGTCTTCCCATAAACTTTAAATCACCTCTAGGTTACTTAAACCTAATTCAAAATAAACAGTATGTAAATAGTTATGATAATGTATTATTCTTTATTATTATTATGATGATGATTTGAGACAGAGTCTCACCATGTTGCCCTTATTAGAGTACTGTGTTGTCACAGCTCACAGCAACCTCCAACTCTTGGGCTTAAGTGATTGATTCCCTTGCCTCAGCTTCCCAAGTAGCTGGGACTACAGGTGCCTTCCACAATGCTGGGCTATTTTTTTTGTTGCAGTTGTCATTGTTGTTTTAGCTGGCCCAGGCTGGGTTCAAACCTGCCAGCCTTGGTATATGTGGCTGATGCCCTTCCCACTGAGCTATGGGCACTGCCTCTTTGTATTATTTTTAATTGTTGATTTCTTATTTTTATTCTGAATAGTTTTCAACGGCTATTGGTTTTCCACAGAGGAAGGGAGACCTGACTGCATATGGACTTCACTATTGAAATTGATTTCAGTGCAATTATCCCATAAGTGACGAAGTAAGAAAAAATAAACAAAAAATCCCATGAAAACCTAAGTTGCAGTACCACCTAACAAAGAATTTGTTATATTATCTTGTTGATTTTGTTTTTTCCAAATACTAGCTATTTTCTATAAGTCTTATGAAACATTCTGAAAATCATACACGTGCTACATCAGATGCATGATGTGTGATGACTGGGAAATTTGATGGCTTTAGATACTCTTTAAAATGGACTCAAAGCCACACTTATTCTTAGATTATGACCTATCTTATCCAAAAATAATATTCAAGCTACTACCATGACATATGTTTTCTCTCTTACTTTGCTTTTCTTGCAATTTTTCTAAGGAAATTATTTATACACATTTCAAATACATTTTTGTTTCTCTTCTAAATGTCAACAAGTTATCACACATTATAAAAATGTTAATTTTGGTCAACCCTTCACCATATATATGTATATGAACCTTGGAGCTTGGCATTTCACTCTTTTCTATTGATCTCTACTTACCATAAGTTCTTGAACACTATCTGATATTAGGTTATAAAAAAAATAAATAAAAAGAAAAAGGGGTGGTGCCTGTGGCTCAAGGAGTAGGGCGCCAGCCACATACACCAGAGGTGGTGGGTTCAAACCTGGCCCCAGCAAAAAACTGCAACAAAAAAAGAGAAAAATTAATTTATCCTTGCAAGATTTTTCTGTGTCTCAGCCCCATTGCTGATATGTCAATTACTTGAATTCTAAAAATTTTGTGGGATGTCAGCTTCCTGCATTCTCAGGTATTTGGATCTTCATAAACTATACTCAACATAAAGTAATCAAAAAAGATAGCTTGGTGATTAGCTACTATTAGTGTAGGAATATTTTTAGTGGCTATAGAATTTTTCCTTATGTCTGACTCTGCTAAACAGGGTCTCAGAATGACCTCAGAGCCATTAAGAGAATATTCTCTGGGGCAGTGCCTGTGGCTGAAGGAGTAGGGTGCCAGCCGCAGATACTGGAGGTGGTGGGTTCAAACATGGCCCTGGCCAAAATTTGCAAAAAAAAAAAAAAAAAAAAAAGAGAGAGAGAGAGAGAATATTCTGTTTCCATACAAAATGAAGTACTAGTTTTTCCAGATCTTTAAGTATGACAGAGGTGCTTTAATGGGGATTGCATTAACACTGTAGATTGCTTTGGATAGTACAGACATTTTATCAATGTTGATTCTTCGCAGTCATGAACATGGTATCTTTTTTCATTTGTTGACATCTTCAGCTATTTCTTTTCTTAAAGTTTCATACTTCTCTTTATAGAGATCTTTTGGGTCCTTTGTTAGATACACTCCCAGATATTTCATTTTCTTTGGCAATACTATAAAGGGAATAGAGTCCATGATTGTTTTTTTCCAGCTTGACTATTGTTGGTCTATATGATTGCTACTGATTTGTGAGTATTGATTTTGTAGCCTGAGATGTTGCTGTATTCCTTGATCACTTCTAAGAGTTTTGTGGTTGAGTCCCTGGGGTTTTCCAGGTATACGATTATATCATCTGCGAAAAGTGAAAGTTTGATCTCCTCTGACCCTATATGGATCCCCTTGATTGCCTTCTCTTGCCTAATTGCAATGGCTAAAACTTCCATTACAATGTTAAATAGCAGTGGAGGTAGTGGGCATTATCCAGGAACCTTGCCTGGTTCCTGATCTGAGTGGAAATGTTTTCAATTTTACTCCATTCAATATAATATTGGCTGTAGGTTTGTTGTAGATGGCCTCTATCAGTTTAAGAAATTTCCTTTCTATACCTATTTTCTTAAATGTTCTGATCATAAAAGACCAAAAATCACTTTTCAAAAAAGATATTTGCACCAGATTATTCATTGCAGCTCAATTCGTAATAGCCAAGTCATGGAAGAAGCCCAAGTGCCCATTGACCCATGAATGGATTTATAAATTGTGGTATGTGTACACCATGGAATACCATGCAGCCTTAAAAAGAGATGGAGGCTTTACCTCTTTTATGTTTACATGGAGGGACCTGGAACATATTCTCCTGAGTAAAGTATCTCAAGAATGGAGGAAAAAGTATCCAATGTACTCAGTACTTCTATGAAACCGACTTATATTTACTCACACTTTCTGATGAAAGGTAGAACACAACTATAGCCCAGCATGAAGGAGAGAAATGGAGTGGGAATGGAGGGGAAAGGGGAGGTTGGATAGAGGGAGAGTAAAATGTGGGACCATAGCTATGGAGCATATTGCAAGGGTACAAGTCAAATCTGTCAAGTGTAGAACACAAATGTCTTAACAATAATCAAGTAAATGAGGTAAAAGCTATGTTGATTGGTTTGATGTATGCATAAATTTATTCATGATCTATGTGTATTTGACTTAATAAAAAAAAAAAGAGAGAGAGTATTCTCTCTGGTGTGTGGAGTGTGTTGTGAGTATAACTCTCCTTTCAATTGAGCTATAGCTTCTTCTCCTTTTAATCCTAAGGTACATTTCTTTTCCAAAACTGCATCTAATAAAAAATCACAATTCCAGTTTATGTTGGGCATAGGAGACAGCATCAGTAAAGTCCTGTGGTTGGTTACTGATTTCAGTGCACAGCCATGCTAAACACATTTTCAGGAAATGTGTACCTTTCCCATTTAGCTTGTGTTACTTTTACTGGATTGTCTGACATTAAAAACTTTCATAGTTATTGCTATATGCTTTAGAAGTGTTACATTATACTAAAATAAGTAATGGGGAAGTAAGTCTAAAGTGTATTTAAAATACCGTATCTTTACCTTCCAGCAATCTGCTCCATTTGACATGTTACTTAATAAGTTTCTATTTTGGACATTTTAATTTTGTTTACCACCACTTATTTTAGAAATTCCCACATAATATGTTCATTTCTTTCACAAATATTTTAGCTTCCTTCCCCTAAGTGTCATGTGTTTTCTCACTTAACATAAAATCTTTATGAGGACAATATAAAGGTTGTTTTGGTTTTAAAAGTCTAGCATATGATACCTGGAATTCTATTAAAACATAACTGGTAGGGTATGCCTCTGACAAAGGTTTGATAACCAGAATCCACGGAGAACTCAAACGTATTAGCAAGAACAAGTGATCACGTCTCATTGTGGGCAAGAGATTTGAATAGAAACTTCTCTGAAGAAGATAAGCACATAATCTATACACACATGAAAAAATGCTCATCATGCTTAACCATCAGAGAAATGCAAACCAATCACTTTGAGATATCATCTAACTCCAGTAAGATTAGCCCACATCAAAAAATCCCAAAATTATAGATGTTGGCGTGGATGTGGAGAAAAGGGAACACTTCTGCACTGCTCATGGGATTGCAAGCTTTACATTCCTTTAAGAAAGAAGTTTGGAGATCATTTAGGGATCTAAAAATAGACCTGCCATTCGATCGTGCAATTCCTCTATTAGGTATATATCCAGAGGACCAAAAATCACTATATAACAAAGATATTTGTACCAGAATGTTTATTGCAGCCCAATTCATAATTGCTAAGTCATGGAAGAATTCAAGGTGCCCATTGACCCATGAATGGATTAATAAATTGTGGTATATGTACACCATGGAATATAATGCAGCCTTAAAAAAGATGGAGACTTTACCTCCTTTATGTTTACACGGATGGACCTGGAAC
Source organism: Nycticebus coucang (assembly GCF_027406575.1). Lineage (NCBI taxonomy): Eukaryota > Metazoa > Chordata > Mammalia > Primates > Lorisidae > Nycticebus > Nycticebus coucang. Next base: position 67,684,176 of record NC_069781.1, on the reverse strand, counting down.
ATATTCTTCTTGGTAAAGTATTTCAAGAATGGAAGAAAAGGTATCCAAGTACGCAGCTCTACTATGAAACCAATATATGAGCAAACACACTTTCATATGAAAGCTATAACCCAACTACAGCCCAAGAAGAAGGGGAAAAAGGAGAGGGAGGAAAGGGGAGGGGGGAGGATAGGTGGAGGGAAGATAATTGGTGGTACCACACCTATGGTACATTTTACAAGGGTACATGTCAAATCTACTAAGTGTAGAGTATAAATGCCTAAACACAATAATTAAGAAAGTGAGGTGAAGGCTATGTTAACCAGCTTGATGAAAGTATTTCAAATTGTATATAGAACCAGCACATTGTACTACATAAATGCATCAATGTACCCAGCTATGATTTAATAAAAAAAAAAAAAAAACTGGTAATAATATATTATCCTTTTAAAATCACGGTAAGCTCTAGGTATTAATTTGTGAAGTCCTGCATTATATGTTTACATGATCTTTTAAAAGTAATGTTTTTCTTCTTAGAGTAATTTACTGATTTTAGTTTTTACATCTCTTTAACTATATAAGAATTACTGTTGACTAGCTATTATAATATTGTGCTTTGTAATATTATACTTCAGCATTTATTGATGTCTTTTTAAAATTTCATATGTTGGAGCCATATATATTCTTTCAGATCTAAATATCATTTTTGGTTCTAACAAATCTCACAGGCCCTGATAAGCAACCTAACATACCCAAAGAATGCAATAACACTATTATTTAGAAGGATTTTGGTGACTCATTTCAGTAATTCAGGTTTTAATAAATAATATTGGATTAAAATTTTAGAAGATTTGATAAATAAGGAGAAGTTTAGATTATTTGAAATAATTAAATGGAAGAGATACCTTGTCTTTAGTATTGAGGTGTCCAATATATATTTGGTGAAAAATGAAATAAATTAGAAAACTACATTTTTGCTACTTCTAAATCTTTGCCTTTTGCTAATGTATTTTGCCAGAGGTACATCTTTTTTTTCTTAGTATGATTCATCAACATTCCTAAGTGGGATGGCTATATAAAAACATTTTTCTGACTTATTTACTGACATTTGACCTATGATTATGCCAGCATGCTCACTATATTCTACAGGATATTTAGTTTAATAAACTAGTGACAGACAAGTTTTAATGTAATTAATAAAAACTATCTCTTTACAAATATGAAAACCTTTTCCCTCAGAATTCAATTATTATGCTTTCCATGTTAACAGGTGATTTCCAATACTACAATAATTTTTTTATTAAAAATAAATGTATTTCCTAGTACAAAAGAGTCATTCAGTTTTTCCACTTCTAAAAGCAATATGACATCATATAAGCAATGTTCTTATGTGTTTTAGGGCCACCTTCACCTCATTTGCTAAACTAATTTATTTGTTTGGGTGTTAAAACAGCAATAATGCAGCTTCATATAGAGTACTAACTATATTGCCCAGAATAATCAGTACCCTTGGAGTGAAATGTTTAAGACATACATATTAAATATTTCAATACCAATTGATGTAAGAAAACTGACTGCAATCTATGTCTTTTAACTCTTAAACAATTTGTTTTCAGAATCATTTTTTAGAAGCTTCTACACAAGGACAAAAATAACCACATCTAAACCTACTTGTGCTTTTCTTATTAAATTTTAAAGAACATATTTTAGAAGTACATTTTTATGTTTTCAAAACCTTAAATATCAATAAAATAAAAATGAGCATGCCAGTCCAACTCCAGTGGGAACTTGTTTTATGAAATAGATCAATGAAGATTCCAGCTAAGCTCCTAAAAAGAGAAAAATCTTCCATGTGGTAAGGGATCTACATTTCAACAGGCTGTTTATATATGTACTCACATTAAAAAGGAGCCTAAAGCTGCTGTTTTTGCATTTTAGGTTTTCCAAAAGGGAAATTTCTTTCCTTAACAAAGGTGCACTTTGACAGTGAATTAAGCACCATACATTATTCTTACCTTTTCATATTTAAGGAAAGAGTTGATGCATTTGAAATGAGAAGCAAACATATGACCCTAATGAGAAATTTAAATTGGAATTAAAGATGCGTTCCATTTAACATTTGACTTTCATGAATGTGTCGAAATATATATATATCAATAAAAAAGGGAAAGTAGGTCAGTTGAGGTTTCTCAAAGCATGAGTGCTAACAGAAAGATTCAAAATACATTGAAAAAAAATTCTTCCCTCAACTGCTATCACGCAGAGCATCAAAAAATCGGTGGTGAACCGATGGTTGCAAAATACTTTTCCAGGGCACTCAATGATTCAGTGACTTGAAGGAAATCAATAAGATAGAAAGACGAGAGAGTAAAATGTATTCTGGTTATGGAGTAAAACTTCTTAATCTTCCTTAAAAGTCTCTTGTGGTCACCTCCTATAACTACAAAACTTGGAAACCTTTACTGAGATGCCATGAGGGAAAGATGCATGAATGTGCAAACTAATTCTGAAGCAAATTCTTGACAAGTTACATGAATAGAACCTTCTCTAAAGATGACAGACGAATGGCTAACAAACATATGAAAAGATGTTCATCATCTCTATATATTAGAGAAATGCAAATCAAAACAACCCTGAGACATCATCTAACTCCAGTGAAAATGGCCCACATCACAAAATCTCAAAACTGCAGATGCTGGCGTGGATGTGGAGAGAAGGTACACTTTTACACTGCTGGTGGGACTGCAAACAAGTACAACCTTTCTGGCAGGAAGTATGGAGAAACCTCAAAGCACTCAAGGCAGACCTCCCATTTGATCCTGCAATCCCATTACTGGGCATCTACCCAAAAGGAAAAAAATCCTTTTATCATAAGGACACTTGTACTAGACTGTTTATTGCAGCTCAATTTACAATCACCAAAATGTGGAAACAGCATAAATGCCCACCAACCCAGGAATGGATTAACAAGCTGTGGTATATGTATACCATGGAATACTATTCAGCCATTAAAAAAATGGAGACTTTACATCCTTCGTATTAACCTGGATGGAAGTGGAAGACATTATTCTTCGTAAAGCATCACAAGAATGGAGAAGCATGAATCCTATGTACTCAATTTTGATATGAGGACAATTAATGACAAGGTTATGGTGGGGAGGAAAAGTAGAAAGAGGGACGGGGGGGGGATGGGGCCTTGGTGTGTGTCACACTTTATGGGGGCAAGACATGATTGCAAGAGGGACTTTGCCTAACAATTGCAATCAGTGTAATCTGGCTTATTGTACCCTCAATGAATCCCCAACAATAAAAAAAAAAAAAAAGTACCGTTTAAAGAGAGAGGCTATTGGAGTCATGGAAATCTTAATTGGAATCCTGCTATTTTCAAAAACTTATTTGTATATTTTTTCATAAATTGCATGTTTTGAGATTCAGTGTTTGCATCTGTCAAATAGAGCTGATGATATGTATGTAATAAGTCTTTCTTAAGAAGTGCATAATACAATGTTTTAAAACTTCCATATAATTCAATGCATAGGAGTGCTTATAATTTTTTAAAAAACAATTTCAAATTATTTCATTGTTAATGGTTTTCAATTAATAATTTTATAGATACATTTTTCAACAAGTTCCTCCATTAGCATCATATACATGGTACTTAGGAGATACACTAGCAAGTCTTAAACTTCATAAAATATAAAACTATCCAATATCATTTGGACATTTTTTTTGAACAGAATGGTAATAGAGTAACTTTACTCCTTAGCAGAATTAGCCAATTTCTTGAATATTATATAGTAAACCATGATGACTTAAGGAATATTATTATAGGTCTGATCACATCACAAGTACACGGTCGGTAGCATGTGAACTTGTAAAGATGTTCTTACTTCTGAATTCTTATAGACATTGAAATTAATCATGTTTTTCAGTATTTTTAATCTGCCCATGGGCTTTAGTATTTTTCTTTTCTATAAGCAACATCTTTCCAACTAATATATCAAGATGATATGACCGGAGAATACAGTTATGGAACACAAATGTGCATCTATTAGTGGCTAAAATGCTTTCCGC